>NW_028258308.1:22212500-22837500 GCF_053883595.1 Heterocephalus glaber | reverse complement strand
TCTATTCTATACCTAACTCATGTAGATCAACATTTCAAAAAAGGCAGAAATAATCTATCACCTTTAAGTGAGGCCATACTCTTAAGTGAAATAAATAGGACACACATATATAAATACCAAATAGTTTCTCTAGTGTGAGAAATTGGAAGTGTAAATAAGGATTAAAATGATTAAAATGAATAATTGATAGATTGAAATAGGAAGAATAGGTGCAACGAGGTAGGAGAAGTGGGAGGGAAAGGGGAAAGGAAAGAAGGGAAAGGAAAAATTATGAGAAAAGAAAAAAATGGAAACAAAGTCTATGTAAATAGGGAAGGGTGGAGGGGGTGAAGGGCGCACAGGTAATGGGAAAAAAATAGGAACCAAGATACGTCATGTACAGGTACAAGCACCCAATGATAAATGTAAACATATTGTATACCTAAAATGTACCGATAAAAGAATTTAAGCAAAAAAAAAAAAAAAAAAAAGGCAGAAAAGTAGCCAATGAACACAGATACCAGAGAGCGCAGTAACCATTGAAAATAAACTCAAGACAATTTAACTGACTAGCAGAATCGAGAAGAACTTTCAGCTTCTGCAGGAGAACGTTCTAAATCATGTGCCAGGCAACTTACTTCCTTTCTCACCATCTGTCTAGGCAGGGACAGCTGCAAGAACGACCACATCCAACCCCTTTTCTTCATGACCAGAATCTCCAAAGTGAAACTCTTCCTCTTACTAGCTGTTCCATGTGAGGAAGGCAAAGAGGTCATTCGCTATAGGTGGTTACCAGTCAACACTTAGGGCCATGGTCCAGACCAGTGCTCCAACAGAAACACATCATATTATTAAAGGCAATGCATACAGTATTTTTTAAAAGATCCATGGACATCAAGAAACTTGAAGCTAAAAATAACTATAAAAAAGCTTCAGAAGATTTATGAATCTTTATGGTCCTAATTTTCAGAGGTTTGTAAAAATGGCTCCTTTTTTCATCAAGAAAAACATATGCAAGATGTGATTTTTTGCATTGTTTTCTTCCAGACTCTCTAAGTTCTCACTCTGTGGTCATCTAGACTCTATTTTGGACATTGAAGATACAGCAATGCATAAGACATAGTCCATATTTGTGTGGAGTTTAATGTCTGCTCAGTGAAGAAAGAAATTTGACAAAATAATGTACACAGATAATTAGTCTTTGAGGAAAATACAAAAAATGTACAGAGATAGATGTGATTAAGAGGGAGATATTGGAAATGATTTTGATGAGTAAACACCTATTTGAACTGAAGTGTAAACACTAGTATCAAATCTAGCCAGCTATTTGGTAAGACAATTTCAATCAGAAAAGCAAGTGAAAACCCTGAGATGACAAAGCTCAACAACCAACAGCAAAAATATTGGCTGGCATAAAATGAGCAATTGAGAAATGATAAAGATGATGTTGAGGAAGAGACAGAGGGGAGCCATTTGGAGCCAAAAAACCACATAAGAAAATTCAAATTTTACTCCGCAAGCAATAGGAAATCTTTGAAGTGTCCTCAATTAGACACAAACTGATTGACATGTTGAACCTACCTAGTTAGTTATTAAAGATCCACTGTAAGAGAACAGAGCCACTGTTGTGTTTTTCCAGAATGACTACAAGGAATAATGGTACTGCTTTCCCTGAAAAAAGCAAGGGGTGAAAAATATTTCTGAGTTCAATAGGTCAAGTTGTTCCTCCTGGAGAAGAGATTTTCACTAAAAAGTGATCACTGTTTTCCACTAGACTTTTGATGAGGTCTTTGCTAACTGGAACGTATTTCCTCAATTCTTACACCTAAACATACTTTCTCTTCCTTATTATTTTAGCTAGAAACAATAACATGTCCTAAGATGTGCAATTTTAGTGGGAGTAATAGTGTACATATTCTCAGGTAGAAGTCCTTTTGGAATGGTTCAAAAATTATATCCAGGTCTACAGCAATAAGAAATGAATATGGCAGCCTTTTATAAACAATAACACAGAGCGTAAGTATACATTTTTACTAGGGTTAGAATAGCAAACATGCTTTAACTAGGGCAAGCACCTGCCCTCAAATTTTGCTTTTTAGCTCTTAGCCCCCAAAGTCTCTATTTATAAGCAAGTATCAGAAAAAGATGTTTGGTAGTATAGCAATAACCAATCTATATAAGTGAGTGGCTTTTAATTCTGAATTTCTTCACAAAACATAAACCTTAAGTTGGAGGGGTTTTTATTCACCTGGGGTATTTCAGGAAAAAATAAATTAAATATTATTACATAAAAGAGGCAATGTAAGCAATCAATATCAGGGTCGGCATATTCTTTTCTAGTAGCTTTCAGAGACACCTAGGGAATGCAAAAATATATCTTCACCTTGTTAATGTTTCCTTCACATTAATTTACTGAACAACCTCTTCAATGAGAATATATAATCTGTCTTTTTGTTCTTTAGCAGAGTAGCCCAAAGTCATTTCACCAAAAGGGGGACAATTAAAACTGCATGGACTGTCACATTAACTTTCAGGTACCTATTTGGATCAAAATATCAGCTTTAATGATAATATCAGCTTTTAATGACTACAGAAAAAATTGAAAAACATTCCTTCCATTTAAACATAACAGATTGATGATGTCAAAGGAGAAACACAATTTCTCTTCCATTATGATTAGTATGGTATGTAGAAAATGTACAGGTAGTTTTTCAAAGTTATGGGACCAGTAAACTTACTGATGCCATTGTACTGCAGAGGCTGAGATTTGAGGGTTTAAAGAGGCACACACCATGGAGGGTTCTTAGCTATATAAATGTTTTGCTTGGGCTTCTGTTTGCTAGCTGAGTACATAGATCAAAAAGGTGGTATGTCTTTATGAAGTCAAACCTTACAATGACAAATATCCTATAATCTAAGCATACCAGATCCAAAAGTTTATATTGCTCCAAGTTTGCCAACTTGGACTTGTCTTTGTTGTTATTCAAAATTAGAGTAGATTTAACATTAGAAAGATATAGAGTAAAACCTTGGTTTGCAAGAATAATTCATTCCAGAAACATGCTTATAATCCAAAGCACTTGTACATCAAAGTGAATTTCCCCATAAGAAATAATGAAAACTCAGATGTTTCATTCCCAAACCCAAAAATATTCAATAAAATGATTACAGTACTATAACATAATACAAAATAATAAAGAAAAATACAAAATATAAAGAAAAATAAAGAAATTAACTTGCACTTACCTTTGAAAACTTTCCAGGCTCGTGTAAGAAGGAGACAAGCAGAGGCTCAATAGAATCTTTTTTCTTTTTGTGCAGCTTTAACAAGGAACCTATCCAATAACACTTTCTTTTTCTCCTTTTGAGAATTTTGCAGAAATGTGACATTGCACTGTTGTTAGACAGATTCATTGCTTGCACTGCTATTCGGGTAGTACTTTTCTACAAAATTTTGCACTGTTTGTCACATTTTATACATCTATCTAATCTCATTTGAAGTAAAGCATTCCTCTGCCTTTTTCTCATCCTTCTCTGCAGATGAGATTTCTTCCATAATGTCTTGCTGTTGGGAAATGATCATGGACAATCCTTTAGCAAGAGAGAGAAATATTGGCTCAGTTATGATCATGTGGTATTCAGCATCATGTACTACTTGTATTGGAAAACATGACTTCCTTATAAACTTAAAATGTATTAGAAATGTTTGTTCATGACACATTAACTAAAGAGCTCTCCATATTTGCAACAAACTTTCCATTATATTGATGTTCAAACTTCAGCACACAGGCACAAACAAAAGCAATAAAAACATTAAAATGATAACAACATGCCATGCAAAACTCACACTCCTCAAAATTTGGAGGCAATCAAAACCCAAGCAGTTAACTATACAAAGGGAAAAAGAGAAGTAACAACAGCAACAACAAAGACAGATCGATAAGATGCCCAGGGAGCTCAAAGATAGTATAGCTAAAGAGATAATTGACTTAGTAAACAAAATGACCTGTGAGCTTAAAGAAGACACTGATAAAAAGCTAGCTGAACTAAAGGAAATGTGAATGATCAGTTCAGCAAAGAATTAGAGTCTATGTAAAGATTCTAAACAGAAATCCAGGATACAAATTTCTACTGAAAATATGGGCAAAAATGGTGATCAATTTGAGGAGTATCATAACTAGAAGATAGATGATCATATATGCAGAGATACCTTAAAAATGAGAGATCATAGAAAATGAATCCAAAGCTCTTAGATGATGCAAAAAAAGATTAACAAGACTAATTGAAAGTAATAAAAAATCAGAAGATGACAATAAAAGCATAAAAAACTGTTTAGAGAAATAAGAGCACACAACACAACTTCGTAAAGTAAACACTACTGGAAATAAATGATCAGGTAAACATTAACTCTATTATAGGTGAGATTTTAATACCCCACTATTACAAATAGATCCACTAGACAGAAAAATCAACAAAGAAGTATCAGAGGTGACCAATACCTTTAAAAATTAGACAGTATATATTTACAGAATGCTCAACCCAACAACAGAGTACAGATTATTCTGAGCAGCACATGGAATTTGCTCCAAAATAAACCACATACCAGCTCATAAAGCATGCTTAAATAAATACACAAGAATCAAAATTGTCTCATGCATATTATCAGATCCTAGTGGAATGAATCTAAAACTCAATGGCAGAGTCCATAACATGGTCACAGAACTATGGCTATAAGTGTGACTTTACCAGTCACAGTTCTTGCTGTATAAGTCTTCTAGGCTTTCTCATGCTTTCCATTAAAATTTTTTAAAAAAGAAAATGTACCCTGTTTCCTCATATTTTTCATGAGATATTACATTAGTTACACTTTTGGAAAAGTAATCTGTAAGTACAAACAGGAGACCTAGTAACCTGAACATGGATTTGTGTGGTCCAGACAGCATGTGTGTTATCTTTGTACAGTGTGATTTAGTTTTCCCTGCCCATGTGGTGTTTCCTTGCAAAATGTCTAGTGTGCAGTGATAGCAAGGAAGAGCTGTTTCTTTCGGGTACACAGCTCACCTATACTGTGCTGCTAGCAAAGCTTGAATAGAAGGACTTAGGTACATCCACTGAGAGAAGAAAGGACTTCAACAAACAGTGTCCATTCACAAACATTTCCTGTGTACTTCTGAATACAGAACATAAACTATTTGACTATCATTCCAATCTGACTGCTTAAATATCAGAAACCAGATGTTCCATAATTTTTAATGTGGTGGCCAAGTGAATATTTTCAAAGAATACGTACAGAAGCACAATTCTCCGCATCTTTTCACTTATAAAACATCCTGGAAATATGATTTCCCTTTGTCAAGAGTTAACAAGATGTGAGTACTGTAATCTGCAATTTGCCTGCACATAACCAAGTTCTCAGTTTCTGATTAGTTGCTCAGCTTGAATGTACACTTCCTTCTAGCCAATATCTACATTGCAATCCAAACTTCCCCTGTGGGATTTAACTGATGCGCAATTACTTTTCACCAATAATAAGGCTTTTCAGGTTCATACTTATTTTCTTGGAATTTTTCAATAATTTGGACTGTTTCATATTGGCTATATAAATTTTAATAGAAAAAGACTTTGAGCAAATGAATACACTTACCAATTGTAAGATCTTAGAAGTCAGGAAATCTGTCATATCAAAATAGGGAAGAGAAATGATTGAATAGGATTACCTCAAATGTCCAACATGCAACCTAGCAACTCTGGCGTCAGGCAGTAGGTTTTGTTACTGAAATATCCTTCAAATAAAAGAATATTTCTTAGAGATATTTAGATAACAAAATTTAAGATATTTTATATTTTATAATTTCCTATAGTACATAGATATAAAAGCATTGCCTCCACTTTGAGGAAGTTATGTCAATTCAAATAATCTTTCATGTATTTTTAAAAATACACATGAGTTTTAAATTAAGGTGATACCAAGAGCATAAGATATATCATTGTGTTTTTTCTTTAAATGGATATGATGGAAGGAGGGGGGAGGTAAAGGGAAGAGGATAAAAAATTAAGATGCATTGTGTATGTGTACCAACTCCCCAAGAGGAATGTAATCAGTATGTGCTGCAAACATGCAGTAATAAAGAATAAGAACTGAAAAAATAATAAATAAATAGATATTTTGTATGCTGGAAGTTCATTAAGTAAATAACATCTAATTCCCCAAACTGAGGAAAGTGTTAGAAAATAGGAAAGAGATTTTTAGAAGTTTTAGAATTGTTTTGAAAGGTTACTTTTAAACACATGAATAATCTTCAGAAAAATGTTAAGATGTTCTAACATTATAAACTGAATTATATATATATAATTTTTCCAACATATGTTGGAAAGTTAAGATAAAAGGGACAAATAAGTTGTTAGAGGCCCTCATCATAAAAGCAACAAGAGGTAAACATTTCTATAGAAAAAGAAGAAAAGGTAAATCCTGAAACAGTCAAGAAAAGAATAGAAAAGCAAAGAAAATAGGGACATATGGAGGAGAAAATGTACGTAACAGTCTAGACCCATATAAAAGATGGAATCCTTTTAGTGAATTGGAGATGAAAGTGGAAGGAGAACATCAAAAACTGTGATGCCAGGCCAGAACTGGTAAGTTTGTCCTGGGATAGCTGTAGGGCTCAGAGCTGGAAGAGGCTTGACAAAAACATTCATCATCAGGGACCTGCTGGCCACCCCTATGGGTGCTGAGACATCAGGATGATTGCAGACGAAAGATGGATAACGTGGCACCTAACCATGGCACTGGGATATTAAAATGCAATTGTGATATTTATTTGCACACCTGCTTTGTAATATAATCAGTTTCTATTTTTCTTCTCTTCAGTGACCTCCTGGGCCATTCTATGCATTTTGAATAAAGCAATCAGAGATAAATTGTCACAGGCTCGTCATAGCTTTTGAACACATCAGGAAACTGTGTGCTGTTTTCACATCCCTCTCACAATTAAAAACTAATCTGCCTAAGCTCTTATAAATATATGGTAGCAGAAAAGGCCATACTATAAACTACCAGCTCAATTCTGGGAAAAAGAAAAGTGAAAATTTATGTGAAGACAACATGTCTAATGAGGGTTTTAATATCATAATAATGGGGATAAGTTCTAAGTTATGGAAGATTATTAATAACTCCACAAGATCCCCTATTTCCTAACTATTTCTTGCCTTTCTTAATTTAACATCTGAAAATATAAATATTCTGCTGTTTTTTTATGTTAACATTTTCTTTTTCTTTTTTTTTGGTACCGGGAATCAAACTCAGGAACTTGTGCCTCCAAGGCAGGCGGCAGATCCACTGAGCTAAATCCCCGGCCCTCATGTTGACATTTTCAATTTTAACTTCCCCTCTCCAGTACCAAAGATTAAATCCATGGACTTTATAATGAGCTACATCTTCAACCCCTTTTTAATTTTTTTTATTTTGAGACAAGGTCTTGATAAGTTGCTAAATTTCCCAGACTGGGCTCAAACTTGGATTCCCCCTGCCTCAGCCTCCCATACTGCTAGGATTAAATGTATATGCCACCACACTGGGCCTAACAGTTGTTTTAGGTTGTTGTCAGTAATTTAATATTTGCACTGCTCAAAGATCAAAATTCTTCTTTTAAAAATAAATAATTAATAATTTGAAATAGGAAGAAAAGGTCTAAAGAGTTAGGGGAAGTGGGAGGGGAAAGGGAAAAGAAAGAAGGGAGAGGAAAAATTATGAGAAAAGGAAAAAATGGAAACACAGTCTTTGTAAATAAAGAAGGGCAGAGGGGGTGACAGGAGGATAGGGAATGGGGAAAAAATAAGAACAAAGGTATATCATGTACAGGTACAAGTACCCAATGATAAATGTATTGTATACCTAAAATGTACCAATAAAAGAATTTAAGAAAAAACGTAGGCTCAGAAAAGTCCTGCTTCTATTCCAAACTCACATACATATTACTACATATTACTATATTTTGACTAGTTTTTTGTTTATGATATTCAGAGATATGTGCAGTGTATATTTTTAGTTCTCCAATTTTAAACAAAATATATAGAATATCTATCTGTTTCATGGCATTCTTTTCACTCCAGGTATGTGTGTGTGTGCTTATACTTGATAGCACAGTGGGGACATACACTAGGTGAATAGATTTTTCTCAACAATTTGTTTTTTAAAATAATGACATGTTGAATAAATCTGAGCCTTTCCCCATATTTACAGAGATAAATCTTCCAGCTATATTTCTGGCTACATTTTTACTGCTGAGTCAAGGAGAAACAAGTTTCTTAGATAAAACCAAGTTAGTCTGCCCATAGAAATTTTGTCTGCTTGCACCTCAACAACAATTTCTCAGAGCAACTACTAATTCCCTGAACCTTGCCAACAGAGTGTATCTTCAAAGTTTTCTACTCTGTCGATCTGATATGTGAAGAATCATCCTCAGTTCTAAAAGTTTTCTAACTACAGAGACTTAAGCATTGCATAAGGAACAATAACTTGTTCTCCATTTCACAGTTTGGAAATGTTCTATTATTTAGAAATAGCTCTTTAGTGTCCTCAATTTGCAAAACAACTTTTAAAATACCAATAACAGGCATTATGTGTTGGCTCATTTGGCAGCCAGAGAAAGAGCTGAATCTTTCTTTGTATTTCTAAAGGGAAAATTTATAAAGCCAACCTTAGATGTCATTTGGAACTGAAGAACACTAAGTCATTTTCACTCTAATATTGCACATAATATAGTGTGTATACTGCATATTGTTCCAACTTGAAAGTATAAATGTTTCCTTTATTTTTATAAATAAAATGGTGCTAAGATGTTCTTCTAAATTAATTGTCAGTCTCCTAAGAGTGACATTGAGTACACCATACTTTCAATTAACCAAGAAGTTAGCAAAATAGATAGTTTTCTTTTCATAGAACAATGACATTTTATCTAAATTTTCTTTTTTAAAAATTGTATTGGTACATTTGAGATATGCGTGATAACATTCATCACAGGGAATCTGTACCTGTATATGATATGTCTTGATTCTACTTTTTGCCCATTCCCTTTCCCTTCCCTTCAAACCCTTTCTCCCTGCTTATTTTCAAAAGCTTTGTTTCCATCTTTTCCTTCTTTTCTTTTTTTTCCTTTCCTTCTTTCCCTCTCCCTTCTCCCAAGTTCCCCTTCCAATTTGGATATTTTCTTCCTATTTCACAATATCTGTTACACATTTTGGTTTTTATTTACCCTTTCAGTTCCTCACAAGAGAGAAACAATGCCATATTTAAAGAAGTGTGTCTGATTTATTTCACTTAAGAGTATGGTCTCAAGGTGCATCCATTTATCTATAAATGTCTAAAGTTTATCTTTCTCCGTGGCAGAGTAGTACTCCATTGTATAAAAAAATCACATCTGCTTTATCCATTCATTAGTTGATGGGCATTTGGGCTGTTTACAACATTTAGCTATTACAAATTGTGCTGCTATAAACATGATTGTTCATATGTGGCTGTAGTATGATGTTTTTAATTATTTTTGGAAGAGATCAAGAAGAGGATTACCTGGGTCAAATGGAAACTCTAGTTTTAATTTTTTGAGGAGTCTCCACACTAATCTCCACAGTGGCTGGACCAATATATTATCCCACCAACAATGGAGAAGGGTTCCTTTTGTCCCACAGCCCCGCTAGCATTTGTTATTGGTTGATTTCTTCAAAATCCCCATTCTTTCTGGAGTGAGATGGAACCTCAGCATTGTTTTAATTTGCATCGCTCGATTGACCAGTGATGTTGAACATTTTTTCGTGTATTTAGTTGTTATTTCTACTTCTTCATCTGAGAAGTTTCTATTCATTTAGGATGCCTATTTTTGGATTAGGTCTTTAAATTTTGGGGGGGGAGCTGATTTTTTGAGTTCCTTATGTATTCTAGATATCAGTCCTTTGTCTGAAGAACAGTTGGCAAAACTCTTTCCTACTCTGTGTGTTGTCTCTGTTCTGTTGGTAGTTCTTTTTGCTATCCAAAAGCTTTTTAATAAGGCCTAGTTGTTGACACTTTGTGATATTTCCTGTGGGATTAAAGTTTTGTTCATAAAGTCTTTGCATACATCTATGTCTTCAAGACTTCACTTATTCTGTCTTACAACAAGTTCAGTGTTTCCCTTTTAATATTTAGATCTTTGATCCATTTTGATTTTAGTTTAGTGTATTGTGAGAGAAATGGGGCTAGTTTTAATCTTTGACAGTGGACAGCCAGTTTTTCCAGCACCATTTATTAAAGATGTTATCTTTCTTCCAGTGAAGGTGTTTGGCCTCTTTGTCAGAGATAAGGTGACCAAATGTGTTTAGAGTTGCCTTTGCATTTTCTAATCTGTTCCATTGATCCTCAGGTCTGTTTTTGTTTTGTATTGTTTTGTTTTTTGCCAGTAGCATGCTGTTTTATCATGGTAGCTTTGACTGTGATGCCCCCTGCCTTGCCTTTGAGGCCCAGAATTACTTTTGCTAATGTAGTTCTCTTCTTTTTCCAAATAAATTTTAGAATATTTTCTCTAATTCTGTGACATATGCTATTGGACTTTGATTGGGATTGGATTAAATCTGTATAACAATTTTGAAATTACGACAATTTTCACTATGTTGGTTCTTCCTACCCAAGAACAAGGGATGTCTTTCCATTTTTTTATATCCTTTTCAATTTCCTTTTTCAGAGTACTTTACTTTTCAATGTAATGATCTTTTACTTCCTTTGTTACCTTGATTCCTGAGTATTTCTTTCTTTTTTTTTGATCCTATTGTGAAAGGTGAAGGTTCCCTAATTTCTTTCTCAATGAGTTTGTTATTTGTGTACAGGAATGTGATTCTTGAGTGTTGACTCTATATCCAGCTACACCACTAAATTTAGTTATTAAACTAGAAATATTTTGGTGGAGATTTGGAGTCTTCAGTGTAGAGAATATCATGTCATCTGAAAATAACTATAATTTAACTTCTTCCTTTCCTATGCTTACTGCTTTTTTAAAAAATTATTTTATTGGTACATTTTAGGTATACAATACATTTACATATCTCATTGGGAACTTGTACCTTTACATGATATATCTTGGTTCTTATTTTTAAATATATATTGTCTATCTAGGATACAATTTTTTAAGAACTGGGTTTAGTCATCTTAATCATGTTGTTTCTGTTTTGTTTTGTTTTTTGTACTGGGGATCGAACTCAGGACCTTGCACTTGCGAGGCAGGCAGCAGAACCACTGAGCTAAATCCCTGGCCCTTATCCTTATTACTTTTATTTCTTTCGCATGTTCAATTTCCCTGCCTAATGTTTCCAGAACTATATTGAATAAGAGTGGTGATAATGGACCTCCTTGTCTCATTCTTGAATTTAGAGTGCAAGCTTTCAGTTTTTGACCATTTAGTATGATGTTAACTGTTGGTTTTTCATAGATGGGCTTTATCAGAATGAGATCAAGACCATCTATCCCAGTTTTCTGTAGGGTTTTATCATGAATGAGTGTTGGACTTATTCAAATATTTTTTCTTCATCTATTGAGATGATCATGTGGTTTTGCCCTTGGTTCTGTTAATATGGTGTATTACATTTACTGATTTGTGTAAGTGGAGCCACTCATGCATTCCTGGGATTAATCCTACTTGGTCATGATGTATAATCTTATTGATGATTTGCTGCATTCTGTTGCCAGTATCTTATTGAGGATTTTTGTGTCTATGTTCATTAGGAAGATTGGCCTGTAGTTCTCTTTTTTGGTTGGATCTTTCTATGGTCTTGGTATCAGGGCAATTCTTGCTTCCAGGAATTAGTACAGGAATATTGTTTGCCTTTTGATAGGAGCCTAGGGAGTAGAGTCACGAGATCTTCTCTGAATGTCTTGTAGAATTCAGCAGTGAATGCATCAGGACCTGGGCTCTTCTTTGTGGGTAGGTTTTAAATTATTTCTTCAATTTCATTGACTGATATTGGGTTATTTCAAATTTTTATATCTTCTTGATTCAACTTTGGTAATTCTTATGTATCTAGGAATCTGTCCATGTCTTCTATGTTTTCCATCTTATTAGAATACAGGTTCTTGTAGTAGGTATTGATGACTTCTGGACTTCCATAGGATCTGCTATGATTTCATCCTTTTCATTCCTAATTGCATTGATTTCAGTCTTTTTTCTCATTCTTTTGATATGGTTGGCTAAGGGTATGTTGATTTTATTTAATCTTTCAAAGAATCAATTCTTTGATTTGTTGATACTTTGTATTATTTTCTTAGTTGCCATTGCATTAATTTCTGCTCTGATCTTTATAATTTCCTCCCTCATATGAGCTTTGGGCTTGATTTGCTCTTCTTTCTCTACAAGGTTGAGGTTCAACATTAGTTTACTTGAGCTGGTTTTGTTCTTCTGATATAGGAATTCACTGCAATAAATTTCCCTCATAAGACTACTTTCACTGCATCCCATAAGTTCTGGCATGTAGTATTGGCATTATTTTTTAATTATACAAACTGTTTAATATCTTCTTTAATTTCATCTGTGCCCCATTGTTTGTTTAGGAGGGTGTTTTTTAATTTCCATGAGTTTATGAAGTTTTTGTGGTTTCCTTTGCCATTGATTTCCAATTTCATTGCACTATTGTCTGATAATATGCATGGCATAATTTCAGTTCTTTTGCACTTAGCTAAGCACATTTTACGAGCTACCATGTGGTCTATTTTGGAGAATGTCCCGTGTGCAGCTGAGAAGAATGTGTATTCTAACATCTTGGGGGTGGAATACTCTATAGACATCTACTAAGCCCATTTGTTTAAAAGTTTTGTTCAGTTCTGATATCTAAAATTTCTTTGCTGATTTTTTTTTTTGTCTAGCTGACCTGTCTATTTGTGGCAGTGGGGTATTAAGGTCCCCCATTAAAATTGTACTGCTGCTTATTTGATTTTTCTATGTTTGGTGCAGTGATATTTGGTGTGTATATATTTATGATTGTTATATCTTCTTCTTGGACTGTTTCCTTAACAAGGATGCAGTGACCTTCTTTGTCTCTCTTGATCAATCTTGGCTTGAAATCTACTTTGTCTGCAAATAGAATAGCTAGTCCTGTCTTTTTCCAGGTTGATGTCACATGGAGTGCTGTTTTCCATCCTTTGACTTTCAGCCTATAAATTTCTTTTTGAGTAAAATGTGTTTCATATATATTTTACAGCACGTTGTTAGATCTTGTTTCTTGATCCATTCTGTCAGTCTGTTTCTTTTGATTGGTGAATTGAACGCATTTACATTGGTGGTTATAACTGATATGTATTCACTTATCCTTGTCATATTATTCTCCTGTTGTTTGTTCCTTTTCTTACCCCTCTGTTTAATTGCATGGCTTGCCTGCTGGATTCATTCTATTGGGTTCATGGAGTTACAGTCTTCCTTATCTCTTTCTAGAATGTTCTTCAGTACACTTTAAAGTGCTAATTTGTTGGTTATAAATTTCTTCAGATTTTCTTTGTCAAGGAAATATCTCATTTCTCCAGAAATTTTGAAAAATAGTTTTATGGGGTACATCAATCCGGGTTGGAAGTTGTTTGATTTGGGGCCTTGAAATACTTTACTACAAGCTCTCCTTTACTTCAGGGTTTGTGTTAAGAACTCTGCCATGATTCTGATGAGCTTTCCTTTATATGTAATTTATTTATTTTCTCTAACAGCTTTTAATATTCTGTACTTGTGTTGAATTTCTGGAATCTTGACTATTGTATGTCTTGGTATAGATTTTTTTATCATGGCCAAATGAAGTTCTATATGACTCACTTTTTTGTATGTCAAACTTTTTTCCACACTTAAGAAGCTTTCGGCCATTATTTCTGTTAACTGATTTTTTGACATCATTTGCATTATCTCTTGACTTTTTATTGACTGATCAACCTTATGTTATTCTTCTTTCCATCATCTAGCAGGTGTTAGATTCATTTTTTTTGTGCTTTCTTGCTATTTTTAAAAAAACTTTCTTTTCACTGTCACTAACAATCTTGTCTTCTAGATCTGATATTCTGCCCTCCATTGTTTTATTTTGCTGCATACACTTTCAATAGAATTTTTAATATCCTGGATATCTGTTTGAATCTGTTTCATGTGTTTCATTTCTTTCCTGTGTTGGGCATTCATATTTTCCTAAGTTATTTTTTAAATTTGTATTTTTTGCTTAAATTATTTTATTAGTACATTTAAGTATGCAATACATTTGCATTTATCATTGGGTGCTTGCACCTGTACATGATGTAACTTGATTCTTATTTTTTCCCCATTACCTGTGCAACATTCACCCCCTCCACTCTTCCCTATTTATGTTCATTCACCATGTCCTTCATCATGGTCATCTTGTAGTTTTCTGAGAAATTGTTTCTGATTTGATTTTTTTCTAGAGCCATGTTCATCTTCTTTGTTACTTCTTCTGTTACCACTTCAAAGAATCCAGGTGGCTGGCTTCAAATTGTTGCACCTCATTGACCCCTGGATTTGTCTTTGGCAAGGGAAAAGTCTAAAGTTGCATCTTGCTTCCATGTCTTCTCCTTTTCTATTTGTTTTAGTTTAATTCCTGTGTTGATGCTTGTAAATTGCTATGGTATGGTAGGTAAGTAGCTTTATTGCTAATATCAAGAAACTTAGGCAATGACTACTTCTCAGAGATGTCTTCCAAATGTAGCTGGTTTTTGGTTTTTGAGTCTGTTGCAAGATCCTACATTTCCAAATTATTAAGGATGAGAAGTTCCTGCCTCTTTGGCCTAGCCCCTTGTCCTTTGGTGCTGTCCTATAGTATAGTTTATGACATTCAAGTAATCTCATTCTTGGCATATAAGGAAGAACAACTGATTAGAACAATTATGCTACCTTAGCTAAAAGAGTACAATCAGTTATAACAATAGCAGCAAACACATCCTAGAAAATGACAAGCTGTGATAACTATCAATTTGCCAGCTTTAACCTCATAAACAAGATTTGTAGCTATATAACAAAATCTAAAACAAACCAGATAGTTGTATACAGTAATAATCCCCTCAATGTGATGATTTTTACCTCAGGAGAGAAAATTTTAAAGGGATTCTGGGAAAAATAGAGAAATAGAAGAGAAAGAGATTGCAAGGCTGGAGGAAGGGTACACAAGTTTTGGGAAACTGTTGAAGACAGGATGGAAAGAGAGAAGGAAGAAACAAAAACAAGAATGGAACAAAACAATAACAAGAACAAAAATATAGAAGCAATGTTTACACATATTAAAACAAGAACAAACAATCAAGAGAAAGAAGGGGAAAACAAAGAAAGAAAGAAAAAAAGAAAAGATGTACACTGTAGGGCATGTCTCTGCTGTCACTGGTAGACAGAGAGGGGCAGACAAAGCCCAGATCTGTGTTGATTGATCCCAGCAAGCCAGCAGAATTACAGCACGGTGGGAGTGGTGGATAATCCCAGCACATCTACAGCTTTAGTTCCACTGAAGTTCAGGCTGCTTCTAGTTTCTAGCTGCGAGACTGGGACTTGAGTTATTCAGCCAGATACACCCCAAGTGCCTCCTGCCAGTTTAAATTCATCTTCCTGCAAGCTTGAACTCAGCTCCCTAGCCTCTTGCTGGCTTGAACTCCACCTTGCCTTACTGTGATACTGGGAGTCACAACTGCTCTGAATTCTGAGTTCAATTGGTTCCTTTCCAAGAGGGCAACTGTAAAATTGTCCACTCTTGGAAGACATTTGAACCAGAATAACTTACCAGCCACTGCAGATGGCAGCATCCACTACTCCTTTCCACTGGTGTGTTTCTCCATGGAGGCCTCTGGGGTTGCTAGTAATCACTATATATCTGCAATTTTGAGCTTCCCCTCTTAGGCCAGGATCCAAGGCTCAGGGATGTGGCACCAATTGTCATCTCCTTCTTATACATTGAGGATCCTCTATTCACTCTCCCCATGGGCTCTAATTCTCACTTCAGATCCTTGCTGGGTCCCAGGGACTCATTTCTCCCCTTCTTTGCTTCCTCACATTGTTTTATTCCAGAGTCTGGACTTCAAATCTCAGAGGGGCTGTATCTCTGCTGCTCACCACTCCAACATCATCACATTTCTTCATCTAGATTTTCTGATTAATTTGGTATTTTATTTTGTCTCTATAATTCAAGTGAAGTAGCATTTCTGTCCATTCCTTCAAGGCATTTTTATCATCCATGAAAAGAGAAAATAAAAAGGAAAACTATTTCAATCTACAATTTTCCCCAGAGGGATCTTTCTGCCACTAAACTACAAGTAACAATTTAAAACTGGAATTTTCAATTTTTTAAGGGCCAGAAAGTAAGTTTTGACTTTTCATTTCATTATATTTTGTTCCTCACAAATAAATGAAAGTAAAACTAAATTACTTGTTAGCATAACTAATCAGTCTACAAGTGTCCAACCATAAAATAAAAGCAGTTACAATTATTGTTATATTTTATCATGCTAGAAAATAAATTATTTTTATCAGTATGCTTGTGAATAAGAAACTACTACATTCTAGGTCATGGTTAAAGAAACATTACTTGAATATAAAATTCTTTTATTTCACAGTAGAAATTATTTTATTTCTTAGTTATGTAACTATGTTCTCATTATCTTTGTACCTGTTATTTTTCTAGAGAGAATCAGGACTCCTTACAAATGTACCATCGTGTCCATCATTAACTTCTTAATGGAGAAATAATATGGATAACAATAAATGTTATATAGTTAAAGTAATGATTGCATTCATTTACCATAAATCCTCTTCATGTTGTGAATTCAGTATGTTCCAGTGATGTTTTCATTTATAGATAAATCCAACATGGATTATAATGTTTTAGTTTAGAAGTAACTTACATCCTGTGAATAAGTTTTGAAGTAGATCAATGATGCTTTATAGGTTAGGAATTTTTAAAAAATATTAGATTACCTATGGATATATTACCAAAGTAAGAGGTTAATTATCTGTAATAAGAAAATGAGGGGAGAAAATTGTGTTGGTGAGGCAAAAATAGTACTTCCAAAAATCATATGTATACATGTATGTTTTCCAAAGATCTAGAGAGGGTCCTGCCTGATAATAATTGAAGGGCATAACATTGTGTTATAACAACCCATCCCATACTTTTTTGCTATAAATTTGTACTTTAGCATAACAGTAGCCAGCTGTGCATCTTAATAGCTGCAACTGAGGGATACAGGAAGTAATCTTTGTGTTTACTCACTTGGTAAAATAAATAGCAAGGTGTATGCACATGTGCAAAAGTGTCAAACTGGGATTTTTTATCCACATAATGCTCCCACTAACAGGTTTTGCATATGTCTACCTGAGCATCATGAGGATAAAATATACTCACATCACTTTTCTGTTATGAAAACATGTATTTTATCATAATGAAATGTAGGTGTGACTCACAGTAGCTGCACCTGGGGAAAGCAAAAACTCAACTGTGCATTCATTCAAGTGGCAGATGAATGGCAAGGTGTGTACAGGAGCTCAAAAGTAGTAACAGGTGAGTTTTACCAATGAAATGTTCATTGCTAAATTTCTGTGCATTTCGAATTTTTTTTGAGTTTTCTTTTTCTTTTTCCAGTAGAAGTAACCGAATTAAGTACAATGGCACGTGGAAAACCAGATTTGCAAGTTTTGGAAGAGGTCAAAAGTGAATCATCAGGAGGTCTGTGGATGTGGTCCCAAGGTCGCCAGTTTCTTGGAAAACACCAAATCAGCCCGCTGCAGACAGGCAGGTCTGCAGATGTGGTCCCGAGATTGACAGTCACGTGGAAAACACTGAATCAGCCCACTGCAGACAGGCAGGTCTGGGGACTTGGTCCTGAGGTCGCCAGTCACACTGAAAACACTGAATCAGCCTGTGCCCCAACAGCAATCCACTGGACATCCCCCCCCACCCGCTCCTTTGGCCTCTTCTCTGTACAGCCACCTGGTTCCACACTACAAAGATGCAGAGGACACTGGACCACTGTACTGGAGCTAATTAAGTTCTCAGCATCTAAAGAATTCCTTCCCAGATGTAGGGACTTCTGAGATGCCATCCCACACTCCTGGTCCAGACAAAGGGGCTTCCGGGCTGCCAAATGTCCTGCCGCTCCCAGCACAGAGGAAGGTGCTTTCGGGCCACCATCCCTACTGCCACTCCAAGCCCCTGGCCCACCTCTCCCAGCTCAGAGGAGGTGAGCTCCAAGGGTGCCAACAGCACCCCCCATGCTCCCCCATCAAAATGAGAAAACACATAAATAAGAATCAAAACCAGACTTACAGATCACCTACAGCAACCCCAAAGGGAAATGAGATGGAACACTCTGATACTCAACCACCTGGACCCACTGAACTGGCAACAAAAGGGGATCTGGAAAAAATGAAATCAGAAATAATTTCTCAGATAACAGAAGAAATTGTGCCCCTAGTGCAAGACATGATTAATAAACCTAGAGAGGAGCTGAGGAACATGATGGAATCCCAACATAAGAAACAAATGGAATCCATAAAACAGATGCAAATAGATTTCCAGGACATGAAAAACTCCATTGAAAGTCTACACAGCAGAATGAGCCAATGTGAGGACAGAATTTCAGATATAGAAGATAAGATTGCAATTAGTGACCAGGAAAAGAAAAATTGCTTCAAAATTATAAGGGAACATGAGAAATCAATCCAGCAGCTGCTAGATGATGCAAAGAAGAATAACATAAGACTGATTGGGCACAATGAAGAAACAGGAGAGAGTCCAGATGACATTAAAAAAAATGTCTTCACAGAAATAATGGCAGAAAAGTTTCCAAGCAGAGGAAAAGAGCTTGACATACAGATAAGTGAGGCATATAGGACTCCAAATAGCCTTGATCAAAAAAAATCTACACATAGGCATATAATTGTTAAGATTTCAGAAACTCAACAGAAGAACAAAGTTCTACAAGCAGTCAGAGAAAAGCAACAAGTCACATACAAAGGAAAGCCCATCAGAATCACAGCAGACTTCTCAACACAAACCATCAAACAAGAAGAGCTTGGAGTGACCTATTCCAAGCCCTAAAAGAAAACAGCCTCCAACCCAGATTGATGTACCCTGAAAAACTATCTTTCAAAAGTGAGGGAGAAAAAAGATACTTTCATGACAAAGAGCACCTTAGGAACTTTGTGAGTACCAAACCAGCATTCCAAAGAATTTTACACAATATCCTAGAAGCAGACATTGAGGATCACAACCCCAGGAAGCAAAGCAGAATGAACCCATCTGGCATGACAAGAAATTAAATGTAAAGGGGGAGAACCCAAAAAAAAGAAAAAGTCATGGCAATGACAAGTCAATATGTTTCAGATATAGCCATCAACGTTAATGGTCTCAATTCACCAATCAAAAGAAACAGACTGGCAGAATCGATCAAGAAGAAAAATCTAACAATATGCTGCATACAAGAAACACACTCAATTCAAAAGGAAACCCATAGACTGAAAGTTAAAGAGTGGAAAACAATACTCCATGAGACAGGAACCCCCCCAAAAGCAGGAGTAGCTATCCTCTTTGCAGATCAAGTATATTTCAAACCAACACTGATTAAGAGAGATGAAGAAGGACACTACATCCTTGTAAAGTGAACAATCCAACAGGAAGAGATGACAATCATTAATATCTATGCACCAAACACTAGTGCACCCAACTATATAAAACAAATACTAACGTACATGAAAAGTTATATATGCACTAATACAATTGTAGTGGGGGACCTCAACACCCCATGGTCACAAATAGATCAGCTAGACAAAAGATAAGTAATGAAATACTAGAACTCAATTGAACTCTTGAACCAATGAACTTAACAGATGTTTACAGAGTCTTCCACCCCACAAAATCAGAATACACATTCTTCTCAGCTGCACATGGGTCATTCTCCAAAATAGACCACATATCACCCATAGAACATGTTTAAGTAAGTGCAAAGGAATTGAAGTTATCCCCTGTATATTATCAGACCAGAGTGCAATGAAATTGGAGAGCCATAGTAAAAGAAACTGGAAAAATTTCATAAACGCATGCAAATTGAACAACACACTTCTGAATAACCAATGGGTCACAGAGGAAATTGAAGAAATCAGACAGTTCCTTCAATTAAATGACAATGACAATACAACATATCGGAATCTATGGGACACAATGAAAGCAGTCTTATGAGGGAAATTCATACCAGTGAATATGCATATTAGGAAAACAGAATGAGCCCAATTAAACAACCTGATGCTGAACCTCAAGCTTCTGGAAAATGAAGAGCAGGACAACCCCAAAGCTCATACAAGGGAGGGAATTATAAAGATCAGAGGAGAAATCAGTGCAATGGAGACTAAGAGAATGATACAAATAATCAATGAAGCCAAGAGTTGGTTCTTCAAAAGAATCAACAAAATTGACAAACCCTTAGCCAACCTTATCAGAAAAAGGACAGAAAAGGCCCAAATCCATGCAATTAGGAATGAAAAGGGTCAAATTACAGCTGACCCAGCAGAAATCCAGAGGATCATCAATACCTACTTCCAGAACCTATATGCAAATAAGATGGACAACACAGAACAAATGGACAGATTCCTAGATACATATGAATTACCAAAGTTGAATGAAGAAGACCTAAATATTCTAAACAACCCAATATCAACCAATGAAATTGAAAATGTAATTAAAAATTTAACAACTGAGAAAACCCCGGCCCCTGATGGCTTCACTGCTGAATTCTACAAGACATTTAGAGAGGAACTGCTGCCACTACTGTTTAAACACTTCAATGAAATTGAAAGGGAAGCAATACTCCCAAATTCATTCCTGGAAACAAGCATCACCTTGATGCCCAAAGCAGAGAAAGACCAACCAAAAAGGAGAACTATAGACCAATCTCACTAATGAACACCGATGCAAAAATCCTTAATAAGATAATGGCAAACAGAATGCAGAAGATCATCAAGAAGATCATACACCCTGATCAAGTGGGATTCAGCCAAGGGATGGAGGGATGGTTCAATGTAGGCAAATCAATCAATGTAATACACTATATCAATAGAGCCAAGGACAAAAACCATATGATTATCTCCATAGATGCAGAAAAAGCATTTGACAAAATCCAACATGCATTTATGATAAAAACCCTACAAAAAATTGGAATAGATGGTCTCTACCTCAAATGGTTAAAAGGCATCTATGAAAAACCAACAGCTAATATTATACTAAATGGTCAAAAACTGAAATCCTTCACACTCAAATCAGGAACAAGACAAGGATGTCCACTATCACCACTCTTGTTCAATATAATTCTGGAAACATTAGCCACAGCAGATAGACAAGAGAAAGAAATAAATGGAATAAAGATAGGAAATGAAAAAGTCAAATTGTCATTATTTGCAGATGACATGATACTCTATAGAGAAGACCTCAAGAACTCCACCAAAAGTCTTCTAGACTTAATAACCAAATTCAGTCAAGTAGCTGGTTACAAGGTCAACACACAAAAATCAATAGCTTTCCTCTACACCAATGACAGACTCACTGAGAGAGAAATAGGGCAAATAATTCCTTTCACAATAGCATCCAAAAACTGAAATACCTAGGAATCAACCTAACAAACAAAATCAAAGACCTGTTCTCTGAAAACTATGACACTCTGAAAAGAGAGATTGAAGATGATATCAGAAAATGGACAGACATCCCCTGCTCCTGGGTAGGAAGGATTAATATAGTGAAAATGGCCATACTTCCAAAACTGCTATAAAGATTCAATGCAATTCCAATTGAGATCCCAGCAGCATATTTCACGGACCTTGAGAAAACAATCCAAAAATTCATTTGGAACAAGAAGAGACACAGAATAGCAAAAGCAATTCTAGATAACAGAGGCATGGCAGGGGGTATCACAATCCCCAACCTGCAACTCTACTACAAAGCTACTGTGATAAAAACAGCATGGTACTGGCAAAGAAACAGACCTGAGGACCACTGGAAAAGATTAGAAGATGCAGAACCAACGTCAGCCACACTCAGCCATTTTATCCTCGATGAAGGAGCCAAACATCCTCACTGCAGGAAAGATAGCCTCTTTAATAAATGGTGCTGGAAAAATTGAGTTTCAACTTGCCAAAAATTAAAACTAGACCTATATCTCTCACCATGTTCTAAACTAAAATCAAAATGGATTAAAGATCTAAATACTAAAATAGAAATGGTGAACCAGTTGGAACAGAGGTTAGGTAGAACCCTTGAAGACATCGGTGTAGGAAAAGATTTTATGAACAAAACCTCAGTTGCCCTTGAGTTAGCACAAACATCAAATAGTGGGATCTCTTCTTATTAAAAAGCTTCTGCACAGCAAGAGAAACCACCAGCAGTGTAAGAGACAACCCACAATGTGGAAAAAAATCTTCACCTGCTCTTCCTCAGACAAAGGTCTACTATCTCAAATCTATAAAGAATTTAAAAAGATCAGCCCTCCCAAATTTAAAGACCCAATCTGAAAATGGGTATCTGAAATGAACAGACATTTCTCAGACAAAGAAGTAGAAATAGCAAATAAATACATGAAAAAAGGTTCAACATCACTGGTCATTTGTGAGATCCAAATGAAAACAACACTGAGATTCCACCTCACTCCAGCAAGAATGGCTGCTATCATGAAATCAACTAATAACAATTGCTGGCAGGGCTGTGAGGAAAGAAGAACCCTGGTCCACTGCAGGTGGGAGTGTAGACTGGTGCAAGCACTGTGGAAATCAGTATGGAGATACCTCAAAGAACTAGGACTGGAAGTCCCATTTGACCCCACTATTCCACTGCTGGGGATCTTCCCCAAAGAATTAAAAGAACCATACCACAGTGATATATGTGCACCCATGTTCATAACAGCACAGTTTGTGATAGCTAAAACTTGGAAACAGCCCAAATGCCCATCAACTGGAGACTGGATGAAGAAAATATGGTTTTTTAATAAAATTGAATACTACTTAGCCATAAAAAATGAGAAATTAGAGACATTTATAGCTACATGGATGCACATTGAGCTGATACTCTTAAGTGAAATAAACAGGACACACATGTATAAATACCATATAGTTTCTCTGGTGTGAGAAACTGAAAGTGTAAATAAGGACTAAAATGTATAATATGTAATGTGAAATAGAAAGAAAAGGGGCAAAGGGGAAGGAAGTGGGAAGGGTAGGGGAAAGGAAAGAAGGGTATGGAATTAATATGAGAAAATGGAAAAATAGGAACAAAATCTTTGTAAATAGGGAGGAATGGAGGGGTTGAAGGGAGGGCTGTTCAAGGGTGAAAAATAAGAACCAAGAGAGATTATGTAAAGGTGCAAATTTCCAATGATGAATGTCATTATATTGTATACCTAAAATGTACCAATGATTAGAATGAATAATCGGTAATGCAAAATAGGAAGAAAATGTCCAAAGGTGTAGGGGTAGTGAGAGGGGCAGGGGAAAATAAAGAAGGGAAAGGAAAAATGCTGCGAAATGGAAAAAATGGAAATAAAGTCTTTGTAAATAGGGAAGGGTGGAGGGGGTGAGTGGAGGGTTAGGAATGTGGAAAATATAAGAACTAAGATGCATCATGTAAAGGTACAAGTTCCCAATGAGAAATGTAATGTGTTGTATACCTAAAATGTACCAATAAAAGAATTAAAACACACACACACAGAGACACACACACACACTTAATTTAAAAAAATCTCATAGACTGAAAGTTAAAGGGTGGAAAACAATACTCCATGAGACAGGGACCCAAGAAAAAGTAGGAGTAGTTATCCTCTTTGCAGATCAAGTGGATTTCAAACTAACACTGATTAAGAGAGATGAAGGACACTACATCCTTGTAAAAGGAATAATCTAAGAGGAAGAGATGACAATCGGAAATATATATACACCAAATATGAGTACACCCAACTATATAAAACAAATACTAACAGACATGAAATATCAAATAAGCACTAATACAATAGTTGTGGGGGACCTCAATACCCCACTGTGACAAATAAACTAAACAAAAAATAAACAAAGAAATACTAGAAGTCAAATTCTTGAACAAATGGACTTAACAGATGCCTACAGAGTGGGTTCCACCCCACAAAATCAGAAAGCTGCTGAATATCTAGAATGCATAAAGAATTTAAAAAAATCAGACTTCCCAAATTTAAAGACTCAAACCAAAAATGGACAGCTGAAATGAACAAACATTTCTTAGACAAAGAAGTAGAAATATCAAATAAACATGCAAAAAAAAGTTCAACATCACTGGTCAATAGAGAGATACAAATGAAAGCAATGCTGAGATTCCACCTTACCCCAGAGGGAATGGCTGCTATCATGAAACCAAACAATAACAAATGCTGGAGGGGCTGTGGGGAAAGAGGAACACTGCTCCATTGCTGGTGGGAGTGTAGACTTGTGCAACCACTGTGGAAATCAATATGGAGATACCTCAAAGAACTAGGATTGGAAGTCCCATTTGACCCAGCTATTCCCCTGCTGGGTATCTTCCCAAAAGAATTAAAAGAATCATACCACAGTGAAATATGTGCACCCATGTTCATAGCAGCACAGTTTGTAATAGCTAAAACTTGGAAGCAGCCCAATTGCCCATCAACTGGAGACTGCATAAAGAAAATGTGTGTGTGTGTGTGTGTGTGTGTTTTATAAAACGGAGTACTATTTAGCCATAAAGAATGAGAAATTAGGGACATTTGTAGCTAAATGGATGCACATTGAGGCAATACTCTTAAGTGAAATAAATAGGACACACATGTGTTAAATACTGAATAGTTTCTCTGATGTGAGAAACTGAAAGTGTAAATAAGGATCAAAAGGCATAATAGATATTGTGAAATAGGAAGAAAAGTTCCAAAGGGGAAGGGGAAGTAGGAGGGATTGAGGAAAGGAAAGAAGGGAATGGAATTAATATGAAAAAATGAAAAAATGGAAACAAAGTCTTTGTAAATAGGGAGGGGTGGAAGGGTTGTAGGGGAAGGCAGGGGAATGGGGCAAAAATAAGACCCAAGATAGATTATGTAAATGTACCCATTTACAAAGATGAATGTCATTATATTTTACACATAAATTTACCAAAATTAATTAAAAAAGAAATTTCATACTTTATGATACAATTTATGGGGGTTTTGAAGAACATGAAGTGATTTTTGGTAACTTTTAAAAATATATTGGACACTAATTTTAGAGAGAAAATTTTAGGGATAGCCAGTTCAACAAGAAAAGGATTAGAATTATACTTAAGGAAAAGCAAGTTGCCTTATTAAAAAATTCAAAATAGAAACCAACAGAATAAACATCAAATGGAAGAAAAGAAAACCCCTAAGAACCATTGCAGTAGAAATCTAGAAAACAAATGGCTTATGTAGATATTTGAACAGATTGTTAGATTAGAGTTTAGGGTTTTATCACCAGCTTCAGGGAATGGTGTGAGGTTAATGTCAGATAAAATTGATATAATTATGAGGAACAAAACAAGACAATTTCAGGCTTAAAGATGGATTTTTTTTTTTTTTTTTTTTTTTTTTGGTACCAGGGGGTTGAACTCGAGTCCTTGTGCTTGCTCAGCAGATGGTGAAACCACTGAGCTAAATCCCTGACCCTTTAAAAATGAATTTTAATGAATCACAAGGCTTGCTGAAAATTCTCCCCAAAGGTGAACTTTGGCAATTAAAAAAATATGTACACAGAGGAAGAATTGTATGCAAAGGTTGGCAAAATTTGTTACATTTAGAAAATTATTGATTGCAATTAGAAACAAACCCAATGACAATTTTTGATAAAATTACAAGAAAATGAATATTAAATATTAGATTTCAAAACTATATATAGAAAGCCAAAATCTTATTGCAATATTTATAATTATTAATTATAAAGTCAGCCAAAATAAATCAAATTAGAAACCAGAAAACCAGATCATAGAAACCTTTTCACAATATCAGCCATAATAAATCAATTATTCTTACTTTAAGACAGAAACTTTCAGAATAAATAAAAATATCCTAGCTTTTTGAAAAGTGTGAAGATCCTAAATGTCTATTAGGAAGAGGGCAATATAGATAATATATTACATTTTTCTGGTGAAATAGTAAATAGTAAATACTTTTAGTTTATGTATAGCAACATAGGCATTCCTCGAAAACAAGGTGAAGAGAAAGAGGTAAGATGACAATGCTACAGTTGACTCTCTGCCTCAGTGACCACAGTTCCAAGTCTTATAGTAGCCTGGGGCACTCACCTCATGAACACCTGCCTGTCTCCATCTCTGTGAAGTTTTTTTCTATCCGTCCTCCATTTCTTTTGACCTGCTCATCACTGACCTTCTGGCAACTTAAGCAAGCATGCCTTCACACCTGGGCTCTGCACTCCACTTGAAATATTCATTCTTCAAATCTTCATATGATTTGCTACCTAACTTCACCTCTGGTCAAAACCACCTCCTTGGACATATTCTTCTCAACACTTTTTCTAAAATACCATCCTTACTGTTCTCTATCTTTTAATCCATTTATACCAGAATTCAAAAACTATAGGAAATATTCACTATGTGTATTTGGAGCCTTAGGAAAGTTAATACAGTAAGTCTGACTCAGAAACTTTTGAGTTGCTACCTTTCTCAGATAACAAAGGACTTCACATTATGAGCATAGATTCAAAAATATTGTAGAAGTAGCTCCTGTGTCTGCCAGACATTGTTACAGCTGTGCTGCTCTGTGCTTACTGCACAGTGAGATAGTGTCCAGTAGAACAGTGCTCAGTCATGGCCCAGGATGTCCCGAAACAAGAGGAAAAGCAGTGGTGATGTGAAGGGGACTGTTAGGAAGTGCTAAGCAATATACATTGTACATTTGTGTCAAAGCTGTATGAGACTCTCTTTGCTGGAGTTACATGAGAATCTAACTTACTAAGGTTCTTTTGGAATGGAACTTGCTCATAAATTGGGGACTTGCTGTATCTATTTTAAAGTAAAGAAATGTGTTTGAAATTATCAAAATTATAAATAAAGAAGCTCTCTAAATAATTTATCACTGGAAAGTCTCATCATAGGAACTTCATTTATCTTATTGGTACTGTTGCAAATAGATCAATATACTTGCACTAAACTATTTTTATTTCCACACCAGTTCAGAGCTGCTAGAGGATTATACTCTCTATATTCTTTCTCCTGAGAATTATCATGATTATAATTGTCTTTAAATGCTCTAATTATGCCTTCGTGTTCACTAAGCTGAATGGGATACTAAGTTGTGGGACTTTATAAAAAATTACTCTTAATCTCTTAAGTGACTGATCCTTATGTTTGATTGACAATGCATGATGAATTATCTGGGGAAAGTTGGTGTTGCAGTGCCTTTTCACAGTAAATTTAAATGTTATTCACTGCACAGTTTAACACCAAATGATATACAAGTGATGATATCTTTAATAGGATTATGATATATTTCTAAATTTTACACCAAAATATTTCAGTTGGGAATTTATGTAGTGAGATAACATATTGTTATCATTCTTTAAACAAGTGACTGAGATATATATGTATAAAATAAAGCTTGATTCTGTAAGTTATCTTCTTCTAGAAGGCCTTATAGGAAGTGAACCGAAGTATAAAGAAAAAAAATTACTTATTTAGAGCCATATAAATTTTGATGATCAACTTCCCTTTCTGTATGTACTGCTTTAAAATGCATTTAAAAATGTGTTGAATGGCCACTCTGTGGACAATGCTGCCTAACAAGAAACAATGTGAAGTATATAGGAACACATATATAATAACGCATGAAATATATATGTGTGTGGATGTGTGCTTGTGTGTGTATAGAGAAAGAGGGAGGGAGAGAGAGAGAGAGAGAGAGGATTGTCTAAGGCTCTGTGTGACAACAAAGCTCAAAGAATGATAAAGAGAAAGGGCAGTGACCCATGGGTAAAAGGATTTGAGAAAAGATCTGCTAGTCATTGGCAGAACATGGAATTAACCTAGTGCAAGGACTGAAACTGTTCAGTTAAAGTGAAAACATAGAATGATTTTAAGTATTTAGGATTGTTGTGGTTCTACTTATGTCTGGGAACAGAACAGAGTGTGGGGTTAAGAAAATGATTTAAATTCTGTGCTAATATCTTGATTAATGAAAAAACCTCGAGATACCCACCAATATATTTTTGAAAATTGGTAAATATAACTGAACACATCCACAAAGACCAGTAACAACACAACACTGTAACCAGTAGTTATACCTTTCTTTATCGTCAATAAACTGTACAGGCCAAGCTAGTCATTGGATGGCTGTGATATTTATTCACTGAAGTGAATAACTGAGCTTGCGCATAAACCGATGATTCATGGGTGCTGAAAATCAAACTTTGGCAGAAGTACAGGGCTCTTCTTCTAAGAGCTTCCTGGGGGAACTTTATCATGATATGTTTAGCAATCAGTTGAATGCCTTCATTCATTACTTCATTCATTTATCATTTTTTCTAGCTACAGACCTATTCAGTAAACATGTGGAGTGAGACAGTAAGATATACTGAAATCAGCAAAGATCGACTAAATCATTCATTCTTCACCGTTTGAATGCATATCATTTTTCAGGCACAGGAACTGTGATTTATAAGTTATACTCCCTCTCCTATAAGCAAGTCATAATCTAAGAGCAAAGCCTGGTACATAAAGAAAACTTGAAATGAGAGCTACCATAAAAATACTTAAGATGTGAAGTGTGATCAAAATCTACAGTAAATGTTTACATTTTTAAAATTACATTTAAAAAATTAATTACAGTAAAAGACATCGAACCCTTCAAAATACTTCCCATCATTTTGAACACACTTATCATAATTGGAACTTTTAAAAGCAGTTCTGGATGTCCTCTTTCATGATATCTGTGCAAGGTGTGATGAAAAATTCTGTGAATGCTGCTGCTGAGTGCCATCAAATGGAAAAGAAGGATTGTAAAAATTTATCTTATTCAATAGATTTAGCACAGTGCAACTTTCGGCTCTTCCACGAAGTCAAAATGACCATGAAATGTAAATGTTTTGAACTGGCCCAGGACATTGAGGTAATCAAGACAGGAAGACTCAGGAAAGAGGACTCCCAGAACTGCTGCGGAAAGTGGCAAGGATGATGGGATAACTGTTCTAACTGAGGAGGATTAATGACAATATATCTTTTAGTGTAATAAATTAAAAATATTTAAACATTCATTGTATTTGTATCAAACCTCAATTCTGGATGGTCAAAAGTCCAAGATCAAGGTTCCAATATATTTGATACCTTGTGAGGGACAACTTTGTGGTTCCTGAATAGTGCTTTTTGGCGTGTCCTTAAAAGGTGGAAAGGGGTAACAGGTATCTCTCAGGCTTCTTTTAGAGCTCGTATTTCAGTGCTTTTCTTTCTCCTACATTCTGCCTTTTTTTCAGAGCAAATCTTACATAGCTGATTAATGATTTTACTCTTGTATGTTTCACAATAATCTCTTTCCAGTGCCTATCAGAGAAATGATAGCTAATTATTGTGAAAGTACCTACTTAATGCCAAATAGCTTAGATAATGGAAGTTTGCCAACACTGTCATCAATTTTTTGTATAACCTTACTCAATTCCCACATTCCCAACTAGATGCATTTTCTCTAAAGAGAACAGGAAACCTGAGTTTGGACATCATCACTAGCATAGAGCAAAGGGGGAAAACAAATAAAAAGAACTTTAATGATCACCAATTCACAGAATGACCTTGTGTTTATGGCCTCACCATAGGTAAAGCAAAAGAAAAAAAATAGGAATACCAACTCTTACCATGTATTTCATGGAGATGAAGTTACAGTTAATGAGAAAATGTTAGTAAAATGTTTTAAACTCCTTTGCAGCAAGATAGTATATAAATACTGACCCATACCATTAGTTGTTTTAATGGATTGGAGATTTTTTACTACTTGAGAAAGATACCATGTTTGAATGATCCTGCCCTTGCATTGCTGTTTATTCTTTGCTTTATAACCTAGCACTGGTTAGGTTATAAACTTCTATGATTACTGAAGGCTGGGGATGTAGCCATCTCAAACAGCGGCTCCACACTTAGGAGTTCCAAAGAGAGGGTTTGACATTGAACGGCTTTTGAATTCTATGGCTATGAGTGATGTGTTGAAAATGTATTATTTACTATCTCTATGAACAAAAGAACAAATGAAAATCACTGTCCGAAAGCAGATTCTGAACCACAGACTATAACCTGTCAGTCAGGTCAGTGGCTGCAGAAATTCCCAGGGCAAAGATTCTTATTATAATAGCTCAGCAGCCCCTCTCCCTTACTCTCTCAAGCAATAAAAGATCAAGCAAATTGCAGGTTCAACCAAAGAGCAAACCTTTTGAGGATGACAATCCCTGTTCATTTCATATAACTGCAAGAGTTATGTTGCAGCCCTGCATAGCAAGGCAGTGTCATACTTTCTCGGGCTGCTAGATTTTACCAGCCTGTTTCAAAACAGTATAACTTGAGGTCCAAATTTGTGTGAATATGTCCAGGGGGTACACTTCACCTCTCTTTAGCAGATAACACCCATGTGAGCAGTGTTGCTAGGAAAGAAATTTTGTAAAAAGAACAATTCTTATTGTTGCAAGGACTGCTCACGGGTAGTAATAAGCCCTTAGCTTCACTCTGTTCATGGTGTCTCTACTCTCTCTTGACTTTGGTCCTTTCCCACTTAGCCTGGACATCAAAATCTGTTAGAACTTCCTCTCCAGTAACTTCCACTTTTTCTCCTGCCATCCTTCCACTGGATGACCTGTCCAATTTATTAACAAAATTTTTGTTCCTGCCTCCTCTTAGGAAATGTCACATAAAGGGGGTGATGGAAACAAATGGGAATGTTTATATTTTAAAAAATTATTTTAGTAAAAGACAGTGCTATCAATACCCTTCAGAATACTACACCTTGCTTCATACACACTTATCTCATCATTCTTGCTACTTTCTAAAGCAGTTCTGGAAGCCCTCTTTCATGAGTGTCTTCAGTTGTGCTGTCCCGGCTGCCTTGATATCATAAATTGGTTCAAAAGTTTTACTTTTTATGCCCATTTTGACTTTGGGGAAGAGCCAGAATTCACATGGTGACAGATCTGGGGCATAAGGTTCATGAGGATGCACCTTAATATTTTTATAATCCTGCCTTTCCACTGAATGGCACTTGGTAGCAACATTCACCATATATTTGATCATCCTTGTAAAGGTTCTCACCATAAAGGACTTCCAGAACTGCTTCAGAAAGTGGCAAGAATGTGGTGTGTGTTTGAACTGAAGGGGAATATTTTGAGGGGGACTAATGCCAATATGTATTTTACTGTAATAATTTTTAAAAATTTAAACATAAACCATATTTTTATCATACCTCTTAGCAGTGGTGACAATACAAGCCCCAATCTTGACCTGATTTTCAGGACCTTTAAAGAAACCCCAGCTCTATTATACAGGTTCTTTTCTTTCTTCTCCTGATACTCAAATTAACTTTTCTTATCCTCAGAATCTGAATTTTAATATGTAATCACTAAAATTTTGAGACATGAACTCCAGTTTCTCTTAGTTGAATGTCCAAATCAAGTGTTACAGTACTTAACTTTGTTACACCTAGAAGTGATATCATATTCAGAATATTTAACAACTGGGAGGAGCCAGTGTCAGGCCAACATCATCAGAACTAGAATGCATTTGTTTAGGGCCTTCAGTTGGGACTTAATTGTGATGGCAGTTAGTGGTAGTTGAGAAGGCATTGGGAGTCTGAGCTCTCCAAACAGCAACCACAGTCTAAAAACCAACACGGCCTGACTAGCAGGTATTGAGTAGGTGTCAATCCTATTGAATCATACCCTCCTATGACATAGAAAGACCTTCTAGCCCAAACATGCCCATCCACTTTTGCTGAAGGGTTAGGGTTTTGTTATCTCTTCCCTCCTCCGGGGGCAAAATCCAACCAACTAGCTGTGCATGTCTCATGTTTTCCCCAGCCTAAAGTGATAATCCCACTGAAATGTTGTCTTCCCTTCACAGCCTTTCCATTTTCAATCTCCTTAGAACAACTGTCTATTTGCTTAATCTATATTTCATTTCAACCCACATCAGCTTGGTTTCAGATCTTACTTTTAGGAAGGAGTAGCTGTAGTATGGTTATTAGTGGCCTCCCAACTATGAACTTGCAGGCTTTCCCTTTCATCACATCCCACAAATAAACCCTCAGCCATAACATCCTAATGACAGGGTTTCAACTTCTTTTTCAAACACTTTTTTGGATCAGTATTCTAGCTAAAGTTAAACCTTACTATTCTCTCACATATTCTATGGAGTTTCCTTTTAATATCCATGTGTTATGGACAAATTGTCATCTTGTATAATTCATGTGTCGAGGCCCTCAGATTTGTTTGGAGATAGGGCCCTTAAGAAGTAATTATGGTTAAGGTCATGAGAATATGGCCCTAATCCCATGTAGCTGATGTCTGTATAAGAAGAGGTAGAAACACAGAGATGTCAGGACAGAGGAAATGTCACATAAAGACACAGGGAGAAAGTGATTATCTGAAAGTCAAAGAGAGAAGCATTAGGAGAAACCAACCTTGCCAGTTCATTGATCTTGGACTTTCAGCCTCTGGAACTGTGTGACGATAAATTTCTGTTGTTTAAGACACCATTATTTTGTTTTGCCCACCCCTGAAAACTAACACTCTATGCCTTTGCTTGTCCTTTTCTTTCTGTACCCAACTGCATACAGCTGTTCAGCTTGGGAATTTCTCAGTGCCCAGTTGAATTATGTTTTCTTTAGTGTAGTTTTTCTTCAACTCTTCCCAGTCTTTCTTGGAGTTTCAGTAACTTGGAGTTTCAGTTTTTGTAACTTTTTTTCAGTAACTTTTAGAATTTCATTTCTATCATGGTATTCTACTTAACTGATAGGTAATCTCCATGTTGCATACTGGATAATAACCCTTAATAACTGCTTGTATCTTATTTAAAGATAGATGCTAAGATCAGGAAGTGAAAAGAAAAGGAAAAGAATCTAGGAATTTGCAGTTTTGGAGAAAGAACCCCTCTAAACGATGATGTGCTCTAGGATGGACTTCTGAAAATAGGCTAACTGAAGTTTAAGAATGTTCTGTTGAATTTTGAAGAGCAAAGCTGTGTGTGACCAGAATAGTTTGATGAAGAATACATTTTTTAAAATTTTATTCTGAATTTTAATTTGTTTCTAGTGTATAAAGATAATTAAATTTCTATACAGATATTTTATTTTGTGACCTTGATAATTTCACTTTTTCTGATTGCTCACTTTTAGATTCCTTAAGGTATTCTCCAAGCGTGATTGCAGATCATTAGAAGTGGTTTACGTGTTTCCTCTCTACTGTGGATGAGTCGTGCTTCTTTTGTTTGCTCCTTCCATTGGCTATAATACCCAGTTTAATGTTGAGCAGAAGTGGTGGGAATGCACATCCTTACCCTGTATCTGATCTTAAGTGTAAAGCAGTCAGGTTTTAGTTAGTAGGTGTCAAATGCTGGTAGGACTTTGGTAGATGTTTTTATTGGTTTCTCCTAGATACACTAGAATTTTAAAAAATATTTCTGGGATAATGTCAACTGTTTGTTATACATTAGTATTCGTATATTTTGTGAGATTAATCTTGTTTACACTTCATTAAGGATTTTTACATCAGTGTTCTGAAGAATTGAGACCCTCAGGAGTTTCTATTTGTTTGTTTAAAATATATTTATCTGATGGTGATATTATGATAATAGTGACTTAAAATTATTGGGGAATATTTCTACTTTATTTTCTGAAATAGTTTATGAAGGGCTGGTTTTATTTCTTCTTTAAGTGTTAAAATAAATTTAAAAAATTTACCAAAGAAGCAATCTTACCTGAATTTTCTATGTAGGAAAATTGTTAGATTAATAATTCAATTTCTTGGGGTGGGGATTTAGCTCAGTGGTTCCAGGGCCTGCCTCACAAGCACAAGGTCCTGAGTTTGATCCCTGGTGCCAAAAACAAACAAACAAAAAATAATTCAATTTTTTTACCTTTATTTAGAGTTATTTAGATTTCCTACTTAATCTCATGTAAAATTTGTTCATTTCATTGAAGTTGCAAATAAGTTGGTAAAATGTTTTTCATAATGCACATTTCTTAAGTCTTAAGTGCCTGTAACATTTTTAAGAAGTGTTTCTCTTTTATTATTACTATTAATAATTTTTCTTCCCCCTTCTTGACCAATTTATTTAAAAAATCAGCTTTTGGTTTCATTGATTTTCTCTAATATTTTAAATTTTCTATCATTTTGATTCTTATTGTTAATTTTAATTCTCTGATAAAGTTCATTCTTCTCTTCATAGCTTATTATGCTGGAAAATTAAATACTTTGTTTTAGACTTCCTTCCAAAGCTATAAATATACCTTTAAGAACTTTTTTACTTCTATCCTATGTTTTATTTTCAGGTTATTTTTCTTTTCATTCACTTAAAATGCCTTCTATTTTCCTTTAACATTTTTTGACCTTGAATAGACATATCTGGTTTAATTTCCACTCATTTGTTAATTCTATAGATTATTTATTAGTGAACATATTCTTCCTTTTATTAATCCTTTTAAGTTTTGATACAAGTATTACAAAGCACCATATTGTCTTTCTCATGTTGATAATCCTGTGTATCTGAAAAACAGATGTATTCTTCAGTAATGGGATGAATATTTGGTAAGTGTCAATTAGGTTAAGGTAGTTTGCATATTTTTCATGTTCTTTGTATTCTAGCAGTTTTTTTCCCTACTTTTTAAAATCAATTTCAAAAAAGAAATATTAAATTCTCCTAATAAAGCTTTTGATTTGTGTTTTTTCTTCTTTCAGTTATATCAGGTTATATATATATATATATATATTTTTTTTGGTTACGGGGATCAAACTTGGGTCCTTGTGCTTCCACAGCAGGTAGTGAAACCACTGAGCTAAATGCCCGCCCCATATTTTTTCTGTTTTGAAGCAGTCATTGGGTGGAAGAAAATTAACTGTTACATCTTGTTCTAGATCATCTTACCATTATGAACCATCTCTATTCATCTCTATAAATAGTCCTGTTTTTGTAACTATTGTCTTTTTTCTTCTTCAAAACTATCTAACAATGTGTAACTTCTGTTTGAAGTGCTTATCTCTTCCTTTCCTTTCCTTTCCTTTCCTTTCCTTTCCTTTCCTTTCCTTTCCTTTCCTTTCCTTTCCTTTCCTTTCCTTTCCCCCTCTCCTCTCTGTCTTCTGTATTCTGTCTCCTCTCTCCTCTCCTCTCTTTTCCTCTCTTCCTCTCTCCTGCCCCTCCCTTGCTCTCCCCTTCCCTTCCCCCCCCTTCTCATTTTCTCTCTCTCTCTGGTACTAGGAACCAAACCCAACCCAAGGCCTTTGAAATAAATCGCATCTCTAGAATTTTATTTTATGGTTTATTTTGAGATAGAATCTTATTGTTACTAATTTGCCCAGGGCAGACTCTAACCTGTAATTTTCCTGCTTCAGCCCCTCAAATTCCTGGGATTACCAATGTGTACCTAGTCCATTTTTATATATTAATGTTCGATAGAGTGATTAAAACTGTCATTTTTTTATTTATGTTTCATTTATTTTATTTTTCTTTCATTCTTCTTTTCCTCCTTCACTTCCCTTTTCTTTGTTAAACAGATGTTAGTAATATAACTTCTTTTAAAATTTATAATCATTTTCGCCAGACATGGTGATGCACATCTGTAATCCCAGCACTTGGGAGGCTGAATCAGGAAGATTGCCATGAGTTTGAGGCCAGCCTAGACTACAGAGAGAGTTCAAGCATAGTCTAAACTACATAATGAACCTCTGTCTCAATAAACAAACAAACAAATAAATAAGTAAAATTTATAATAATTTTCTGTTTTACTACATAGTAGAGAATAATATAAAAATGAATATGTCAGATTTTGCATAGTTTACAATTATTCTACATCATTAAGCACATTGTTCATCAAAATAATTTTGTAACATACTTTTTCAATGAAGGAAGCCCTGTGCTGATTTACATTCTGGTGTAAACTCCTTAATTAGAATAATTACCCTGGAAAATTTACTTAACATGGTACCTGTGTCACTGGACATATCTGTAAACAAAATTTAACTTCCATGCAGCTTTTGTAGGTAATTCATGCAGTCATAGTTAGAGTCCAGATCTAGCTGTGTTTGTTGAAAATTAACAAAAAAGACAATTCCACCATTAAATTCTCACATTTAAATTATCCATATCTTTTTAACTTCACTACTAGATATTTAGCTGTGTATCTTTGAATTTTCCCCCAAGTTGTCCTAATGATAACAATATTAATTTAACTTATCAAAATCTACTTCAAATTAATACCAGTTATTTCTGATAATACATAGGAAATTTACATCATTTCTCCTCACTTGTTTGTGCTATTATTCCCAAATATTGCATGCATACAGGTATAAAAACAAAAAGAACAGTGTTGAAATATTTGCTTCATGCAATCATATGTTGTTAGAAGAAATTAAAAGCTGAAAAGAAAGAATAAATATACATACACATCAATGCTTGCTTATGTCTGCATGCATTCTAATCTCTTACTTTTGCTCAGGTATTTCAATGTTCTTAATTTATTTTTGTTTATTCAAGTTCCCTTCTGACATGCTTTGCCTTGAACCTGAAGGACTTCCCTTATCATTTCTTATGGTTTATGGCTACTAGCAACAAAATCTTCAAAATTTTTGATAATATGGAAAGGTTTTAAATCATCTTCATTTCTAAGGGGTAGTTTGGGCGGTATAGATATCTTGGGTGATTATTATCCCTTTCCATAGTTTGAATATGTTACTATAATATTTTCTTCTCCCTATTTTCATTTTTATGTAATGCATCTTTTTTCTTTTTATTTGTTTTTTGCAGAAGTTTGTCTATATGTCTAGTTATGATTTTCTTTTCATGTGTTCTGCTTGGGGTTTATTGAGATGCTGGGACTTATAAGTTTAATAATTTTATAAAATGGTTAAGTGTAGGGCCATCAATTTAATATTTTTGTCTGCCACATCTCTATTTGTGGGGATTTCAATTACTGTTTCATTGAAAATTATAGCACATGTTCCTGAGGCTCTTTTTGTCTTCACTTAAAAATACTGTATGATTAATTTAATTTTGGAGCCATTGATTCTCTTTTCTGCCCCCTCAAGTCCTCTAGTGATTTGTTTTTCTTTTTAGATATTGTACGTTTTAACTTTAGAACTTCTACTTATTTTATTATGCTTCCTTTCCCATTAAGATTACGAATCTATTCATATTTTTCATTTTTCTATTATTGAACCATGTATTCTCTGAATCTTTGATCTTTATTATATTTATTTGAAGTCTTTTCTAGCTAAATTCAACTTTTATAACCCACTTCAAGTCAGTTTTTATTTTTTTCTGACTGTTTCTGGCATTTTCCTAATATTATAACTATATTTATCTATATCTATATGTTTATATTTACATATATATCTTTATATTTTTATTTGCTTGAAACCTGAACAGCATAGATAATACATTTCAGAATCTGTGAATTTTTTCTTTCCTACTGAAGATTATTAGATGATTCTCATTTTGTTTTGACTTACTCTAATATTCAATTAAGTTGCTTGGACTCAAAATGCAAAATAGTGTTCAGCCACTAATATGTCACACCAGGCATTTTTAAAGTGCATTTGTTGGTGCCAAGTAGTTAGAGGCCTTCCCTCACCTGTATCATTTAGTATTATGTAATTATATATGCAGAGGCCACATTGAAACTCCCCAAGCCAGAAAAATTTCCATTGTCTGCCACCCTTGTATTATTCAGGGTGAAGAACATATTCAGAGATTCAGAAGATTCATAGTTCTTTCCAAGGTTTCAGTTTTACTGTGTGCCATACCATCTTCTGCATGCATGTTCAGTGAGCATTTGTTCAATGATGTGTTTATGGCTTCAGCCTATTTATGTCACTTTTCTGTGACTGAGTCTGACTTCAAAAATATCACTCTTGTTTACTGCCTCCAGCTGATAAACCCATAGACTTCCACTGCCATAATTGGGGAGCATGAGAACATCTTAAGGAAAAAAATGACTTTTAAAACTTGACACAGCAGCAGTTTTTCATGAGTGAACACTCCACATGTTATTTCTGGCCTCTGGTTATTTTCCAATTCCTTAAAATGGTTCTATGTATTATTTTTATGTTTAGGGTCTACAGACTTACATTTGCTGATTTTTTGCCACTGCCTTTTAAAAAATGTAGAACCCAAATATCATCTTTTTAAATATAGTCTTCAATGTGGTTTTCTTATCTTTTCTTTTCTTTTTGGTACTGGGGATCAAACTCAGGACACTGTGCTTTCGAGGCCGGCAGTGGCACCACTCAGCTAAATCCCTGGTCCTTCAATGTTTTGAATGTAGTTTTTAAGGAGCAAAAATGAATACCCTATTGTACTGTTTTACCATCCCCCAAATTCCTAATGACTAAAAGTAACTCTTTATCTATTATAGCTGGCAAAAGTAGTGAACTAGTTGCACTATAAATGTCAAAAAATATGAAGATATATATATTTCAAATTTTATTTAAAATTTTTATTTGAATAGTTGATGAGTCTGATTTTACTCCAGAGGATAACTTTTAGAACTAATGATCACATTCATTTCCTTAAAATCACAAAATTCCCACTTCTAAGAAACTTTCTCCTTCTTTCTTTTGGCCATCCATGTAATTCATCCATGCTTTAAACATGTTTGTGTTTTCCCTGCCTAAGTATTTTCCTTAGAGCCGAGGGCATGAAATCTGGTGAGTATTCCTAAATTACACGATAGTAACAAAGGAAAAAAGAGAGAACATATTAAATTAATGTTTTCTTGAATAAATGGAAGATTATCTGATGTCAGTTTTCACTTCATCAATGTTTAGGATCCATTTTTAGTCATTTTATTCATATTATTTATTTATGTTCCACATTTATCAGCAGCACAAGACTACAAGTAGTATGCTCTAGTTGTGGGAAATGATAATAAAAGATATTAAGACATGAGTCCAACTTTTTGCTTCAGATGACATGTCCATTTAATTATTATTTAGTTTTGAAAAGAAAATTTAAAGACTATAAGCTATTTACAATTTTATAAGCCTAAGACCTCTGTACCACAGCAGAAAAATCATTTCTGCTTTCATTATTATTTTTGTCTCATTTTACTTGTATGTAAAAGTAGTACTCATTAAACCCTAATTAAGTTGAGGCAACATTTTGCATCATCAGCATGAAACTCACATGAAAATATTCATACCAATTTTCAGAGTAAGAAACATCATAGTGATTGCCTGCATCACATGCTATGTTGTTGGAATAATTCAGTTGTTTTCCTTTATTCTCCAGTGTGTCACTAACTTGTCACTACTAAGCTTCTTTGTATTATATTTCTTAGTAAAACAAAAGGAGGAAGATTTAGCAAGGCACCAATGAGTTGCTTTTATAAAGTTGCCTTTTTGCAATTAAATTCTCTTTGTGTTGTGGAAGCCATGTATTGATGCACAAGCAAATTCTTATGGGTTTTCTCTTTCAGTATTAAAATAGTCTAAGGAATTTTAGTTTAATTCTTCAGGCTAAATTTTCTGTGAACATGTCCCTGTTAAGCACAATTGCAGTACCTTTCATTTAAAAGTATTCCAAATAGCCCAAAGTCGCCAGTCACAAAGAAAACACTGAATCAGCCTGCACCCTGGCAGCAATCCACTGGACCCCCCCCTCCCCCCAGCTCCTTTGGCCTCTTCTCTGTATAGCCACCTGGTTCCACACTACAAAGACGAAGAAGACACCGGACCACCAGACCAGTATACTGGAACTAATCAAGTTCTCAGCATTTAAAGAATTCCTGCTGAAATGTAGGGGCTTCTGAGCCACCGTCCCACTGCTTCTGGTCCAGAGGAAGGGGTTTTCGGGCCACCATCCTTACTGCCACTCTCAGCCCATGGTCCAACTCTCCCAGCTCAGAGGAGATGAGCCATGTGGGCACCAACAACACCCCTCTGTGCCCCCAGTCAAAATGAGAAAACACATAAATAAGAATCAAAATCAGACTGACAGATCACCTACAGCAACCCCAAAGGGAAATGAGATGGAACACTCTGATACACAACCACCTGGACCCACTGAACTGGCAACAAAAGAGGATCTGGACAAAAAAATGAAATCAGAAATAATTTCTCAGAAAACAGGAGAAATTGTGCTCCTAGTGCATGACATGATTAATAAATCTAGAGAGGAGCTGAGGAACATGATGGAATTCCAATATAGGAAACAAATGAAATCCATAAAACAGATGCAAATAGATTTCCAGGAGATGAAAAACTCCACAGAAAGTCTGCACAGCAGAATGAGCCAATGTGAGGACAGAATTTCAGATATAGAAGATAAGATTGCAATTAGTGACCAGGAAAAGAAAAATTGCTTCAAAATTATAAGGGAACATGAGAAATCAATCCAGCAGCTGCTAGATGATGCAAAGAAGAATAACATAAGACTGATTGGGCACAATGAAGAAACAGGAGAGAGTCCAGATGACATTAAAAAAAATGTCTTCACAGAAATAATGGCAGAAAAGTTTCCAAGCAGAGGAAAAGAGCTTGACATACAGATAAGTGAGGCATATAGGACTCCAAATAGCCTTGATCAAAAACAATCGACACATAGGCATATAATTGTTAAGATTCCAGAAACACAACAGAAGAACAAAGTTCTACAAGCAGTTAGAGAAAAGAAACAAAGCATATACAAAGGAAAGCCCATCAGAATCACAGCAGACTTCTCAACACAAACCCTCAAGGCAAGAAGAGCTTTGAATGACATATTCCAAGCCCTAAAAGAAAACACCTTCCAACCCCGATAGATGTACCCTGCAAAACTATCTTTCAAAAGTGAGGGAGAAATAAGATACTTTCATGACAAAGAGCACCTTAGGAATTTCGTGAATACCAAACCAGCACTCCAAAGAATTTTACACAATATCCTAGAAGCAGACATTGAGGATCACAACCCCAGGAAGCAAAGCAGAATGAACCCATCTGGCATGACAAGAAATTAAATGGAAAGGGGGAGAACCCAACAAAAAGAAAAAGTCATGGCAATGACAAGTCAATACTTTTCAGTTATAACCATAAACGTTAATGGTCTCAATTCACCAATGAAAAGAAACAGACTGGCAGAAAGGGTCAAGAAGCAAAATCCAACAATATGCTGCATACAAGAAACACACTTAATTCAAAAGGAAACTCATAGACTGAAAGTTAAAGGGTGGAAAATAATACTCCATGTGATGGGAATACAAAAAAAAGCAGGGGTAGCTATCCACTTTGCAGATCAAGTAGATTTCAAACCAACACTGATTAAGAGAGATGAAGAAGGGCACTACATCCTTCTAAAGGGAACAATCCAAGAGGAAGAGATGACAATCATTAATATCTATGCACCACACAATAGTGCGCCCAACTATATAAAACAAATACTAATGGACAGGAAAAGTCATATATGCACTAATACAATTGTAGTGGGGGACCTCAACACCCCACGGTCACAAATAGATTAACTAGACAAAAAATAAGTAATGAAATACTAGAACTCAATCAAACTCTTGAACAAATGAACTTAACAGATGTTTACAGAGTCTTCCACCCCACAAAATCAGAATACACATTCTTCTCAGCTGCACATGGGTCATTCTCCAAAATAGACCACATATCACACATAGAACATGTTTAAGTGAGTGCAAAGGAATTGAAGTTATCCCCTGTATATTGTCAGACCAGAGTGCAATGAAATTGGAGATCCATAGCAAAAGAAACTTAAAAAATTTCATAAACACGTGGAAACTGAACAACACACTTCTGAATAACCAATGGGTCACAGAGGAAATTAAAGAAGAAATCAGACAGTTCCTTCAATTAAATGACAATGACAATACAACATATCGGAATCTATGGGACACAATGAAAGCAGTCTTATGAGGGAAATTCATACCAGTGAATATGCATATTAGGAAAACAGAACGAGCCCAATTAAACAACCTGATGCTGAACCTCAAGCTTCTAGAAAAAGAAGAGCAGGATAACCCCAAAGCTCATACAAGGGAGAAAATTATAAAGATCAGAGGAGAAATCAATGCAATGGAGACTAAGAGAATGATACAAAAAATCAATGAAGCCAAGAGTTGGTTCTTTGAAAGAATCAACAAAATTGACAAACCCTTAGCCAACCTTGTCAGAAAAAAGAAAGAAAAGGCCCAAATCCATGCAATTAGGAATGAAAAGGGTGAAATGACAACAGACCCAGCAGAAATCCAGAGGATCATCAATACCTACTTCCAGAACCTATACGCCAATAAGATGGACAACACAGAAGAAATGCACAGATTCCTAGACACATACGAATTACCAAAGTTGAATGAAGAAGACCTAAAATTCTAAACAACTCATTATCAACCAAGGAAATTGAAAATGTAATTAAAAACTTATCATCTAAGAAAAGCCTGGGCCCTGATGGCTTCACTGCTGAATTCTACAAGACATTTAGAGAGGAACTGTTGCCACTACTGTTTAAACTCTTCAATGAAATTGAAAAGGAAGCAATACTACCAAATTCATTCCTGGAAACAAGCATCACCTTGATCTCCAAAGCAGAGAAAGACCCAACTGAAAAGGAGAACTATAGGCCAATCTCACTAATGAACATAGACGCAAAAATTCTTAATAGGATACTGGCAAATAGAATTCAGAAGATCATCAAGAAGATCATACACCCTGATCAAGTGGGATTCATCCAAGGGATGCAGGGATGTTTCAACATACACAAATCAATCTATAGATCAATAGATACAAGGACAAAGACCATATCATTATCCCCATAGATGCAGAAAAAGCATTTGACAAGAGCCAACCTGCATTTATGATAAAAACCCTACAAAAAATTGGAATAGGGCGGGGGATTTAGCTCAGTGGTTCCACGGCCTGCCTTGCAAGCACAAGGACCTGGGTTCGATCCCTGGTAGCAAAAAAAAAAAAAGAAAATTGGAATAGATGGTCTCTACCTCAAACTGATGAAAGCCTTCAATGAAAAGCCAACAGATATCATACTAAATGGTCAAAAACTGAAATCCTTCACACTAAAATCAGGAACAAGACAAGGATGTCCATCATCACCACTCTTATTCAATATAGTTTTGGAAACACTAGCTGCGGCAATTAGACAAGAGAAAGAAATAAAAGGAATAAAGATAGGTAATGAAGAAGTCAAATTGTCATTATTTGCAGATGACATGATACTCTTCACAGAGATCTCAAGAACTCCACCAAAAGATTTCTAGACTTAATAACCAAATTCAGTCAAGTAGCTGGTTATAAGGTCAACACACAAAAATCAATAGCTTTCCTCTACACAAATGACAGACTCACTGAGAGAGAAATAGGGCAAATAATTCCTTCCACAATAGCATCCCAAAAGCTGAAATACCTAGGAATCAACCTAACAGAAGAAATCAAAGACCTGTTCTCTGAAAACTATAGCACTCTGAAAAGAGAGATTGAAGATGACATCAGAAAATGGACAGACATCCCCTGCTCCTGGGTAGGAAGGATTAATATAGTGAAAATGGCCATACTTCCAAAACTGCTATATAGATTCAATGTAATTCCAATTGAGATCCCAGCAGCATACTTCATAGACCTCAAGAAAACAATCCAAAAATTCATTTGGAATAAGAAGAGACCCAGAATAGCAAAAACAATTCTAGGTAACAGAGACATGGCAGGGGGTATCACAATCCCCAACCTGCAAGTCTACTACAAAGCTACTGTGATAAAAACAGCATGGTACTGGCAAAGAAACAGACCTGAGGACCAGTGGAAAAGATTAGAAGATGTAGAAACAATGCCAGACACACTCTTCCATCTCATCTTGGACAAAGGAGCCAAACACCCTCCCTGGAGGAACAGTAGCCTCTTTAATAAATGGTGCTGGAAAACTTGGGTTTCAACTTGCCAAAGATTAAAACTAGATCTATGTCTCTCACCATGCACTAAACTAAAATCAAAATGGATTAAAGATCTAAATATTATAATAGATACTCTGAACCAGTTGGAACAGAGGTTAGGTGGAACTCTTGAAGACATCAGTGTAGGCAAAGATTTTATGAACAAAACCTCAGTTGCCCGTGAACTAGCACAAACAATCAACAAGTGGGATCTCTTCTTATTAACAAGCTTCTGCACAGCAAGAGAAAACACCAGCAGTGTGAAGAGGCAACCCACAATGTGGGAAAAAATCTTCACCTGCTCTTCCTCAGACAAAGGTGTACTATCTCGAATCTATAAAGAACTTAAAAAGATCAGACCTCCCAAATTTAAAGACCCAATCCAAAAATGGGCATCTGAAATGAACGGACATTTCTCAGACAAAGAAGTAGAAATAGCAAATAAATACATGAAGAAATGTTCAACATCACTAGTCATTCGAGAGATGCAAATGAAAACAAGGCTGAGATTCCACCTCACTCCTGAAAGAATGGCTGCTATCTTGAAATCAACCAATAACAATTGCTGCTGGGGCTGTGGGGAAAGAGGAACCGTGTTCCACTGCTGGTGGGAGTGTAGACTGGTGCAACCACTGTGGAAATCAGTATGGAGATACCTCAAAGAACTAGGACTGGAAGTCCCATTTGACCCTGCTATTCCACTGCTGGGGATCTTCCCCAAAGAATTAAAAGAATCATACCACAGTGATATATGTGCACCCATGTTCATAACAGCACAGTTTGTGATAGCTAAAACTTGGAAACAGCCCAAATACCCATCAAGTGGAGACTGGATAAAGAAAATGTGTTTTTTAAAATAAAATGGAGTACTACTCAGCCATAAAAAATGAGAAATTGGAGACATTTGTAGCTAAATGGATGCACATTGAGGCAATACTCTTAAGTGAAATAAATAGGACACACATGTAAAAATACCGAATAGTTTCTCTGGTGTGAGAAACTGAAAGTGTAAATGGGTACTAAAATGTATTATAGGTAATGTGAAATAGGATTTAAAGGGGCAAAGGGGAAGGATGTGGGAGGGGTAGGGGAAAGGAAAGAAGGGAATGGAATTAATATGTGAAAATGGAAAAATAAGAACAAAATCTTTGTAAATAGGGAGGAATGGAGGGGTTGAAGGGAGGACTGGGCAAGAGTGAAAGATGGGAACCAAGAGAGATTATGTAAAGGTGCAAATTTCCAACGATGAATGTCATTATATTGTATACCTAAAATGTACCAATGATTAGAATGAATAATCAATAATGCAAAATAGGAAGAAAAGTTCCAAATGCGTAGGGGTAGTGGGAGGGGCAGAGGAAAGGAAAGAAGGAAAAGGAAAAATGATGAGAAATTGAAAAAATGGAAATAAAGTCTTTGTAAATAAGGAAGGGTGGAGGGGGTGAAGGGAGGGTTAGGAATGGGGAAAAAATAAGAACCAAGATGCATCATATAAAGGTACAATTTCCTAATGAGAAATGTAATTGTTTTGTATACCTAAAATGTACTAATAAAATAATAAAAAAAGTATTCCAAATAAACACTAGTAAATCATGTAGCTGGTTTTCCACTATTGCAAATCTATGTAGGGATAAAAGTAAACTGTATATTGAGAACAATTCTCTGAAACTGGAGAATAAAATCAATTCAGAGGACATGCAATAATGAGCCACACCAAAGCTAGGATTAGAAAGGGTACTTTTGCTTGGGACCAATGTTTGACAGATTTTTAGAATTATTTTTCATTACAACATGGCTAAGAATTTTCCTTTAAAATATGAACTGAAATACAACTAAGCATGTTCAACATAAAAATGCACCAAAGTCAAATCAATGCAAACACACAGTTTCAATCTAGTTAAGTAAGAAATTCTTCTACTTACAATTGAAGTGAAAATTTGCATTTCTTTATTTACATTTCTTTCTCCTACTTGACATAATTTCCCCTATAGTAATAATATTCAATTCTGGTTACTTCTTTGAAGTTCAGTATTAATAATCAACTGGAAATTGGCATGTATAAAACAGAAAAAAGTATTTTTCTTACATTTTATGCCCAGGTAATTAAATACATCTCATCAACTCAGTCAAGTTTTGATCACCAATTTTCTAAGTTCCTTTAGGTGATACAAAAACACCGCAATTTATTTAAAAATGAGTGTATAATGCTTTAGGTTTAAAACAGATAATACCCCATGATAAGTGCCAAATTCTTTTCTATGTAGGACCAAATCAAAAGAGTAATAAATCTATAAGGAAAGATTTATAATGATGTTAACACTATTGGCTAAATTTAAGTCAGTTTACAAAGTTTGATTCTATTACAGAGTCTTTTGTAATGTTACAACAATCTAGTCAAGTGTAGATGTAATCTATACTAAAATTTTGTGATGTGGCTAGAATGTTTCTTTGTTGCTAGCCACTCTGGACAATCTTTGGAGATGGAAATGAGAATATGCTTATTTATTTTTATTAAATAATCTCAGAATTCACAACTTTCTATAATGGAGGATTACAAATTATCACAAGTGCTAAGTAAATAATGTAAAGCTTTAAAATTCTAGAATTTTACAATGTTGTGGAATTTAGGGTTATACAAAAAATTTATAGTGTTTGAAATGCAAAATAAGGATTTAAAAATTCATGTTTTAACTACAGGCTGGAATTTAACTGCAAAATCCTTGGCTCTAGAACCCCTAATGCACCAGGCTTGACCTCCCATCCCACAATGCCAATCAAGCTGATGAGCATGGTGAAGAGCAGAAAGGAGCTTTAATCATCACAGCCATGTTAAGAAGCACAGGCAGGCTCAAGCTTTGTGTTCAAGGACCTGACGGAAACTTTGCTATTCTAGAAAAGAAGAGTAAGCCAAGGGCTGGGGGTTTGCCTAGCAGGGTGTTTGCATAGCTGGCAGTGTAGGTAATGCTGGCCAGGCTGTGGTTTGTTTGATGAGTATTCAGGGCTGGTTCTGTGAGGCCCTGAGAAAGCCATCGTGACTGGAAAGGTCCAGGATGGTATGGCAGCCAGGTTTAAAGGGGCAGTCTGAGTTCTGATGATGGGTAATTGCTCCTATGTAGAGGATAGCTTTATCTTGGGGCTGTCTATGAGACTTTGCTTTTCTCAGAATGTGAGGTGACTGCAGGTTTAGGACAATGACTGGAGAGATCTAGGCACCCCTCCATGGGGTCTGAACTGAATATTGTAAAAGCTGGCAACTAGGTATCCCTGAAAATCCTGAAATTTATTTTACTCATTCTTATCTTGGTGTCCTCAAGAATGATCGATCAACATTTCTTTGTTTTATTTGCTTTTCTATCAATAACTTCTTATACTTTTTATAAGATAGGAACAAATTTTTCCACTAAATTTTCTTCTTTTACAATTCACTCACCAGAAGTTGGCAGATAGATGAGTAAGATAGACTCTAAAGTAAAATGTAACAAAAATAATGCATCCAAGAAGACTAGTTAAAAATTTTTGCTAATGTGAAATTTGCTTCATAAAATCGCCACCAAGCATAATCACCATCGTCCTAAACCACAAAGCAATCTTCATACATTTTTGAGTGGGCTGCTTTACTGCGTGACCAGTTTTGGTTTGTGTTTTCTTGACGGTCTTCCATCTGTGACCACAGTGTCTCCAAGTAGTGTTTTACTTGTTCATAGCATCATTTCTGGAAATAATACAACATGCCCTTTTAGTCCGTGAATAAAATGTTTACGGAAAGTGAGTATTTTCTGCTATGATAATTTTCCTGGCCAGACAGATTCTAACAATAAACATTTGTTTTACTCATGATCCTCAGAACAGGAAGACATCCTGCCAAAATTGTGGTTATGGAAAGCATTTCCTCAGAAAAGGATAGGGATGTAACCACAGAGTTGATTGTCTAGCCTACAAAATGTATGAAAATTACAAACCATACACCAAACTTTTCCTTTCTCCCATTTTTCCTTGCCTGGTATCTAATAAAAACATGAGCTTTTGGGATATAAAAGTTATAGAAGCCTGTATCATAGAACTGTAAGTAATAAAATTGTTACTGTTAAATGCTTTTCAAATCTTACATCACTGTTAACACATAATTTATTGCAATGAATATGGAAAATAAATAAAATTTCTTACCAAAGTATCAGTAAGAGAGATTCCTGTGGTATTCCCTAGGTCTTTTTGCACTTATAAAAATTGTATAACTGTTACTACTATTTCTCAAAAATTTGGACTCTTGTAGGAACACATAAGATGGTAAAATAAGTAATATTTCCCTCTCCTTTAAATTTCTAACTAAACTATTACAGTGCACTTAACTAAGTCCTTGTAATTAATTGTAGCCTTTGTTGTCTGCTAGTACTATTTTTAGCACATCTACAGTAAGAAGCCAGAATATCTGGAAGGTTAAATACTTATTTATCTTAGAATGCTATCTAGTACAATATCCTGTTTTTAAATCTTTATTTGTACCTTTTTATTGTTATCTTTCCAGAATAAGCTGAATATTCTGTTTGTACATTTCTCACTATTGAGTATTATTCTATCAGTGGACCTGAGATCCATTAGTATTGAAATCTTTGTCATTGGCCCCATCTTCTGTTGGTTTCTACCTCATAGGATAATATAGTATCATCATAATCATTCTTCCAAACAATAGCTTTTCATACATTTGAAGGAAACTACCAGATTCCCTGGTTAAGTCATCTTCTCTATGCTTAAAGTTGACCATCATGACTCTTTATCTTATGTAATACCTCAGTCCCTAGGTTATGAAGCTTTTCTGGATGCTGACCTTGGCACTTGGTCGAATGTACACTTCGGGTTTGTGTCCCAGAAAAGCACATTACATCAGCTTTAGAAAGGATAAAGTAAAATATAAATATGTTTTTCTTATAATTAGGATTCAGGTTCTCAATGTTTCAAGTTTGGCATATTGCTTAAATGAGAAAATTAAAGTAGGAATACTTCATTCTTAATGTTTTATAATTCAAGAATTTCACAAATGAATGCAACAATACTTTAAAATTGCTTTTCCATTGAGCATCACCTTTACTCACAAGCTTTATCGTGTTCATTTCAAAATGGAAGTTTGTTTGAGTTGGGCTTAAAAATACTCTGAATATTCACATAACATCTTCAGAGAAATTTAAAAATAAACATTTACAATCGCACAAGGTTTATTTTGTCTTTCTTAGTATATACTTCAGAACTATACATGTAACATGAGAAAGTAAAAGTTATAGAAAATATAAAATATTTGCTTCTCATCATAATTATTTATAAATAAATATATACTATACATATATAAATATACATAATTAAAAAGTATTTGCTCCTCAATATACACTTGCTATATACAATTCAGAGATATAAAAAGTGGATTATAAAAGTAGTTGTAGTGAAAGGAAGTTTTATAAATTAGAGGAGAAAAAGAATACACTGGTTCTCAAAAGTACTTCTCTCTAAGGTTGTATATTACAGTTAGTTTATCTGGTAGGTGTAATGCTATGTCAGTGGAGGAGCTGAAGCTCTGGGTAACTATCTGATAAGTCTTTAGGTTAAAGGGTCATTATATACAAAATTGGAAAGAAGCTGCAGATTAGAAATTATCTTTAACTGAAATACTGTTCAAAATCTTTCTACTGATGGAGTATCTTTTTAAACAAAGGCTCATTGTTGGGATGACATCAGATGAATAAGGATCCTCAAATTTCCCTTGAACAGAAATTCATGAGAACAGTGACAAAATTGTTGAAATCTACTTATAACTCTGAAGGTTAAGCAGAGACTTGCAGGCATGAAAAGAGCAAATTATTCAACAGAAATGCCTGATGCTCAGTGAGAACTGTAAGCTTTGTGTGTGTTTAGAATGCTGTTTGCTCTCTCCATCTGTGCTGTGATGTTGAAAACCAAAAGCTCTCAATCACAGTGAAAACTCGCATCTCCGACAGGGGCAGAACAGGGTTGGAGTTCCTTCAAGGCCACAGTCTCAGATAATTGTGATCATTTCATGTTTTTGAAGCTTGCCTGGAATACACTATTTATAACAAAGCTTTCATTTTGTCTCAAAACTAGTATTTGAATAGCTCAAGTGAATCAGTCTTTTCCCTTGGGGCATTGTCAGAAACAAGCTACGACTGTAGCTACTGGGAGCATTGAATAGTAGCTAGTGTAAATCTAATTTTAAGTAGTTTTGGCAAATCGAAAAATTTTGAATAAAAAGATGGAGAATGAGATGCCTATATAGAATACTAAAAAGCTTTAAAATCATCTCAGTATTTGGAAGATGCGCATAGGGCTACGGATTTGCCTAGGGTTGTGTACTTGCAAAGGAGGAAATGGAGAAGATCCATCTTGATCTTATTTCTGGTTAAAGTTCATCTGTGAAAGCAAGAAATGAAATACTGGCATTGAAAGTTTGTGTCTTTTCTCTTCTTGGTTGTTATGTGCAGATGTTTATTAATTATTTTATTTATATTTGTTTTCAATTTTAGTAATTTCTTCTCTCATCTTTATTATTTTCTACCTTCTGCTTGTTTGTGTTTAATTTACTAGTTGCATAAGGTGGAAGTTTAGATTATTGATATCTGACTTTTCTTCTTTTCTAATAGTAGTTAATGCTACCAAATCTTGCTAAACATGATTTTAGCAACATTTTACACATTTTGAAATACTGTGATTTTTCTTCAGTAAACTCAGAATATTTTAAAATGTTATCAATTTTATCCCTGTAAGGTTTCACAGTCTCCTGCTCTCATAAGAGCTTGTTTTTACCAACCAAAGCCAATAAGATATGCTAAGTTACAAAACTGTCACAGCTTGACTAATTACCTTTGTTCTGCTTCTGTCCAAAAGTTTCAGCCATTAGGAAGACCAATAAATGCACACCTAAATAAATCTTCCTAGTTCATCTGTTGGTCTCTCTGATCTTTTAAATTCTGCAACAGTAGTACTCCATTGTGTATAAATACCACACTTTTTACCCATTCATATGTCGATGGACATATGTGCTGTTTCCAAGATTTAGTTATTAGCTGATCTTATCAGAGGCACCCCCCAAAAAAAATAAAAAACACTCACTGACGGGGTAAGGAAAGTGAACAAAATTCACAAAAGGGCACAGGATGCCAAAGTGGTCAAGGAAGGGGCTATAAACATGGATATACATATATCACTGTGGTATGATGTCTTTAACTCTTTGAGGAAGATACCCAGAAGAGAAACATCTGGGTTGAATGGAATTTCGACTTTTAGGTTTTTTGAAGAATCTTCATATTGATTTCAATAGTGGTTGTGTCACTTCCACCAACAAGGGAGTTCCTTTCTCCCCACAGCCTCACCTGCATTTGTTATTGATTGATTCTTAATGATAGCCATTCTTTCTGGAGTGAGATGAAATTTCAGTGCTGCTTTAATTTGTATTTCTTGAGTGGCCTGTGATATTGAATATTTTTTCATGTATTTGTTGGCCATGTGTATTTCTTTCTTTTCTTTTTTGGTACTGGGGATTGAACTCCGGACCTTGTGCTTGCAAGGCAGGTGGCAGAACCACTGAGCTAAATCCCCAGCTAGGCCATTTGTATTTCTTCATCTGAGAAATTATTCATTTCAGATGCTCATTTTTTGACTAGATGTTTAAATTTAGCGAGTCTGCTTTTTTATGAGTTCTTCATATATTCTGAGTATTAGTCCTTTGAGTAGAAACTGGCAATTTTTTTTCCCATTTTGCAGGTTGTCTCTTCACTCTGTTAGTGGTTTCCTTTGCTGTGGAAAGCTTTTTAATTTGATGTGATTCCATTTGTTGATTCTTGGTACTATTTTTTGTGCAATCCAGGTCTTAGCCTATACCTATGTCTTTAACCGTTTTATCAATTTTATCTACCAAAAGATTGTTTCTGTTCTAATGTTTAGATCTTTGATTCATTTTTATTTAATTTAGTGCATGGTGAGAGATATGGGCCTAGGTTCAATCTTCGACGTTTGTGCAACCAGTTTTCCCAACACCATTTGTTAAAGAGGTTATCTTACTTCCAGCTGAGGGATTTGGCCCTTTTGTTTAAAATAACATAATTGGGTGTGCCTGAAGTTGTTTTTGTATCTTCTATCCTATTCCATTGATCCATAAGTCTGCTCTCCGCCCCCCTCACCCCCAATGCCATGTTGTTTTTACCACTGTAGCTTTCTATTAGAACTTGAAGTCCAGGATTGGGATGCCTCCTACCTTCCCCTTGTTGCTCAAAATTGCTTTTACTACTTTAGATCTCTTCTGGTTCCATATGAATTTTAAGATTATGTTCTCCAGTTCTGTAAGAAATGTTATTGGTGTGTTGATAGGTATTGCATTAAAACTATATAACAGTTTTGGAAATGCAATAGGGCAGTTTTTTTGTTTGTTTTTTTGTTTTTGGTACTGGGGATAGAACTTGTAACCTTATGATTGATTGCAAGCCAGGCAGCGGAACCACTGAGCTAAATTCCCAGCCCCACAATAGGGCAATTTTGACTATACTGATTCTACCTTTTCAGGAAGAGAGGATATTTCACTTTTCTTGTTGCTATTCTCAAGGATATTGTTTCCCTACTTTCCCTTTCAGTGAGTTTGTTATTGTTTGTACAGGAATGCTAGTGATCTTTGAAAGTTGACTTTGTATCCAGTGCATTTTCATGTGAACCTCAGTTTAGCTATTTACAGTTATTTGAGCTTAAAATATATTTTTGGATGTTTTTCCTTCCATTAATTGTAGGTACTGATATTTACCTCACACTTTTGTTTTTAGATTTAGAGTTAATATTCATTAATATTTGTGAAACAGTAGTTTGAGAGACAGCTGTCCTGTTGTAGATTAAAGTCTGCATGTAGTTTCATCAAACAAAGTTCTACCTTGACATAGCTTCCCAACAATGTGTGTCCAGCTGCCCTAAAGCTGGGAAGGGTTGAAAACTTAAGACAAAACAGTAGAAAAAGTCACATTGTACAAAATACTCTCCATGAGTTTCTCTCTGATTTTAAAGATTTTAGAAAAGAAAAACAAAAAGTTCCATATCACATCTTATCAGTGATGAAAAAGCTCTCTGGATAGAAATAGATATGAAACATTCATTTGATGCAATCTAATTTGCATTATGGAACATGTCATAGTCACAGACAATGTGTAAACTTACCATGGAGATTTGCAACACTATAGAAAAAGGGTTAGTGTCTAAGTGTTTACCCAGAAATGACTATGGAATATGTATTATCTCATAAGAGAGCTACCTGGAAGATACATAGCCTGTTTTCTTCAGGCTTCAGTACACCAAACTTTTGGACTAACAGAGTTGAAATCAGAATATGTTAGAACTATTGAAATTGCTAACTTTGTTACATAAGTAAAGTTTTTGGCTTATCTTCTATTAATATATGAAATACATGAGATAGTAGTGTACTGCTTTGCTGAATATACTTGGATAAAATACATCACATTTATTAATTTTTCTTATACTATCATGATATAAGAATTCTCAAAAACATTGTATTTGAAATAATTTAAATCAATATTAGTTAGGATAAGACTTGTCTTCTCCAGTTTTAAGCTTTAAGAAATCATAATTACAATGAGCCAGCATTTGTCAGCTTTCAAAAGCTTACCAATTATTGTAGTATAGATTAGAAGCTCAGTATCAATATGTGACTACAAACTATAAATTCCAAACTGAGATATTGACTGAGAATATTTCAGGATAACTCATTCTATAAGAAATAATTTAGCTAATATTATCCTTCATAAATAAAATTAGTTATTCATTATTGCCAATTCTACTTGATAAATAATTCTGTGTTAAAATGGGGAAAAGGAAAAGTTTACATGTTTAAATATATTCTATTTTCCTTATTATCTTCTACTTCTAAAATAAATATCTATAGCATATAAAATATGTAACAGTAAAAACTATAGCAATAAAAAAGCTATTTTATGAAGTGAAAGCAATATACCTCATAATTGCTTGCTTGTATTTTTATCTCTTGGATAATTTATTCAAATATATTTTATAATTCATTAATTCCTTTTTAATTTTTTAGTCTTAAAGATCTTGTAAGCTTATATTTAAATAGAAAATTTTGAACCTTTATCCAAAATTTTATATTTTATTTTAAAAAGATATATCTTATTTTTTAATGGGTCCATAATAATTGTACGTATAGTATTTATTGGATAAAATATGTTGCTTCAATATATGTATTATGATCAAATCAGTGTAAAAGGAATATCTAGCACTTAAAACATTTATTTTGTCTTCATGGTGACAGCATTAAAGTTATTCTCTTCTAGCTGTTTTGACATGTACCATACACTGTTGTTTGCTATAGTCGTGCTACTGTGTGATAGAACTCTAGAACCTGTTCCTCCTATGTATAACACTGGTCAACTCCCTATCCTGCAAGCTTCTACTCTGTATTTTCTACAGTTTTCTTTTGTTTCTTATTTTAAAAAATAAATCAAGAGAAAATTTGAAAGAATAGTGTCATGAAGATTATAAATTGGTAACGTATTTTACATATGTGATTTATCATTGTCTTCCTACACACACTCACGCACACACACACACACATGCACACACATGGACATTAACTTTCTTTTCCTAAACATTCTAAAAATTGTAAATATCATGATGCTTTACCCTTAAAATCTTTAGCATATATCTCTACAGAGCAAGTACAGTATTCAATATAGCCATATTAATTTTCTCACATTAACTTTATTATCTTATAATGGTCCATATTCAAGTTACACTAGTTGATATTATATTACCATTTATATTTTTCTTCCTCACTGAGGTCTTTTCAAGGATTTTTGGATGCTAAACTTTTTGCAGAGTCTACAACAATCTTTTCATGAGACTGCAGTTAAAAACACTTCAGCAGAGACCTTTATTATTCCCAAAATGAACAAAGGCTATGATCCTCAAATTTCCTCATTAAATCCTTTTTCTGGTAATCTTTTCTTTTCTAGTGTACCATTTCACTAAGGGAATTTCCTTTCAGCACTTACAGCTTCTGGGATGGATCTTATCACCGCTTAGCAGAAGAAACTTGAGCTCTGTATATAGATGCATCCAACATATTGATATCAACCCAAAAGAGAGGTCTATGAATTGAAGTTCCCCAAGGAGTATCCCTGACATTAAATGATGAATAGAAACTTTCCCAGGGAGCAGAGCTTCTAGCACAGAATTTGTCAGTAGCTTTGTGTATAAAGAGGAGTGGCCCAAGGTAAAGAGATTTATTACTGGGAAGGGATAAATAAGCTGGTTGGGAAGGAGCAATCTAATAACGTTGGGTTAGGAGGTTCTAGACAGAGACATGTAAATGGACTTATAGGACAGAACAAAAATCAAGGGACTCTTTAAGTGTCATTATATTTTCCATCTGAAAACATCCATCACACAAGTAGACAGGAAGCATGGAGGACATTCATAGTGTTCAGAAGCCCAACCATCTATAACCAGTTCAGTTTTCTGTCTGGGGTTATGATAGAGACACTGTGGTGGTAGGGATGGAGAAAGTACCCGGAAACCTTTCCAGCACTTCAAGGGGTGCTAGTTCATCCTCTTCGGTAGTGACTGCCACTCAAAAACAGGTTTGTTCTTATTCCAGTGGTGCTTCTGCCAGCAACCACCCCAGTGAGGGTTTGTTGAAAGACTTCTTGAAATGAAATCCTACAAAATATTACATCAAAGAAGTCTACTTATAACTAAATGGGTGTGACTTGACCATGGAATCCATTTAGCTTTCTAATAGCCCTCACTGCACATGTTGCATGGTCATCTAAAGTGACAGCCCACAGACAACATTTTATAAATGAAAGGTATACATTGAGTTAGTGTTTGTTATATAGAGAAGAGTCTTCATTGGAAAAATATTTGACTCTGTGAACAAAACCATGAAGTCAGTTTGGTACCAGACATCATTCCAAGGATCCACTTTTGGAATTCTTCTTTCCTTCCAACCCACTTAGGTGCTGGTATAAAAGGATTGGTTCCCAGGACAGTACGCCTTGCATCAGAAGCCAGAATAAATATTTCACTCATCTGAAAGTTTAAGTAGCATCTTGTTTGAGTTTCTAATTCCAAAGCATCAATAGGAGAAAACCATTTTTGGAGGCATTAAATAATACCCTGAAAAGTAAATGTTGCTACTACTACACTCAAAGGACAGCTGTGATGGTCCATCAGAGAACACGTATACAAATCTGGAGCTCTACAGGGAAGGAAGAGATTCAGAGAGATAGGGGTTCTTACTTTCTGCAGGAGTCTCAGCAAACATTCTTTTTTGAACTTGGACAATACATGTTAGTACTAGTTACTTTGGCAGGACTTCATGATGTATAGTTACTTGTACATTCTATATGCTCATAAACACTTTCTGATAATGAGGTTATTGGGGTGAGATTAACTAAATCAGGAAAAAAGGAACCAATAGCATCACTTGTCAGGACACATGCCAGAAACAGATATGTTTCACAGGATGTTGTTTACCTAAATTGTGCCGAGGTAGTACAGAAATCACTTAGGATATTTGGTGATTTTTAAAAGAAAGAAAATAATAACCTTGGGAGCTGCAAGACTCTTAAGAATGATGACAAATACTGACAAAGATAAGGAAGCTGAAATGTGTACTATATACACATTTAGAATGTACATAAGGTAGCGTTACCACGCTACCTATATTTCTCATGCATGTTAAGAAAAGTATTATGAATTACAGTCCCTAGTCTGAATTTTGTCAATTAAAGGAAATAGCATTATCTAGTCACTGTCTCAGAAGCAAAATAATAATAATTCTCACTCCTAATTTCCGAAGGGGAAAGGAGAAATTCAAAGTATATTGGTACAGGGAACTGGAAGCTGACAAAAAACAGATTGCCAAGTGTAGTAATTGGAATTTTCTTAATAACAAGTTAATAGATGTCCAGAAAATTGTTCATTGCCTGGCATAAAACTGCTTACTGGCCAAATAACAACTCAAGGCCTGTTGCCAAATTACTAGCATAAGACCAGTCTGATTCACTACCCCACCCTTTAGCTGCAGACTTTTGCATCTTCCCTTTTTGACAGATATTTAATGAGAAGTTGTGCGTGCAAACACATCTTTATAAAATATCATAACAGCAAGCAATTCCAATATTTTATATAGGAACAAAATAAGCTAATAAGATTCAACTGAAATTCGTGTTGAAAATATTAAACTGTTTTGGTCATACTTTGCAATGACAGTTAGATGATGTCCATTTAATGTTTTATCTTAAATATTTTTATTAATATATCTAGGTGCCTAATGTAGAATATTGCTTTCTCATAATTACTTCTAATTATCTTTGCGTATGTTTCATGTATGATAAATGCTGTTTATTCCTTTTTAGTTTTTGGAATTATTTATTGTGATTGGCAGCAAAGTTTTCTGAAATATTTTTCAATGGTATTTTAATTTTGACTTGTATACAAAGATTCCTCAAAATAGTTCACAGCTTAATTTTTAAAATTTCCATTATCATGACACTGATCCATTTCAATGTTGACTTCTCTACATTTTAAAGTTTAATGTTTGCTTTGAAATGAGGTTAACATCTTCATAGTTCTTGATGGTCTATTTCCCTGTTGCCACCTCCTCCAGGTGATTATGGAGAAGTTTAGCATTATAAAATAGTGGCTTGTCTGGTGTTTTCTTCATTCAGAGTTATTTCAAGCCATGCAGAAGAGGAGCTGAATCTGAACACCTGGTAGCTTTCTACTTCTTATTTACTGCCATGAGTACAGTGCACACACAAACACACCATATACCTCTTGCCATATTTCAAGCCTTCCCAGGGGTCTTCTACTGGATGTTTGTATGGTGTTAAGAAAATCTTTTCTAAAGACTTTATGAACAAAACCTCAGTAGCACAGGAACTAGCACAAAGAATCAACAACTGGGATCTCATCTTATTAAAAAGCTTCTGCACCGGAAGAGAAACCACCAACAGAGCAAAGAGAAAACCTTCAATCTGGGAAAAATTTTTTAGCAGTTGTACTTTAGACAAAGGACTACTATCTAGAATACATAAAGAAATGAAAAAAATCAGACCCCCCCCCAATTCAAAGACTCAATTCAAAAGTGGGCATCTGAAATGAACAGACATTTATCACACAAAGAAATAAAAGCAGCAAATAAATATATGAAAAAATGTTCAACATCATTGGTCATTCTAGAGATGCAGATGAAAACAATACTGAGATTCCACCTCACCCCAGGAACAATGGCTGCTCTCAAGAAATCAACCAATAACAAATGCTGGCGGGGGTGTGGGGAGAAAGGAACTTTTCTCCATTGTTGGTGGGAGTGTAGACTGGTGCAACCACTATGGAAATCAGTATGGAGATACCTCAAAGAACTGGGACTAGAGGTCCCATTTGACCCAGATATTCCTCTGCTGGTATCTTCCCAAACGAATTAAAAGAATCATACCACAGAGATACATGTGCACCTATGTTTATAGCGGCACAGTTTGTAATAGCTAAAGCTTGGAAACAGCCCAAGTGCCCATCAACTGGAAACTGGATAAAGAAGATGTGGGGTATTTTTTAATAAAATGGAGTACTACTCAGCCATAAAGAATGAGAAACTAGAGACATTTATAGCTAAATGGATACATATTGAGAACATACTCTTAAGTGAAATAAATAGCACACATGTGTAAATACCAAATAGTTTCTCTAGTTTGAGAAACTGAAAGTGTAAATAAGGATTAAAATGATTAAAATGAATAATTGATAACTTGAAATAGGAAGAAAAGATCCAAAGTGGTAGGGGAAGAGGGAGGGGAAGGAGAAAGGAAAGAAAGGAAAGGAAAATTTATGAGAAAAGGAGAAAATGGAAACAAAGTCTTTGTAAATAGGGAAGGGTGGAGGGGGTGAAGGGAGCACAGGGAATGGGGAAAAAATAAGAACCAAGATACATTATGTACAGGTACAAACACCCAATGATAAATATAAATGTACTGTATACCTAAAATGTACCAATAAAAGAATTTAAGCAAAAAAAATTTTAAAAAATGTCTTTTCTAGCATTGGACTATCAGAGTTGAATGCTCGTTCAGCTACTCATTCGCTAACTGATGTGGGCAAAGTTTTTTAATCTCTAAAACACAGGTTTTCAAACTGTAAAATGACAAAAAAAGTATCTATAACATTAGCTTATTTTTATATTAAATGAGGTAATACAAAGAAAGTACTAGTGCCGTGGCTAGCACATAGTGAATGTTTGATACATGTTAATTATGTTTACTTCAGCAAAATAGCTAGAAAATATCTGCATAGTGACCTATAATAGAAGCAGAAATAAAATAAATGTAATTAAAAATGTTAAATGTTAAGAAACAAGGACAATTCAGAAGTAAGTTTGCAATTCAGATTGATTTGAGGAGATGTCTCTGTGATTGCTGGTGGTGGTGGGCACAATGTCACCTTTTCTTACAACAGCAACAGGGATTTCTCCCTTGAGAGACATCCACTTCATACGGTTCAGGTAAAGTGACATTGTATGTCAGCTTTTCTGATATCTTCAAAGTTAGGCATATGTCTCGGGTTTGGTTGAACAAGACCCCAAATTACTGGCCATAGTATTTATTCAGAGAAGGACATAGCATCCAAATGTATTGATAGTCTTTAAGGATGTAACATCTACATTTTGAGGATCAAAGAGTCTTTCTTTCCTATGTTATCATAAACCTTAAAAACATGTCAGCTACTAACTTTTCCACCAAATGTAGAAGATATACTTAAACATAGGTAGCATGATAAATAAATTCCAAAAGTAGGCATGATAAGGGAAGATGGCACCCTCAGTGGGTTTCTTGAGATCTGGGGACTGATTGTACACAAAACCAGATATAGTCTTGGACTTTGCAGTTTTGTGAGGAAACATAAGATGGAATTTCAAGCTTTGACATTACTTATAGTTATTAACATAAGGTAATAATTTAAAATCCTTAACTATAATTTTAATCATAATAAAATAAAAATATCAACCCCTACTTAGTTCATAAAACCTTAGGAAGTTCCATATAATGGTACTGGGGGAAACAGTAATGTCCCCTTATCCATGAGGAATGTATTATAAGACTCCTAATGGAGGCCTAAGGTTTCAGATAGCACCAAACCTTAATCATACCATATTTTTCCTAACGTACATACATACAATAATTTAATTTATAAATTAAGAACAGTAAGAGATTAACAATAGCTAATAGTAAAATAAAGGAGCTATAGCAATATACTATGATAAAGTTTTTAAAGACATGAATTACTTATATCTGAAATTTTCTATTTAATATTTCTGGGCCACAACTGCCTATGGAAGTGAAACTGCAGATAAGAGAAAATTACTGTCTATAGGGGACTACAACACAACCTAGAATTAAATTTTGAAGTCATTAGTTATCGGGAGTACATAGTGTTTGAAATTTCTACTGCTGTTGAGATGTACACCTATAAGTTATAAACACTCAATTGCCTTTACATTTAAACATCACAAACATGCTACCTTAGTAGTGAATAATATAGGAAAGTGCCAGGCATGGTAGCACATGCCTGTAATTCCAACACTCAGGACGGAGGCTAAGACAGGAGGCAGTGATTTTGAGGCCAGCTGGGCTAGATTGTGAGTTCAAGGACAGCCTGAATTACATAGTGAGAGACCCTGTCTCAAAAAAGAAAAGATAGAATTGAATAAGAAGAATTTTTCAGTTTATAATACATATATCTCAGTGTCTACCTGATATATAATTTTAATATTTTCTTAGCAGAATGATTGATCACAACCTTTAAAACTGTATACTCAGCTTAATTACCCGGGCTTTGCTACTAATGAGAAATACTGGTGCAGCATGAAGAAGGAAATTCTGAGGACACTGTTAAATATGTGAATTTCAAGGACTAATTCAATGAACACTTCTATTGTGTTGTTAATCATTCTCCCTTATTAAACGTGTATGTACACTTACATGTGTGTATATGCAGATGAGAAAGAAAATAAAGGCAACATTGTTTATACTTAGTATTTTCATATATAGCATAATATAGTATTCCAGAAAATATTTAAAATATATAGACTTTCATTTAGGATCAGTGGTGACATTTTCACTAAAATTGAGACTCTAAAATTGGTCTGAGATGATGAGGTGATTAGAAATAATATCTGGAGTTCTTCTGATTATAGGTCACCAGTCTAGATTTCTTCCATCATTTGAGCTGTGAGGTCAGAACTAATCATGCCGTGTTCACTGTTCTATAGTGTGAGTAGCTGGTTTACCTGTCTGAGTTCAGTGATCCAAAGCATAAATAACACCAAGTTGGTTGTAATGTATAATAGAGGTTGTAAGAGGCTTTCAGGAGGGTGGGGAGAGGTGGGATACAGGAAGGGTGGACAATGAGAGCCAAAGCACAGTTAAATAAAAGTAATAAGTTCTAAGTGTTCTGTAGCACAGATAGGTAACTATTCTCTGAAATAAGCTATCATATCTCTCTTTTTTTTTTTTTTTTTGTACCAGGGATCGAACTCGGGTCCTTGTGCTTGTGCAGAAGGCGGCGAAACCACTGAGCTAAATCCCCGGACCCAACCTATCATATATCTTATTAATCACTAGAGGATTTTAAGATTTCAAACATAATGCAGTGATAAAGGAAACAGTAATTACCTTTTGTGATCACTACATATCAAATACATGCATTAAAATATCACACTATATCACATAAATATAGTGCAATTATTATGCATTAATTGAAAATGAAAATGCTGAAGTAGTGAGAAATGTTAAAAATGTTAAATATCCTGTTTTGATCATTATTCACTGTATAAATGTATTGAATTTGACACTATATCTCATAAATTTATACAAGTAAAATTTAAAAATAAATTTATGAGGTAATGGTAAAAGCAAAATAAAACAAACCGAAACCATGACTGTAATACCAATGGTTTTGTCAGAAAGGACCCAAATGGCATTGAAATGAAGCCATCTTGTTCCAAGGCAGCATTGAGTCCCTGATATACAACTGTGGCTTACGTGATGTCTTAAGGGCTGAAGCTGTCTTCATTCCAAATTCCATTCTTTAAAGCTGTTCATGTAATATCTTTAAATTTAGTTTTTTAAAAAAGCTCTATAGTGTTCTTCTTGGTCTTGTTTTCTCAGAAAAGTTCTTAATCATTGGCATTATGTTCAGTGCATGTTGGAAGTTCATCCAATCCGATCAAGCATAGTCTGATCATTGGCCCAGAGCGAGGTCTGTAAGAGTAAGATACTGTCCAGACATGATTTTTCACAGTAGTCTCCAGATTTGTGCTGCGCTGGGCAGATTGGAGGGCCTGAGTGTGCTTTATCACTTCGTAATGTCAGCAGCCACAAAACTGTATAGGGATCATGGGCTCCCATTGTGATCTAAGCTCAGGAATTTAAATTTGAGATCCAATCACACAGATCTTGAAAGCGTTTCAATCTAGGTGGAAAGTTTAGCATTTAAGGAGAGGGATTCAAGTAATAATTCAAAAGTCATTACAGCAATTACATACACAATCACTCACAATCTTGTTTTCAGTTTTCTTCTAAATCTATTATTCAAGGAAAGATATAAAGACATATAATTGTATAATTTTAAATTTGAAATGTTACAAGATTTAATTTCTTAATCTTTTCAAAAAGAAATAAATTTTAGTGTGTATCTTGAGAAAATCTCTTTGAACATACTTTTGCCTTATTATAAAACCAAATGTTGTATTTTGGGAGAGCACAATTGTTCCTATAATGAAAGACAGAGTATGAATTTACTCTGAGACACTGAGTCTCCTTCAAAAAAAAAAATCTTTGGGTTTTGCTTAAGTCATTCCTTGAGACGTTTTAGTTCATCCATACCAGCTAATGCATGAAAATGCTTTTAAAAATGATTTGATCATATTATAGTGTAAAATATAAGTATAAAACCTTGAGTTTTCACTCTTATTCAATAAAGTTTAAAGAAATAATTTTTTGTTATAGTGTTTCTTGTACTTAAAGTGTGCTCTTTTTCCTTTCATTTACATTACTATTATAATATTTGGGTGTAGATAACTCTGTAATATGGAAGATCATGAAATAAATTTTCCAGTTAATTAAATTGTGAAATAGTGACTTTAAACTTTGTATGTACATGAATTATCAATTTTAAAATGGATTCCAATAATGAATGTTGCCTAATGATAACATTCTGATCACTATTTAATCTTTAGCTTTTCTGAAGCCCTCTATGAAGTTAGTGAATTCACTGTTCCTAGAATATCAAGACAAAAGGAAAGGCTGAGGGGTGGTCGCTCTAAGACAAGTCGTGGATTCCAGATAGTTACTATGGAAATGTCTTTATTTCCAAGTTGTAAACAGCACCCATAATTAACTTTTTTTTCTCCTTACAGGAAGTCTTATCTGATAATACTAGAGGGGTCCAACTCCAGAGACATATCTACCTTAAGGATCTAGATAGTGAGATGATTTAGCCTATTTACTTAGTTTGCACCAATGAATTTCCTTTGTATTTTGACTGACTTTTGTTATGATGAAAGAAATGCTGCTTTAGGTGAAGAAGAGGAAATTGTGCTTTTCAACCCTTTTGCTATGCTGGGGTATTTGTGCCATGAGAGAAGCAATGGCTTGGGCTAGGGCCAGGACTATGAATTTTGGGCACCCACATTATTTTGAAAACCTTACCTGATGACCAATCCAGGATTTATATCAAATTTATCCCTTTCTTATACTATCAAATATGAAATTTGACCTTTTAATCATTTTTTTCCTTTCAGCTTAAAAATTAACCATTCATTCTCTGGTCTTATACTGTTCACTGTACATTTAAATGGAAAAGCAATTTTTAAAGAGCTTACTGGAATGCGTAAGCATAAAGGGGGAGGAAATAATAAAATAATGACTAATGAGCACCTATGAAGTGATGTGCACTGCTTTGTATTTTAAAGAAATAATCTTATTTACACTTTACTAATTTTTTTTGTAAATGATTAGGCTGATAATATAAAAGGTAATATAAAAGGTAACATAGCAGGATTAGACAATCAATTACTGGTGACTGAGATTTAAATCTTATCCTTTTTGGTTTTTGCTTCTTGAAATTTACATTTCCTTCTTAATTACATATTTTAAATAATAACAGTGTTTTAATTTATTTTGTTTAGAATATTTAGCAGAGCCTGAAGATGTAAAAAGTTCAGAGACTCTCTTCCTTGAATGTATATTGATGACTTGAACAATAGTGTGACATAAATCTCTTGATAGAACTGCAGGTTAAGAAAGTTGAGCAAAACAAGTGTGTGATGATACCAGGAAAAAAAAAAAAAGGGTATACCAGGTGTGAGTGAAAAAGACAGTGAATGCTTAAATATTAAAAATTTTGTTGCAGGAAAAGACACATTGCCATTAATACTCTTTAAAATACTTCCTCTTGCTTTAAGCACATCCCATCATTTTTACCCCTTTCCACAGTAGTGGGTTTACAAGGTGTGATCAAAAATATAGTGACTATTGTTGCCAAGTGCCATCCAATGGGAAAGCAGACTTGTAAAAATATTACTATGTGTCCTCATTCAACTTATTTACTGGATCTGGCACCACACACTTTCTCTTCTCCAAACTCAAAATAACCATGAAAGTAAACCTTATCAATTGATTCAGGAGGTTGAGAGAACTACTACAGTGCAACTAAAGACAAGAGAAACTTCCAGAACTGTTTTGAAAGTGACAAGGACAATAAGAGTGTTGAAATTAATATTCTCATTAAACATAAACTATTTATAATATATTATATGCTGTACATTATATAGTACATATTAAACATACACATAATATATGTGCAGTCTGTGACATTTCAATGCCTCTTGGCTCAATGACTTGGAAACAACTAAGTGCTACTCTAAAAATGCTACACATTTACTCTGAAAGAAAAATACTAGCTACAGCAGTCTTGTATATGAATTAAGTCATTTGTAAGCTAGAGAATCATTTTACACACATGAAATATTTGCTCATTAATGGAGAACATTTGATTCATTGTGCATCATAGCCCTTTTAGCATTTTGTGTTAGACAAACAAACTTAGGCTCAATTTTATGGAAGAAGAATTAAGTGTAGAGATGGTACTTATGATCAAGTGTGACTGGTGCCAAAAGAAATAATTTGTCAACCTCAGTAAGAATTAAGAACCTGGGCTATTAATTCTGAGATATGAAAGGACTTGAATTACATTACTTAGAAATGTGGTTGATCAAATTGATGGGAAAGTATAATTCAAATATCAAATATCCTTTGTAGATTTTATTTTGATACCCTGTAGAAACTAGTACATATTTGGAATTTTACACCACGCCTTTGAAAGGTACACCATGCATTATCCTACCTATATACTGTGACCTGCCTATTAATTCTGTAAATGTGTACTGACCTTCATGATAGATCAGACTTAAACGATTTCAGAAGCATAGCATATGCTAGGAATGTTCTCAAAGTTTAGTGTCCTCATTTTTATGGTTCACAGTTCAGGGTAGATATTTGAGTTACCACAAACATTTTTATTCCTAGGCAATCACTTTATTTCCTTGTCATCACCGAACATATGCTCAGTGTAGTTTTGTAGTCAGATGAAGTGAATTGAATTGCCTACAATGAGTTGGTTTGCATGTTGATGTTTAATAACTTGTCCGATACCAACATATTTGTATTACTATAAAAATTACTTACAAAGTTATTATACTTTCTAAAGTTTTTGGCTTTCTCCTGCCTTTCTTAATAGTTTAATATCAATTTAAATACAATAGCTTTTCAAAATCTATAAAATATTTTGTCAAAGAACAAATATGCTTCTTGACCTATATTCTCTATTCCAACTACAAATTTAAGCCAATATTTTAGATCAAAATAGCTCATAAGTGGGATTCTAAATCCCTCTCATATTCTCATGAGTTTGAAATCTTCTTTGCTTACTTCTGGGTTTCAAACTCTGACATTTTCTTCAAGTATAGTTCAAGGTTATTCAAAGAAAATTGCTACATTATGCTAAAATTTGATTGTTTTAGGAACAGAAGGTTCCTATACTTTAATGCTTTTGAAACAAATGATCTTTACACTACTTCACAAAGTTTTATGATATCTAAAATCATTTTGGCTCATTGATTAAATATGAGGCAATTTAACTTGTACAATAATGTTTATATGAGAGGGATATGTACTAATATTTGATTTTAAATGATGCAAAATATTACTATATCTTCTGAATTTCTAATTTGTAAAGTATAGACTGTACATTGATTTGAAGTTTCAGCATTCTACACAACTATTCTTACCTGTGATACCTTGATTTATTTTCAAGGCTTTTTTAATTTTGTTTTTTTAAATTTTTATTCAAAAAAAATTTTAATTTTTGGTACTGGGGATCAAACTCAGGACCTTGCTGTTGTGAGGCAGGTGACGGAACCATTGAGCTAAATCCCTGGTCCTTCAAGGCTTTTAATTATTTCTGTAATTTTAAGTAAAAGGTATATGCTATCTATTATCTCTAAAAATAGGTAATATGGTGTCTTATTTCTCATTAATTTTCTGTATACAGTGGAAATCTGATTGTCCAAAGTTGTAAAGAAGATAGATGAGAGGCTAGCAGTTGATGAAACTAGTGAATTTTGTAGCTTTTGAGTTGCAAATATACCCTCCCAGTCTTACAGGAAATGTAATGAAAATGATACATTTAAATTTGGATTCAAATCCCTGCCTTTTATATAACAGGTATCTGATTTTGATCACACCACTGGGATTAAATGATTATCTGTTTCCTAATTTATTAAATAAGGTGATAATTCTTATAAAATATCCACGCATAATACATATTTAGAAAAATTTTCCTTAGGATGCGCATTACCTTATGTATAAACTAAAACAAATTATGTAAAGAACCTTGAGCAATCGGTGAATAAATTTAGATTCAATGAGGAAATATGGAATAATTTTTGGCCTTTTTTACCAAGAAGTTCCCATTGCTCATATCCTACTGTGAACAGAAAAGAGAGAAACAAGACCACTGTTTTGAAATTACACTGTAGATTATTTCACAACCTGAGGATTACAGGAAAAAATATGCACTGAAGATTTTAGTGTCTTAACATAGGTAAGAGACTCATGGCCATGAGACTAATCTGATGGTTGTTTTTCTTGTGGGTGCTGTCGTCTCCTACCGGCACACATGTGGTGAACAACAACCATCCCTAACCTTACCCCTCGGCTGTCTACAAAGACTACACTGAATCCAATACCACCTCTGGCTTTGATCATAAACTTTGATTTCATTTTTTAAAACATTGATAATACATCTTTTTACCCTGCATTTACCACATCACTGGTTATATGTGGGATAAATCTGGTAGCATGTTATTAAATTAATAATTAATAGCTGAAGATTTAGCTCAGTGGTTCTGCTTCCTGCCTCACAAGAGCAAGGTCCCAAGTTTGATCTTCGGTACCAAAAAAAAAAAAAAAATAAAAAAAAAAATAAATAAATAAATAAATAAATGTTGTATTAGAAATTTTATTCTTTCATAGTGTTTATTGAGGCTAGCCTTATGTTTGCTACATAGACAACTGATTTATAGCTTAAGAAGTCTGGCGTTGAGACTGAACATCTTGTAAGGTAGCTCTGTGAGTCATACTGAGAAGCAAAAGGGCATGGCCTGTATTATGGATGGGGTATGTTTCTTGGAAATTGATTGGGATCAGTTTAAAGCAGACCATTATGAAAAACTTAACAGAGGAAGACATAGGCCTACAACCTTGTCATAACAACTCATGGAGAAATAGTTCCTATTGTTCTGAGAGTTAATGAATGGCTCAGCTCTTAATATCCCCTGAGTTCTTACCAAATCCACTTTTGACTCTAGGCCAACCCTCTTCCCAGATCAAAAGGATCCAAAACCAGGGAAGTAGTATTGAATACCCAGGTTAAGAGCAAAGAATGTTAGGATTAACAAAGTGTGAATTGGTGTGGATAAATTCCAGGCATTTATGCTCAATTCCAAATGTAACCACATCTCTCATATCTGGAAATTACTTGAGAATACAGGAAGGAGAAACCTGGCTAGAGCCACATTTTAGCATGAGTGTGTCAGAAGTACCATAACCCAAGTTCTTGCACAAGATGGTATTTCATTGCTTGGACATCTGGCTGATCTGCTGAAAACATGCATCTGTGGGAAATATATGGGAATGATTTATTTTTATATAAATATGGGAATACTTCAGTAGAGGTTTAATATTGTATTCTTACTTTGCTTGGTAATACTATTTTGTCTTAGCAATTATAACTTCCTTTTCTCTTTGCTTATATTAGAAGAGAAAGAAGGCTCATGTTTATTGTACAATCACAGTTGCTTTTACAGTTTTGCAAGCTGCTCCCAGAAAACAAACTAGGAAACTATATACGTTTTTTCTGCAGGTTTCCAACTGTGTGGAAAATTAGTATTTTGAAACTTCAATGTATTACATATGAATAAACATACTTCATTCATCTCATAGGTAACATTGGTGTCTTTTAGGATAAATGATTTGATCACGCAGTAAAGCAATAGACAAAGGTCTGTGTCTGAAAGATTACTCTGTTATATGCTGCTATTTGTCTTTGTTTAAGAGGCTGGTTTAACAAAATATTTCTAATTTAAATTCTGAAACACTCTGATTTTTCTTAGGAATTGAGCTGTTTCTTGAATCTGGTATGTGTCTATAGGTGGCAGTGGTTCTTCGCTGTTGCAGTGATATGAATTTAAATTTACTGGATTCTAAATGGAACATGAATTTATGAAATCAAATCCAACCTCAGGGGTGTATTTTCAGGTAGGGTCATCTAGTTTTATGAAAGTAAAAGCTTGTGTTGTTTAAATTGCTGTTGTGAGTAAGGAAAAACTTCAGCCACCATGCCTAAAGTGTAACATTATCTACCAGAGTTTATGACCTTATACCATGGAAGACTTCTGATGAGATGTCATCATATTTTCTTAATTCTCTTTGGCTTGATATGTACAATAGAGAAAGACAGAATAATTTTCTTTTATGAAATTCACATTTTCATTGAATACCATTATAATTCTTCAGATAACTTATATAGCAATTGTTACCACACTAGTATTGATGCTTCACACAATGATTTTATAATAGAATCACTGCTTTAATGGCTTCAAAAAAACCATTCACTAAAAAAGTTTATTAGTATGTAACTTTCCAAAGAATTTTCTTCATAGTGAAGGAGACAAAAATACAAAACAACTGTGGAGTAGAATTTCCATGTTAATTAACCAATTAGAGTTTATGAATATGCTGTAGATTAGCTAGGAGTAATGGTATCATCATATTTTGTGTGTGATTGCACTATATTAGCCATTACACTGAGATTTTTAGATGAGTTAATTCATTTGAATCCACACAACTATGCTAGTTTTTATTGATTCTATGATATCTACTTTTTCATGTATGAACCATTCTAAAATTAGAATATGTCCTAAAATTTTGATTTCCATTTTCAAGCAATGAGGAGAAGCTGTAATAGTACTTGTTATTACCTGTACACCTAAAAATATCAAAATCACTAGCCTCTAAATGAGCAGAATAAGTATCAGGAGCTAGGAAGGAAATTCCACTTATCTCAAGTGCTAGAGTTTTATCACTCATCATTGTTTAATACCTTTTATATTGTGTTTCTGGGAATAAATGGAGAATAGAATAGATATGATTGAGAAGAAAGTACCATCTATGAATATTGTTAACAAACACTTTATCAGTATACTATTTAACTTCTGTTCATCTGTCTATCTGAATATGGTGAAGATGTAATATTTTTTAGGAGCTTAATCCACCCTGGAATATTTACCTTAGAAGAATGTGCTCTAAGCAAGGAGTGTAATCAGTATTGGCTTTGCATAGAAAACATTTCAGCCAGGCATAGTCAATCTAATAACCAGCCTGAAAGTCAATTAAGATTCAAGTATATATGAACCAAATGGTTCTATCAACAATCCTAATAGTGCGTTAAATATGTTATAACTTGTTACAGCTAGACATTAAAATCAGGGCTTGCTTGCACATGGCATATGGTAGAAATTTCATTTAAGTAAGTAAGTACTTCTTTTTATTTTTTCTCTAATGTTTCTTTCAATAGCTGATAACTGACGTCATGTATTTTGGATCACCCTAGTTATCATCAGTTCTTTCTTTTGGGAATGTAAAAGCAGATAATGCTGAGCACTTTGAATTTTTTCATGCAGTGTTTGTTTCACATTGTCTTTAATGTCATTCTGTTCAGAAGCAGTTCCTTGGGAATAATTACAAAAGGTCAATGGAATTGCTTCAGAAATATCTTGGATCTCGAACTTCCTTTGAGTTTCACATGACTGAGCTTCAACTCTCCCATTTGTTTTATTAATTTTTTCAGAGGCAAGTAGTTAAGTCTGAAAAAATACTTAGTATACACTTTTGCCAAAAAGTTTCATGTGCAATGTTTGTTTTCAGTCATAAGGTTCACTTACTTCTTCTACTCTTAATATCTACATGTTAATATTTTATGATGTAGTGAAGGGATAAATCTTTCATAACTAAAGAGAGTTCCTAGATTTTTACACAGTCACAGCTTCAATGTTTACCATTGAAAATCTATTATAGACTCCAGAATAGAGGCTCTTCCCTGGAAAAAGCCAAGTTTGTAGACAGATGGTAAGCTGCCATGTAGGAATTTTCAACAAAGCAGTAAAAACTTTGAAGTTTCTCCCATGGGTTCTACAAATAATTTTAATTTACCGACAACTATATGGCCAGGTCTGACTGAATTAATCAGTGCAAGTGATATTGACATATTTCACATCCTTACAGAGTTTTCCTTCTCCTTTTCTGGACCCTAAGTTCGAATTATTTCTTCATTATTGAATGTGCATAGATGCACTTTGTTAGAACTGAAAAGTATTGATTTTTGCGAAAAACTATTGTTATTAAATGTAATTTTCAACTAATGTGTTTTTGCCTCTGCTGCCGATAGGGAATACAATTGCACAGAAGCACCAAAAATGCTCCTCATGGTTTAGGGGCACAAATGGCTGGATGTGGTTCATTGTTTACTGGAAGCTCTCTGACAGTGTGAGTGTCATCTGCCTTCCATATTAATCCTATTGTAATTATGAATGTTTAAAACTTATCAACTTAAATGCAATTTCCTCCTTAAATTTTCCCGATCTCCTTAACTGAAAATATTTCCTTTAGAATCTCATACATTTTCTGTAAATTCATTCATTTTTTTCAATAAAACCTTTGTTTGTATCACTAAGTTCCAGCCTGTTATAGATCCCAGAGACACAGCAAAAAAATAAAAAGTAAGAAACACCCCTGCATTCAAGAAACTTCCATTCTAGTAGGAGAAGAGAGATAACAAACAAATTAGCAAAATACAGGTATATAGTGTTTTGAAAGGTGATCAGTACAATTGGAGAAAAATACAAGAGTGGAGGATGATAGGGAAAGCTGGGATAGGAGAGCAGGACATGGATTGTGAGGATTTGATCGGAAAATATCTCACTTAGAATGTGATATTTGAAAAAGGATATGGAAAAGATAACAAAATGACTTATGTGACTATGTTGAACTACATTTTAGAGACAGCAAGTGGGGTGTGATTAACATGCTAGAGGAACTTGGATAAGACATTGAACAGTGAGAAGATAAGGCTTCAAATTTTGCTTCTGCCCTGACCCTGATAAATTTTCACCATTCAAAGAAAAAAGGAATGTCATAAACATCTTTATAATCCCACAGTTCTAGAACAAAATATGCTATTTAATATATACATGTTTCTAAAATATAATAATAGAAACCTGAAGAACTCTGAGAATTCCAAGCAGACAAAATTTTCAAATTCAGAATTTCAAGCCAACATCTAGAAACCAGGAACATTAGAAGAAAGAAAACTACCACAATGAATACCAGCTGTCTCCCTAGCCTACATTGGTTTGCAAGTTATATTACTTTTAATAAAAACAATGAAAATTTGCATTTAAAATCAATTCAAGCCACAAATATTCTGGTGCTGGCAACATGTGAACATGCATGACCAGGTAAAGATAAAACAATGTAACCTTTCCATAGAAGGACAGTTAAGATTGGGAAGGCATAATTAAAGTGAAAGTTGAGGTTCATTTGAAGCATGTGTTAAGTAGAAGAAACAGGATAAAATGATCAACATGATTCCAATAGTAAAAGATTGGTGGAAGAGTGGAAACATTTTCCAAGGTCAGTAGAATATATAGAAATCTTCTATCAGAATATTTTGCTTTGAAGAGATTGTTGCTGGGAATAATGGAACCACAGCATGAATATGGAGTCTAGTAATTTGGAAATGGAGGTAACAAAAGTAGAGCAGAATGTATTTGGGTTTAAAACAAAATTGATGTGTGTATATAATCTGGACCAAAATTATTCTTAGTGTTTGAAGTGCAGATAATTTATGTGTCCAGAGACAAAGAGCCATATAGCCTGTTATAATACAATTTCTGAATAATATTTGTAAGAAGGAAAAGGCATATTATTTGGACACAAGGAAAGTCTGGCAGAAAATAAAAGTCACCATGATACCATAAAGTGAATAGAATATATGAGAAGCAGAATATTGACATATAAATGGTTCGTCAGACTTGGGTTGTACCTATTTGGAATAATTAAACTTAACTTACTTAGTATGAAGCCTTTTAGAAACTTAGCAACAGTTGTTATTTTGAAATCTTTTTTTTTTTTTTTTTTTCTGTGGTATCAGGGATGGAACTCAGGACCTTGCACTTCCTAGGCAAGCGTGGTGTCACTGAGGTAAATCCCTGATTACAGTTATTATTTTGAAAACAAATTTCATACTGTTAAGGAGCATAGATTGATTATATGACTTTTTTATAGACACATATAATCACTGTAGCACAGAAGTTGTGGTAGAACCATCATAAATGAATTCAACTGTAGGAACAAGTCCAATATGGTGGTCTTATTCAATTTTTAGATAACTGAAATCATCAACTGACTGCAGTTGGGTTCAGTCTATAGGGCACATTGATTCATCACCATCTGCTTTGTTGGTTAAGCACAGAGAATTGCTGTGTTTATTTTGTTAATGTCAAACTAGATATTGGGATTGGGGTGGTTCAGTAATACTTGGAATGGATGAGAATTGCACTGAGAAATCATTTTTGCAAAAAGAAACTATAAAAGTGGATGAAGCAGCAAAAGTAGCCATTTTAGTGCTTACAGATATTGTCAGAATCTATATTTAACATTCTAGAGTGTCCTAACATATTTTATAGTTTTTAAATCTATTTGATTTTCACAACTGTTTTGTATATTTTGTGATGTTGTATTAATTTTCTTCTCTGTTTCAGATGAGGAAATAGAGTCACAAAAGCTAATAAGCTACTCAGTGTCACTGAGTTCTTGCATTCATGCAGGCATTCATTCAATTTCATTTAAGCACCAGCTATATACAAAACACATTTAGAGACTTTGGAAATTATAGGATGCCTAGATTGATCTCTGCCTTTTGAAAATCACAAACTGGTCAGATAGTCATGAGATTTATGCATGTAATAATGATATCTGCTACAACAGAGCTATTTTTTAATTACCTTAAAATACCGGGAAAGCATCCACGATACAAAAAAGCATAAAATGAGGGTTCATATCAACCATATTTAACAATATGCATGCATGAGTTCTAGGTGTGTCCATCTTTTATATCAACCCTATTTACATCTATGGAGTCAGGTGGTAGACACAGATAGAGATGGAAGCTAATTGAAGATGAAAAAATTATATAAGATAAATACAGAATTTCCTATTATTCTATTTGATTTCCCTGTTCCATAGTTTCTCATCTGAATAACAATAATGACATAGTAATTTCTTCACAAAACTATTGAAAAGATTAATTTATAATTATATAAGTATAATTTATATTATCAACAAACTTATTTGCAGAATTACATACATGACATAATGTAATTATATTATACATACTTATAATATAATTTGTAATTATAAATACAATTTATGAATTAGCACATACATGTAGGATGGTTAGAACAAGGTAATGAATGCTACTGCATGCTTTTATTATTGTCAGTTTTTATGCATTTTGGAAGTTTATTTGGCTAAATAATTATATATTGTTAAGAACAAATATAGAAAGAATTCAATTTGACAAACTTCACCCTAATGTTGTATCCTTATACATTGTTGACTAAGTTTTAGACTCATTTGCGAAGCTGAAGTATGTGAAAATAGTTTTGTTAATTATAGGAAATCCTTTGGTTAATAAATTTTCTCTAAAGAGTGTCACCCTTCAATTAGTAATTGTGTCCTAAATCCCTCCTCTACTGAGATGTCATGAATGTGAAGACAGCCCAGAGGAATGGCAGGCACTGCTCTCAGGGGAGGCCACTACACCAATGCAAAAGCTGTGGGAACAGAAGCCAACTGCACAATTCAAAGGAAACCAGAAAATATTTGGCTACATGCAGAATGAAAAAAGTCACTGACCCAACTTTCACTCATTTATTTTTTGTCCTAACAGGAGCAGTCCTTTCCATCCCCCAAACCATGGAAAGAAGGTCAGTATATTTGATTTATGCTGTTTGCATTCCATCTGAAAAATGGGTGCTGTATTGATAGAACTGAGATACAGGACATGTTTTTATTTGTACCTCAAGAAAGCTTCCATAATTTGACTTTTAATTTTCTCGTGTGTAAAATAGCAATAACTGTTTTTTCCTTTTGCATGTGAAGACCTCAAGTACTTAAGTTTGTGTGTTTTAAAAAAAAACCGGAACACATAGTCTTCCTTTAGACTGATTTTCTAAATAAAGTAATAATGACTCCTTGAATTTTTGGTTTTTGTCTAATAGATGAGTTATTTGATATTTATGATGGTGTCAAACTCCAAGCCTGTGTGTAGTTGATGGTTATAATCAGTACAATGAAGGGTAAAACATGCCAGGAATTTCTTTGAGGCAAACCATGAAGTACTCTGCTATTGTATTCTTCTGACATCTAAAGCACATTTTTATGAAGACTAAATGTCTTTTCAACATTGATGTGATCGAACACATTACATCATGCTTTTTTTCTTTCGTGATCTTTACAGACATAAAGCAGGAGTCATTATTTCAAAAATGAATGTTAGAATATGAAACACAAGCCCATGTCGAAACTCAGTGCTTTCATTGTCATTTTCTGACAATTTTTACAACTACACCAAAAAACTCTGCTTCAATTTGAATACCTTTAGAGCTTTAATGATCTACTTATGTGATAATTAATATATCATGCAAACCCACAGTGAATAATGTACCTTGCATTCTTTCTGTAGAGCAGCCTATGAATTTGAAATATTTAACCTTATTAGAGGAGGCTATTTTAGCTAAAAAGTGACTGATTTATAGATATATAAAATAGTATAGGTACAATTCTATCTCATGGATTTACTAAGGCACAATTTTTCTTCTTTAAGTAGGGCAACTAAACATATTGAATTCATTTTGCAGCATGTGAGTTGGAAAAACAGGCAAAATTGTGAAGAGAAGGGAGACAGGGAAGTGGTTGAGGGAGAAGAGATGTATGACACATTATATGTCAACCTTTGACCAAAACTTGGTAAAACATTGATGCTGAAGGATACATTTCAATGTACATTCAAACTTTACTCTCAATTCTAGCTTCGTGCTTGCATTATTATTATTTTTAATAAGTTAGTTGCTCTACTATATATTGGTCATTTGTTATTAACCAAGTTTTCAGATTTCAGGTTGCTTCTGTCTCTGTGCTCCTTGGATCATTAAAAACATTGTATTGTGATTGGTTTTGAATGGCTCTAAGAACAATATTGACAGAGGTTTCTGACTCATACCTCTGTATGCATGAGAACTAATCAAGGGGACCCTAAAAATGTAGGAAAGTGTTGGCCATTATACTGTTTCCTCTATGTTTTAACAAATGTTTACATTACAAAGCTACATATATAGAGTAAGGAATAACGATGGTCATTTCCTAAGTATCTGATTTAGAATGTCATAAAAATCTAAATAATTGGTTATTGAAATATGTAAATTATTTACTTTCTTCATCATTTCTATAACCAATGATATTTTAAGTATTTCCATATAATCTTCCATAGACTCATTTAATGTGACATAAATAAAACTTACCAGGTTATATGACATTTTACAAAATTAATGTGTTCAAAAATTCAGCAAGAAAATTGTTAAAAGTTGAAATTTCTAGGCTCCATTTATAAAGTTTCTAATTAAAAGGTCTAGGATATGGTTCAACAATTTTCCTTCTAATCAACCCTCAGATTATTCTGACATGGGTGTTCTGTCATCAGTGCAATGAGAAAATATGGTTTCATGACATTCCAAAACATTGTTATTGTTTCCCTTTCTTCACTTTAGCAGAACAACCCACAAGGTACAACATCATTTACAAAGGTTAAATTTAAAAAGGCTAAACTCATTTAATTGTTACAATCAGGGAGCTGGAGACTAATAGAAGCTCCATTCCAGTACTTACTATATGAATGAATCTCTGAGATAAATAATTCCAAGTTTCTAAAATCAGTGTTCTCATCTGTAAAATAGGAACAACATAAAACCACTGTTAGGATTAATTAGGAAGCAGTGGAACAGAGTAGTCCCACATAAGAAAGAAAAATGGATTAAAAAGAATATGTTTCTCCAGGGAACTCAATGTCAAGGACAGCTGGAGCAAGCTAGAGTGCAGCTGGCATTTCCCTTCCTGCTCCATGAAAATCTTTACCTTCTATTTTGTTCAGTGCTGATAGAAAGCCAAGAAAAGAGAAAATCAAATGCTTATAAGTACAAGTGACCATTATTTTGGCACTTGCTTTTTTCATGTTAAGTATTAAAAAATACCAAAAAAACCACACCCTGAACTAATATAATGATGTTTAACACCATATCATAACAAAGACTTTGGATTATTTTTCTACAGAGGGGAATTAATATTTTGATATGAATTTCTCTTTAAAAATAAATAAGATTCTATACTTATCACATATATTTCTATCTTCTTTTGGTGATTTTAGTGGTGATTGAGAGTTCTCGCAAATTAATAAGCCCAGTGGTAATAATGGAAATACACATTAACCTCGATTATGAAACTTAAGGAGTCTAATGAAAGAAATCAGCAGGAAGGCAGTGGCTATAGCTAAGACAATCAAGATGGAAAGGAGAAAGTAATCTATCTTAAAGCACCAATTAAATTTAATGCTTTGAATAAACGGACAATCTCAAAAAGATTCGGTTGATTTAAATTGCTCATTTAAATGTTTCTCTTCTGTAATCTAAGACCTTGAGAAATGAGACAATAACCCAGAATTTAGTTTACAAATGTAATGTTTGTATTCATTTTTTGTCTCATAAGGTGCCTGCCATTGAATACCATAATGTGCCTCTCTATTATAACTTGTTCCTTTATGGGCTTCTTCTACTTTTAAATTCAGTCGTTTGTCTTCTTTTGGTGGAGAAAGGTGTCAGCATTTCTCTAGTTCTAGATCAGTCCATGTATCATGCATTTATTACCTATCTGCATTTGTTGTTCTGTCTTTTAAAAATGACAATTTATTTTTGAACTACTTGTAGCAATATTTAACCACTGAACCTTTTAATTACTTATACTGCTGACAAGTAGAGCACTTTAAGAGTTGAAGAAAAGAGCCTGGTGCATGAAAACTGAATTGAAACTGCAAATGACTTCCCTTTTTCCATTATATATCTGGCCAAATTTATAGCACAATTAACAAACTCAAGGCTGATGTCAACAGCTATTGAGGACACAGAGTCTACTGTAGGAAACGAATAATATAGGAATGTAATTGGTGCATTTTGTTAGAAGCAAAATATGTATAGACAAGGATGAACAATAAAGCCAGAATCCTCCCCCTCTTTCAATTAGAGATTGCAATCAAGGGGGCCTTTTGCAATGGTTCCAAAGAACTGTGGGGCTGTCATGTGTTGCTGTGTTTATGGAATGAATATTCAACATATATCAGTCATCTAGCTCTAATTAGTAATATGATTGAGAGTTGTTTAGCATACCTTAGTCATTTTAGAAACAGTTTCATTTTTATTCTAAAGACAAGCAACAATCCTCAAAAATGAAATTTTTTTCTTGTCTCAAGCAGCATTTGTTGAATACCTAATGTATGCACCACTCTCTCTTTGTACTTTGTGTTTGCCTAATTTATTTCATTTATGTGAAAAATATCTTTCAATATTCTTTTAGCCAAAATAAGTACTAAAAGTGTCACAGGATGCAAGAAAAATGAGGTTGTTGATTTGGAATCTAAACAATGTTTAAACTGGCTAAATCCTAGAACTAATAATTGACTAGAGGATGGTGGCTCTAATATTGGAAGTTCTGGTGGTTAATGTCAATTGTCAACTTGACTCAACTGGGAAATGTATAGGAGGTTAGTAAAGTGCACTTCTGGGTATGACTGTCAGAGTATTTCTGGATACAATTGGTATGTGGGAGAATGTAGTAGGGGGAGAACTTTCTGGAAAATGGACAACACTCTGTCAATAGACAAGGTGCCCCATGGGACAAAAGTGGAAGAAGACTGCCTTGTATGGCCCCTCGCTCTTTGATTTGTAGTTGCTGAGAGGTGAGGAGATTTTTCTCTCCCAGGCTGCTCTGCCATGACCTTTTGCCTCCCATAGGCCCAGAAACAATGTAGCCAGCTGACAATGGACTGAAACCACCCAAAGCCTAAGCTAACATAAACTTTTCCTCCTTTAAATTAATTTTCTTAGGTATTTTGTCACAGCTATGAAAAGTTGGCTAAAACAGAGGTTGATCTAGATTATGGATATGGAATTACTTTTCTACTTTTCTGCTTAATATATTTTTAATGACCTTTTAAATTTTAGAATTAATATTGTTTTGCATATAAACAATATACAAAAAATTATGAGGGAGGAAAATTATGAGGGAGGAATATATCTTGTTTAAATATACTCAATATTTTTCACAATCACATTCAATTTTTAATTTATATGCATGTAAGTGGTAGATTAAAAAAACTGGAATTCAGTAGGGTAGAAAAAAATTATTTACATTTCAGTAATTCCTGTTAAATTTGCCTCTTTTGCATACTTCATTTGCCTTCCTCTAAATGAAATTTCAGGCAGTTCTTGCAGTCTTGCTGTTTACTTCTAAACAAAAGTGATAAATAAAAAATAAAATCATAAATCCAAAGTTTAAGATTTCTGTCACTTTCAGTCTGAACTCCTAGTTTTATAACCTTTAAGCGTGTCCTGTATAACATTATGACTAAAACTTTGGGGTGTATTGGGTATTTGACATGCATTTGGTCTCTAGTTTCTTGAAACAGAAAGATGTGAGATGTGGTTGGGTTTTTATACAAATATATTTTTGCTTTTTCTTTAACACTGGGTAATGAGATTTTCCTATATTGTGATATATATATATATATATATAATCTGATGTCAGTAGAATAGTTTGTTTTAAAAAATACCACATTTTTCTTTATCCCCATATTGTCATTCTCATTTTTACAAAAGATAAGCCTTAAATAATAATTTTAGAATGGGTATTCTTGCATAGTTTTAAAAGTACTTTTTAAGTATGGATTCTCTGAAGTGGATTCAGTTGATAAAGGGATATTACCACTTTAAGACTCTTGCTATATTCTATAGAAGTTTAGAATTTTAAAAATGAATTGGCATAGTCTTTAGCTAAATTTGATGCTACCCAATTTACTTTAACTTAATAGTGGGGTATTCTTTCCCTATGCTCACTTTGTAATGAGTTTACTGAACCCTATTATCAATTTAAGAAATTAAAAATTATTTTATGTATAATTTTTAAACAGTACTATAATCTATAAAAATGATTACCATATTTCCGACACACGTGTGGTATCTGTCTGTTCCCTGACTGTTTTCTGCAAATGTGTCCAAACCTCCCCAGTAGGCACCTGGAGAGGAATCAGTTTAGTCCATATAGCCCTTTGTGGGTAAGGTAATTAATTTCCCAATAAGAACAAGACATAGAGAGTAAATAATCAGCATCAGGGCAGCATCAGAGCATGAGAGTTGGAGCCAGAGCCCTAGAGCTCAAGAGCTGCATGTCTTTAATCCTTCAGCAAAACAGCTACATAGTAAATCCAGCTACTAAAAGGTTAGTGCTCTTAGTTCACAGCAGTTATAGTGTCTTATCAGTTTATTGAGACATGGTGACACAAAATACCTGCTGTACGACCTTGTCCATGTTGCATATGTGTGGTTAAATGTGTTAAGTCATTCTTAAATAACTGTGGCCTGTTACGTGCATGTCCTTGAGAGCAGAGTTGTGATCTTAAGTGTCCTCAGAAGCCCTGGCTTTGAGTATGTGCTGAAGTTGTACTCCACAATGATTATGGAGGATGAAAGGATGACAAGGTAAATCTAATGCCAAGTAATAACATTGGCATCTAAAATGTACAGTTCAAAACAAAATATATGTTTGATTTTGAGAACTACCATTGGGTGAAGCCATCTCCTCTCTTCTGAGCTTGCTGAAATGTCCCAGTCAGAATTAGCCATCTAGTATAATAATCCTGACTCCTTAACAGTAAAAATCTGAATAAGAAGATGTTTAAGGGTTAGAGAAGTAACATTCAATCTCCAAGAGAAGCTGTTTCCTCTCTTCAACTTACTTTGAGTTGAAGTGAAGAGCTGGTGGAAGGAAATATTTGGAATGTCATCACCATTTTACCCTTCTTCTTTCTAAATTGGAGAATGGTGATCCTGCCTCACTTGAATGTTGTACTGCCATTATATTTGTAGAATGAACAGTACTATTCAGTTGTGCAGAAAAGAGCAGAGAGAGAAGGTGAAGTTAAGGGGAGCCTTGGTGGTGGCCCCACCCATGTTCCCACTGTGTATTCTGTGCAAATCACAACATGTAGTTGGAACTGGAGGCAACCTGTTGGTCACATAGCAAGAAGCTCCATGCTGAATTACTTGCATAATTGTGTAATCTGACAGCAGGAAAAGTATTTAGATACAGGATAAGTTTAGAACAAAGAAAACTTTAATCTTTACACCCAAAAATTTATAACCCCCAATAAATAATTTGTGTTGCAATATTCTTGATTATATTGAGCATACTTTTTGTGTTTCACTTTAAGAACTGTCTAGGTTATGGGATTGATAAAAAAACAGATTTTTTTTTAAAAAAAATCACATTAATGTGTTGAGTTTTCTCCTCCTATGGCATTTTCCACATATTTCTGCTTACTGTCCATACCTTAAGATCTGACATTTACTTTCAACAATCACCTAAACAGCTTTTGCTAATGTCAACCATACCTCCACTCAAATTGTGTTCTGTTCTTTTCTTCCTTGATTTCTCTTCAATACTTTATTTATTTGTTTGTTTATTTTTGGTGCTAGGAATTGAATCTGGGGCCTTGCACATGATAGACAAGCATTATGCAACTGAGCTACACCTGTCCTCCTTTTTCATTTTACAAATATTTTGAGATGGGTTCTTATTATGCTACTCAGGCTGGCCTCAAAATTGGCATCCTTCAGCCTCAGCCTTCTGAACAGTTGCCATTATAAGTGTGAGTCATTGAGACTAGCTAACATTTTCTACTGTTGAAGACTCTTTCCTTGGCTTGGGAAATGTCTCTATCTCCTGCTTTCTCTCTGACCTTCCCAGCTATACCTTTTCTGTGTGCTTTCCAAGTTCATTTTCTTCACTAGGCCAATATACTATACCTTGAAATTCTAGGAAGTTTTGTTTGGGGCTCTTTTCTCTTTTCAGATCATTATCTCTATAAACAATCTCACCTCTGGCCATTGCTTTGATTATCAACTACATAGAGATGATTTAGAAATAAATTTCCATTCCCCAAACCAATTTTAAACTTGATACTGGGATTTTAATTTGTTTTCCCACTTGCATCTTTTTCTTCAAATTTCTTAGAGAATTCTTAAACTCTATTTTCCCTTTTTTGTGTTGAAATTTTTATCCGGGTAATTTCAACAACTTTTTCATATTTTCTGATTTTTGTACAATGTATGCTACTCTGTTTTCATTTTATGAAGTACCCATATGATTTTAAGATTAGTGTTTCATGTTTGATGATATTTATGTATTTCTATAATTATCTTTTCTTCATTCTGGGTAGTGTTGTTTTGTGTTTTGCTTCAGTGTTTTGTTTTCTTTGTTTTTATTATATCTTTTTCCAGCTCTGTGGAAGGATATGAAGATATTAACTAATTATTTGTATTTATTGGTAGGGACAGGACAAAAATGTTGAGAAAGGCTAACTTTTGACCTCTAGTGTTCTTTGCCTTCAAATCAGCTTATTGGGTGGTGTGAAAATCTTTTGGGTACCAGAGAATCATTTTTTTTTCATATCCTCTATTTTTTTTTGAAGCATCCATGTTTTCTTTTATTTGACAACTGCAGTGAGTTATCAACACATTTTTCTTTTGTTCAGTGAATCCTTTACAGTTTTCTTCTTCTAGTTGAAAATTATTTCTGTGATCTATTCTAATATTACTTTTTATTTGTACCTAGACCTTGTGTTGGCTAGGGTGAGGTTGACCTATTTCATTTTAATCCTTATTGCTGTTAGTTTTATAGTAATGCTTTCCTCAGAATTTGGAAGGAGATGGGGAAAGTAGATTTGCATATCTCTTACTGAAAATTCTAATATTATATGTTATTTGTGAATAATTTTGACCATCTATTTTTTCAGATTGTGCAATGATTTCTTTTATTTCATGCTTCCTTGCGTTTCTGACAGGAGAAAGATAATTCCTAGAATACTTAGCTATCTTATAGTACATTTCTTACCAACAGCCCTTGCATACTCAGGATATAAATTTTCCATTGTCTTTCATGTTCTGTTTTTTTCTTATGTTTTAACTATGTTTTTATATAATATTTAATTGGTTTTTAAGACAATGATGCACCATATGGTTCAAAGAATTTTAATGTACACAGAGGTTAAAATATATTTGCAAAGAAATCAGTATTATATAGTTCAGTTTCTATAGAAGATTATGAGAATTTGAGTATTTCATTTTCAAAAAATGTTATGATTAGAGAATTCATTAACTATATAATTTACAATAGCCAATCACTCCTTTCTTAACCATTTCTCTTTTTTAAAAAGTCAAAGATTTATGATCTGAGGCAACACATATGTGGTAAAATATTTAAAAAGCAGAAGTCATTGTCTTGAGACACTTTTAAGACAACTGAATCTTTTCTGCATGTAACTTTCTTAGAATAAAAATTTGACCTCAGACATCCCATAACTGTATGAAACTTGACAAATAGGATGACAACAATGTTCTCATTTGTGAAGACTTTAGAAAATCTTTGAGATACTACCTGATGTGGCAGTGGAAGTTCTTCCATCTACCATCTTATCCATTAAATGATAAGTATGTATGCTCTTATTATCAATTGTTCTTGGAGAAAGGTAAAATAAATAGAATAAAGCACATCTCTATAGGAATCAATAATTAATATTTTATAGGTAGAATATGTTTCATATGTACATATCCACATTTACAGATACATGTAGAGTACATATATTTGCATACATGCAAATATGTATGCATATTTAACCTAGAATTCAAACTTTTGACTTTGGTGTAGATACGTAAGTAGCTGGACATATTAATAAAAATTTTATGCCTATGGGCAGATAGAGGCTTTCTTTTTTATTGTTTTCTTTTTTCTTTTAGAAGTGTGTTTTTAAGCAGCCTAATGCTTTCTTAAAGTTTTTTTTAATTATAGAAAATTTAAATATGTATGCTAGTAGACTGTGTATAATATAATAAAACTTTATGTGCCATAATACCCATAGCCAATCATATTTTTTCCACTGTTTTTTGCCACTCCTGTATTACATTGATGTAAATCTCAGAAATATCATTACTTTGGTAAATATTTCAGCACTTTATCTAAAAGACAGTGATTGTTTTTGCACAACTAAAATATCATTTCACACATAAAAATAAGTTATAAATGACCCTTTATATCTAATCAGTGTGCAAATTTTTAATTTTCTTATAAATGTGTTTTGAAAACCTATCTGAGATCTAAATAGGCATACATGTTGTATTTTATCCTGTTGTTAATTTTTAACATCTCCTTACTTTCTACATTAAAAAAAAAATTTTTGTACTGGGTATTGAACCCAGGGTTTTTACACTGAGCTACACCCCCAGCCTCCAACTCCTTTTCTTCAAACTTTGAGATAGGGTCCTGTTAAGTTGCTCAGTTGTCCAGACTAGGATTGAATTTGTGAACTTCCTCCCCCAATCATCCAGAGTGGTTGGATTGCAGGTGTGGGACACCACTTCTGGCTTTAATTATTTTTTATTAATAAATCTGAGCTATTTTAGAAGAATTTCCCATAGTCTGAATATGGCTGACTCTAGAACTTTTTTTCTCTCCTCTGATTTCCATTATCCCAGAAATCCCATTTTCCCTCGACAGACACCTGCCTGTGATTGGTTATATTTTACCTTACTGGTTTTGACCTTGAAGTTAGTCCAAGGGCAAGGATCATAATTATAAATTTATTTTTCCACGCTACTTTAGTCACTTATAAGTTATAAAATGATACAAATATTTCTACCAATTTTGTGTTGCCTCTATATTTTCACTCTCTGGAAATTTTTATCATATTAAAAAATGCACATACACACAAACAAGAAAGAAAAAGAAACAAGAAACCTGTGCAGACCATTAAATCTATCATTCTGTATTTACTCATAAGCAATATGCCTCCTAACTTATCTTCTGACAAAATGCTTCCTTCGGGGGGAAGAATCACTACCAAAATAGAATGGCCTGATATTCTCAATTTTAAAATATTGTTCCAAAAAAACTTTACATAAAAATATGAAAATTCAAACAAATTTTGATTATATTTTACCTCCTTTTTGGTTTTTGTTTTTTCAGGCAGTCTTGCTATGTATTTCAAATTGGCCTTGAAATCACTAGGTAGCTTGGGCTGGCTCTGAATTCCAGGTGATACCCTCGCCTCATTCTCCTGAGTTCTGAGATTACAGGTATGTGCCATCAAACTGTCTATATTTCAGTTCTTTACACTCTTAGTTTCCATAGATTATTTTAATATAATATTGAGAGAATATAGGTACCATTAAGACTTTTTTTTTTTTTTTTGTACCTGGGATCGAACTCGGGTCCTTGCGCTTGCATAGCAGGCGGCGAAACCACTGAGCTAAATCCCCGGCCCAAGACTATTTTTTTAAATTGTTACAATATTAATAACATATTTATTTTCATGCCTGTGGTTTTCAAAGATACAGGCTAACAATTACCTACTGTGAGATTAGAGTTTGATTTGAAACTTGGTTTCACCATTCAGCTCACTACTGCTGTGTCCTTGGAAAAATGACTTTGTCTTTTTAAATCTTTATATAAAATTTAGATAAAAAAGAATAATATCTGTCTCAAAGAGTTATTGGTGAATCAATTAAAGTGATGCAAGTAAAATAGTCCCATATCACCTAACAACTCTTCAATAATGTCATTTCATTATCACTATTATCCCTTATTCTACCTATGAGTAACTAGTCAGTTCATTAATGGCAAAATACATTTTTGTTAATGTTGTCATAATTCTAGAAAAATTAGACCATTAATTTTTTCCAGATCACATCCATTTGTAGATATGATTTCTCATATGTCATGTATTTCTTGTTTTAAAATGTGCCTGGTTGGAGATCTTTCTTCTTTTATGACTAAGGCTTTCTTATTCTTATATTTTTTTCAAATATCCTTTTCTAACTATGTGCCATTTTGTTATGCTAGTATATTTTAAAGTTGAAATAATGTTTGAACAAATGCAAGGCAATGAGAAAGTATAAACAGGATATACTTAGAAAAAAAGCTTTCTAAAAATGTAGAATGTGTTTATTTATGTAACAAAGGCCTGACCAACTTTAATGTGCTACCGTGGAATTTTACTGTCAGGCCACATATGGACTGTTGAAGGACATTGTAAAAGTTGCTGGCCAATCATTAGGTTATATAATCCCATACAGTTTACTATTTACAGTTTTTAAAGATTTGAATAAAAAAAATTTTGAGGAAAAATGTTTTAGCACAGAATAATGTTATTAACATGATAGCAAGCATATGAAGTTGTAGATATAAAAACATAGTGACTATCATGATTGTGTCCATTTTATTGAAATCTTAATGACATTTATATGACAATCCAATTCATTTAACAGAATTATTAATTGACTTTCAACATAATTAGCGGACAATGCTAATTTATTTATATTTGTGTGAAGAACTGAGTTTAATACTATTTATTTATTTTCCAATTTCAGAAGCAATGAACACCACTTTCAGTAGCAGAATTTTATACTAGACAATTTCTTAATATAATTTTATCTACATGAACATGGTTTGATCTTTAATATATGATTTTCTTTTTATTCCCCCCAAACCCTCTAAAAGATTGAATTTTCATTTATGTCATTGTAATAATGCTGAAGTACAAGAACATTGTTAGATAGTACACGATAAATATAGCTCCAGTCACCTTTTGTAGAAAATATGAATGGTACTTTGTTAATGATTGAAGAGAATTTGTAGGATGATAGCCCTAGAGGAAATGCTAAGTGAAAAACTTTTCATGCTTTTAATGTTGGTGTACACTATCCGTGTGTGCAGCTGCAGCTATAGTTGCAGCTGTATGTGGCTGATCTGATAACCCAAGAACAACATCAGACAGAAAGCAATGATGCTATAGGGCCTATCATATATAAGGAAGCCAAGCGGAACTGGTAGAATCAGGACATGTACGTAATATGGACTTGGGATTCTTTAAAATACTGTTTTGGAAACATGAAAGTAGGGCCATACTTCACACTCTTACTATTTAAAAATGTTGAAAATATAGCAAAATTCTTCCTTACTGTGAGAATTATTTGGCAAAGTTTTACATGTAGATTTTAGTTACTTGATTGTAATATTAATTGGAGAATTCTTATAAATTTCATAATTAGTTCCTGCTTTGAAAATCCAAAATAATTCAGTGGGGAAAATGACCTCTAGTATATATTTTATTATATTAATATTTCTATTTTCCAAGAAATAGATATTTTGATTTTGGGGGGTAATTAAAAGTAGAAAACATATTATCATTTGTGCTTGACAAGAAGGTCTTTTGAGTCACTGTAACAATGTATTCATAACTAGTTGAAATTTCACATTAACTCTTCAACCATGGTTCAGCTGCTATGGTTTATGAGGCAGAGTGAAATGTTTAAGAATACGCAGAACTGAAATATTAAAACCCATGACACAAGCAAGCATTAGAATTCTTCTTGCTCATAAGTATAATGTTGGGTTTTGCAAGATCTTGTGGTGTTGCAGTTAATTTCTATTGATAGATTACAAAGATATTAAAAATGATAGATTAACAGTATAATTTATCTTTTTAGTGTGTAAATATCATTTTAGAGTGATATAGTTTAAGAACATCAAATGTGTTTCAATGATCAGAAAAGGCCACACAAAGAGACCAATAGAGTGTAAAAGTCTACTCTCATTGTAACTACATTTAGAATACTGCAGGTTTAAGAATACTTTATGGGTTTGCTACTTGTGCTCCAATAAAATAGTGTTTGAGTTATCCAGATTATAATGCCTAAAGGCAGTAATTGGTGCCCTGTGATTTTTACTCATCCCCAGGGTTATATTATAATTATATCTACTTTAACATTTCTCTTATAATAATATCTAACTTGCGTTTATTAATAAAATGGAAAAGCAAGTGGACTTTGATGAGCTGTGTTCACCCTTCAGGCAAACAAGCCCCCTTAGTCTTCCAGGGCTTTCATGCACATGTTTTATGTTTGTGCTGTGTGGGTTTTTTTCCCTTCAAACATGGCACATTGATCAGATTCTATATGAAGGATGGCCTAAACTTATCTGATATTTCAATACTTATCTGATACCTGACAGAATGTGATCATCTTTTAAACTATCACCTCTTTTGACTAGACCTATTTTTAGTAAGCTTTTTTCTCTGGGATAAGAAACGTGTTAATCACAGAGAAAAATTATTGTGAATAAATTTAAGAAAATTAAGGAATGATTAAATAAAAGAGACATACAAAGATTTTTATGCTAAAAGTAGAAAATTCGCTTACTAAATACATATAGTGGATTGAGATACTGTCCCCAAAATGATGTGCAGAACATTCTTAAGATTAAAAAGAAGAAAAGAATAAAAAAAGGAGAAAGCAAAAGAAAAGGATTGGTGAACTTGAACTTAACAGCATAGCTATGTTCATTTGAGGACAACTTATTTGTAATAAAGATTCCAAAGAATCTAAAAAACAATCATTAATTTTTTTGCTTTTTGAAATGTGTAACCAAGAAGATGAGTGGAATCAGAGTTTCTTATTGTTAAAAGCTGACAGTACCCTTAATAAGGCACAAATCATTTATTTTCTAAGGGGGCTGTTTATGGGTGTTTGTGTTGCAAGATGTCACTGAAAGGGAGAATAAATATTTGCAGTTTCAATGGTACAACTTCAAGAACTGTGAGGTGTTTGTCTTTGCGAACATTTCTCCTGCTTTATTTTGCCTTTTTTTACATTTAAGTTTTAAAAATTGTGGTGGTGGTTATTTCTCACACCAGTCAAATAGGAGAGAAAGCAATAAAAGTTTCATGAGTTCATTAAAGTTTAACGAGCACTGCAGGGCCTGGAAAAATAGTTGTTGCTATAATCCCCTACGGTAGTTCTGGCTGGGTGGCACCTTACTCATTACAGTGTGAAGGACTGGGGATGAGGATTGGAAAGGGACAAAAGAGATGCCAGTGCTGAATGCTGATATGTTCTATGGACCAAATTCAAGGTTCTCACAGTTTCCTATGATGCCATGTGTAATGTGACAGTCACTCTCTGAGAAGAAAATAGATCCCAGGAACTTGTCACACCAGTTCATAGTCATCAATCAGTGTTAATGGTAATAAATGTGCAGTATTTTGCTAAAATGACAAGATCAAAGTTAAAATGTATAAAATCGCTTGTTTTAATTTGATCTTTCAAAATAATTTATCTGTGAAGCCTATCTGTGTGATTTATGGATGTCCCTAATTATATACCATAACTGGTGACTTTCACCAAGGAACTGGTAATATTTACTTCTAATAATGCAAACATAGGCTAAAATTTTATGGTACAAAGTTTGTGTTTTACTTATTTGTGAATTTTACCGGTGACTCCATATTTTGATATAACAATAAAAATCACTGAGAAGGAAAGGAAAGAATGACTAGTGAAATAGCATGTAATATGAACAGCTGAAAGAGGTGTAGATAATAAAACAAAACTAACATTTGTGAAAACAATTGCTAATTTAAATAATAAAAGAAAATAATGAAACAATTTAAAATAATGAAACAATTCAGTTGAAGGTGAGCAAGATATGCCACCAGAAAATGTTGAACTTTAATACACGAATTATTTTAATCTGAAAGCAGTTGAGTTCATGAAATACATTAAGGCCCTAAAAACAGAACCTTTAAAAATAACTCAATGGTTAGACATCCTGTCCTTTAGAGCAACTCTAATGTCTTCTTGGAGAAAAGCTTTTAACTACACCCAGACTGACATTTTAGTAAGGTATTTTCCCTCCTATCTAGTCTCCTAAGAGCTCTTTATCTTTCAAAGGAATCCTTTGGTTTTTCCTAAGAGGCCTTTTTCTCTCTTCCTCTTTCCTCTTAAGGCAGATGTATAGATCCCAAATTGTAACCACTCCTTTGAATACTAATTTAATTTCTCCCAGATGTTTAGGGAATACACGAGGTAATACAATTTTTTTCTTGTTAATTTATCCTTTGCTAATCCAATTACAGCATCCCAGCTGAAGAACACGTTAGCTTAAATAGAATAGATTTGGTCTTTCATACATGTTGGCTCTGATTCTGTTGCTCCACATTCATGACTTCAAATGAGTGGAGACAGAAATTTTTGTAAAAACTCCACTGAACATGTACAGATTCTTTTCTGCCCTTCTTCCCTAAAGTAGAAAGCATAACTATTTACATAGCATTTATGTCATATTTGGTGCTATATAATCTAGAGGTGATTCAAACTATATGGAGAATTGTGGAAGTTCCATAGAAATAGACTATTTTATATGAGGGATTTGATTGTCCACAGATTTTGGCATTCAAAGGGAATCCTGAAACCAAGTTTAATGTACAAGTGCATCTAAAAACTACAACAGGTAAAAAGCATTGTGTAGGCAGTTGCTAAATATTTGGTGTCTTTGACACCTAAATTGAGCTTGCCTTTGGCTGTGTTCTTTTCTTTTGCTGTTTGATATCAGCTTCCAGGTAGATGTGTTAAAGAGTATGTCACTGTTGCATAGCTGCTTACTAAGCCTGCTAATATCTCCATTAGTTCTCTTAAATCCTCTTAGTCTGATTTATTTCTCTAGTTTTATGGAGTAATTAATTCTTGTACAATTATCAGCTTTTCCCCAAGATTCTTCTTTTGAATGACTTTGAATTTCCTTGTATTCTGTGCTAATGTTTTTCCTGATTACAGCCTACACTTTTGAAGTTTCCAAGAAAGTGGCAAAAATGGTACTGAAGGCTTTGGGACTTGATAATTCTTTTATATGATACACTATATTAGCTCCTTGAGCTAAAGAAACTAGGAGCACATACCTTTTTTTCTTCCAGAGAATTGCAGTCTAATATGGAAGTTAATTTGAAAAAAATTACAATGAATCTACTATATTAAAATTTAGTAAACAACATTGACAAACTTCAAAACTTTGGATTAAAACTGTCATTGTATGTCTTCCTATTTTACTTGTTGCTCAATATAGTTCCTTTTTTCTGTTTGATGGAAAATACAATTTTCTTCAATTCCTTCAATTTTCTTTGTCATTTCAGATGTAGTATTTACTCAAGTCCTATTCAAATACTAGTGAAAGAACTTTTCCTTCTTCGTAATGGCTAACCCTTTTACCTATAAGATCAAGGACATTCCTTTATTCATGTGGTACTTATGATTTTCTACTAAAAAACAAGGATGTCAGTTCAAGGCCTTCCAAATGGAGCATGAAGTGTCACATGTCCACTTTGAAGGAAGGACACAGTCTACAGACATAGACAAATAACTAATAGAGTTTTCCCACCATGATAGATTGTTGTGTTCTCTTCTCTCAGTGGTGGGGTATGCTAAAGACACTGGCTCGGCCTTCGTAAGTTGACTCCCACAGTACAAGTCCACTCATATCCTCCCGGGTCACAGCCATTCCTGTTCCACTGCTTCTAATCTGTTCTCAATAACATTTTTAAAATTTTCACAATACTAGAGAGGTAAGTTATAAAGTTTATCTCTTCCTCTATGTCTTTCCCAATTCCATATTATGCAGCTTAAATTGATTATAGTTTTGCTTCTTGACTATTCTTCACAGCCCTGCTGTAAAACAATAATAAACAACAGAGAAACAAAATATAAAAATCCTTCAAAATCTACCTGTTATTTTTAAGTTATGTAGTATAAAGTCTTACCAAAGACTTTTTCCAACTAGCTGGGAAAAAGATCACCTAAATGAGACAAAGGAAAAGACCTCTTAAAATAAAGTAAGGAAAACATTAATATTTGAAAATATCACTTCAAAACATAAGTGCAAGCTCTGTTAGGTCCAAGTTCTCCCTCTGCTTTCAAGTCCTCCGAATATCTTCTATGATATGGAGGTACCCTTAGAGCAATTGCATTGCCAGACAATTTCGTGTTTCTGGTCAACAATGACTTTGGCTGGCTTTGCTGAGCTATAAATAAACCTATCAGGCTTGAATACCATCTACTTCTCAGGTACCTTCTTTGTTGACTTCTACTAAATTACCCGTTTCTACTTTTTCTCTGACATATGGTACAGAAAGCTTTCCATATGGATGTCACTAGTTACACCTATCAGATTCCACTGCAGATGATAGTTTTCTCTGCCATTAAGGTTGATACACTCCTGTGATGCATAGAGACTTTCCTCTGCTATCTTGTGCTTATTTTAGCTGTGGAGAGCTTAGTGGAGTTCCTCTGGTCTACTCAGGGCCCGTCACCCACTTTTCATCCATTGCTTATTGCTTCCATAAGAACCATTTGATAAAGAGCTGGGCTCATTCTCATTTTTTCTATGGTGTCCAGAGTCAATGAGGAATGTTGCATTAACATTAATTCTAAAAGTCTGTCTATTTTTTTGTACAGTTAGATTTGATTTTAAAAGATGAACCTTAAGTCTCCATTTTCCAAAGAGTGATAACAATAACAAACCATCTGCATCTCTCTCTCTCTCTCTCTCTCTCTCTCTCTCTCTCTCACACACACACACACACACACACACACACACACACACATTTTTGTATCTAAGGAAATCTCTCTGGAGAGGAAGGTTAAGAATAATCTGGGCAAAAGATGTCTGTTGCCATTGAATATGGGGTCAAATGCTTCAGTGAAAGGAATTATCCAACTAATGATATGGAGGATTTTCCATCATAATAGGATTAATCTGAGAGTGGGAGAGTGGGAAAGAAAAAGAGAAAGTTTTGTGGAAGTATCTTTGGAATACTCTTTTCATTAAAATAACATAAGAGATTGTCTGGTCAGGTTGAGAATGAGGGAGTATAGTGATACCTTGGTTCATGAACACTTTTGTTTGAGAAATACTTGGTTCACAATAGAAGCATTTGACAAAATTTTGTTTTTGTTTGAGAACTCTGCATGGGGTAAGAACATGACCTGAGCCATCTTTTCTGCATGAACATGGCCATCTTTTTCAGAATTGTGGGACAAATTAAGTTTGTGAATTGAGGTACGACTGGATATGTCTGAAATTTGAAGAGTAAAGTTGGAATTAAATGTCCTAGAAGAAGAGATGATGAATGGACCAGGAAAATGTGCCATAATTATTGTGAAGCATTGAGGGCTCACATGAGGGTTGTAACTGTGAACTTCCAGTAGGACTAGCAAGCACGTTTTTATGCCTTTTCTAGCCAAGTTTATTTCACTTAAGGTATCAAAGAAGCATGACAAGATTAGGATTTTACCAAGAGAAAGTTTTGCCAATGAGATATACCTGGAAAGAAGAGCATAAGAGAGTTGAGGGAAAAGGCAGAGAGGTAAATATAATTATGGATTCTAAATTAGGTACATGGTAGACTTTGAGGAATTCACAGAGTGAGAAGTTTGGAAATCACAGAGGGTGAATCATAGTTTGTTTGTTTTTTTAAATGTAATATCCAAAAGATAGTGAAGCCTTGGAGAAAGTAGCAGTTGAGGAAGGATTGTGTCAGGGGTTATGACCAGGTCCATTAGTACTACAGTCATGGTGAAGAAGTAGGAAAATAGTCTATGACACTTCTGCATTTCTGTATAATATATGAGTATTTGTATTGGTGTATCATATTTGTGTTCCAACTAGTTATTTTAGAATTTATCCAACTTAAATCATAAGATCAGTTCTCTTTGTAATACTTTATTTGATTCTTTATAACTAGAAATAATAGTTTTTGTCTAACCAATCCTCGGAAGCCATAGTACAGTTACAATGAATATCCTTAATTACTTTAAGCTTAAAGTGGAATGGAGAAAAGAAAATTATGTATTGAATACTTAGTATGCCATTATCTTAGATTCATTTAAAAACATTATCTAATTTGTTCCACACAATAATTTTTCATTATAGACCAATAACCAAATACCATAGGCAATTATTCCAAAATGCAGTCTTAATATAATAAAGTCCAGGATAAGTATGAAACTAAAATCAACCTAATAAAGACTCATTTTAAATTATTTTTCATAGAAACTTTTCTATGCCATCATAAAATTAACCAATGAAAACACTTTTTTAATTATAACTGATCACTTTTTAGGCCCTGAATATGTAACCTTGTTATTTAAACCTTTAACTCTGAAAATAACATCTAATTTCAAAATTGAACATATAATTTATTTTCCTAATTAAGAATAAATAAAGATATTTCATCCCTTAAAAGAATTTATATGATAGGGGTAAAAAATAAGTGCAATTTTAATTAAAACAGTAAAAGGGAATCCTTTTACCATTTTCCACTTTAATCAACTATATATATCCAAAATTCCTACTTCATTTTTAGTATAAATTCACTATAGCTAAATATCACCAGGAAATACCTGCAGTTGCACAAGTTGAGTTATTCTTGCTACTGTGAGGGACAGCACATATTTTGGGAAAACTATGAGTGTTTCAGTGAAAGGATGCCAGAAAAATCTAATATAGGTCTTGGACTTTAAATTGGTGATTTATGAGAGAGATCAGTAAATGGAGACGGGCAGGTGTTATGGGTAGGCATTGTCAGAAATATATACTTATGACTGATTATCTTATTCATCAATCTTATATATGTGGAGGGCCAAATAGAGTGGGCCTTTAGTACACTAAAAAGTACTTACCATTCATATGAGCTGCTAGAGGAAGATGTTGATATTTTATGAGTGACAGTGATCTGGTTTGAAGGCAACATTTTGAAGTGGCCTTACTTAATCCCAATTAATAAATCCCCTCAGACTAACCTTGTTTGAAGTTATTTTTCTATAACATTTTTATGTTTAATGGGAGAACTGCTTTGAGTGCCATACTAGCTTCTGAATGTCAAGGATTGCTACTTATTTTTCTCCCCCACCCCAGTCAAATCACTTTTTATTCTTCATAATAACTTTATTGATTCTCATTTATTTTGTTTTAAATTGAAGTATAGCTTGTCTACAGTGAAATTCATACTTTTGAATGTACAGTTTTATATGTTTTAATCCATATATTTGCATAACCCCTATCAAAATCAAAATAAAGAAAAGTTCCTACATGCCCCCCAATTTTCCCTTTGTCTCTACCAAGCTCTTGATAATCACTGAATAGTTCCTTATCTCCGTAAGTTTCCCTCTGATAAGATATGAGAGGTAGATGCATATATTATGTAGCCCCTGGAGGTGGGCTTCTTTCAGGTCAGAATCATCTATGTGGTTGTGTGTTCACTGTATTCACTGCTGGGAAGGATCTCATTGTATGGTGATGTGTGCATTATATGATCCATATATCAAAAATTTTTAATTTGGTAATTACACAGTCTTATGCTGTGCAATAATCAAGCTTCAAGCCTGATTTGGAACTAAACTCTGTATTTTCATCCACATTTAAGGCAACATCCCACAGTGTGGAATGAGATAACAGAAATGGTGTGTGCCAGATGCAGAGAAATAGTTTACTCACACCTTTATTTTTAAATTTTATTTGATACATTAACATGTAATGTTTGTACATATTAATGGAGAATTATATGATAATTCAATATATGTATACAGTTTATAGTGATAACATATACAACAAAATCAGAGAAGCTAGCATTTCCATCTCATATATAAACATGATATAGTAAAATAATAGTAAAAGTACAAAAACTATACAATGGCCGGGTATAGTGGCTCATGCTGTGATCCCAGCACTTGGGAGGCTGAGGCAGGAGGATTGCCATGGGTTTGAGGCCAGCTTAGGGTACACAGTGACTTCAGGGACAGCCTGAATTACAATGTGAGACTCTGCCTCAAAAAACCAAAAAAAAATTATATAATCATCCCAATAAATGCATAAAAATCATTCAACAGCATTTAATACCCTTTCTTGATTTTCTAGCTGTTTTCTTGCTTGAAAATGTTCAGGTTGAGCATGAAAGGTAAAAGGTCTTGTGTCCTACATAAAATTCATTTTCTTAACTATTTTGTTCTCCTTCCTGGCCATGTCTTCTGAGTAAATATAAAGAAATTTGGATAATTTCCCAAATGATAAAAATCAAAACTAATAAATTTGGAAGACAGTGATTATTGTAAAATATGAAGCATCTATTTAACATTCATTCCCCTTTCCAAAAGATCACCTCATAATGGAATAGGAAGACATCCAGGCCCCTGATTCGTAATATGTAATGGGTCTGAACAGAGATGTTCAGCTCTAGAAAATGTGCAAGGGTGGTTTCTCCACAAATGTCTTCACAGTGACCCACACACCATTGCATTTAAAGATTAAAAAAAAAACATACAATAGAAACAGAAGTGTAGATGGGTTTTGAACACATAGAGAAGGGGAAAAGTGAATACATGGTGCAGGGTGAAATGACACATCATTTCCTTATTGACATAAAAGAAAAAAACAATCTAAAACAACTAACGATTCATGTAATCTAGTCCACAAGCACATGCAAGTATGCATTTGGACACCACCTGATGGATTAGTAACAGTGAACAGAATAGAGACATAAGATCTATATTTAGAGGATTCTAGACGAAGGGCTCTGGATTTGGATTTGAAAGGTCTTCTCTTTCTAGATATGTGGTGCTGGACAATATTTCTCTATCCAATGCCCAATTTGTTTCACAATTTGAAAATATGAAAATTAATGTACACCTTCCTCAGAAGGTTTTGTGAAGATTATGCAACCCGTGTATCTATACTAATCTATCTATCTATACTAACCTATATTAGGAGGCCTAGTATAGAATGTATAACACGAAATAAATATCCAAAATAATCTAACAAAAATATTATTACCATTCCAGATATCCAGTAAGTTTTGAGTAACTATAAATATCAAGAGAATCAATAAAATAAAATTCTCGTTAGTTCAATTATATTTAGCACTATAATTTTTCAATAATTATGTTACAAATACAAAATAATATAAAACAACAACATAAAGTCACTTTTTATGTATCAGTGTCGAGTAAAATATATATCCAAGTATAGTAAACATTAAAATTATTTCATAAATCTACTGCAAAGTGCTTTAAGTATATAATTCAATGTATTTTTAAAAATAACTTTATGATCAAACACACACACATACAAAAATTAAAACCATTCAAAGAAGAACAATGCAAGGGAAAAAAAGCTACAATAATATTCAAATACAGTAGAACTCAACCTAAACAAAACTGAAAAGCACTTAAGCGTTTTTCCATATAACTTAAAAAAGCATCTGAAGCACCAACAAGACACCAGACGATGTGATTTGTTTCAGAAAGATCCCCCAAACCAACAATGAACAAATGGTGGTCTGGAAAAAACTCCAGTTAGCTACCAGACTCCGCGTAAGCCAAGCTTCTCCCTAATTTAAATTTTGATACAGTCATATGACATGTGATGGAAACACAATCTGAGAAATATGTTATTAGGCCATTTCATCCATGTGTATCCTTAATTACACTTTCAGTTTCTCACACTAGAGAAACTATTCGGTATTTACACATTTGTGTCCTATTTATTTCACTTAAGAGTATGTTCTCAATATGCATCCATTTAGCTATAAATGTCTCTAGTTTCTTATTCTTTATGGCTGAGTAGTACTCCATTTTATAAAAAAAAAAAATCTTTATCCAGTTTCCAGTTGATGGGCACTTGGGCTGTTTCCAAGCTTTCGCTATTACAAACTGTGCCGCTATAAACGTGGGTGCACATATATCTCTGTGGCATGATTCTTTTAATTCTTTTGGGAACTTACCTAGCAGGGGGATAGCTGGGTTGAATGGGACCTCTAAGCCTAATCCTTCGAGGTATCTCCATACTGGTGGTTGCACCAGTCTACACTCCCACCAACAATGGAGAAGGGTTCCTTTCTCTCCACACCCTGGCTAGCATTTGTTATTGGTTGATTTCTTGATAGCAGCCATTCTTTCTGGGGTGAGGTAGAATCTCAGTGTTTTCATCTGCATCTCTTGAATAACCAGTGATGTTGAACATTTTTTCATATATTTGTTTGCTGCTTTTACTTCTTTGCTGAGACATGTCTGTTCATTCCAGATGCCCATTTTTGAATTGGGACTTTGAAGTGGGGGGGGCGGCGTCTGATTTTTTTCAGTTCTTTATATATTCTAGATAATAGTCCTTTGTCTGAGGTACAGTTGCTGAAAATTTTTCCCCACATTGTAGGTTGTCTCTTAGGTCTGTTGGTGGTTTCTCTTGCAGTTCAGAAGCTTTTTAATAAGATGAGATCCCAGTTGTTGATTCTTTGTGCAAGTTCCCGTGCCACTGAAGTTTTGTTTGTAAAATCTTTTCCTATACCAATGCCTTCAAGAGTTCTACCTAACTTATCTTCCAGTAAATTTAGTGTTTCTGTCTTAATATTTAAATCTTTAATCTCCTTCAATCTTAATTTAGTGCATGGTGATAGGTATGGGTCTAGTTTTAATCTTTGGCAGTTTGAAATCCAGTTTTTTCCAACACCATTTATTCAATGTTTTTTTAAATGAATAAACTACTTAGTTTAGAACACTTGCCATGATAAGATGAAGTAATATAAATAGTAATTTATTTTCACATTTCAAATATGCATCAGTGATACTATGTAACAATAATTCTTAATATTTTCATTTTGGTATTTTTCTCCTTTATCATATTAGAATTTCAGTCATTAGAATGATCACATTTATGCATCCATGATGTATTTAACCCTCCTTTTGACATCATAATTCAATGTAGAATACATACATATGAATAATTTATATTGAAATTTAAAACCAAATCTGAGTAACTTACAACATGAGCATATATTTTAACTATCCTTTCAAATGGCTTCAGAGCAAAATATTATGGCAAACAAACTTTTGTCTTTTCAGCAGTTAGCTATTTTATACAACTAATAATAAATGGTAATAATGTTTTAAAAGAAAAGGAAGTAAATCTCCCCCTCCTATGATATCAGCCTCACATATTCATATATTTTGTTCTTACTTTACTGCTAATATATGTCCAGAGAGTATAATTTTGTCAATGCATAGTAAGTGATCAGTAAGTTTTTTATTAAATAAATAAATGAAGCAGTGTGAGCATTTGTAAGCTGTAAAACACATGAGGATAAGTAGTGACTATAGTAATCTGGCTATATATATATATATATATATAGAGAGAGAGAGAGAGAGAGAGAGAGAGAGAGAGCATTCAGTTCACAATTTATACAGTCAGCCTATATTTAAAATTATTGTATAAACACTCCAAAGAAATTAAAGACCCAAGAGAAATATAGTCAAAACCACAATAGATTTGAAATATTTTGAATGGCTTATTTTAAACAAAATATTATGAAGTAATTTTTCCCTAATTAATTGGTGGGAAGTGTTCCATTATTTTAATAACATTATTATAATTAATCAAATAGTTTTTTGGAATATGTTTCAAATTAATTTCCATATTGCAGACAATTAAAATATGTCACATACCTCACAGATATGCCATGTGTTCCTTAACATTTTCTTGTTGGGTTTACTTCTCAGTGAACAAAGTATAGTATCATTTATGTCATTTTATTTATTTTTAGTACTGAAAATATACTTAGGTTAGTTTATTGCAATGAAATTATTTAAATGATTTTTTAAAAAGTGATACAATGTGCATAATATAAAATTTACCATTTTAGTTGTACAAATCAATCACATAGTAAATTAAAAAACTTGTGCAACCATTTTCAAAATCCAATTTTAGAACACATTCATTCACCCTAAAATTCCTCTTGCCTGTGCAAACTGTGTCTGTTCCTGTCCACAGCCAGGGTAACCACTGGTATACTTTCTGACTCCATGGATCAGCTTCTTGTGAACTTTCATGTAAATGGAATACCATATGTGATCTTATATATTTTGCTTCTCTCATTTAGCATGTTTTTAGTATCTATGTTACCGTTTTTATCAGGGCTTCATTTTATAAATTGCTGGACAATATTTGCTATGGTTTGAATGCCTGTACCCCAAAGGTCCATGTGGGAAAAGCTTTATCTCCATGTGACACTATTGAGAGGTGATGGACCCTTTAAGAGGTGGGGCCCAGTGGAACATGGAGGGCTGTGGAGAAGGGGATTGTAGGACACCACGCTCTTCCTTTCCCCTTCATTCCCTGGCTCAAAGTGGGGTGAGTGGTGTTTGCTGTTCCTGCCATGATGTGTTGGCCATTGACTCAAATCCACAGGACCTACCTATCTTGGACTGAAATCTGAAACCCTTAAAACCATAAGCCAAATAAATGTTTCTGTTTATAAGCTAATTATTTTAGGTATTTATCACAGGAATAGATAGCTGTCTAAAGCAGTAGTCTATTGTATGAACATACATTATTTTTTTCATTCCTCTACTAGTTAAACATATGCATGGTTCCTAATTTTTGGCTACTGAATATGCCAATATGAATATTTGTAGTGTCAATGAATTATTCTGTTAGAAATTTTTGTCCAAGTAATTTTTGCTTTGAATTTGGAGAAAAGACTTAATGAACTCCCCACTTGGTCATTATGGATATCAAAAGGATTCAGAAAAGAGAGAATAATAGTGAGGGCTTAAAGATTAATGGGCCTGATATTGTTTCTTTGGTGAGCAAAAGTTGTAATGGATCTAAGTGTTAAATCTCTCACCAAAACCAGTTAATATTTAGGAACTTAATTCTTTTTTTTTTCTTAAATTTGTTTATTAGAGCATTTTAGGTACACAACACAATTACATTTCTCATTGGGAATTGTACCTTTACATGATCCATTTTGGTTCTTATTTTTCCCACATTCCTAGCCCTCCCTTCACCCCCTCCACCCTTCCTTACTTATGAAGACTTTATTTCCATTTTTTCCATTTCTCAGCATTTTTCCTTTTCCTTCTTTCCTTTCCCCTGCCCCTCTCACACCCCTACCCCTTTGGACCTTTTCTTCCTATTTTGCATTATCAATTATTCATTCTAATCATTGGTACATTTTAGGTATACAATATAATGATATTCATCATTGGAAATTTGCACTTTTACATAATCTCTCTTGGCTCTTATTTTTCACCCTTGCCCAGCCCTCCCTTCAAAACCTCCATTCCTCCCTATTTACAAAGATTTTGTTCCTATTTTTCCATTTTCTCGTATTAAATTCATTCCCTTCTGTCCTTTTCCCTACCCCTCCTACCTCCTTCCCCTTTGCCCCTTTTCTTCCTATTTCACATTAGCTATTATACATTTTAGCACTTATTTACACTTTCAGTTTTTCACACCAGAGAAACTATTTGGTATTTATACATGTATGTCCTATTTATTTCACTTAAGAGTATCAGCTCAATGTGCATCCATGTAGCTATAAATGTCTCTAATTTCTCATTTTTTCTGGCTGCGTAGTGCTCCATTTTATTAAAAAACCACATTTTCTTGATCCAGTCTCCAGTTGATGGGCATTTGGGCTGTTTCCAAGTTTTAGCTATCACAAACTTTGCTGCTTTGAACACAGGTGCACATATATCATTGTGGTATGATTCTTTTAATTCTTTGGGGAAGATCCCCAGCAGTGGAATAGCGGGGTCAAATGGGACTTCCAGTCCTAGTTCTTTAAGGTATCTCCATACTGATTTCCACAGTGGTTGCACCAGTCTACACTCCCAGCAACAGTGGAGCAGGGTTCCTCTTTCCCCACAGCCCCGCCAGCATTTGTTATTGGTTGATTTCATCATAGCAGCCACTATTTCTGGAGTGAGGTGGAATCTCAGCATTGCTTTCATTGGCATCTCCTGAATGACCAGTGATGTTGAACCTTTTTTCATGTATTTATTTGCTATTTCTACTTCTTTGTCAGAGAAATGTCTGTTCATTTTAGATGCCCATTTTTGGATTGGGTCTTTAAATTCAGGAGGTCTGATCTTTTTAAATTCTTTATAGACTCAAGATAGTAGATTTTGTCTGAGGAAAAGCAGGTGAAACTTTTTTCCCACATTGTGGGTTGTCTCTTCACACTGCTAGTGGTTTCTCTTGCTGTGCAGAAGCTTTTTAGTAAAAAGAGATCCCACTTGTTGATTGTTTGTGCTAGTTCATGGGCAACTGAAGTTTTGTTCATAAAATCTTTTCCTACACCAATATCTTCAAGAGTTCTACCTAACCTCTGTTCCAACTGGTTCAGCGCTTCTATTTCATTATTTAGATCTTTAATCCATTTTGATTTTAGTTTAGTGCACGGTGAGAGATATAGGTCTAGTTTTAATCTTTGGCAATTGAAACCCAATTTTTCCAGCACCATTTAGTAAAGAGGCTATCTTTCCTCCAGTGAAGGTGTTTGGCTCCTTTATCAAAGATGAGATGGCTGAGTGTTTCTGGCATTGGTTCTGCCTCTTCCAATCTGTTCCACTGGTCCTCAGGTCTGTTTCTTTGCCAGTACCATGCTGTTTTTATCACAGTAGCTTTATAGAATAGTTGCAGGCTGGGGATTGTGATTACCCCTGCCATGTCTCTGTCACCTAGAATTGCTTTTGCTAGTCTGGGTCTCTTCTTGTCCAAATGAATTTTTGGATTGTTTTCTCGAGGTCTATGAAGTATGCTGCTGGGATCACAATTGGAATTGCATTGAATCTATATAGCAGTTTTGGAAGTATGGGCATTTTCACTATATTAATCCTTCCTACCCAGGAGCAGGGGATGTCTGTCCATTTTCTGATATCATCTTCAATCTCTCTTTTCAGAGTGCTATAGTTTTCAGAGAAGAGGTCTTTGATTTCTTTTGTTAGGTTGATTCCTAGGTATTTCAGTTTTTTGGATGCTATTTTGAATGGAATTGTTTGCCCTATTTCTCTCTCAGTGAGTCTGTCATTGGTGTAGAGGAAAGCTATTGATTTTTGTGTGTTGACCTTGTAACCAGCTACTTGACTGAATTTGGTTATTAAGTCTAGAAGACTTTTGGTGGAGTTCTTGAGGTCTTCTATATAGAGTATTATGTCATCTGCAAATAATGACAATTTGACTTCTTCATTTCTTATCTTTATTCCTTTTATTTCTTTCTTTTGTCTAATTGCCATGGCTAATGTTTCCAGAACTATATTGAACAAGAGTGGTGATAGTGGACATCCTTGTCTTGTTCCTGATTTGAGTGTGAAGGATTTCAGTTTTTAAGCATTTAACATGATACTGGCTGTTGGATTTTCATAGATGGCATTTATCACTTTGAGGTAGAGATCATCTATTCCAATTTTTTGTAGGATTTTTATCATAAATGCATATTGGATTTTGTCAAATGCTTTTTCTGCATCGATGGAGATAATCATATGGTTTTTGACCTTGGCTCTATTGATATAGTGTATTACATTGATTGATTTGTGTATATTGAAGCATCCCTGCATCCCTGTGATGAATCCCACTTGATCAGGGTGTTTGATCTTCTGCATTCTGTTTGTCATTATCTTATTAAGGATTTTTGCATCTATGTTCATTAGTGAGATTGGCCTATAGTTCTCCTTTTCGGTTGGGTCTTCTCTGCTTTGGGGATCAAGGTGATGCTTGCTTCTAGGAATGAATTTGGGAGTATTGCTTCCCTTTCAATTTCATTGAAGAGTTTAAACAGTAGGGGCAGTAATTCCTCTCTAAATGTCTTGTAGAATTCAGCAGTGAAGCCATCAGGGCCCAGGCTTTTCTTAGATGATAAGTTTTTAATTACGTTTTCAACTTCATTCGTTGATATTGAGTTGTTTAGAATTTTTAGGTCTTCGCTCAACTTTGATAAGTCATATGTATCTAGGAATCTGTCCATTTCTTCTGTGTTTTCCATCTTATTGGTGTATAGGTTCTGGAAGTAGGTATTGATGATCCTCTGGATTTCTACTGGGTCTATTGTAATTTCACCCTTTTCATTCCTAATTGCATGGATTTGGGCCTTTTCTTTCCTTTTTCTGACAAGGTTGGCTAAGGGTTTGTCATTTTTGTTGATTCTTTTGAGGAACCAACTCTTGGCTTCATTGATCATTCTCTTCATCTCCATTGCATTGAATTCTCCTCTGATGTTTATAATTCCCTCCCTTGTATGAACTTTGGGGTTGTCTTGCTCTTCTTTTTCTCGAACCTTGAGGTTTAGCATCAGGTTGTTTAATTGGGCTCATTCTGTTTTTCCTAATATGTGTATTCACTGCTATGAATTTCCCTTCTAAGACTGCTTTCATTATGTCCCATAGATTGCAATATGTTGTATAGTCATTGTCATTTAATTGAAGGAACTGTCTGATTTCTTCTTTAATTTCCTCTGTGACCCATTGGTCATTCAGAAGTGTGTTGTTCAATTTCCATGTGTTTATGAAATTTTTTGAGTTTTTTTTGCTATGGATCTCCAATTTCATCACACTATGGTCTGATAATATGCAGGGGATAACTTCAATTCTTTTGCACTTACTTAAACATGTTCTATGTGTGAGTATGTGGTCTATTTTGGAGAATGACCCATGTGCAGCTGAGAAGAATGTGTATTCTGATTTTGTGGGGTGGAAGACTCTGTAAACATCTGTTAAGTTCATTTGTTCAAGAGTTTGATTGAATTCTAGTATTTCATTACTTATTTTTTGTGTAGTTGATCTATCTATTTGTGACAGTGGGGTGTTGAGGTCCCCCACTACAATTGTATTAGTGCATATATGACTTTTCATGTGTGTTAGTATTTGTTTTATATAGTTTGGTGCACTAGTGTTTGGTGCATAGATATTTATGATTGTCATCTCTTCCTCTTGGATTCTTCCCTTTACAAGGATATAATATCCTTCTTCATCTCTCTTAATCAGTGTTGGTTTGAAATCTACTTGATCTGTAAGGAGCATAGCTACTCCTGCTTCTTTTGGGGTTCCTGTCACATGGAGTATTGTTTTCCACCCTTTAACTTTCAGTCTATTTGTTTCATTTTGAATTAACTGTGTTTCTTCTATGCAGCATATTGTTGGATTTTGCTTCTTGACCCGTTCTGCCAGTCAATTTCTTTTGATTGGTGAATTGAGACCATTAACCTTGATGGTTAAAACTGAAACATATTGACTTGTCATTGCCATGACTTTTTCTTTTTGTTGGGTTCTCTCCCTTTACATTTAATTTCTTATCATGCCAGATGGGTTCATTCTGCTTTGCTTCCTGGGGTTGTGATCCTCAATGTCTGTTCCTAGGATATTGTGTAAAATTTTTTTGAGTGCTGTTTTGGTATTCATGAAGTTCCTAAGGTACTCTTGGTCATGAAAGTATCTTATTTCTCCACCAATTTTGAAAGACAGTTTTGCAGGGTACATCAATCTGGGTTGGAGGTTGTTTTGTTTTAGGGCTTGGAATATGTCACTCCAAGCTCTTCTTGCCTTGATGGTTTGTGTTGAGAAGTCTGCTGTGATTCTGATGGGCTTTCCTTTGTATGTGATTTGTTTCTTTTCTCTAACTGCTTGTAGAACTGTGTTCTTCTGTTGAGTTTCTGGAATCTTAACAATTATATACCTATGTGTAGTTTTTTTTTTATCAAGGCTATTTGGAGTCCTATATGCCTTACTTATGAGTATGTCAAGTTCTTTTCCCCTTCTTGGGAAGTTTTCTGCCATTACTTCTATGAAGAGTTTTTTTTTATGTCATCTGCACTCTCTCCTATTTCTTCATTGACTCCAATCAGTCTTATGTTATTCTTGTTTGCATCGTCTAACAGCTGCTGGATTGATTTCTCATGTTCCCTTATAATTTTGAAGCAATTTTTCTTTTCCTGGTCACTAATTGCAATCTTATCTTCTATGTTGAAATTCTGTCCTCACATTGGCTCATTCTGCTGTGTAGACTTTCAGTGGAGTTTTTCATCTCTTGAAAATCTATTTGCATCTGTTTTATGGATTCCATTTTTTTCCTATGTTGGTATTCCATCATGATCCTCAGCTCCTCTCTAGATTTATTAATCATGTCTTGGACTAGGACCACATTTTCTTCTGATATCTGAGAAATTATTTCTGATTTCATTTTTTCCAGATCCTGTTTTGTTGCCAGTTCAGTGGGTCCAAGTGGTTGAGTATCAGAGTGTTCCATCTCATTTCCCTTTGGGGTTGCTGTAGGTGATGTGGAAGTCTGGTTTTGTGACTTATTTATGTGTTTTCTCATTTCAACTGGGGGGGGCATGGGGGGTGCTGTTGATGCCCTTGCAGCTTACTTCCTCTGAGCTGGGAGAGATGGGCCAGGGGCCAGGAGCAGTGGTAGAGATGGTGGCCTAGAAGCCCCTTCCTCTGGGCCAGGAATGGCGGGACAGACCCAAAAGCCCTTTCCTCTGGGTCAGGAGTTTTGGGATGGATGGTGGCTGAGAATCCCCTTCCTCTGGGCCCAGAGCAGTGGGACAGACAGTGGCCCAAAAGCCCTTTCCTCTAGGTAGGAGTGGCAGTATGGATGGTGGCCTGGAAGCCCCTTCCTCTGGGCTGGGAGTGGCGGGACAGTCAGGTACTTAATTCTTGACTATATTTCATTTACATAAAATAGTTGGAGTGAATAAAAAGAAATGCTCATAATTACATACAGCTTATTTTTTAAAAAAAATTCCACTCTGAAAATCTTTTTGATTATATTGGTTATATTTGCATTACATTTTTGAAATAAGATTTCCCTATGTATTTCAGGCTGGCTTTGAACTCACTATGGAGCCCAGACTGGCTTTGAACTTATGACAATCCTGCCTCAGCCTCCTGAGTGCTTGGATTATAGGGATGTGCCATCATGCCCAGTTATCCATTAGTATTTAATGTAGGCACTGAGATGGTTGGATTCACATTTGCCTTTTTGAATTGGTGGAATGTGATTCATTTTACCTATACTCTGAAAATATCCAGTCTAGCTATAGTTCTCCTAACTCCTATGTAGTATTTACTCTGGATTTCTGATAAGTGACAAAATCACAATTGATATGAATTGACAAACAGACAACCAAAAAAGGAATGAATTTGATCACATCAATGAAATTTTACCTGAACTACTTCTAAAATTCAGTGACTCATAAAGTGCCTGTTTTTTGTACTTTTGCTTTCTTCTGTGTGATTGTATTTCAATAGTAAAACTGTTAGTATTAGTTATAGGGTTGAATCCTATCTGCTTGAATGCTGCAAAGAGAAATGATTAGACTTTTCCATGAAGTTTAAAGAAAAGTTCCAGTAATGACAAACATTGATTATATCTATTATCTGAGTCCATCACTATGACCAGGAGAATGGATTCATTTAATTGGTTAGGCATGAATTAGTAACCATCATTGGAGCCACAAGGTTTCATAATCCCCTTGGGAGCCATAGGATTTTAGAAAAAAAATGCTGCACTCACACAAACAACAGCTTTTTAATGTGCTATTCTGTGATAACTTTCAATGTCTTTTTTGGTGGTTTGCAGTGGAGTTTGAGACAGTATATATTCCAGGCTGGCCTTGAACTTATCATCCACTCCTCTCAGCCTACCAAATGTTAGGATTACAGGTATGTGTGCCATTACATCTGGCTTTACTCTGCCATTCTTCCCCCCCCCCATTAAGTTTATTGGTACATTTTAGGTATAAAATATAGTTACATTCATCATTGGAATCTTATACCATGATGTGAGTATCTTGGTTCTTATTTTTTTCCCCTTCACTTGCCCTCCCTTCACCCCCCTCTACCCTTCACTATTTGAAAAGATTTTGTTTCCATTTTTTCCCTTTTCTCATATTTTTTCTTTTTCCTTCTTTCCTTTCCCTTACCCCTCCCACTTCTCCTGCTCCTTTGGACCTTTTCTTTCTATTACACAATATCAATTATACATTTTAAAAATTATAATATCAAGATCTAGGAGACAGTACCACAGATTTTACAGAATTTAAAAGATTATAGAAAGCATATTACAAAAATCTGTTTTGAAATAAATTTGACAACTTCTAAGAAGTACCTTGGAAGACAAATTAATGAAACTAACTCTGGACGAAATATAAAATTTGAATACCACCTATTAAAGAAAGTTTATTCCTAGTTTGAAAACCTACCTATATGACAACAGCAGGCTCTTATACATTTTAACTGATAAATCATATCAAACATTTAAAGCAGAAAAAAGAAAGAACACTCTCCCCTCATTTTAGGAAATCAATATTGTGCTAATACTAAACCTGGATAAAGATAATAGAAGAAAAACATATGAACATAGATAGAAATTTGTGTAATAAAACAAACTAGTAGACTCAGTGGTTCCGTTGCTTGCCTTGCAAGCACAAGGACCCGAGTTCGATCTCTGGTACAAAAAAAAAAAAACCCAAAACAAACAAACAAACAAAACAAACAAACTAGTAGAAGTCAGCTCTGGCAGTATGTAGAAAGTGGTTTTATTATAGGGATGGCAGTGTTGGTTCAGCATTGGAAGATCCACCCCAAAAGTCATCATTTTAACAGAGGAAAGGAAAAAGCCATATGATTCTGTCACTAGTTAGAGAAAAAATATTGGACTAAATTCTACAGCTGTTCATGGTAAAAGCTATCAGGAGACTAGAAGTAAAACAGAACCTGATCAACAGATCAAAGACATGTACTCCATACTTCCAGCAAAAACTCCTTATATGAATGGAGAAGATACAATGCTTTCTCCTTAAGGTGGGGAGCAAGGGCAGATATGCCTACTCTTCATCTGTCCATTAAACTTTGAAACATAGGCCCAAACCAAAATATTCTGGCAATAAAAATAAACAAATACCATAAGATTGGCAAGGTAGAAGCAAAATCTTTATATGAAGATAAAATGATCATCTACAGAGAAAATACTAAGAAATCTCTAGGAGCCCCTAGAATTATATTTGAATTTAGTAGGATTGGAAAACACAAGGTATATATAAAAATTCAGGTCTATGTATACTTGCTATAAATGAAGAATTGGATATTGAAATTTAAAAGTTATGTAGGAGTACAAAGGACCTAGAAAAGTAACAAGAAAAAGGAAAAGAAAAAAAAAACAGTGTTGGAAGACATTTAGCACCTAATTTTAAGACTTCCTCTAAAGCTATGGTAATCAAGACAGTGTTGGTGTAAGGAAAGACATATAGATTATTGGAATAAAACAGAGAATCTAGAAATAGAACCACACATATATGGTCCACTGAGTTTTGAAAGATTATTTAACATTAACATTTTATAGAACATAAATTCAATTCAAGAGCAGAGGAAAAGATAGTGTTTTCAGCAAATGGCACTAGAACACCTGGTATCCGCATATAATAAATTAACCTCAACCCTTTATTCCATACATAAAAATAACTGGAAAGGATCTATAAACCTAAATATGAAAGACTAAAACTATAAAATTTTAAGAAGAAATTATAAGGGAAAATGTTTATGAATTTAGGGTAGGCAAGAATTTCCTAGGATGTAAAATCATGATTTATAAAAGAAAAAAAATAGATAAATAGATTCCATCAAAATTAAGAACTTTAAATGACATCATTAAGAAAATGAAAAGTAGTCCTTAAACAGATCATATTTATAATGTGTATAACCCATGACCAGAATATATAAAGAACTCTTACAGATCATTAATATAGACAACCCAATTAAAAAGTAGACACAAGAAGATGATAAATAGCCAGTACAGCACAAGGAAAGGTGTGCAACAATAGAATTAGAAAAATACTAATCAGTACAATAACAAGATTGAATTATACACTCATTAGGGAGATGAAGTGAAAAGTTTTAAAAGAACAAATGACAGCTTAGGTGTGAACCAGTTAGAACTTTCTAATACTGCTAATGTGAATGTAAAATGATAAAACCATTTTGGAAAACAATATAGAAATTTCTTGTATTACAGTTAAGAACCAACAGTCTTGTTCTTAAGTTTTTACTTGAGAGGAGTGAAAACACATGTTCACAATAGATTTGTACACACAAGTTGAGTATCCCTTATCTGAAATTCTTGGGACCAGAGTGTTTCAGATTTTTGTTTGAAATCCACTTGGTCTGCAAAGAGGATAGCTACTCCTGCTTTTTATTTTTTGGGTTCCTGGCAAATGGAGTATTGTTTTCCACCCTTTAATTTTCAGACTATGAGTTTCTTTTTTAATTAAATGTGTTTCTTGTATGCAGCATATTGTTTTATCTTCCTTCTTGACCCATTCTGCCAGTCTGTTTCTTTTGATTGGTGATTTGAGACCATTAATATTGATGGTTATAACTTATACATATTAACTTATCATTGTCATGACTTTTTCTGTTTGCTGGATTCCTTCCCTTTGGCTTTAATTTCTTTTCACACCCTATGGGTTCATTCTGCTGGGCTTCCTGGAGTTGTGATCCTCATTGTCTTTTCCTAGGATTTTGTCTAAAATTTTTTGGAGTACTAGTTTGGTATTCATGATGTTCCTCAGGTGCTCTTTGTCATGAAAGTATCTTATTTCACCATCAATTTTGAAAGATAGTTTTGCAGGGTACATCAATCTGAGTTGGAGGCTGTTTTCTTTTAGGGCTTGAAATACATCACTCCAAGCTTTTCTTGCCTTGAGGGTTTGCATTGAGAAGTCTACTGTGATTCTGATGTCTACTGGGCTTTCCTTCGTATGTGATTTGTTTCTTAACTGCTTGTAGAACTTTGTTCTTCTGTTGGGTTTCTGGAATCTTAACAATTATGTGCCTATGTGTAGATTTTTTTTTGATTAAGGCTAGCTGGAGTCCTATATGCCTCACTTATCTGTATGTCAAGCTCTTTTCCTCTGCTTGGGAAGTTTTCTGCCATCACTTCTGTGAACAGTTTTTTTTTTATGTCATCTGTACTCTCTCCTGTTTCTTCGTTGACTCCAATCAGTCTTATGTTATTCTTCTTTGCATTGTCTAGCACCTGCTGGATTGATGTTTCATGGTCCCTTACAATTTTAAAGCAATTTTTCTTTTTCTGATCACTAATTGCAATCTTATCTTCTATATCTGAAATTCTGTACTCATATTGGCTCATTCTGCTGCATAGACTTTCAATGGAGTTTTTCATCTCCTGGAAATCTGTTTGCATTTGTTTTATGGATTCTATTTGTTTCCTATGTTGGGGGTCCATCCTGTTCCTGAGCTCCTCTCTAGATTTATTGATCATGTCTTGCACTATGAGCACAATCTCTGCTGTTATCTGAGAAATTATTTCTGATTTCCTTTTCTCCAGATCTTCTTTTGTTTCCAGTTCAGGAAGTCCAGGTGGTTGAGTATCAGAGTGTTCCATCTCATTTCCCTTTTGGGTTGCTGTAGGTGATCTGGAAGTCTGGTTTTGAGACTTGTTTCCATATCTTCTCATTTTGTTGGGGGTGGGTGTGTGGGGTGCTATTGGCACCCATGTGGCTCACCTCCTGTGTGCTGCTGGGGGTGGTACGGCAGCCCGGAAGCCTCCTCTCTACTCTGCCATTCTTAATTTGGCTTTTCTTTTACTGTACTGACAGAATCTAAAAGATGGTGGAAATGTCCTCACTGGTACTACCCCCCACCCCAACTCATGTAATATCTCCTGGAGTAACATCAACTTCTTGAAGAGACTTTCTGTATTTTCCATAAGGTATTAAAATTTTATATTTCCACTGAAATTGAAATGAGATCAAGAGGGAAAGAGGGCATCCCTCAAACGTTTTTATATATGTGTATGTGTTTGCTTACATGTGTGTATACACACATGCACACATACACATTTAGATTTGTAAATTATTCCAAATGTTCTCATAAAGTAGGGATAAAGGGATGAAGTCTATTTTCCTTCCCCTTGAATCTGAGTGTAAAATTGTTACTGTTTTGATCAGAGGGTGGCAGATTGGTTCTGTCTAATTTTTGTAATTAACCCACAAACATGATACATCTCTTGCACACATCTTGAAATGTACTCACCAGGTTGTATGAAAGTTCAGATTCTTGGTGTGGCATCACATGCCTTTAATCCCACCACTTGTGAAGGCTGAGCTGGAAGAGTTGCAAGTTGGAGACAAGCCTGGAAAATTTAGCACACTAACAAGACCGTATTTCAAAACAAAAAATAAAAAAGAAACTGGAGATAGAGCTCAATGTGAAAGCCTTAGGTTTAATCTTTTCAAAGAAGAAAAGAAAAGAAAAAAAAAAAGAAATCTCAGACCATGCTGAAAAGTCATATATAGATGTTTGGAGAATTAATACTAGGTAGGGTCTCAGTCATAACAAGAACCAAGTTCCAGACTTGTGGTTAGTGAAGCTTCAGATTGCAGACCTTTGGTTTCCTGCCTGATCCCGAGGGGAGCAGAACTATGGTGGTTGATTGTATAATCTTGACCTAGGAGACACCACAGGATTAGTAAAGCACATTTCTCGATATATCTGGGTGAGTCACTGTTCACTAGTTCTGCCTCCCTGATGCTATGAACTAAGTATCTTGCTCTGCCATGCCCTTCAACCCTGATGATTCTGCTTTGGAGACAGCTGACAAGAGACTGAATGCCCTAAACCAGGAGTCAAATTAAACTTCTCCTCCTTTAAATTGTGGGTATCAGATATTGTGTCTTAGCAATAGCAAAGCTGACTAACACAAAAGCCAAATAACTTCTCAGAGCTATGTTGTAGACTTATGAGGAAAGTAAATGTTGTTATTGTTTTTAGCTGTTACATTTTAAATTATGTATAAAGCAGATGCATTCACTCCACTTAAGTGATATGTGTGTTTTTAATAATGCCTCTCACCTGTCCATATTTCTACAATTCAGCTGTGGAATAAATGATATGAAAATGGTGCCTTGCTTACTTTGAATGTGAAACTATAAAATAATAAAGCTTATCACTAAAAAGCTACTGACAACTAATCCTTGAAAGGAAAGAATATGATGACTTGGTATACACTAGTAGTTTGATTTATATGATTTAACAAGACCTCAAAATGTACTACTGTAAATGCTTTTCTTATATTTACCTAAAAAAGTGAACCATGATATCAATTATTTTGTCTTAAAGGGATGCTTGTGTCTGAAGCAACCAAAACAAAATATGTGCTTCTAGGATGTAACCTCAGGATTACGTCTTAATCTCTGAAAATATAATTCACTTCACCTTGACTTTTATTAATCATATCCATGAAGTTAATTATTCAAATAGCTCAGTAGTGCAATCCTTGTTTGGCAAGTGCAAGGTCCTGAATTCAGTTCCATTACTGAAAAATAAATTTCTTTTGTCCTCATTTTGGGTGAACAAATTAGCCATGATATAAAATCAGTTATTTTAAATTTTAAAAATCAACTTTTCTGCATCCACTACCTTTCTCTCTAAAAACTAACTGCAGATTCATTAATGTGAGAAAACTTTTTTATTAAGAGAACATACATTGCTGTGTAGTTCACCTGATGCACTCTAAACAGAGAGGAACGCTAGTTATTTTCAATAATTAAATGAATGTGCAGGTCTTCAAGAAAACAAGCGACAGAAAATAGAGGCTGCTAAAAACAAAAACCAGGCATAGTGAAAACATGAACCTTTCCTACAAAAACTCAGTTTCTCTATCTCTGAACCAAAGCTACATTATCTTAACTGACAGGTACTCTATTCCCTTTTTATTGAGGTATGTGTTTGTTAACTTCTTAGAATGGTTTTAGAATCATTAATTTCTTAGAAATTTTCTATTATATATTGCCTTTCAGATGTGTTAGCTATGGAAGTCCATAGCATTCTATTATAAATTTTAAATTTATTTTATCATTAGCTATATTTTCTCCTTTGTCAGTAGTTTCATTTATTTGTTTCCTTTTATTATTCTGTAGTAAAAGTAGTTTCTGGTTTTGTTTATCTTTACTATATTTAATTCTCATGTTAATAATTTATATTTCTCTCTGTTCCAATTTGTTTTGAAGTAGGTAATAAACCCTTTCTAGTTTCTTGAGTTAGTTAATTAAATTTTAATGATTCTTGTCTATTTTATATTTTTAAGCCAATATATTTTCTATTACATAGCATTTGAGTGTTTCCTACAAATTTTCTGTTTCCTTTTTTATCTCTTATCCAAATAAAAATATTTAAAAGTGTACTTTTATGAATTGCCTCTGTTTAACACTTGTCTTAGTGATTAAAAGAAACAAAACATGTTTGGTATTTAGTATAGTTCTTGTTACTTAGTATGTGCTTAATAAATATTCTTTTGATTATTGGTAATAATATTTATAAAATTCTGAATTCTGAGGTTTAATTGTGTTTTCAATCTGAAATTATATTGCCTTCTTATAGTATCCCATACATGGAGAAGGTTTTAATTTTTGAAGCTCTCTTCCATTTTAAATTTACTTTTCACTCAGTGTTTGACTGCTGATTTCCACCTTGAATATTGGTGGTTTCTATTTTTCCTCTCAAATGTCTATATTTATACTGTCTTTGATACTTGCATTTTATTATGTCCATATGCTGTATTTATATATGTATTGGAGGCTGATCAGACCCCCAATCACCTGAACAAGGGTACAGTGGATGGATTAAAAAAATACAAGGCAAGATCTTAATTCACGAATGGGGGGCCCAGGATGGTCAAAGCTCTTATTTGGCGAAGAAACTGTCTCCTGGAGCTTCCCACTATTTATTAAACATACAATTTCTTGCAGAGGTAAGGGGTGCAGTGAAGTGGAGAGCACTGATGCAAGGAGATTCCTAGCCACAAGGGAATGAAACATTCTAGTAAGAACAGCTCATAGATTAATGGGAAATTTGTTTCTTTTCATGGATTAATTTTTGCCTCTCTTAAATTTTGCCTCTATAGGAGATTTATGAATGAGTCATGCTGCTCTTAGCTGCACTATTGTTTTGCCATCCAAGACGTCACAGTGTCACAGATCATTGAGACCTCTGCTGTAACCAGTGGTGTAGGAGGTTGTTCCTTTCCCATACACCAACTGCTGGCTCTTCAGGCAGCCATTGTGGGCTAATAGGCAGACTCACACTTTTAATACGAAAAGCCAGTTTATGAATTTGTAGCTCACTCAAGGTAGTCTCCATCATATATAACTTGACACAAACTAGACTAATCAAGAAGTAACACAGTTATTTTTCTTTCCTGCTATATCTTCTATACTTCCCCTTCTCCCTCCATCAAAGGCAAGATACTTGATATTCCATGGAAACAGATTCCTTCTTTACTGATAGGATACTTTTCTTCTATCTACAATGTCCATTGTCATCAGTCCTTCCCAGACTCAGTACCTTCCCTCACACCAGCTTCTAAAATCACACTAAGCACTTCCATTTCTTGAGAGATTTTCCATGCTGAGTCAATATATTCTCTCCTTCCTTGTAACTCTCATAATATTTATTAGGACTTCTCATATGATATTTCCTTTTTAAGCTTTGTATGTCATATCTCTGCTACACTATCTAAGCTATTAGAAAGAAGAAAATATACTTTGTTTATCTCATCACACTATTTTAATGGACTAAATGTTAATGAAGTCTTATGTTGTGGAAAACTGAGAATAAGCATGAAAAAGTTAGAATTGTTACTATGTATGAGTAAGAAACATGCCAAGTTATTCTACTCATAATCAGGTGACAAAGATGAAAATTGATATATCATTTGCTAGGCCAGTATTCACAGTGACTACCTGGAAGAAACATTATCACATAACAGATGGAGATATCAGCCAAGGTATAGCCATCTGTGTTAAAGCAGGAAAACACTTGGAATGGTAAGGGAAATTCTAAAACAGAGGAGAGTGGAGTCATTGAATGTGTCCTTTTATTTATTTATCTATCTATTTATTTATTTATTTATTTTTTGGTACCAGGGATCGAACTCAGGACCTTGTGCTTCAGCTGAACCACTGAGCTAAATCCCTGGCCCACTGAATGTGTCTTATTCCAAAGGCATTTTGTTGTTTCTGTTTTCTGCCCCACTAGGCCTCAAATCTCCTTTTGTACTTCTTCACAAAGGTTTAAAAATTTCAAATCAGTAAGCTTTATAGTTTTATTTCAGACTTCCTGAAAACTGAATACTTAATTTTTTTTCAAGAAGCTCAAAAAAAAATTTAAAAAAAAGAAGCTCAAATAAGATGAAATATCACTTGAGAAAAGTCACCAATAAGCCATGTCATGGGCTATATATCCAAAGGTGTGTGTTTATGAATGCCTGTGTGTATGTGTGCATTTCTCAGAAGGAATTTGTACAGGAGGATGGAAATCTGTACACCATGCCTGTGATTAACATGTTTATCCTTACCTTTTTCTGCTATGTTGTAACTGCCATCAGAGCTCCAGATACTCTTTGCATAAATTCCCAGTGTTCAAGGTTGTGGAGTTTGTAGAGTATGTCATTCATCACAGATTTTCACATATTTGATGAACACAGACAAAACTTGGCTTATTGTGAGAATGATCTCTCATAGAATGATTAGTCTTTCTGAACAGAATAGTGCCAGCTGTTGTGTGGCCCACTTAGTAAATGGGACATGTGCTATCACATGATTACAGTAACAATTAAACTAGGTTTGCAAAAGTTAAGAAATAAATCAACACTAAATTAAAGTCAGAATGCATTCTTCAATCCATGAGCTAAGCAATTTAGTCTACAGGTCAAAGTCCAACAAAAATCAAACTGGTATAGGCAAAGGGATTTACTTGAGTGAAATGACACTGCCATCAAACTGGCCCATGATTAAATCTCAGAATGAGGAGGCAGCAGAAAGGTAGTAGGGGCTGAAGTGGAGCCTGTCACTGATAGGGTAGCATCTTGGGGGGTGGGGAGTCTTGGGTGATTAAGGATGTTGCTGGAGTATAGAGTCTGACTCAGCTCTATATGCTGTCCTGTGGCTTGTTCATAGAGGCTGAATTACAAAGCACAGAAGAAATATAAGTATACCAAGATAAGGAGAGGGACTTATGTTTACATGCTGTACTTTCAGTGTTCCTCAATTGGTTCTTGAGTTTGAGGGAAATAATTTTCCAACAAAAACTCATTTTGCAAGTGCTGATCATGTGTATATATCCAAAAAGCAAGAATGAGAAGTAAATTTCTACTGCAATATAACTGAGGGAGACTAAATATTGATTTCTTAAACAAATCAAATACAGGTTATAGTATAATAGGATTTTCAACCCTTAATTACTCACCAAAGTATTTCTAAAGGTTTTTAATATAAGAAATTTTAACAACTTATTATGCTAGTTTGTAAGAGTCTTTTCCTTCACTTGAGTAATTTGAAAAACAACAAATCAGATTTTATGTTGTATATTTGATATTTTATTGTTAGCTTTCTGTCCTTGAAAGTGGACTCGCCATTTCCCAACTTCATTTTCTTTTTCCTCTGATTTCTCCTTTAGATTGTGATCAAGCTTCTTGGTAAGAATTCTGGGAACTCAAACTCGGCAGCATCCTTTCTGTAAGTTTTATCTCTGTTCCTAGCGTACATTACTTTCTTGCCTTCAGTCCAAGTAGTACCTGATTGTGTACTTCAGCCTCAGCCTCTGTGTGCAGTGTTGCAATCACGCTGCACTTGCTTGGAGTTGACAATACCGTGGTATTTTGTCACACCTGGGTGCTGATCAGATTAAGTCCCATCTCCCCTTTATTCTGTATCTGTTTCTTTCATGTGATTATTAAATGCTGCTGATTTCCTACTGGGTAACTATTTAAAGTCACACTGATTCTGTATTCTGGACAAATTCCTGAAGTGTTTAGCTTTTTTCAAAAGAGGCTATTGACTCAATTACAGAGATTGTTTTAAATCAGAAGACTAAAACTTTGGATTTTCAGTTCACATTTGTGTTTGGGAGTCAATATGGTCTTATTTTCTAAAGAAGAATCTATAACTTACAGTCAGATATACAGTGCAACACAAAACAAACAAAAAAAAAAGAAAGAAAGAAAAAAGAAAAGAACAGAGAAGGACCCCCAGGGCATGCCCACAAGCCTCCAGCTTGGCCTTGCAGTCAGAACGGTCCTGGGTGGCTGTACCCTGCTCTGTTGGGCTCACCCCTCCCACTTGCAACCAGGAGACTGTGAGGACCCCCCCCCCAGGCATACCCACCAGGTGCCAGCTTAGCAGCGTGGGCACTTGCAATAATAGGCCCCTCACCCTCGACTCTGGCCTCTTGGCTGTGCAGCTACCTGGTTCCACGCAATAGAGGCACAGGGGGACATAAAGGCCATTGTCCTGAACTGCAGAAGTGAACAACAGAGAGAGGGTCTCTCTCAGGATCCCTGATGAAAACTGAAGCCTACTGGAAAAGTGAAGAGAATCTCTGCAATAAAGGCACACCAGACCACTGTAGTTGGTAAGTTGGAGGGATCATCACCTCCCATTTGAACCTGGACTATCTTCAAGGGAAAGGCGTCTGGAACCTGTAATAGAACTTTGCAGGATTCAACCCTGCAGAAGGACAGGGAGCTCACCTTGGGACTTGCAGCCAGAAATCTGCCTGAATCTCATGAGTCTGTGACTGGCTTACTGAGACTCATTGACTTATAACTGCACATTGCTGCCCACATTGTTTATTTTGACAGCAAAGATATACCCTGAAGGAGCCCCTTCATTTTTATCTTTATCTGATAATTTCAAAATTACCACTATTTTTTTCCTCTTATTTTTGATTTTTTCCTTCCTTTTCTACTTTTAAAATTTTTATTTTTCCCTTTTTTCCTTTTCTCTTTTCTTTCTCTCTTTCTCTCTCCCTAGTGCCCTTGCTGTTCCACATTGTTCATCTCCCTTTGTGTTACTGTTCTACCTCTAATTCATGTTTCTTTATTTTTCTTTTCTTTTCTCTCCTCTTGCCTTGCCTTCTGGCCTCACTGCTAACCTTCCCCTATCCCTCTATGTACCTATCCCTCCCTCCCCAATTCCTTCTAACTCCCCATCCAGAAGTGTAAAATTGCTGTAGGGAAGAGTTTATTCACTATAAACATATGTAGGATTGGTCCTTGATCTTGATTTAATTCACAAAGTTAAAGGTGATAGGTTAATAATCACCACAAATTATCATTTTCTAAAAGGTACTTGATGCTATTGTGTTGCTGATTGTATCACTTGGGCTAAGGTGTTATGATTGATCTAATCAGTTTTCCTTTCTGGTATAATGAAAATGAGATAGCCTCAGAGCCATTAGAGATGCAAAGCTTAAAGACCAGCTATAACTTGAATTCACCTCTGAGAAACAATCATTCCATAAGGGTTCTAAATACATCAACAAAGATATTTACAATAAGCAACTTAAAGTATCAACCCAGGAACTAAACCAAGGACAGTACCAAAAACAAAAATGAGAAGACATTTAAGCAAGTCACAAATTCAGACTTCCACCCCACAAAAGGCAAACTCTGAGGGAAACAAGGTGGAAAAGTCTGATAATCAACCACCTGGACACCCTGATCTGATAGCACAGGAAGTAACAAAACAGATGAATGAGTCTCTAGAAAAATTCAAAGCAGAAATAATCTCCCAGATAACTATAGAGAGGGCGAGAAGAGTGAAAGACATGATTAGAGACTCTAGAAAAGAAACAGATAAAAAAATAGATGAGCTCAGAAACATGCTGGAAGCCATGAATGCCCAGCATAAGAAAGAAATGGAAACCATGATTGCCCAACATAAGAAAGAAATGTAATCTGTGAAACAGATTCAAACAGATATCTAGGAGATTAAAAACTCCATTGAAAGCATGCACAGCAGATTAAGGGAATCTGAAGATAGAATATCAGATATAGAAGACAAGATTGTGCTTAAGAACCACAAAAACAGAGATCTCTTAAAAATAGTAAGGGACCATGAGAAATCAAACCAGCAGCTGCTAGATGAGGCAAAGAAGAATAACATAAGACTGATATGAGTTCATGAAAAAACAGGACAAAGTACAATTGACATTAAAAAAAAATGTTCACAGAAGTAGTAGTAGAAAACTTCCCAGACAGAGGTGGGGAATTGGACATACAGATAAATGAGGTATGTAGAACTCCAACTAACCATGATCAAACCAAATCTATGCCTAGACACATAATAGTCAAGATCCCAGAAACCCAACAGAAGAACAAAATCCTACAGGCAGTTAGAGAAAAGGAACAAATCACCTGCAAAGGAAAGCTCATCAGAATCATGGCAGATATTTCAACACACACCCTCAAATCAAGGAGAGCCTGGAGTGAAGTATTTCAAGCCCTAAAAGAAAATAGCATCCAACCTTGAGGGTTGCATCCTGCAAAATTGACTTTCAAAATCGATGGGGAAATTAGATACTTCCATGACAAAAAACACCTGAGAAATTTCATGAACACCATACCAGCACTGCAAACTATTCTAAGGAATATCCTAGAAAAAGGCAATGAAGGTCACAACTCCAGGAGGCCCAACAGAGGGAAGCCACCAGGCAAGGTAAGAAACTAAAGGGAAAGGGGGAAAAAATAAGAAATAAAAGAACCAACAACAGTAAAACATCATGACAAGGATGAGTCAATATCTATCAATTATAACTATCAATGTTAATGGTCTCAATTCACCAATCAAAAGAAATAGACTGGCAGAATGGATTAAGAAGCAAAATCCAACAAAATCTTGTATATAAGAAACACACCTAACTCAAGAAATGCACAGACTGAAAGTAAAAGGATGGAAAACAGTCCTCCATGTGACAGGAACCCAGAAAAAAGCAGGGATAGCAATTTTATTTGCAGACAAAATAGATTTCAAATCAAAACTAATTAAAAGAGACAAAGTTCACTACATCCTTTTGAAGAGAACAGTCCAAGAGGAGGAGATGACAGTCCTAAATATATATGCACCAAATATGAATGCCCCCAACTATACAAAACAAATATTAATGGACATGAAAAAACAAATAAACATTAATACAACTGTAGTGAGGGACTTCAATACCCCACTATCATAAAAAGACAGATCATCTAGACAAAAAATTAACAAAAAAATTCTAGAACTGAACCAAGCTATTGAACAAATGGACTTAATAGATGTTCACAGAGTGTTCCAATCCACAAAATCTGAATATACATTCTTTTCGGCTGCACAAGGGGCATTCCCCCAAATAGATCACATACTAGCTCATAGGACATGTTTAAGTAAATGTAAAAGAGTTGAAGTTACCCCTTGTATATTATCAGAGCATAGTGCAATAAAATTGGAGATCAATGACATAAGAAACCACAAAACTCCCACAAACACATGGAAATTAAACATCACCGTCCTGAACAACAAATGGGTCACAGAGGATATTAAAGAAAAAATTAGACAGTTTCTACAAGTAAATGATAATGCCAGTACAACATTTAGGAATCTGTGGGACACAATGAAAGCAGTTCCACAAGGGAAATTCATAGCAGTGAATGCCCATATTAGGACAACAGAGAGAACTCAGATAAATAACCTAATGCAGAACCTCAAGATCCTAGAAAAAGAAGAGCATAACAAATCCAAAGCTTGTACAAGAGAGGAAATTATAAAGATCAGAGCAGAAATCAATGCAATGGAGACTAAGAGAATGATACAAAAAATTAATATATCAAAGAGTTGAGTTTTTGAAATAATAAATAAAATTGATAAACCTTTAGCCATCCTTATCAAAAAAAGGAAAGAAGAGGCTCAAATCCATGAAATAAAGAACAAAATAGGTGAAGTCACAACAGACCCAGCAGAAATCCAGAGGGTCATCAATACCTACTTTGAAAACCTGTACTCTAATAAAATGGAAAACACAGAAGAAATGGACAGATTCCTAGATACATATGAATTGCCAAAGTTAAATGAAGAAGATATAGAAATTCTAAACACCCCAATTACAATGAGGGAAATTGAAAATGTAATAAAAAATTTACCAACAAAGTAAAGCCCAGGTCCTGATGGCTTCACTGCTCAATTCTACAAGACATTTAAAGAACTATTGCCATTACTCTTTAAACTCATCAAGGAAATTGAAAGGGAATCAAAGCTTCCAAATTCATTCCTGGAAGCAAGTGTTACTTTGATTTCAAAGCCAGGGAAAGACCCAACCCAAAAAGAGAACTACAGGTCAATCTCCCTAATGAACATAGATGCAAAAATCCTCAACAAGATACTGGCAAACAGAATAGAGAGGGTCATCAGGAAGATCATACACCCTGACCAAGTTGGATTTATCCCAGGGATGCAAGGATTGTTCAACATTCATAAATCAATAAATGTAATACACTAAATTAACAGAGTCAAGGACAACAACCATGTGATCGACTCAGTAGATCCAGAAAAGGCATTCAACAAAATCCAACACCCATTCATGATAAAAACGCTACAGAAAATTGGAATAGAAGATAGAAGGTCTTTATCTCAACCTGATTAAGGCTATCTATGAAAAACCAACAGCCAAAAAGACACTAAATGGTCAAAAACTGAAAACTTTCACGCTAAAATCGGGAGCAAGACAAGAATGCCCACTATCACCACTCCTGTTCAATGTAGTTCTGGAAACATTAGCCACAGCAATTAGAAAAGAGAAAGAAATAAAAGGAATAAAGATAAGAAAGGAAGAAGTTAAACTGTCATTATTTGCTGATGATATGATACTTTACATAGAAGACCCCCAAAAAACCCCAACAAAAGATATCTAGACTTAATTGACAGATTCAATAGAGTAGCTGGATATGAGGACAACCCTCAGCAAACAATAGCCTTCTTATACACAAATAGCAGACTCACTGAGCGAGAAATTAGGGAAGCGATCCCTTTCATAATACCAAAATGAAATAATATCCAAAAAATGAAATAGCTAGGAATCAATCTAACAAAGGAAGCAAAAGACCTCTACACTGAAAACTACAGCACCCTGAAAAAGGAGATCTAGGAGTATATAAGAAAATGGAAAGATATCCCTTGTTCCTGGGTAGAAAGAAGCAATATAGTCAAACTGGCCATGCTTTCAAAACTACTATATAGATTTAATCCAATGCCAATTGAAATTCCAACAATATACTTCACAGAACTGGAGAAAATAGTCCAAAAATTAATTTGGAAGCAGAAGAGACCAAGAATAGCAAAAGAAATTCTAGGCAACAGAGACATGGCACGTGGTATCACAATCCTCAACTTGAAACTATACTAGAAAGCTACTGTGATGAAAACAGCATGGCAATGGCAAAGAAACAGACCTGAGGATCAGTGGAATAGATTAGAAGATGCAGAAACAACTACAGATATACTGAGTCACCTCATCTTTGACAGAGGAGCCAACCATCCTCATTGGAGGAACAATAGCCTATTTAATAAATGGTGTTGGAAAAACTGGATTTCAACCTGTCACATATTAAAACTAGACACACACGTATCAGCGTGCACTAAACTAAGATTGAAGTGGATTAAAGATCTAAATATTAAGACAGAAACACTAAATTTGCTGGAAGATAAGTTAGGTAGAACTCTTTATGACATTGGCATAGGAAAAGACTTTATAAACAAAAGCTCAGTAGCACGGGAACTAGCACAGAGAATCAACAACTGGGATCTCATCTTATTAAAAAGCTTCTGCACTGCAAGAGAAACCACCAACAGACCTAAGAGACAACCTACAATCTGTGAAAAAATATCAGCAGCTGTACTTTAGACAAAGGACTATCTAGAATATATAAAGAACTGAAAAAAATCAGATCCCCCCAAATTCAAAGACCCAGTTCAAAAATGGGCATATGAAATGAGCAGATATTCTCAAAGAAGTAAAAGCAGCAAATAAATATATGAAAAAATGTTCAACATCACTGATCATTTGAGAGATGCAGATGAAAACAACACTGATTCCACCTCACCCTAGAAAGAATGGCTGCTATCAAGAAATCATCCAATAACAAATGCTGGTGGGAGTGTGGGGAGAAAGGAACCGTTCTCCATTGTTGGTGGGAGTGCAGACTGGTGCAACCACTGTGGAAATCAGTATGGAGATACCTCAAAGAACTAGGACTAGAGGTCCCATTTGACCCAGCTATCCTCCCGCTGGGTATCTTCCCAAAAGAATTGAAAGAATCATACCACAATGATATATGTGCACCCATGTTTGTAGTGACACAGTTTGCAATAGCTAAAGCTTGGAAGCAGCCCAATTGCCCATCTGGAGACTGGATAAAGAAGATGTGTTTGTTTGTTTTTTATAAAATGGAGTATTATACATGCACATTGAAGCCATCCTCTTAAGTGAAATAAGTAGGACACACATGTGTAAATACCAGATAGTTTCTCTAGTGTGAGAAACTGAAAGTGTAATTAAGGATTAAAATGATTAAAATGAATAATTGATATTTTGAAATACAAAGAAAAGGTTCCAAGGGGTGCGCGTGTCAGGAGGGCAAGGGGAGAGATCAGAGTTACAGGCTGGAATATGGAAAGTATCCATATATAGATTGTGTAAAACTATAGGAAGAGATGTAGATAGAGACTAGACTGGACATTATGAGGTAGTTTGGAAGGAAAAGTCACTGAGATCAAAGGAGAGAAGGATGTGTTTACAGAAGAAGCACATACAACTATGTATAGTACATAGTACTCGATAGTGTGATAAATGACTGTTACTGTTTTGGGTACTTATCATAACATGCTCTGCTTTTCATCCTTTAGAGCATAATCCTACTTATATAAAAGAGTTTACTGTAAAACAGTGTGCTTCTATGCCCGTGGTAGCCTCATGTATCTCATGTTTAACTGCATATTTGGATAATATCAAGGGGCCATCACAGATGATTGATGTATACCTTTTCAGTTTGCACTTAGAAGTTGGCACTTGGTGTGGTACTTTGCGATACACACAGATGAAATTGCCTAATAACATATTTCTCAGATTACATTTCCATCACGTGTCACATGAATGTATTGAAATTTAAATTTTCAAAAATTTGGCCCATGTGAAGTCTACTAGTTAATTAGAATTTTTTCTCCAGACCACTATTTTTTCAATATTAGTTTTGAAAACCTTTCTAAAACAAATCAGATCTTCTGATGTCTTGTTAATGCTTGAGATTTTTTTAAAATTATATGGAACAATGTTTAAGTACTTTCCAGTTTTTCTTTGGTTGAGTTCTATTATATTTGTATATTATTATAGTTTTTTCCCCTTGCATTGCTTTTCTTTGAATAATTTTAATTTTTGTATATGTGTGTGTTTAGTGAATGATAATAAATTTATACATTAAAAAACAAAAAGGAAAAAGAAATATGGAGAAGAAATTTGGTATCTGAATATTTTAGAAAATTAAATTGAAATTGTTGTTCAGATAGGAAATATTTCGCTCCTTTTGCTACTTTTTAATGCTTCCCTTTTACTAACAAGTTATTAGACTAAGTTTATACAATGACATTAGAGGTTTTCTTGCATATTTCTAACTTTTTGAAGTATATATTTATTTCACCATAAGAGTACTGATGTTTGATTTTCATAATTCCAAGGTTGTAAGGTGTGGTGATGGACACCTATAATTCCACCACTAGGGAGGCTGAGGCAAGAGGATCACCATGAGTTTAAGGCCAGCCTGGGCTACAATAGTGAGTTCAAGAGCAGCCTAAATTACATAGTAATAACCTGTCTCAAAAAGAAAATTGTAATTCCAAGATAATAAGTTAGTTGAATACCTAAAAATCTGTTCCCTATATCTGAAAACAATACAATAGCTCCTTATTTCAGAACTCAAAATGAATTATATATTAAATTTACACACACATGCACCAAGTTTATCAATTTTTAATTAAGTCCTAAGTATAACCCAATTATATGATATGACGCTCAACTAATAAGAGTTATTTGACCCAACCTTGCAGGAAAATCTATATTAAATCATAGGGGTTTGGATTAACAATCTCCAATGCAAAGCTTTCTGACAGATTCTCAGTGTTAGTTTTATGTTTTTACCATTTTCATTTTATGCTTTTACTTTATGTCTTTCATTTCAGAACCTAATCACTAAATAAGATTCTAGTGCAAGATGCTGAAGGTTGAACTTTGTTGAATAGTTAAGAAATTGTGTGTTAATGAGAAAATGGCAAAGGAGAGTCTAGAACTAGCAGTGGAATCAGCTAGCTAAACAGTGAGCTCTGGTGGAGAGAGAGGCATCACAATGCAAGTACCATAAAAGTTGAGCAAGGTTTATCATACAGCTAGGAGATGAATGCTGTTATGGGCAGGAAGAGTAGCTCATGGAAATATAGTGACCTGAAAAGATAAGTTATTTTAGGTAACTGGTTAATACTCTGGTGTACCTGAAATCCACTTATGAACAATTGGAAAAATAAAAACTCAGAAATTGGGGAAAGATGATGAAGATCAGCTTTTTTGTGCTTGCCAAAGGAATTTCTAATTTGTACTATAAACAAAGAGAAAATATTGGATACTCTGAAGTAGTATTAAGAGACATATATGGGGCATGTTTTATGAAAAGACACTAGAAAATGGTAAGAATTAAGGGCCTTAGAAATTGTATTTGCTAAAGTGAAAAATAAATAAGAATAAAGTAAAGCAGCAGAGAGGAAATGAGAGGAGGAAATAAGTATAATCTCTTCATGTTTTCCAAAAAGTAATGTATCTGTATCTCATTGGTGGGGAATTTGAACCTCTTGCTATAATAAGAGATAGTATCATCAGAGTAGTTTGTACATAGAATCAGAATATAAAGATTTTGAAATAGAGGTTCTGAGATAGGTGAAGAGTGCAGGAGAGGATGAGTCAAGAATATCCCTCATGACTAGACATTACTGCGGAGATAAACAGGACAATTTGAGAGAAAGGGCCACAAGAAGGCCTACTCCAATGGAAACTTTTGGTTCTCCCTAAATTTTCCCCAACCTACATGTGGGGAAGCTGAATAAAGAACAGAAATACTGGTTAATCTAAAGATCAAATAAAAAAGACATGGTGCTAAGCAGCTACAGTGACTGGACATCCCAGGGCCTTTCCCTCAGGGTCATTTTTACCTTGGAGAAAAGCCAGAGGTTTCATGGTGTCAGATCCAGTGATTAAGATAGATGAAGACACACTGTAATATTTTTATTTGAAAGAAATTGCCATACACTTTTAATTGATTCGGGAGAGTGAAGTACCCATGACAAAGCAACTAAAGACACCCACTTGTGAGAACTTCTAGAAGTGCTTTAGAAATTGGCAAACACATTGCAATAAATGTGTTTAAAGCAAGTGGGGGATATTTGGGGGGGTGTTAAAGGCAATGTGTCTTTACTGTAATTTTTCAAATTAAAGCATTCACCATGTTTTGATCACACCTTGTATGTATACAAAAATTTGCATAAAATTGTAATAGAATTTTACTTACAGTAACCAACAACTGAAACATACTAAATGTCCATCAGTAGGAGAATACAGATATGAAAATTAATATTAACAATAGAAGCAAAATAATGATTTATATCACATGAGTAAATTTTAAAACTGTCAAACAAATGAAGTTAATAAAAATTACTACATTTTATGCTTCTTATTTCAAGTTCAAAAAGAGGGCAAAACTAATTGATAATGATAGAAATCAGAACAATGCTTCTTATAGGGAGAGATGAAAAACTGGGAAAATGGAAATATTTTGTGTCTTGTTTAGGGTTTTGGTTATTTGATTGTATAAATTATCAATATTTATTGAATTGGGGTTGTTTTTTGCATTTTACTACATAGAAAATTTACATTAAAAATCAATATTGTACCTGCTTCTAAGGCAAGGATCAAAGTAAACTCAAACCATAAAAACATAAACAACATTCAGAGATATTTCATCATATTGTGTATGCTTGGAATTAACCCTCTTAAAATTTTATGCAGATATAATTAGTTCATTTGAAGCTGATGAATATTTAGAAGATAGTGGGTTCTTAAGCCTTGGGATATTGGAATAAAATATATACTAATATCGATATATAAAATTGCACCTTGAACATTAGTTAAGATGAGAAAATGATATCCATGAGTTAGAGACAGTTGTTTCAAATAAAGTCATAGCCTGAATAAAAACATGTAGAGAGAAGATCAAAACCAGGCCAATGTCAAGAAGGAACGGTTTGGAATAAAAAAGATAAAAAATATCTTGGACTCCTATGGAGTATCTGTAAGTATCTCTGTCAATTTGTTTGTCAAACTAGATCTTTACATAAAAATCGTGACAATGCTGAGATTTTGTGGGGAGGGGCAGAAATCTCAGAATATAGCATGGAACAGTTTGGGGCAATATCAGGCAGCATCTTTATAGCAGGTCTTCTTTTTTAGCTCTTCAGCCCTTTCTTAGTTACCTCCTCATTGCTGGGACAAAATACCCAACACTCATAAAGAAGGTGCTTATTTTGGCTCACAGTTACAGTTCATGGCCAGCTGACTCCAAGGCAGAAATATTGTGGCAGAGTGATGTAGGAGTGAAGGAGAGCTGCGCATGTCCTGGGGGCAGAAAACAGAGAGTAAAAGGAGGAGTGCGGGAGGGGAGGGAGACACATCCTTCCTGGTCTCCCCACCAGTGAACAAACTCTTCTGAGAAGGCCCAGACTCTCAACACCACATTCAGCAGGACGTCAGCAGTGGATTAATCTGCTGATGAGTGCAGCACCCCTACCTCTGAACACATGAGTCGTTTGGAGAATACCCCAGATCTAAACCATGACACAGTTCCTACTGACTGCTCTCTGTCATCCTTCTTAACCTGTCCCCAAAGTTTCTCACCTGTCTTGAGGGGTCAAATTGGAAAATGACCAAAACTAATGTCTCAAAGAACTGGAGATTAGAATGCAATTAGATTTTATTTTTCCTGCCAGTTATAAGAAACCAGCAACTGACACTTGTAATGAAGTAATGAAGAAAAATCTGAAGTCTTCCTTAGGCTGAAAACAAACAAAAAATACAATGATTTATTACCAATGAAAGGGGACACAGGTGACAAACACAATCAGGGATCCCAAACTAGTGGCCAACTCATTTTATGGGAGTATACTTTTAATGAGTTTTCTAGAGCAATGGCTTAGGCTGATGAAAAATGCTGTTTACCAGGGGACTTTTCAGCATCCAGTAGCATTGTGCAAACTTACACTTCTTGCTTGTGAGAGATTTTTTAAATCAAACTTTTGGTCTCATCCTTTAAGTAGATCATAAAATAAGTGCTTGATGTGTAACTATCATGTTTCAAGCAATAGAATATAAAAACATAGACTGAATAGACACACTTTACATTGTTAATTTTATGCATATATTTTCTTATATGTATATGATTTTGATATAAAATACATTTATTACTGAGAGAGAAGGTCCAGAATGTTTTAAATCTGCTTGTTTTAGAGTCTATTTCTGGTGCAGTGAGTTTTAGAAAACTTTTTTTTCATTGTCCGAAGTGTCAGTTACATGAAGTTTGTCACTGCAGATGTTCAGAAAGCTGAAGTACAGTATGAGTTGTGTGTGATAATCAATACACCTATAATATCAGTAATGAGACTCCTTGATCTAAACAGAAGTGGATGACAAATGCCACTTGATCCTTTTAAGTAAGTATTAAAATTTATGCTAGCTCTTGCTGTGGTCTCAGTTTGAGGTTAGTAATTGAGCTAAATCTGGAGAACAGTTTACGTTTTCTGATGATCAAGAGCCGGAGTAAAGCATAAATAACGTTTAGTATATGGAACTCCTGGGTGTGCAGAATCCCAAGTGGGCTCAAACTTGTGAATGAGGAAGTGGCTCACCTAAGTTTAAAACTGAGTGTTATTAGTGCAGGGAAGTGGACTCTGCCCCAGAGTGATGCATCAATTCTTGAACGATTGCCTGAGCTGGGTGTCTCATGCCCAAGCACATGGCTTTGGGTACTTTCTAGTAAATATCCAGCCCATATGTTAGACACTGACTCTGGCATTTTCTCAGCCCTCTGGAAATTCTCTGGAGATACCTTCACACTGAGAGCATCCATCAAGTAAAGGAGGCCCCTGGGAGCCATAACACGCTCCGTTCAAGAGCAAATGCCTAGTGGGGACATCTTGATATTGCTATTGCTTGACCGAAGAGCAAAACCACAACTGCCCCCAGAGACTCTACTCAGCAATCATTTTTATCTCTAAAGAACATTTTGCAGCTGTGCTAAGGACATAGCAGGAAGCTGTGAGGCTGTTTCAGAATTTCTACCTTAAAATAACAATAGTAGAATTTCTAACCTGCAAAACACTTTCTTATTCCAGCTCAGTCTTCACACAAGCATTATTCTATTGGCTAAAGAGCATTTAAGGCATGAGATTAAATGCCTACCTTGAGGATACATTGGTGCTCATATATATATGGATTCCTGTTGGGACTTTAATGGAGGGTGATTTTAGCAAGTGGAAAGCAGAGTTCTGCCAGTGAATTGCCTGTTTTTTAAGGCAGAGTCCCAAAAGGTTTTGTGTGCAATGACAATACCACAGTAAGAACTGTGGGCTTTCACTGTAAAGTTAAGTCTCATAATTTTAGGAAGTACAGGCATTATGCTTAGGGGTTCAAACATTTTTGCTGAATAAAATGAAATAAATGAATGACAGTGTCCATTATATGCCAGCATCCTCCTCTGCCAGACATACCTACTTGAATTCGTTGCCCATGGTGAGGCACTTGATTCAATATAGTATATGCTTCCTCTTCCCTAGGATTCTTGCAGAATGGGCATGAACAGGTAGAATGAAGTAACTGGTTATGATATTGAACAGAGTAAACTGGCAGTTGTATCAACCCATGACTGTGACCTTTGGCACCATAGCATACAAGTTTAAAAGAAATATTGGTATAAAACCTAATATTACCTCTTCTAGATGTTTTACTTGAGAAAGTAAATGTTGGCCTGTGTGTCCAAAAAGAAATAAAAGAAGGAAAGGTTTTGCAGGTGGCTGGAAAGGTTATGATGCAGACTTGTTTCCTGGTGCACAGATTAGTGGAAATGCTTGCCATCAAACTGTGTAGTGATAAATTGGAACTCACCCAATCTTTATGTGTTCTACTTTACTCTGTTTCACACAGAACTATTAAAGTCCCCTGATGCAGAACCTATAGCAAAGATGATGTATGCAATATATCTGATTAGCTACACAGTTTTTGGAGCAAATCTTAGGTTACTCTAGAGAGAGGTAGGGACTTTAGTACCCTTCTTAGCCTCTCTGCCCTCCTAAAACATGCCACAGCTAGTTCAATAATCTCTTCATGGCTCTACTCTGCCCACATTCTCAGACCAGCCCTATGTGGTAACAAGGAGCACTTAACTGATTTAATATTGAGGGAATTCCTTACCATGTTGCTCGGAGATATTCTGGTACCAAGGTACCAGTATTGGGTGACTTTGTCATGCTTTAAAACATGACACATATTACAAATCTCACTTGCATCTGCCAGTCCCAATGAATGCTTCTGTAATTTTACATTGTTCTGTCAGTGGAAGCCCACTTTCTCACCTTCTTGAGTAAGTGGATTTATTTGGATTCTAGTTTTCAGTTCCTAAGGATATTTAGCAGGCTGAATTCAGTCTAACAAAACTAGTGTTATTAACTTACATGGAATCTTTGTTCAAATGAGGAAAAGTACTGTCCTCTGGGCGCGCTGTTTCCTGTGCACTTGTAAGTTGACTTGTGTGCACACTATGTACTTTGAGATCTGCTAAGGTTGTTTATTGCTCCAGGGCTGTGAAACCCCATGCCAGGCTACACCACTTAGAAAATAGAACAGGGGCTGAATTTCAACCAGATTTACTCCTTCACTAGGTGCCCATATGCATTAAATAACATATAACTATATAAATGGCTTAAGATCATTTAAGTTTTTAATTTTGCAGGCTTTCTAGTTCAGAAATTGCTCTAGGAGCCCATCTTATTCTTATCTGGTTCTCGACTTAACCCAGAGGGACTAAAGATCTATAGGCAAAAATTCTGGATGTCAAACACTGCTGAAATGTGGAATTCTAACATCATTTAGATTTAGCAAATATTATGTTCTCTACAGCCTAATGTCATTTGTATCATTTTTTACATATGTATCACTATTATAACCAATTCAGTGCTGAGATCAGTACCCTGCATATAGGAGAGATAAAGGTAAAGAAAGATGTGAATAAACAATGAGCCATTACACTCCTTGGTCTCAGGGCCTGACTTCTGTCCAAGATTCAGATATTAACTTTCCATATTAACCGTATATTGCTTCCAGAAAATCACCTGAATTGTCTGAGAAATCCCAGAAATAGCAGTAAAGATTAAATAATTCATTTGAAAAGTAAGTACATGAAAATATGTAATGGGTATTAAAAGAAATATTCTGTTGAATGATTTGGCATACAGTTGATGAATGATAGATAATGGAGTAAGGATGTCATAAACATCTGAGATAATACAGTGTACTATATTTATTCATTACATGTTTAACAATAGGGAAGTTGATTGTGGGAAAAATTTCACTGATTGTGTTTAGCTTACCATTTATTTCTTCCCCAAATCTTTATACTTGTGGCTTGTTTAGCATCTTATAATCCCTTGTCATTAACTTGTTACATCACTTATTGCCATATTTCTTTTTTGGATAAAATAGTTCATCATTTTTGTATAGACAGCAAGTGCATTTTGTGAAGAAGGCATTGTGAGAAATATTTTCTTTTCTTTCTGGCCTCAGGGATTATGTACTAACAGCCATTGAAAAGCATTAGTGACCATTTGTATGTAATAGAAAATTTCAACTGCTCAGAAAACTTGGAAATGCTCCTGGAAGGGAATGAATGTTTTCTTCTCAAACGTGTCGTATCGTATTAGCAGAAGTTGGACAGTTTGAGAATTATTGCTTGTATATCTGGAATTAAATTTCTAGCATTTTGAATGCCCATCCTTTACAGTGATGCCATACTCTCAGAAGCTTAGCCAGTAATAGCATTTTCTGCCACAATAAATATAAGTTTGGAGAGTTTATCACAGTTACTCCTTTTTTTATTGAACAAAATAAATGATTGTCCATTACACCGATAACAAAACAATCAAGAAAGAAAACTTTTTTACTTTCTTTTTAGCCCAAATGGAAGGCAGTGAGCATGTTTGCTAAAAGCTGTGTAACCCCAAAACAACACAAAACAAAACACTAAAAAAAGACTTGTGGGTTGTTTCTTATTTGTGGAATAGTAGACTTTAATTGCTATGAAGCGGGTCTTTAAATTTGGGAGGTCTGATCTTTTTAAGTTCTTTATAGATTTGAGATAGTAGACCTTTGTCTGAGGAAGAGCAGATGAAGATTTTTTCCCACATTGTGGGTTGTCTCTTCACACTGCTGGTGGTTTCTCTTGCTGTGCAGAAGCCTTTTAATAAGAAGAGATCCCACTTGTTGATTGTTTGTGCTACTTCATGGGCAACTGAGGTTTTGTTCATAAAATCTTTTCCTACACCAATGTCTTCAAGGGTTCTACCTAACCTCTGTTCCAACTGGTTCAGAGTTTCTATTATAATATTTAGATCTTTAATCCATTTTGATTTTAGTTTAGTGCATGGTGAGAGATACAGGTCTAGTTTTAATCTTTGGCAAGTTGAAGCCCCATTTTTCCAGCACCATTTATTAAAGAGGCTATCTTTCCTCCAGTGAGGGTGTTTGGCTCCTTTATCGAAGATGAGATGGCTGTGTCTGGCATTGTTTCTGCATCTTCTAATCTGTTCCACTGGTCCTCAAGTCTGTTTCTTTGCCAGTACCAATGGACAACATAAGAGTTAGGCATATTAAAATGATTACTAAACAATAAAATTACACCCCATAAGTACACACATGACTATTTCCTCAATTGTCTTCAATCATTCAACTTAGATAAAAATCAGTTACATGTATGTATAAAAAGGAAAGGAATATCTCTCTTAAAATCAAAAGTGGCATAGAATGTAAAAATAAAATATAAAGGATGAACTAAATCTTGTAACAATGTTAAATATAACACAAAGTGATGCTATAAATTTAGAATTGTAGTACACAGTGACATTGGCTCTGAAGAATAGAGGGGATTTTGAAAAGTGGAATTGGAGAGAGCCCTACAGGCAGTTGAAACAACATGCAGGTAGATGCAGCAGGTGGAAAGAGCTGCGAGGGCATGGAGTCTAATCCTAGACAGGAAACATGCATAGTACTGTCTTTGGGGAACAAGCTGACCACACAACTGAGTGATGTGGACAATGCAGGCTGAATCAGCTGAGGGAGTACATGACCATCTAAGAGGCAGCACATAAAGCACCTTCTGATGTTTGTCATTTCAGAGGAGAGGTCCAATTTATCAGAGGAGTGTTCAAATTAGATTTTTATGTGGAGTACCTTGTTATTCCAATGCTTTCTTTTATTATTTCTTTTATTACTACCTATTAATCAACATTTAACTGTGTTGTCCAGCATGTGGCTTGTGTCACCAGCACACTTCAGGGCACACGCAGTGTAGCAACACTGCATTTTCCAGCTCCTGGCCCAACCCACTGTACACAGGACTCTGCAGATAGATCTTCCTCTGGCCTTCTTGAAAGATCTCCTCCAACCACTTCTGTCTGTTAGATCATTTATGAGGCCTCCATTTTGAAAAGTGTTGTTCTCATTTGGGCCTAAATTTCCAAAATGTTAAAAAATCAGCTGCATTGATGTATAATTTATATATGACAAATATCATCAGTTGTAGTGTATGGTATGTTGAATTTTGACATATGAACACAGTGGTATAATCACTGAACCACAAGTTTCTTTCTTAATGCTTTTCAATAGAATTCATTTCTGAGAATTATTGTGGTAGATATACAGAGTATACTTCTGGGGTTTCAGTGTGAGACTTTTAGGATCAGTAGTTCAACACTATAGTTTGAATAAAGCAGTTGGAGATTAGAGCCCTATCTTTCATTGAAGGCATACATACTCTTGAGGAGGATACCTTAGAACTTTGTTAATGTGTATTATGGGATACAGTGAAGATAAATTACATATCAATAATGAGGAAAATTTTTCAAAATTATTACTGATGATAGAAACTGAAGAGTTATGCCTATAAAAAAGAATAAAGAAAATTTTTCTTGTGATTTTATAAAAATAATGCTATTTACTAGGAATGACCCATATTCTTTTTTAAAAAAAATCATTCAGTTTGTTGGGACATTTTAGGTATACAATATAATATGATGACATTCATTATTGGGAATTTGTACCTTTACATGATATATCTTGGTTCTTATTTTTTTCCCCATTCCCCTCCCCTCCCTTCAACCCTTCCAACCACTCTCTATAAAGACTTTGTTTCCATTTTTTCCTTTTCTTATATTTTTTTCCTTTCCCTTCTTTTCTTTCCCCTGTCCCCCTAACTTCCCCTTCCCCTTGCTCTTTGAATCTTTTCTTCCTATTTCACATTATCTATTATACACTTTGATCCTCATTTACACTTTCAGTTTCTCACACCACAAAAACTATTTGGTATATGCAGGGTCATCTTGTAGCAACATTTCAATTGTATATCCATATAATGTGATGGAGTTCCCCTCATAAATTCTCTTTTATTGTGACATTAAGCACAGTTTTCAATGCTTAAAAAAAAGGGGGTAGTTGCTCATGTTATATGATCTTAAACAAAATTAGCATATCAGAAATTTTCATGGGGACAAAGTAAGATTTCTGTGAGTTAAGAGCTTTTATTTTTTTTTCTGCAAATCAATATAAAGACTGTTCATGCACAGAGGTAGCAATGAGGCTTCTATGAGATAATAATAAAACCTCAAATGCCTATATAAATGGTATCCATTTAAAGTTATTTATTGTATAGTTTTTATGCACTTGATCTGTGTCAGTGAAGATAGAACATTTTTATCTCCATTGAGCTTTAAAACATGGAAGAAAATGGACTATAATCAAATAGTTCTCCAAAGGTATAATTTAAGTGATAAGTGCAAAGAAAGAAAAGCCTAAATGCCAGGGCATCTATACAGGGGGAACTCCTAATGCAATGTGGAAAATACCTGAACAGTTTCTTTCAGGACATGGCATTTGAATTGGAATCTCAAGTTTGGGGCTTTGGAGAGAGGCTATGGGAGCCATATCCAGGGGATCATGTGGAATGATAAAAGTACTTGGGGGAAAAAAGAAAATGACCAATGTAGTGAAAGTACATGTACTGAGGGGAGGCAGAGCAACTGTAGTCTGAAAGGATTTTATAAGTCATGCCATGGCTTGGGCCTTTCTCTTATTAGTAATGGTAATTCTGAAGATTTTAGGCTGGAGAATAGGATCAATCATCAAGTTTGCCTTTGGAAATGGGCATTTGAATAGCAGTGTGGTAAATCGCTTGGCCAAGGGGAAGAGTGAAGGCAACCCACCATTTAGGAAGCAATTCCAAGGTAAAAGAGGGGTTTGGATGATAACTTGATTAGTGGTACATTCAACAAATATTTATCAAGGAATTATGGCGACCCAGGAATAACTCAGGGCTGGAGAATGACAGGGTAATGGAGATAAAGACAAAGGCCCTTCTTTTTGATTTATTTGAGAGGTACGAACAAGTAATAAATGAGAAATACCCATTATGGGTGTTGAGAGATAAGAAGATAAATAGTACAGGGTAATGGAGCAGAAATAATATAGACAAAAGATGATAAAAAAGTGGGGCTATACCTTTACACAGGTTAAAATTTTGGCAAGGGAGAAAGGGTTCTGAATCAGTGGCATACAATTAATTAGCAAAGTACAGAAATTAGGCAATAGCTCTTGCATTTTTAAATTAGATTCCCACTTTAAGACTCAGGGACAGTGACTGCTAACATATTTATTAATCTTCAACTCTATAAACATATCTGCAATATTTATTAACTCTATGTAGCACAACTAAAATTTAAAAATTAAAGTGTTGGGAAGTATAGTTGCTATATTTATTAAAGAAGATATTCTATAAAATTAATACTTACTATTCAGATTATATTCCAGATTTAAAATTTAAACATGGATACACAAGTCTAGATATTTTAATCATTGGAATTAATAGAAAAAATTATGTCTAAATTAATAATTATTTGATAAAATGAAAGCAGAATAAATACCCACTCACTATGAGTGGCAAGTTTTCTAATATTTAATAATATATATATATAGAGAGAGAGAATATTTATGAATATAAAATGATTGATACTGAGTTTTAAAGAGAATTTGTAGCTAATGCAAGTAATACTTTTGTATTATTTGACAATTTAGAACTTTCACAATTAAATATTCTATGTTACTTAAAACAATTTAGTATTAAATTAGTATTAATGATTTTTCCTGATACTCCATGGGGTAGTTCAATTCTAAAGACTTCATTAGTATTTATATTTCTTTAGTTTTTAGAAAGAAACATTTATCTTTACTACTTGAAACCCAATTTACCTATATGAATTCTCTTAATGTGCAGTAAGTGTATTGTTCATTTGAATAGAGCTGTAAAGACATTTTAATTTTAAATTCTTTTTATAACTGAAACTGTTTTGAGATAGATCATGCATGAAAGTAGCAGGTTATGTTTGAATAAAATAAAATGAATCAAAGAACCTTTTGTTCACTGAGTTCATGGCCAAGGAATATATAGTATTAAAACTGTATTGTTTTCCAATGATTAAATCATTTAAAGAATTGCCAAATATCTTGAGCTGATGTTTACAGAGCCATATGGTAGTGTAATTTTTGCAGTAAAGCCCTTTAAGTCTTATATGACATAATCAGTCACTTGATCTCATGGGCCAAATGATCACATTTAATTTGGCTGTAGCTCAGATTAAGATTAAGCAACAGTCCATGACTAACTTAGTCCTACTAGAATTTATTTATTTCATGTGTGTGATTTCTATAGAACAGGCTGAATTTCAAATAAGAGAAAATCATTTGCTAAGTAAAACCTGTGTTCAAAAAGTGAAAAACAAAATGAAACACAACCAAAAACAGCACCATAGAAGATGTAATATAATAAAAGGAGATGGCTGAATAGATAACAGGAAAACGTAAGTACCTCCTCACCCATATCTTAGACCTTGGATCTTCTGTCTTTCCATAATAATGTTAATTCAGGAACAAGTATATTGTTGCTTATTCCACTTTTAAGACCTTGTTGAGAAAATAATAATAAGTAAGCATCAAAGATTTCTTTTGGAAAACCATTTCACATCTGATATCTAACATTACTATTATCTTACATGATCTGAAAGGGATATTTTATTTCTTTATTGTATAAATGAGCGCACCAAGTTTCGTATATTTTCAAGGATTTTTCTTGGGATATACTTTCTCAGCAGTAGACCTGAAATTATGTCACAGTATTTGAAGTATAATTTTAAGATCATTTCACTATAGTGTTGAATATACTGGATTTACTTTTCTAGACTAAAACTTGGGGTTTCATTGTGATATTGATCAAATTGTAGATGTTGGAGGTGTTATCATTTACATATGGAGTCACTCCCAAAGACTTGCATGTGGAGTGCTCACTGCACAATGCAACGAAGTTTAAGATAGGTTCAAACCTCAAGAGTTTATTGGGACTTACGGCCTTCACCTTACTAATAGATGAATTGATTTATGAGTTTACAGCTCAGTGGGCTAGTAGGAGGTAGGGTTCTGGTAGAAGGAATAGGTCATGGGGAGCCTGCTCTTGAAAGGTAATGTTATAGTTAAGATCAAGAATATTCCCCAAAGGCTTCATGTACATTGGTGATGTTTTTGCAAGGTGGTTGAATTATGGAACCATAGAGCTGACTCATTGGGAGGTGGGGCCTGGTGGAAGAGGCAGGCTATTAGGGGCATATCCTGGAAGGGTAGATCTCCCTCCCCAGATCCTGACCTCTCTCTGCTTTCTGGCCACCATGATATGAGCAGCTTTTCTCTGACCAGGCCCTTCCTCCATGTGACATCTGCCTAGAGCCTGAAGACCATGCAAGGATAATTACTATCCTACTTTCAGTTACTGTTAAATCAGCATTTTTTGATTCCACATATGAGTATGATCATGTGGTGTTTGTTTTTCTGTGATTATGTTGTTTCACTTAGCATAATGTTCTCCCATTCTATGTTTTTACAAATGACAGGATTTTTTTTTAATAATGGCTGAATAGTAATCTGTTGAGTATATGTATTATAATTTCTTTATTCATTCATCAGTCAACAAAAACATTGTTTCCATGTCTCGGTTTTTATGAATAGTTCTGCAATGAATAAGGGAGAGCAAATTCTTTTTTGATGTACTGACTTGATTTTCTTTGGCTGCATACCCAGAAATGGGATTTCTAGATGATACGGAGATCTTATTTTCAATTTTTTAAAAGAATTTCCTTCTCCATAAGGGCTGTCCTAATTAACATTTCACCAGCCATACTGTTGCTAAATCCTTAACAAATATCAACTAAATTAATTATTTCAAGAATTCTGTATAATGCTTAGGTATCTTCGATTAGCTTTTGGAAAATTGAGACTTAGAGAAGTCATTTAAATTTATGTACTATTACTGAGTATCTTATTACTTGAGCATAAAACTATTACATTTATCTACAGTAGAAATAAGTGTATATTGAAAAATAATTTGTTTATGAGATCATTGTAAAATTCAAATTTGATCATTATCTTATCAGAATGCTTTAGGCATTGACATAAATATATTTGTTAGTATAAAAGGGTAAGGTAGCAGATGAAACTGTCTTGTAACATTTTCTTGGATAGTTTAATTTGTGTTATACTTAATGACAAGCTGGAAAGCATCCTTGCTGAATCACAGAGAGTAAACCTCTCTAAATTGCTCAAAAGAGACTGTTGAAAGAGCTAAGGCTGATGATGGAATGGCTTATAACAGTGGTCTGCAACCATTTTGGGACCAGGGACCTGTTTCAAAGAAGACAATTTTTCCACAGATTTTGACAGGTGACGGTTTCAGGATTTTTCAAACACATTATATTTATTGTGAATCTTATTTCTATCATTATTACAATGTATAATATAATAAAATAATGATATATCTCACCATAATGTTATATCTGTGGGAGCCCTGAGATTGTTTCCTGCAGCTAGACGGTCCCCTCTGTGGGTGATAGGAGATGGTGACGCCTGACGTGTGTTCCTTATGTCCAGTTTACTCCTTAGTAATCTTGCTTTGGTTGCTCTCAATGTAGAAAATTCTGCTTCACTCATCACTTCTTGGCCTTTTGGCTAAGATCAAGTGTAATATCTGTTCATATTAGAAAATCTAGCTTCACAAAGATAGGATGTTGAAAATGAAAGCAGGTTTTTCAGTGCTTTTGGGGCAATCTCAGGATATTTCACCCTTACTTTAATCCAGAGCACGTGGAGATTTTAGATGGTCTCAAACAGACTTTTAAGGTCACTCACTGCCATTTGTTAGCTCAAGAAGTTACCCCTTTTCTAGTATGAACAAAGTTGACTCACCTGGCTTATTCTCAAATTGGTCATGGATCCATTCCTTACCAGTTCAAGAATATTTTGAGGTTGGCAAATAATGCTGCAATTCATTTGAAAGCTGAGATAGGTGGTCATTCACTAGCTGGAAGAAAGAAGGCCCTGATTCAGTCTCTTTCAGTATCTCTAATAATGTTTAAGCATATTAAAAACCCAATGTTGACTCATCACTTCAGAATTCCAGTTTGGATTTGAATGTATCTGCTGATTTGAACACAGTTGTCCTTCTCTTCTGACATGACTGAGTGTTGACTAGGTTGAGTATGTCACATGAATAAGCAAATTTTGTGACCAATATGTGTCACTTAAATGTGCTGCCCCTGCTGATGTGGTGACCATTTTTCTAAAAGAGAGCTCTGGAGTAGCTCTTATAATTCAAAAACTCTGCCCAGTGATCTACATTTAGAAAGTCATCTCATTTCTCTGTATAAGAGAACGCATGTACTCTCTGTGTCCATCTCGTCACAGAGCTGAGTGAATAAATGTGAGTTCAGTGAATGTACTGTAATGTGAATAATTTTAGTCACATTCTGCAAAATGCGAAGTTCAGGTGACATTTCTAAATTTATCTGTGGTTGACAGAGTGCATAGATTCGTAATTAATATCCAGTTCTTCATTTATAGCAAGTATACATAGACCTGAATTTTTATATATACCTTGTGTTTTCTAATTCTGCTAAATTTAAATACAAGTTCTAGGGGCCCCTAGAGATTTCTTAGTATTTTCTCTGTAGATGATCATTTCATCTACATATAATGATTTTACTTCTACCTTGCCAATCCTATGGTAATTGTTTCTTTTTATTGTCAGACTATTTTGGTCTGGGCCTGTGTTTCAAAGTTTAATGGACAGGTGAAGGGTAGGCATATTTTCCCCTGTTCCCCACCTTAGGGAGAAAGCATTCTATCTTTTTCATTCATATAAGTCATTTCTGCTGTAAGTATGGAGCTACTTCTAGTCTCCTGATAGCTTTAACCATGAACAGCTGTGGAATTTAGGCCAATACTTTTTCTGCAACTATTGACAGGATCATATGGCTTTTTCCTCTCCTGTGTTAAAATGATGACTTTTGGGGGTGGATCTTCCAGTGCTGAACCAACACTGCCATCCCTATAATAAAACCACTTTTTACATACTGCCAGATTTGACTTCTAATAGTTTGTTTTGTCAAACAAATGTTTATCTATGTTCATACCTTTCTCTTCTAGTATCTGTATCCAGTATGTTGTTTTTCTAAAATGAGGGTAGAAGTGTTCCTTCTTTTTGCTGCTTTAAATGTTTGATATAATTTATCAGTTAAAATGTATACAAGCCTTTTGTTGTCATATAGGTAGGTTTTCAAGCTAGGAATATACTTTCTTTAATAGGTGGTATTCAAATTTTATATTTCATCCATAGTTAGTTTCATAAATTTGTCTTCCAAGGTACTTCTTATAAGTTGTCAAATTTATTGCAAAAAGATTTTTATAATATGCTCTCTCTATCCTTTTAAATTCTATAAATTTACTCTAAATCTACTCTAAATTTTAATATTATAATCAAAAAATGTATAATTGATATCGTGTAATAGGAAGAAAAGGTCTAAAGGAGTGGGGGAAGTGGGAGGGGTAGGGTAAAGGAAAGAAGGGAAAAGGAAAAATATGAGAAAAGGAAAAAAATGGAAACAAAATCTTTGCAAATGGGGAAGAGTGGAAGGGGTGAAGGGAGGGCAGTGAAGGGGAAAAACTGAGAACAAAGATACATCATGTAGAAGCCTTTTAATAAGAAGAGATCCCACTTGTTGATTGTTTGTGCTACTTCATGGGCAACTGAGGTTTAGTTCATAAAATCTTTTCCTACACCAATGTCTTCAGGGTCCTACCTAACCTCTGTTCCAACTGGTTCAGAGTTTCTATTTTAATATTTAGATCTTTAATCCATTTTGATTTTAGTTTAGTGCATGGTGAGAGATACAGGTCTAGCTTTAACCTTTGGCAAGTTGAAGCCAATTTTTCCAGCACCATTTATTAAAGAGGCTATCTTTCCTCCAGTGAGGGTGTTTGGCTCCTTTATTGAAGATGAGATGGCTGAGTGTGTCTGGCATTGTTTCTGCATCTTCTAATCTGTTCCACTGGTCCTCAAGTCTGTTTCTTTGCCAGCACCATGCTGTTTTTATCACAGTAGCTTTGTAGTAGAGTTGCAGGTTGGAGATTGTGATACGCCCTGCCATGTCTCTGTTACCTAGAATTGCTTTTGCCATTCTGGGTCTCTTCTTGCTCCAAATGAATTTTTGGGTTGTTTTCTAAAGGTCCATGAAGTATGCTGCTGGGATCTCAATTGGAATTGCATTAAACCTATATAGCAGTTTTGGAAGTATGGACATTTTCTCAATATTAATCCTTCTTACCTAGGAGCAGGGGATGTCTGTCCATTTTCTGATATCATCCTCAATCTCTCTTTTCAGAGTGCCATAGTTTTCAGAGAAGAGGTCTTTGATTTCTTTTGTTAGGTTGATTCTTAGGTATTTCAGTTTTTGAGATGCTATTGTGAAAGGAATTATATGCTCTATTTCTCTCTCAGTGAGTCTGTAATTTGTGTAGAGGAAAGCTATTGATTTTTGTGTGTTGACCTTGTAACCAGCTACTTGACTGAATTTGGTTATTAAGTCTAGAAGACTTTTGGTGGAGTTCTTGGGATCTTCTGTGTAGAGTATCATGTCATCTGCAAATAATGACAATTTGACTTCTTCATTACCTATCTTTATTCCTTTTATTTCTTTCTCTTGTCTAATTGCCATGGCTAATGTTTCCAGAACTATATTGAACAAGAGTGGTGATAGTGGACATCCTTGTCTTGTTCCTGATTTTAGTGTGAAGGATTTCAGTTTTTGACCATTTAGTATGATATTGGCTGTTGGTTTTTCATAGATGGCTTTTATCAGTTTGAGGTAGAGACCATCTATTCCAATTTTTTGTAGTGTTTTTAACGTAAATGTGTGTTGGATTTTGTCAAATGCTTTTTCTATGTCTATGGAGGTAATCATATGGTTTTTGTCCTTGGCTCTATTGATGCAGTGTATTACATTGATTGATTTGTGTATATTGAACCATCCCTGCATCCCTGGGCTGAATCCCACTTGATCAGGGTATATGATCTTCTTGATGATCTTCTGCATTCTGTTTGCCATTATCTTATTGAGGATTCTCCACAGCAAGAGAAACCACCAGCATTGTGAAGAGACAACCCACAATGTGGGGAAAAAAATCTTCACCTGCTCTTCCTCAGACAAAGGTCTACTATCTCGAATCTATAAAAAACTTAAAAGATCAGACCTCCCAAATTTAAAGACCCAATTCGAAAATGAGCATCTGAAATGAACAGACATTTCTCAGACAAAGAAGTAGAAATAGCAAATAAATACATGAAAAAATTTTCAAAGTCACTGGTCATTCGAGAGATGCAAATGAAAACAACACTCAGATTCCACCTCAGTCCAGAAAGAATGGCTGCTATCATGAAATCAACCAATAACAAATGCTGGCAGGGCTGTGGGGAAAGAGGAACCCTGTTCCATGGCTGGTGGGAGTGTAGACTGGTGCAACCACTGTGGAAATCATTATAGAGATACCTCAAAGAACTAGGACTGGAAGTCCCATTTGACCTCACTATTCCACTGCTGGGGATCTTCCCCACAGAATTAAAAGAATCATACCACAGTGATATATGTGCACCCATGTTAATAACAGCACAGTTTGTGATAGCTAAAACTTGGAAACAGCCCAAATGCCCATCAACTGGAGACTGGATAAAGAAAATGTGGATTTTTTATAAAATGGAATACTACTCAGCCATAAAAAATGAGAAATTAGAGACATTTATAGCTAAGTGGATGCACATTGAGATGATACTCTTAAGTGAAATAAATAGGACACACATGTATAAATCCCAAATAGTTTCTCTGGTGTGAGAAAGTATAAATAAGGACTAAATGTATAATAGGTAATGTGAAATAGGAAGAAAAGGGGAAAGGGGAAGGAAGTGGGAGGGCTAGGGGAAAGGATAGAAGGGAATGGTATTAATATGAGAAAATGGAAAAATAGGAACAAAATCTTTGTAAATAGGGAGGAATGGAGGGTTTGAAGGGAGGGCTGGGCAAGGGTGAAAAATAAGAACCAAGAGAGACTATGTAAAGGTGCAAATTTCCAATGATGAATGTCTTTATATTGTATACCTAAAATGTACCAATGATCAGAATGAATAATCCATAATGCAAAATAATTGGAATAAAAGGTCCAAAGGGGTAGGGGTAGTGGGAGGGGCAAGGGAAAGGAAAGAAGAGAAAGGAAAAATGATGAGAAATGGAAAAAGTGGAAATAAAGCCTTTGTAAGTAGGGAGGGGTGGAGCGGGTGAAGGGAGGGCTAGGAATTGGGAAAAAATAAAGGTACAATTCCCAATGAGAAATGTAATTGTGTTGTATACCTGTAATGTACCAATAAAAGAATTTAATAAAGTGCAAAAAAAAAAAAGAAAAGAAAAGAAAATGGAAATGAAGTATGTTAATTGGGAAGGGTGAAGGGGTGAAGAGCACACAGGTAATGGAGAAAAAATAAGAACCAAGATACATCATGTACAGGTACAAGCACCCAAAGATAAATGTAAATATATTGTATACCTAAAATGTACCAATAAAAGAAAAAAAAAAGATACATCATGTAAAGGTACAAGATCCCAATGATGAATGTAACTGTATTTTATACCTAAAATGTACCAATAAAGTAATGGAGAAAAAATAATTCAATATCCAGACACCTCATTTAAAAAAAGTGACTTCTTTAATCCAAGTAGTGAAACTGGAAAGCCATCTAGTCGTAGCAGCTACTTTGCCCAAATACTGACACAAAATGACCAATTCAGCATTTTTTGGTATGTAATTATGCAAAGACTTGAATAGTTTTGCATATGTGGGATTGATTGCCAACAAAAGTGCACATAACCTATCGTCATCCACATCCTTCTGAAAAATATCACCCCAAAACAAGCATTATTACCTTATTGTAAACATCAGTAGGCTAATCAACCTGAATTGCATTTATTAATAACTGTACCTACATATCCTCTGCTATTTCATCAATTTGTCTAGTTATGTTGCTAGCAAAAAGAGGAACATGTGCCACCTTTTAAATGCAGCTTCATCTAAAAGTTCACAGCTAATGTCTTTAGCAGCAGGCAGAATGAACTCCTCACAGGGATTCTTGGTTCAACCAGAGAGGTAAGACACTAAGATTGATGATGTGAGTGCCGTCACTTCTGATGAAGTACTGGCCTTTAATAATTGCTTCTTTTTTACATATTCACATTTTTATCTCTTGAAAAACTCCAAGTGCTTGTCTTTTAATGCAAAGTGCTTGGTCTCCATGTGGCAAAGCAGTTTTAAAGTTTTAATGACCTCATGGGATAGTTGGGTCACCACATGTTATACAAAACATGCTTGGAGAATGAGAATCATCTGTTACACTGAATCTACAATTTCAGTAGGACCTAATATTTTCATTTAAATACAGCTCTTTTTGTCTGCAGTCTTAGAATCTTCTGCTCTCTCTTAATTGTGTCTTTCCCTTTTTCAAAGAAGTTCTCCAGTGACATTTTTTTTACTCATTTTGGCTAGGGTTAGCTTGTGAGCTAATCAAAACTGTGACCAAGACAGGCACACAGTGTGGGAAAGAGGAGTGGATGGAAGTGGCAAATAAAATAATGAGTTCACCATGCATAGAGTAAAGTAAGCATTGCTTCTTCCATAAAGTCTGCCACCAGATATAGCCATATCATTGAAGTTCATCAACTTATTTGCCATTATGGAGCCTTCCACCAAACACAGCTTAATTGTCACTTACCTTTCATTGATAGATTTTTGATATGAGTTTTCAAGCAATTGATTTACTATGGTGTCTGTGTAATCAAAACTCTGTGTATTTCCAATTGCTCTCTAACACTAGAATCACTACCTCAGCACCACTCAGATCACCAGACGTTAGATTCATATAAAGGAGGTTGCAACCAAGATATCTCAAATAGTCAACCTACAGTAGGGTTCCAGCTCCTGTGAGAATGATCTGACAGGAGGCAGAGCCCAGGCAGCAATGCAAGTGATGGGGAGTGGCTATAAATTCAGATGAAGCTTTGCTTGCTCACCTGCACTCACCTCCTGCTGTGCAGTCTGAACCAGCAGTCCTTCATGGCCTTGTGTTGGTGACCCCTGGCTTATACTTTAAAATGAAATCATTCCAGAATGCAGGATATTGTACATAAGTTTGCAAAAACTCATTTCTTTCAAAGATGAAACTGATATCAAATGTCAGCAAACTGCCAAGGAAATAGAGCTAATGGAATTTCTGTTCACTACTATTGGGTCTGCATTATGTACAACCATAAGGAAAACTAGCAGTTGTTTGCAGAACTACAAGGGGTAATGAAAATATATGGTGAATGTTGAAATTCAATATTTTTATTACAAGTAAAAGATACATTACCCTATCCCCTCAAGATATTCCCCCTCACATCAAACACAACTACTCCATTATTCTTGCTACTTTCTGAAGCAGTTCAGGAAGTTCTCTTTCTGTGAGTGTCTTTATGAGGAGTGGAGAAGAGTATGGTGAATGCTGCTGCCAAATGTTATCCAAAAGACAGGTAAGATCATAAAGACATTACGGAGCATCCTCATCTACCGTATTCCCTATATGCATCTGGCACCATGAGACTTGTGGCTCTTCATCAAAGATAACCATGAAAGAATAGTTTACATCTAAAATGTTTTTCAAAATTCTCCTATGTGGAAAGAGATTGGATCATTGGAATGCTATACTCATCAGTGCACAAATCCTTCAATGAATCCATGTTGAATGGGCTACTTGGAGGTGGAGTCTGGCTAGGAGAGGCATTCGGGGAGCATGACCTGGTAGGATACATCTCCATTCTCGGCTCTTCTCTTTACTCTATTTCTTGGTGGTCATGATGTGAGCAACTTTCCTCTGCACAGACCCTTCCATCATTGAAATTTTGTCATGGAGCCAGCTGACAATGGATTGAACCATGAGCCAAAACAAACATCTCCTTCTTTAAATTGTGGGTATTGGGTATTGTGTCCTAGCAATGAGAAAGTAGCAAAAACACAAAGTGTGAGGAAAACTATGGTGAATGCTGCTGCCCAGTACCACACAACAGAAAGGCAGTCTCATAAATACATTATGGTGTGTCCTCATCCACATTATTCACCATGAAACTTCTGGCTCATCCCTAAAGTCAACCATGAATGGTAAATGTTTTGAATAATTACTTCAATACATCAAAGTAGCCATGTCAGAGCAAGTGAAGACACTCATGAAAGAGGACTTCCAGGACTACTTCAGAAAGTGACAAGAATGATGGGATAAGTATGTTTTTGTGGGGAATTAATAGTAATGTAAATTTTACTGAAATAATGTTCTTTAATCATTCACCATAATTTTCAATCACATCTCATACGTATAATACCTACTGTTTGACACAGAAATTCTAAGCATTTTCCTGAGAGATATGAAAACACATACACAAAAACATAGTCATTCAGAGGTTGGCAGAGCTTTATTCATAATAGTCAAGTATTGCAAACAGTATTGAAATGTCTATCAATAGATGAATGTATTAAAAAAAAACTCTGATTTGAGTGAATACTGTTTCCTGGTGAACAGAAATGGACAACTGATATATACATGATATATATATATAGATACAGGGATGAAATTTTAAAAAGATTTTTCTAAATATAAGAAGAAAGACACAAAATATCATATAAGGTTGGCTGTGTATGAAATTTAGAATAGACAAAATGATAATGACAAACATATAGTTCTCGGGGGATGAGAGAATTTTTTTGAGGTTTTATAAGGTGTTATGTAAGTATATATTTTGTCAGAACTTATTGAACTTAGAACAAGTGCAGTTTTTCTATGTAAAATATATCTGTAAAGAGAAAAGTATAAATACCTTTTACATTCTTCCCACTTAGCAGTAAAGAATAAAACATTAGAACTAAGTGATGAAAATAAATCATGCAAGCCAAGCCAAGCCAGGAGCTCAGACTCACATTGTATCATAATTTTGATTTAATGCAATTTATTTTGGTGAAAATGGTTTAGTCTTATCATATATCTATATATTTTATTTCATAATCAAAATGTTTAAATGATTAGAAACTTATTTTTATTTTTCTACATGTAAGTGGTGAATGTGAAAATACTCTGACTTTCCCTTCATTTCTATAGCCAATTAAAGATTAAGGCAGTGAGGAAGGCAACAGATGCCAAAATTGCACCAATAATTTACTAAATGTCAATGACCAGTGTAAGACTTTAAGATTATTATTATGATGGATCTTATTATTTCCCTCATGGTTTCATAGGTTTCAGTCCATGGTAGGCTGTTTCTGTTGCTGTGTGTCTGAGGTGGGGTGGAACATCATGAAGGATGGGTGTGGTGATAAAGCTGCATAACTTCATGGTGGCTGGGAAGTAGAAAGCAGGGGAAGAGCCAGATAAGGACAAGGGACCAGATACAGTTCCCAAGATCATGCCCCTATGGCCTACTTCCTCCAATAGGCCCCACTTCCTAATATCCCTGTCAGCTATGAACGCATTAATGGGATAAACTATTGATAAGGTTAGTGACCTCACACTCCCCACACCTCTCCAGCATTCTTAATCCAGTCAATATGATAGCCAAGATTACCTGGCACAGTACTTATGTACAACCTCCTTAGATATAGGAGCCAGTGAAATAGAGAGGAATGAACAAAGTCAATGTTTTAATAAGCACTTTACCATATTAGTGATTTAACATAATAATGTTCCTTGTTTTCTACCAAATAACTGTTGTGTCTCCCCAACAAAGGAATCTTAGTAAAAATAAACAGTCATCTACAAGAGCTGAAAACTTAAATGAATTCTATTTAATAAAGAAGTATAGTTCTCCTACAAAAAGTATTTACTTTCCTCTTTAAGTGCTCCCTATTGAGACTGGCATTCTGTAGAAAAAATATGATATAATAAAAAGGTTGAGAATGAGGCATATGAGCCAACAGTGCTGATGCTGATGAAGGAAATTTATTAGATGTGTCACAGTGTTAAGGTAGCAGTCAAGATATCAAACTTTAAAACACTTGCATGCACAACACAATTAGTGAGGCTTAAATGACTGCCCTATGTACATCTGTGGCAATTTTCTTCCTCTAATGGGGCACTACTTAGTCAGTCAATCAATCCTAGCTTTTTATCTGATATATGCAGAAATTTACTAGAATTAGGAAAAGAATTGTTACTGCCTGCAGGAAGTTTAAAATTGAATGGAGGAACTGTATACAAATAAATAGAATCACATTAAAAACAATTATGTACAAAGTAATCGCCTTCTCAAAAATGAATATTCTTATTCACATGTGAATAATCTAGTTGAGAAATTGCCTGTGGTCTCAATGTTTGTACTATTGACCATAATAGTGACCATTTTCTTTTTGTTTAAGCTGGTACTGGTTTAACGAGTGCAAGCTATCTTCAAGCTGGCTTAAAAAAATAGAAAAATATGTTCTAATCTTAAAAGAAAAAAATGCAATTTAAAAGTAAAATACAAATAATGTAAACATTAGGGACAATTATTCCTTATTCCTATTGGAATTGAGCTAACTACATGTCAGATGTAAAGAATACGAAATATGTTAATGTGTGTCCCAGTTATAATATAAGGCAAATGCATGAAAATTGAAATGTCCAAGGTACCTTATCACAATTTTCCAGTATCACCTTATAGACTTGTTTTCTGCCTATAATCATTAGGGGTTTTCTAAGGTTCCTACTTTGAATAGGTAGGGCGACCATATATATTATCATCCAGGCTGACATGTTTAAGAAAGAGGACAGCAACCACCTAGGACCTTGAACAATAGATAATAAATGCATTTTTCTGGGTAAATCAGCTTGTAAGGTGAAATCAACTCCACTCTTTGTTTTAGACATATAAATATTACCAAATGACTCTGAAATATGTATTTTTTTAATGACTGATTGAACCCAGGGTTTTATCACTGAGCTACATCATGGCCCTTTTAAATTTTTCTTTTCTTTTTTTTTTAAGTGGAGACGGTTTGACCAAGTAGTTAAATTGTCTAGGCTGTACTCTCACTTGCTATCTTCTTGCCTCAGCATCCCAGAGTGCTGGGCTTATAGACATACTCTAAATATATATCTTATATCAAGATCAAGTATTTTTTATATTGTCCATTCAAAAACTTACATTGGTATATTTTGCCATTAAAAAATCCAGATCATATTTCCAAAAGCAAATGAATTTTTTTTTACTCTCTAAGACATGACATAAAATCCATTCAATAAAATTGAATTTACTCATCATTCCAAAACTAAACTTCTTAATGCCTATGATTATATTGTTTCCTCTACCTGGAATTCACTCTTTCATTCCCGATTTCTATTTTTATTCACATGAACTTAATTTTAACTCTAAGCATTTCCTTGAATTCTATCTACTTAATTCTTTCATGAGGATGATTTCTCTAAGTTATAGCAGAACAAGTCCTTTACTTTGCTTGAACCCCATAATTTTTTACATTAATATCACACCTGTTTTATTTCCTAACGTTTCACATCACCTTATGAAGTTTGTTGACTTTTAGGCAATAATATAACTTCTTGAAGAACTGTAGATTTCATTTATGTATTACAGTTTACCTAGTATCTGGTTATGTTTTAGGCTGTAGTAGTCAATAAAAATGTTGAAATACTCAAAAATAGTTCCAACATTAAACTATGGGTATTCAGGAGTATACCATTTTACTCATGTCAAAAATTATTTGAAATACTGTTTATTTCTTGTGATTTTAATTTTTTTTCTTTCATAAGAAACATACACCATGTTATAAGAATGATCTTCATCATCTCAAATAAATGTTAAAAATGCTTAATAGTCAGATCTAAAACCAATCCCCCTGTTGTCTTTTAAATGTAGGCACTTAATGATACTAAGTAAATAAAAACATATTCACTCAGGTAGATTGTTACCTACCTGTTCTTGCATGATTGAAATTTCTGTGTTGTTTCAGAGTTAGAAAAACATTGCAGTAAGTGATTAAAATGTAAGAATTGTGACTCAATAAGTGACTTAAATTTAAACACTGAATTATATTTTAATGACATTATAAAGGCTTAATAATTCATAAAAATAACATTCAAAATATAGAACAAAAGTGTACAAGCTACATAAACTATATTTGTAAAATGTTTTAATATTTAATCTTTTAACTGTAAAATTTTCTAAATTTGTAATAATTTAGAATTAATTTTGGAGAGTTATCCCATGTTTTCTTTTATCTTTAGAGGTGAAATGTCTTCTCTGGAACCATATAAACTTTAAAGTTTTAGGGCTTACTCTACTGTATTGTAATATTACATTCTATACAGAGTTGTAGCATGTACTCAATAGAAACAATTTGCATAATTAGAATTTTACTTTTCCTCCCAAATTCTTACCTGAAGCATAAAATGCTATTGTATAATGCCAGAATTAGAATTTATGCAGAGTTAATATTAAATGTCTGTCTATAGTGGTCTATTATTCAGATTAATTTTTAATGTTTGCAAAATTATGCAATAGTTCCAAAGAATTGTTATGTTCTTTCTAGAGAGAAAAACATTTTACCAGTCAAGCAAGAAATATCTCATGGAATTATTACGAGTTAGTGAAACAATATGTGGATTGTCCATGGTGAGGAAACTGATTACCAGAATTTTAGTGGATTTTTACTTGATAGAATAAATGCTTTCTGGAAGGTGCAGTTTATCAATTTATCACACAGGTAAGAATCAGAATACAGTTCTGCCCATTCCATTTTACTCTCTGTCATCTGTTATTAGCTGACTGGAGTCCCCCAAATTTCATATATTGAAATCCCAACCCCCAGTACTCCAGTACAAACTTATTTGGAGACAGGATCTTTAAAGAGCTCATAAAGTTTAAAGTTCTAATAGATTCTTTAGCTGAAACTTAATCCAGCAACAGTGGTATCTAGATGAAGAGGAAATCTAGACAATATACATGTGCTTTCACAAAACAGTGGCAGAGCGAGGACCCATGAAGCTGGTGTCCACATACATGGCAAGGAGAGAAGCCTAAGAAAAAAACAGACTTGGACTTCTACTTTCCAGAACTGTGGTAACATTAATTTCTTCTGTTTAAGCCACCCAGTCTGTGGGACTTTGGTAGGGCAGCTCTAGAGAACTCACATAATATTTAAATCTCCATTGCCATTGCCTAGCAAGGGAACTGGGTCTTCCTGTAGACCCAGCTTAACTAGTCTGCTTCAGGAGTTCCCTGAGACCTACAGAGGCCATTGCTCACTGTCACAGACACTACCCAAAGTATAGACCCCAAGGTTTCCTTTTCACGTCCCAGGTCAAGGAATCTACCATGCATGGCCTCTTTTTCTTTCCATTAACAGTATGAAAGAGTGGAATTCAACTGTATGATTTTATATGAAAGAAAGTTTAAAAAAGGCAATGTAAGTTATTTTTTCTTCTCTTATTGTCATATGAAGTAGAAAAGGAAGTCCTTTTAATGACTGCTTCTGGGAGCTAATTAGAATGATTAGGATTTGCTGTTCTCCATGGGTTACCACGTAATTTCCCAGCATGGTTCAGTAGCAGGTCAACAAGAAATCCAGCCAAAAGCATCATCTTATTCTACACCTCAGTGTCTTCATTGTTAAGCTGATGTTCCATCATTATAATGAGAGTCAAGTAGAATAATGCAGTGAACATTGTCTTTTGCATGATATAAATTTTCCACAAATGTGCAAAGCTCACTTGTGGTGGTTTCTACTGTCATTTTCATATTATTTTTCTGGAGGGCAAATGCTATGCTTGACTCTTTATTTGAAATCACTCCATGAAACCCACTAAGATATTCTGAACAAAGAACAGCAAAACCTAGTATATATAGTCAGGCATCTTACAGCAGTGATGGCGAAACTTTTAGAAACCGAGTGCCCAAACTGCAACCTGAAACCCACTTATTTATGACAAAGTGCCAGCACTGCCCCTGTGTTGTTGTTATCCAGTGCTTGGCTGGTGGGGCAAAGCTGGGGTGACTTGGCTCATGTGCCAACAGAGAGGGCTCTGCGTGCCCGTTGCAGCATGTGTGCCATAGGTTTGTCACCAGTGCCTTAGAGTATACTTATAGCGTAAAACAAACAACAGCTGAAGTTCTCTATATTTTTTTCCAACATTTTCGTTGTTTTAATTTTTCTAGGTCATACATACATGTCTATGTTTGTATAAGCTTACCATTTTCCATGTGTTTTATAACCTTTCAGTGACCTAAGTACACAATTCCACTGTTCAGCAAAACTGAATGCTGATCTCAGAGACTAGATAGTCTAGTGCAGATGATAATTCATGTGTGCAAATAATAATAACAAAAAATAAGATGTCCATGGGTTTGTTTTGGACAGGTGAAAAATACATTTTCATTGTGGTTCTTTCTATATTCAAAAACTAGTGGAAAAAAGTTTATTAATCTTAAACGGGTTATTTTCCATATTCCTTCAGTGCATTGCATTACAGAGTGGATCTGGGTGTAGATTATGTACTTATTTAAAGGAGGAATTTCCTTTTAATTTCCACATGTAAACAATATGCTTAAAACCTGTTTAGAGTAAGCAATAGAAAGAAAATTATTTGCATAAGAAAGTAACAGAAAAATGGAGGAACCTAAAGGTGGACAATGGATAGGAGAAGAAAATATTCCCCAGATGGTGATAATCTAAGGCCTTAATAATAAATAAAGACTAGGATAACTCATTTTACAGATTAATAGCCCATAAACTTTTAGGACCACAATATTCCAATTTCAGCTCTTAGTGGTGGTCTGACCTTCTGAAACTCCTCTTATGAATCTAATTTCAGAAAAATCTCTTGTGGCTAGTGGTCATTTGGGGGAATGAAGCTATTTGTGACTTAATATATTAGTACATAGAATAGAAAAACACCACAGCAGTCATTTGAAATAGAATCAAAGAAGAAGGGTCAATAATTTATTGAGGACAGAAAAGTGTAATAAAAGAAAGACTTTATTAGAAAAAAAGAGTAATTTATGTCACATCTCACAGCTCATGTCCTTACAGAAACTTTCAGAGTTAATGGAACCAGATTCTCCACTGTCCTTTACCATGAAGGTAGAAAACAACCAAGAAGTGTTTAGGAAAATGTGAGAGATGACAGGAACTGTGAATACACCACGAACTGACGTTGAAGGGGTTCGGGGATCCATTTATGTTCAGCTAGGGAAGGAATAGTGCAAAGTTAACACTCAATGGAGTATGTGCTCGGTGATTATTTACTGTTTAAGCTGTGCAAACAGAATTCACTGGAAATCTTTCCTCATTTTCTGGATATTTATTCTAATCCATGTTTTGAAAATCATTTCTATATTTAAAAATTTTTTTTCTCTGTCCTTGTTGTCAATCATTTCAATTTTACCAACTTAAATATATGCAAACTGAGAGGTTGAAGGGAGGGCAGGGGAATGGGGAAAATAACCAAGATATATTATGTAAAGGTGCAAATTTCCAGTGATGAATGTCATTATATTGTATACCTAAAATGTACCAATAAAATTAATTAAAAAAGAAAAAAATATTCTCTTCTTCATATACACACAGATAACAAATTATTTCATCTCTAATCAACAAATCCAAATTTTAAATATTGGAGCCAATAAATTGCATGCATATTTTGTCGTGTATGTTTTTTGATTTTCCATTAGGTTTTTATTAATTATTCTGCATATTTGCTTAAGTCAGTGTTACCCAGAACAGGCTCAAGCCATTGTCTACATTTGCCACAATAGAATATTTGTATTTGGACTATAATATAAATATATTATATATATATATATATATATATATATATAAATACTTAAAGACAAAGCCATTAGTGATTATATAGGTGCTACCCATTTGTGCCGCAGCAGAGATCCCAGAAAAGCTCTGCTTGAGTGGTCCTGTTGCCTACTCATGATTTTTATCTCTGATACTGTGGGCTAAGTGGATTGCCCTAAAAATAACTGACATTCCAGACACTGGTAGAGACCTGTAGCAACTGGCAGAGACCAGTGGAAACCTGAATTCATCTGTGAGAACCCCAGACATATGGTAGAAGCTTGTGGAAAAGTTCTAGAAACCACCAAGGGGGTCACAAGCTATGGCTGCTGTGGAGCTGATAGGAGTAGAAGCCACCAGGAGCCTTAAAACTAAGAGCTGTTAACACTAAGGGCTAAGAATCACAGGCATTTAAGATCAAGTGCCATGAATATTGAAGATGCTGAATTTTGGCAGTTTGTGCCTTTTTTTCAAATTGATCAAAAGAAGCCTCAAGTGATTTTTGACAATTCCATAGAGTGGAAAAGTGGGTAATTTTGTTTGGAGACTCTATATAGAAATAGACCACAATTTATTAGATAAAATTTTATTCACCAACAAGAAAGAAGCAACTGGTACCTGAACATTATTGTCTAGCAAAATATTTAATATTTGATTATAATTGTCATATCTATATCTGTATCTAATCTATATCTTCCATTATTTTCAAAATGCATATCTTCCTGGAATTACCTGCTATACTCTAATCATATGGTATTTGAGATTAGAAATATATGTCTTAGATTACTGGGGACATTGATTGTAGGAAACATATTTCCTACATAAAAAAATAATTCTCTTTTGGTCACATATATTTAAAATTTTTATTCTTATAGTCTAGCTTTCCCCAAGATACTTATTTCTACAGTCAGTCAGCTTCCATCCTTAGTGTATTCATTTACATTTTAGTATCAATATTGTAACTATGTTATAAAGTTTATAACTCATAGCTTTTTAGTATAGTCATATAGAACTGAGAACAATACTGTAATTGCACAAAGGGTTCATTAAATAGGCTGGCTAGAGTAAAAAATCATGTAAATGAGCCTAGATGAACCTCTTTGCAGCAAGTGAAGGATTCTATGTTGCAAAGCCAAGAGTCTCAGTTTTTTATCCTGCTTGCCTTAGGCTTATGTGATTCAGTGAGGTGACTGATTTGCTATGCAGGTGTGGAATTTATATTTGTGCACATAGCAGTCATGTAGCTACATTGCAAATACATTAAGCTCTGGTCTCTTTTACAATGCTGAAAAGGCAAATGAGCAACATTCAGTTCACCACTCATACAGGTGTTATTGCCTACAACATCTGTACTCCCAACATCAGTGGATTTAATATGGCCAGATTTCCTGGTAATAATAGACATTGACTTTGAAAGGACATAATCCTTCTTACTTTCCTGAAAGAGGAGAGCAATCACAAATTCTCATCTTTGAATGTTATGCATTTACATCTATGGCTGCTTTTGAAGGTAGCTTGCAAAAGAGTTGGAAAGGTTGTAGTGCCTTATTTTGGTATCATTCTCTGGGAATGGATTTTAGCATTTTTGCCTCTAGAGTTTGTGTATTAGCCAGTAAAATGCAAAACCCCAACAAAGATAAATGCTCTATTTGTCATTAGGCTATGTAGAAATGGAAGGTTTTTAATCACTGAAAAAAACCTCTACCATGTCATCTTCATTTCTCTGCAAGCACAAGGTTGCTCCCTCTGGAATGATTTTTATTTTTTTTTCCTATGCAGAATAAACTTAAGTGATACCAGATGTTGGCTGTCCACTAATATTTTTCTCATTTCTCAACTGGAAAATCAGCTATCTTTTCTTCTTTGCTTCATGAAAACTTCCCATTTCTTTCTAAAATGAAAACTAAAGAGAAACAAAATCTAATGAATTATTAATTTCAGCAAATCATGAGTTAATATTAATTATGATATGTACCAATTACTAAGGAATTATTTAAATGATCACTTATCCTAGTGCACTTTAGAACATTGAATTTGATTCTAAACAGATGCTTCAAGAATATCACAATTAATATGTTTTATATAAAATTATTATATAGCTATCTTTAGTTATATGAATTTTCTTTTGTGTAAATAAAACTAGCAAAATGTTTGAGCTGAATATTTCTATATAGAGTAGTTATTAAGGGATGATGAGTCCCACATCCAATAATTATCTCATTGACTAATAAGATGTTTTCACTGGGTGCAGGAGTTCTCAAGCAAAGTGGCTAATCTCCACAAATAGTAAATTAGTTTTGAAAAGTGTTAGTCATTAATGTAATTTTAATCTAAATATTATAAATTATGTACTGCTCATTGAAGACACAATATGTCCATGCATGAACCAAGAAAATGTCAGTATAGTTTATAGGGAAATAATCTAATATTTAAGAGTATGGGTTTCAGAGGATTTTAGATTTGCCCAAGAGGGTCAAAGAAGTGTCTGAAGGAGGTTCAGAATTAAATATGCAGAGATTATAAATAGTAAGTGGTTAAAAAAGTAATGATTAACATAGGACGATGGCTATGTTAATTTTAGGGCAGTTATAACAAAATATGATAGACTGGATGGTTTAAATAACAGATTATTATTTTTTTCACAGTACTGAAAGCTAAAGTACCTGTTAAAGCTGTTGAAAAGTTTGATTTCTTCTGTGTCTTCTCTCCTGGGCTTGCAGGTGATCATTTCTTACCATGCTGTCACATAATCTTACCTTTATGTGTGCACACCCCCATGCTAATATCATTTTACAGGGACTTCAGCTAGATTGGACTATGGACCACAGTGCAGGACTCACTTTAAATTTAACCACCTCTCCAAGAATACGGAATATATTCCCATCTCCTTGGAAATGGCCTACATGGCTATCCACAGATGAATAAATAAAGAAAATGTGCTATTTATGCACAATGGAGTACTACTTTGCCATGAAGAAGCACACACTTGAGTCATTTATAGGTAAATGGTTGCACCTTGAGACCATAATGTTAAGTGAAGGAAATTAGACACATAAACTTAACTATTGCATGGTTTCTCTTATATGAGAAACCCAAAATGTACATAAAGAGAAAAATAAGATAGATAACAGGAAATAGAAAGTTCTTTTTCAAATGGGAAGGGGTTCAGGAGATAGAGGGGGAAGGAAGAGAGGGAAAGGAGATTTAAAAAAAGAATTGAGGGCCAGGGATTTAGCTCAGTGGTTTCACCACCTGTTGTGCAAGCGCAAGGACCTGAGTTCGATCCCTGGTACCAAAAAAAAAAAAAAGAATTGAGATGTGTTGTGTACAGGTACCAACTCCTCACAACAAATATGATCATTATGTAATGCAAACATCTACTAATAAAAACTTAAAAATATAAATAGATACTGCTAAAAAATATAATCAACCCTTTAAAGGGCCTAGCTTCAAATATAGTTATATTGTAAAGTTCTAGGTGTTAAGACTCTGACACATGAATTTTGAAGGACACAATTCAGTACACAACAATGCCCATGAATCTTGAAGAAAGTCAGGCATCACAATAGATGACAACTACCAAGACACAGGTGCCTCCTCTGTCCCATTATTTGTGTAAGTCCAAAAACTAGAAGGAGACCTGTGAGATTTATTTATGAAGTAACACTGAAATGATTGAGTTTTCCCTGATCAACTAAGATTGATTTCTGCTGTCTGAAGAACATATCCAATTAGAGTGGATATAGGAAAACCAAAAAGTATTTTTCATCTGGTCTATCTGTGATTTGAAATTATACTTGCTACATATATACTATGGTGCTGGTCACACTAGGGTACTTGGCTGCAAATAACTGAAAGTGTTTCAGGCTAATTGAAGGAAAGAAACTTATTTGCTTTGAAGGACTTTATTTTTTAAGAAAAGTTTCAAGGAACTTAGAGATTCCATAGAAAGCTACACAGAGCAAATATAGTAATGATAAAGAACAGCAAGTTCCAGAAGAACAAGAAGCGAGGAGAAGGAAATGAAACAGCAATGTTGTAGTTAGAAGGGCCTAGACAAGATGCTGAGAATACAATCCAGTGAGCAGCTGTACTGAGGTGAGTAACTTCTGGCCAGTCTACTGATTTTTGCACCACTAATAGAAAGGTGGGTACCATTTTCTAAGAGGTTCTGGAATAAGAGGAGGGAGACCCTTGGCTTCTTACTGGAAGGTAATTCCTTGGGATTTTTCTCAATTAAAAACCATTCACAAAGGGTCTGAGATCATTGTTTAACAATACAGAATATACAGATGCTATTTGAGATTTAAAAAATAGGAGCTGAGAAGCCAAAATGTGAAGGTAGGTAATAGATGCTGAAATATTATGTAGGATCATTAGAAAATGAACTACACAGTTGAAGGATATGTCACATGAACATGTGGAGAGGGAAGTGATTATGATAGATGTAAATGGATGATGGGAAATCAGAGCCTGGGCCAACAAAGGGTTCCCTTTGTCCAGGTGGGACATATCAGCTTGGACCCTTTCCATGGGAGTTGCATAGAGAAACTCTTCTGTTTCCACAGGCAAGATCTGATTTATTAGTGAAAGGCAAGCCACTGGACATTCTTGGGTAGCAATTTCTCAGTGGCTCAACATCTCTTTTGTTTGAAAGTGAAGGGTAGAAGAGCATAAGTTGTTCAGGGATTTGGGAACCTCAACTGTCATCAATTTTACTTTTAGCTACTGTTAAGAAGTTCTCTTAAATTTAATGTTTCTTTTACTTTAAAATTTTTGTTAATACTTTTCCAATGTTCCTGTTTTTACTTTACACAAAAATGACCATATCTCTTGCATTTTTTCCTTATTTAAAATGACTTTAAAAGTATTTTTTTTCCTTCATATTACAGACAATAAATGTATTTTTATTTTTCCTAATGTCAACAGGTTTTGATTTATAGTTGGGAAATGTTTTGCTATCAAACAGAAACTAAAATCATAAAAAAACTGGGACAAGTTTTTGTCCTCTAAAATTTTCACAAAACATTGATTTGTGAAATCCATGTTATATATAAATGTATTTCACTGCAACTTTCTCATTTTAGCTTTAAAATAAGCATTTGTTTTCCCACATGCCTTTATGGAGTATTTTTAAAGTTTATTTTTCTATAAAGTCTTGAAGCATTTGGCTGATTTCTTTCTATGTGAAAGTCAATACAGAACTATGAACTTTAAATTAAAAAAAAAGAGATGGGTTTAGAACAACAACAACCAAATAACTCTTCAATTACTTTCATAATTCCTGCTCTCCAATTGTACTTTCTTCAATTTTACTCACAGACTTAGTGAAGTTTTGAACTGAGATACAGAGAATAGTGGGAAGTGCTAGAGAATAAATACAGGGGAAAGGGTTGGGAATGAATTATGACTTGAATGAAGAAAGTATTGCTGGATCCACACAGTGTGGTGTTGTTCCATCAATCAAGAAGTAACGTCTATTTTTTCAATTCCTCTATACAAGGCAAACCTCTTGATTTGCTATGACAGTAGAATGTGGGCCATATGGAAGAGACAAAAGTATGTGAAATAATAGCAAAGACAATTGACTGAAGATGCCTTGACGACTAGAGTTGTATGAGTAAGTCTAGGTGAGATCAGCAGAGCTATCCAAACTGCCTGTGCACAGAACTGTTGTACGTAACAAATCATGGATATTTTTGTCACTATTTGGGGGAGGAGTTGTAAAAAAAGCAATAAATAGCTAACACACATGCTTATTGTTTTTAAATAATTTTATCTTAGCTCAGTTCTTCAGTTCAGCTTGTTTATGTGTATAATATCAAAGGAGAATCACTTTTATTATCTACTATGTGTTATAGTTGAGAGCTTGTGAAAGATAAACTAGTTATCTCTACAAGCAACAGTTCTTGCTCAGATAGTTGTACCAGTAGTGGGCAAGCAAGATTCAGTGTCCTGTCTTAGGCCTTTTTTTTGGTCAGGTTTCTGGGACTGATTCATAATATTCAATATCACAAAAATTGTTTATTCTGAATGTTCATTTCTTAAAATTCAAGTCCTATTGCAAAATGGATAATATGGTTCATCTCTGTTGAGCAGAAAATCCTGTGTTCTTCATGGTAACCCAAATGAAAAGCCAACATAACTTCAGAGATATAAATCATCATGTTAGTGATGTTATATTACCACAAGGTCTTGACACCCCTTCTCAATGACAGACAATAGATACAATAGTTCACCCAGCACATAGATCCTGTCCCACACTGCACAGTGTTAGAGATATAAAACTAGACCCTGGGTCTTGTATTATATTGTATTTGATTGTTTGAGACAGGGTCTTTCTGTGTAGCTGAGGCTGGCCTCAAACTTGTGACCCTATTTCCTCAGCCTCCTGAGTGCCACCACATCTGGCTTGTATTCTACTTTCTTTCCTTTCTTATTAACACACATATTTAAGTTTATTTCTTTAATTGATACAAAAAAACCATAAGAATTGCATGTATTTATGAGATAGGCTCCTCATGAGCCAATATCTTTCAAGATCATTCATTGAACATGATCTCATTTTTCCTGACTGTGCATCCATGTAGCAGGGTTGGAAATACTACCACATTTACTAGCATTAACAAAAATATTCATATATTTTTATTTGCTAGGACTTTAGTAGTCCTATCCTCAACTTTTGTAGCATGATTCTATAATTTTCCTACATCTTGAATAAAGCACATAAAACCATTTTTATACCTTTGGGTCATCATTAAAATGAATATAATTATATACAGTTTTTCTAAATACTTACAACTAAGGCCTTATTTATTATATTGCAGCACCTTAACACATTATTAATGAAGCAAATATATGCCCTAGAAAGATATGCCTTAGAAGGACTCAGGTCTACTTATTTTACAGATCTCTTGTCCAGTGCGTAATTATTGGGTAGCATCAGCCCACTGATATTTAAGATACCACATTTAAGATTTTTTTCTCAAAATTAATGATTTATTTATTTTTACATTTTCTCACATGTTTATACTCCTAATTCTTCTTTTCCAAACAGTGAGACCATTCTACCAACTTTACCCTTAGTTTCCTACCGAAAGAAAAATAAATAAATGAAATGGTTAAATGAGCCTGGAAGGAAGATGATTTATCAAAAATTTTTGTCACTCAATATATTAGTAAATGCCTTCAATGTTGTGCCAGATTGCTTTAAAACCTCAAATGCAATTCATATAACTAGTATGAAATACAACGGCTCCTAATTATTTTCTCATCATTTTTTAAATGTGATGTGTGCTTTATATCATGAAAATAAGAAAGCTGGGGTACAAAATCAAAGGCTGCTATGGCTTTATTTTCAGTATTCTAGTAATAATGTTTAATTTTCTACTCCTTGTGATATGTAATAACTAAGGGAAGACTCATTTAAAAGACTGATGCCATTATTCTCTATGGTTTGAGGGACACTTTCAGCCAAAATGTTTAATTGGCATCCATGAGGACAAGTCTAACCCTGTGGATCACTAGTTATCTTTTCTGAATACTTGTCTGGGTCAGAATGAGCTCAGGGGTATAACAGCTGCAAAGATTTACCCTTTCTGTCTCAGACCCAAGCATGACCTGCCATTAGATATTCTGTGCCCTCATCCCATCCCCAAGTGTCCTACCTATTCACTGGGTGAGTCACTCTTTTCCTATTCATCCATTCAAAATTGCCGCTAACTCAGCTGACACACACGAAGTCAATCAATATCCATTAGCCAAGAACAAGCGTCCTGGTCGCACCAGCTGTCAGTCCAGGTCAAAGTTGTTTTGTCAGTGGCCATTGTTATTATCACCATGAAGTTAGGAATGTTACAGAAATGGGGGTTTCAATTTGCTTTGTCAACAAAGACAACAGATAATCAACCTAATAAATTCAATAACTGTCTGTAAGAAATTTACTTTAAATGCTATCAAGGAAAAACCCTATAAGGGTACAAGTGATATATTATTCAGCTACTTCGGTCATTTGTGCTCTTCACTGGGGACTAATTTTCAAATTAGACTGAATATGACTTTTGAAATTTTCATTCATATTTACATATCTTTATATTGGATGCAGTTCTTAGGACATATGGGTTTAATACACATCTTAGAAGATGAAATAGGATATGACATACTTTCTTTCTCTTTGATCTTTATGAACAAGAATATTATGTTATCCGTATTCTTTTGGGTGAGAAACAGGTACATGGAAATATGAAAATACAGCTTTGGCATGGATTGCCTGGCTTTCATTTGTAATTATCACTTTAAATATCTAGTATTATTTTTAAGTATGTCTGCATATATGAAGCTCCTAACTAGGTTGTGATCTACTTGAGTGTGGAGGCTTTCTAAGTATATATATTTACCCACAATATAAATGTAAGAACAAGAGCAATAAACAGGTGATGAGTAATAATAAAATCAATTAATAGCACCCATTCACTGAGTTCTTCCATGGTTCCAGGCATAAGAGCAAATATTTCCTTTACATTTTTCAACCCCTAAAATTATTCCATGTGAGATAGCTATTATTTGTATTTTACAAGTGATATAACAGAGGTTCATATCATGAGTAACTTGTTAAAGGTTATGTTTTGCTAAAGAAAAGTTATTTTACAAAATAATGTTCATTGGTAACACACCTGTTTGGAATGAAATACACACACATCCTATTGTTTTTGTTATTATTATCATTATTAGCAGCAGCAATTGCTTCAATAATAGTAGCCCCAGTATTAGCCCATTGCTCACTTTATATTATCTCCTTTAGATGCTTTACATCTTAAGCCCCTCTAGCTCATATTTTTAATCCTCTCATATATGCTTAAACCATGTTAAGAAATGCTTGGAAGGGTTACGGTGGCCCTGGCATGGAGCTGCAGTCCTAGAAGATCACTTCTATGTAAGAGGGTTATCTAAGTCAGGGGCTTTCTCCATATGGAAAACTATTAAAGGTGGAAATATTATAAAGAGATTTTATTGCACTCACTTTCTGATAATTTACAACATTTGCTCAAATGCATATCCTCCATGGTAGAGCAATTATACAGGTAATAAACCTTGTATCTGAGAACACAGAATACATAACATTCAGCCTTTTCACGCACACTTGATTTCCCCTGATTTATTAATAACTTTCTTAGGTTTAAGTGATTTTTCTTATTATGCATTGCTTTGTATCTCACTGTGACATAACCTTAGCCAAACTGTTGCTACACTTAAATTCTCTCATGACACTTTTTAATTCTACATTTGCTTAGCATATAACATGTTCTGATTTATGGTTAACATAGTAAAGTAGTAGGAAAGACAGGTGAAAACAGAAACATACAAAAAAGGACATTGAGAAACTGATTAACAATGAACAAAAATGTAGGAAAACTAATCCAATTTGTTCTCTACTTCTCTTGCAGACAATTTTAAGTACATCATGATATTTTCTGAAGCAGAAAACAATTATACAAAGCTGTACAAACATCATAAGAATCCAAACATAGTAGTTCTTCAAGTGGCAGGTAATACACTATAGCACAATATTAAAATTTTTAAAATGTTACTTGAAATAGAAATGATAAAAAGAACAAAGCCATTAATTAGCATTTTCAGTTTATAAGTTATCTTTGTAGTTTAATTACTTTTATTGATTCCATCAATGAATGTAAATAAGTTCTCATCTTGGTTTGACATTAAATCTGTTTTTGTCTTTGTTCTTAAAGGGATCTTCACTTCTAGAAAGTAAAAATTCATGGAGGCTCTGAGTAACTGAGGTCATTTACTAAATCATAAGTTCTGATTTATTTTTGCTACTAAGCAATTTAACCTGTTACTGTTAGTTGATTACTAAGGTAGGAGACATGGAAATAATATGCTTTTAATAATAAGCCTTACAATAAAAATAAAAGTGAATCTGTTTCTATAGTATTAATAAAATCAGATATGAGTTTTAAATATTTGAGTAGCCTAAGTCTCCTATGGCTTGTTCAATAATCTGTTTGAATAGAATGAGTAGTATTTCTCACTACATATGATGCATACATTAATCTCTTTACCTAGCATATACATTATGCCTTATTCTCAAAAGACCAGTTTGACGGCCTGAATAATTCAGTAATTCTCCCAAAACATCGATAAGGAAGCCTTATAACTAAAATTTGAACACAAATATGTCTAGACCTAAAGACATCCATACAAAATTCTATTCTTGATTTGTAGTAAATTGGAGGAAACAAGTTTCTTCATTTTATATTTTGTGTAACATATGATTACAGTCATTAATATATTCTAAAACAACCACTATCCCTTAATAATTTTAATCTGAAAAAAGAATTAAGCCAACAGAAAAGATTATTTTCTCTCCTAACATACATGACATAGGTCAATCAAATGTGTAACTAATTTCTCAAAACTCTAAAAATATTTGGAAAAAGGGGCAGCTGCACTTGACAGTCAGTCTTTAGTCAAATCCACAGTTTCCATCTCTCCGGCAACCGTGGAGAAGGACGAAGAGACCTCGAGTGAGGTGGCCCAGTTGGAGGAACACCGTCATGGCAGGACTCCTGTCTGTTCCCACCTTGCTCCACCGCCGACATCTCAGTCCACCTGCTCCCTCACTCTCTTCACGAGTGGCAGGACAGGCCCCTGTGTGAGCACATGAGAACGCTGAGTCCCCACAGTGTCCCCAACATCCCGGGGTCCACCTGCGCTGCCTTCGCGTCCCCTCTCTGGTGTCCCCACTCACACAGCCATGCTGTCTACCCATACCGAGCGTGCTCTGGGAATCCTCCTTCTGCCATCGAAATGCAGTTGCGAAGAGTGTTGCATCATATTAGAAGCTCCCTGCAGAATCTTTCACAGTACCCTATGATGAGAGGACCTGACCTCGCTGCTGTTCCGTACAGTACTCAGAAATCATCTGTTTTCCCTCTTTATGAAAATACTTTTCAGGAGCTTCAAGTAATGAGGCAGAGCCTGAATTTGTTTAGAACCCAAATGATGGATTTAAAATTGGTAATGCTGTGCGAGCAGACCTTGGTTTATCAACATATGACTGAGGAGGAAAGGTATGAAGTTGGTCAGCTGCAGAGTCTGGGAAACTCGGTCCGAGTGGAGCTGCAGGACCTGGAGCTGCAGCTGGAAGAGCGCCTGCTGGGCCTGGACGAGCAGCTGCAGGCAGTGCGGGTGCCTTTGCCCTTCAGTTCCTTCTTGCTAGGAATATGTGGCAGTAGAAGTGCTGATAACCTGTCATGTCCTTCTCCACTGAATGTCGTGGAACCGGTGACTGAACTGATGCGTGAACAGTCCTACTTGAAGTCTGAATTGGGTCTGGGACTTGAAGAAATGGCATTTGAAAATCCTCCTGGAGAAAGCTCAGAGTCCGTTTGCTCCCGAGCCACGTCAGAGTCTTCTTCTGTGTGTTCTAGTCCCTCCCACCACATCACCAGAAGAACTGCAGTGGCTCCTGGTGACGCCAGCGGCAAACGCAAAGCCCAATCAATGGCAAGAAAGAGTGTTCTGGGGTTCAGTGGCCCTGACGCCCACTGCTCCTTCCAGAACAGGCTTTCTGCAGACACCACCGGAGCTGGAAAGTTCTGAGGAAGTTGGCACAGCTGAAGAAGGTCCACAGGTTGCAGGACCTAACTCTGACGTGGAAGAAGAGTGTGGAAAACTGTCAGCCATGCCAGCTGCTGAGGAAATGCAGAGAAATGTGGAGCAGGATGAGTTGCAGCAGGTCATACGGGAGATTAAAGAGTCTATTGTTGGTAAAATCAGACATGAAATTGAGCGGACTTTTGGCAGCATTATCTTCAAATAAAGCACCAAGTTCTAAGCAAGATAGTCATTAAGTGGAATGTTTAGACGGGCCTGGACCCTGCTAGTTGGTTAACTTTGGAGTTATTGGCGATGTACACCGTGGGCTTATCTTCTTCACAAGCTGCTTTTGGCAGAGTTGGGCTGCTATATACAGTGTACAGTGTGTGATCCTTCTGTAGCTGTCTTTTAAAAACATATAGAAACTTAGGCACTTTGCTATTTCTTTTCTCAACTACCAAAATTGTAGCGATTTGAAAAGCCTAATATTTATTCATATGTCAATATTTTTCCAATTGATTCCCTATGTAGAATTAATTATAAAACTTGAAGATTTTTAGACATAACCAACTTATAAATAACATATTACTTCAAACTAGCTTCTTAGAACACTGACCTCTATGAGGTATTTACTGTGCAATAACTGATTTATATTTTGAGAGCTTGAAGCAACCAATGATTTTCCCTCCACTGCTGTTAATTGGTGTCACTTCCAAGAAGACAAACTGTTGTGTTGTAAAAATTGCTCTTAATTCTTGAGGAGGCTACTAATAGCAGTAGTATAGAATTACATGAGGTTACCTACAACTACTTAATGTTCTTACACTGTAGGCCTTGTTGCTTTACCCAAAACAAATGTAATTTTATTACAGCTTATGTAGTATTTTTCTTTTGTAAATGTGTCTTATGTTAAACACTATGTACCTTTTGCATTGTCCAGTCTTCTTATTTTAAGGAGACGTTTCTTCAGTCTTGTAGACTAAATAATAGAACATTGTCAAAATAACGGGGTCTATGACTTGAATGGATAGAAATGAATAAGCTAGTTTTGTGTTTTTCAAAGTGGAAGTAATTTAGATTTGTTATCCTTAGACATAAATGATTTTAATTCAGTTTTAACCAGTGAAAACCCTTTGATTTTATGAAAGGAAAAGAAAATGGTTTCTTCTTTGGTGTTATATGTGTTGAATAAATGTGTAAAGTAACAACAACATGTTGGAATTTGTCTTTTAGCATTTATAATTTTCAATTCCTATTATGTTTCTTTGTGTGTGAAATTTTAATCAAAAATGGTTGAGATGTTAACTCTGTTTTTTGAAAGAATATTTCAAAGGCTTATAAATGTTTGAAATGTTACACAAAGGCTGATTTCTAAAAAAATTAAAACAATAAAGTATTTATTTTGCCTAAAATATTTTTTAAAAACTCTAAAAATAGTTCAGCATAACTTGCAACATGGCATGCTTGAATACTTCTAATATATAGCTTACCATAACTGTGGTTACCATATCTGTTCTTACCTCTGGTCCTGAAGAAGGGAATGTTTGGTCAGCTGAAAGCTCAAAGTAAACAATTTAAAACTGAGTACTGAGATAAAATATATAATTAAAATTCCCCAGCAAAACAAAGCATAAATATGACAGGCTCATATATATGGTATGGTACTTTTTTCCCGGCATGTTTTAAAGAAAATGCAGAGTCATTAAAAATTACTACTGGACAAGAGAGGTAATCATATTTCACATATATAATCACATTTCGGAATGCACTTATTATACAGTAAGCTATCTTTGTGTAATTCAAAAAAGGTGTTTTATATGCAGTCAAAAATGTTATAGTAATGGAGTTTTGGAGCTGAGTATCACCCTTTAAAGATTTCTGTTTTTGATATGTACAAGCATTGTTTAAAAACATGGAAAATTATTATTGTGAATTAACTTTTTCTTAGTGCTCAAAGTTTTATGGCATTTTACTCAGCACTATAAAAATGGGAGTAATCACATTATGTAGAGTGGAGATCACCTTCCTCCTCAAGGAGAAATAAGTCCAGCAAGAAGAGTCTGGCATCATTGTTAGTTCAGGACATTTTTCATTTAAATGATTTTAAGGGTCTTTTCAAGTCCAAACTTCTATGTTCTTTTTACTTAAGGGTAAAAGTATATATTTTTAAAATTAAGAGACTGTGGAGAAAAATTATTTCAGCATACTTTTCACCAAGTTTGGATAATGGAAAGGAATAAGTTTTTATCCAGGAGGTTGGAGCTCTGTATATTTACCTGCATTTGTCCAGGACTTGGATATTAACCTTTCTAGAATAACTTAAGATCTTTCATTCTCAATGCTTCTTTTAAATCTCTAAAGTGGGCATAAGTAACCTGGTACATGGGAAGTAAAAAAAGATTTAGTTGCCACATGTGTGTATTCCTGGATGGCAGAGCCAACTGTTGACAGACATGGTGGCTGAGCAACCTGCAGCTAAAATGATGCAGAGAATTCTGAACTTCAACACACATCTGCGCTCCTGAGCCTATTCTGAAACAGGCCATCCTCATTAAAGCTACAAGCAGGCCAATTTGAGCTTGAGGTGTCCTATGTATAAAAAAAAGTATAGAAAAAAGGACTGCAAAGCTTATTCCTTATTATTTTTGATTCTTGAAAACATTTGTAATCCTTGACAGAAGAATTGGAGTTAAAATTTAAAAATATAGAAGGAAAGATGACACCCAAAATATCTTGGACTAAAATTTTCCCAGAGTGATTGAAAGTCTCCAGTAAAAAAAGTGTTTTCTTCTTTTTATTCTTTCAAAGTCTATTTTCTTGTTAGAGCTCTTAATGTAAAGTTAACAGTGTTTGCTACATCAGAGAGGAAGTCATAACCTCTTTGTTGGGAATTTTGTCAGATATACTTTGGTAAGCTCTCAAAATTGAGAATGTGTGTCTTTGAGTTTATGGTTTAGTGCTTACCTTCCTTTGTGAAGTGGTTTAGGGAAAAACTTTTAGTAAAAGAAGTAGTTTGAAGTGATTTAGTAGTTGGGAAAGTATGTGTTGGATAAGAACAAAGCTCACATGTTTTAAACTGTGTAGGAGACTTTTTTTGACTCACAAATGAAAATGCCAAGGATAAATTGGATTTTATTCAACTTGTGAGCAGAGATGGCTCCATTTTTCTTGATCTTTTGTGTATCCACCTTTTGCCTGGCATCTTTGGCCCTAAGATCCTATCCTTATGGTGACATGACAGCTGCCAGATTTTGTTTTTTCTCACAGTGAGAGCAAACTGAACACTGTCTTTGATTGCTGATCAAATGCCCTAGTTTTTCCTTTACTAGATTATCTACAGATGCTCAGCTTTGGACTAATTTCAATGCAACAGTAATGCTTGGTCATGTTTTAGGATTGAGGTAGGAGGAACAATGGTGAAGCAATCTTTATTATAAAGAGTGTGATAAGAAATCAGGGTGTACCTTTGAATTTGAGAACAAAGTAAATTCCACACAAACTTCCTGGCTACTACACAATGAGGTGAGATGGTGAGGCTAGAATGATGTTTGATAAAGCAGTTGCAGTAACCATTGCAGAACAAATATTATCAAGAGCAGCTAAGTTTCCCCAGAGGAAACTTGGAGACCATATAGAGACACCATGCCTTCATACCATTATAGTGATAAAAATTTTTTTGAAAAGAAATTAATCTAATCCTCATACTTTGCAGATGAGGAAAGCAAAGCCGAAACACTTTTATTTACCCAACAGAATATATAGCAGATCTGGAGTAGACTTCATAACAGGCATTAGTCCAATTAGCCTTCTATCAGAGTTACTCAATTATTCATTTAATATGTAGTGAACAACACTGTTTCTGGCATTCCCTATTAAGAAATGTCTGTCTTCCTAGCTCACTGAAAATTATCTTCTCCTTGAATAACTTCTTTAGTCTTTATAGTCAAACATTCCCTTTCCATATTATGAGGATCATAGCATTCTCTACCTCTCTCGATTGCCTTCTATATTATTCTTATGATTATTTTATTTTTTTATCTCTCTCACTGGAGTGTGCATTTCTTGACCAAGAAGACTCTGTTCTGTAAATTTCTACATCTTTCAGAATGCTGCAGAATGTCAGGCATATCCTACATATTAACATTTGAATATATGGATGGATAAGTAAAGCAATTAATAATTTTTGGCAATGTTTTAACTCATACAGTGGTGATTTGAAAATTTCTTAGTAGAGAGAAATTCATCAGAATCATGTTAATTGTCCCTAAATAGTTTCTAAATTTGGACCAAGCTTCTTTTTGGCGACCTAGTTGAAAGGAGTGAAGTTGCCTTCATCCACTTGCTACACTCTTTCTCCACATCGCTTTCTCCTGAAGTCTTTGTATGCATGTGTAGAAATGTTTTCTCATGTATCTTTCCTCAGTGCTACTGTGATATAAATTGCTCTGTTCTATTCCAGTAGACACTTTCAGGAATCATTTGAGATAAATTTATTCTAAATTTATATCCCTAATACTTTTAGATGAATGTGATTTTTACAGGCACTCTGGAGGTAGAAGTTTTAAGAAATCTACATTAAATTTTGAGTTCATATAGCATTAAATTAATGGTATGACCTTTGAACAAAAGAAGATCTTCTTTTTCCCTTTCTTCACATAATTTCTGTTTGACTTGCCCATCCATAAAATCAGCCTAGCCTTTCCCATGTCACAATTCATTTTGGAATATTCCTAGAAATTATGCCATACTGGAGAGAAGAGAAAGTATTGAAAGAACATACTAACAAACTAACTCTCAACAAAGGAATGGACTTCATTGGGCCAATTCTTCCTAAGAAAATGTAAACTTGATGATACATTTGTTATAAGAAAAGGAAATTACTTGCAAAACAAAATGTCACTGCCTGATACAGGAAGAATTAAAATTCACAACAGAAATATTATATAAGAATCTATTATATAAGATTCTATTATATTAGAATCAATATTTATAAAAAGGCACACATTGAAAATTTTAGGCAGTTGAATATACCTACAGGGAAGACATAATGAGACATTGAAAAGGTTCCTTTTTGCTATCAATATACATTATTACTTATTTGAATAGAGAGTAAATCTTTAATTGCAAATGGGATAGCTAAAACTTGGTGGTTTATCTTTGCTGTCTTAGTAGTAGTACATATCAAAAAGAGTATCCACCAAGTTAAATGATAATAGTTTCCAAAAGCAATTTTTATCATACAATTAGAATGTACATATGTATTTATATGAACACAAGTAAATTGTTTAATTAATAGACACTACTCCTTAAAAAAGTAATTACTTACTTACCCTCTAATCCTCCCTTTGATTATGTTTTTATTTTTCTTTAGTTTTCACTGAATTTCACCAGCAAAAATCATATAAATTGACTTCTTAATATATGTATATGTATAAATAGCACAGGCCTGGACATCACAATAAGTCCAGGAAATAAAATTTGGATGTTAAATTTAGTGTTTACAGTGTCAAACATGATATTAATGTGTGGGCTCAGATTATATTTATATCCTGTGTTTTCAGTGCTTTGGACATTCATAACCCTTTTGGTTTGGAACTCAACATTTCCACATTTCATTTAAATAATAAGGTGTTCCTACTGGAAAGCCCTAAAATAATGCTTTCAATTATTTTTGAATTTTGAAGGAATAAGAACACCATTAACTAAAATGACATAACCATTTCAAATCTGGTATGTGGCTATGCCTCCAAAGAAACAACAGCATTCGAAGGAAAAAATACAAAGAACACAAAGTACAATGGGTTCTTCTAAGTGTCCTGTTGACATTTACTGAATTTAGACTCAAGGTTAACAGAGGCACTGTCATTACTATGTTGTGTGATTTATTTATGGACAGAATATTTAAGGGTATATCATTCTTATAGAATAGTATTTTGAGATTTTGAGAAAATGGAATCATGGATGTGCTTCATGTATCATGATGATTTACACTTCAGATGGTAAGGGAGGCTTGGCATGGAACGGAACCCTATCATGCTATGTATTCAGGACCCTCATTCTGTTTTATTCCTTTCTTTCTCTACACTTTGCATATGGAAAACTTCTCTTCCATTTAATCATTTTTCTGATATAAATGCAACTATGCCAGCTCATACAGTTTTATTATTTTAGTTCAAGCTTCAGGTGGGACAGACTTATTCAAAACATAGTGAAAGGTCAATATCTCATTCGCTGTTGAATTTTTTAAAATAAAACTTTAAGAAAACTAAAATTTGCCCATGTAAGGTTGAAAAATCTATTTAAGTGGTTTTATTTTAAAAACCTAAAATTATCACAAAATTATTCCTCATGATTCTCCAAGAGGGCATTAGGAAATTACAATCTATAAAATTTTAACTCACAATAATTGATTATAATTATTAATATAATTTACTGAAATACAGTAATGCTTTGCAAGCATCTGAGTATATAAAGCTATTTCATATTACAATAAAAACTAATATTTATTATTCTACTTTAGTAGCTATTGAAAACTTAAAAATATTTTTCCCTTTAATGAATGGTTCAAGTACTTGTCTTTTTTCCTTTTAGTTCTTTTTCTATATGATATTCTCTCTTGTTTCACTTTCAAATTATCATCTTTAACTTCTTTCAAATCACTGTTCTAGTGGTAATTCATTCCTATTATTCTAATTGTCCTGGAGATAGGCAACAGAATAACTCAGCCTTTAAAAAACTAAGTTCTTTTAGAATATGAATCTAATAACAATATTTTTTTCAAACCTGGTTTCTCTTATATGATAAACCCAAGATCAAAATAATTTTAAAAGTAAAATAAAGGCAGGAGGGTGGGAAACAGGGAAGTAGCATCTTGGAGATGGGGAATCAGATCTGTAGAAGGGGAAGAGAATAAGATGGGCAGGACAAAGGATTATAAATGATGGAGATGTGATGCATCTATGTACCAATTTCCCCAAATGGATATAATTATTAGGTGTTGAGAATATGTACTGATAAGAAAAGAAAGAAAACCCATAGTAATTTTCCATCTCCTGCAATATAAAAGTCATTCCTTATTGTGGTGCGCTGGGGCCTCCATGACATGTCCACAGACTCTGCATTCCTGTCTCTTCATTTCCTTCTAACCTTTGTTCACCACACTCAAGCCTGCTGGGTGACTTACAGTCCTAGACCACAACACAAATGCTGCAACCTTAGGGCTTTTGCTCAGTTTCTTCCTTTTTCTAAGATAACCCCCCATATATATATATATATATATATATATATATATATATATATATATATATGACTAACTTGCTTACATCATTGCAGCTCTTCTCAAATTTCACCTTCACAGTGATATATAACCTGACACCCCAATATAACTTACAACCTTTGTATTCTCTACACTCTCAGGTCCCATTACAGTACTCTGTTCTACATCATCAACCGTACTGGTCATCCTAGACCTACACTGTACTCTACTTATTTGTCATGCTTATTTTTCCTTCTTCCTCTTGCTAGAATTAACTTCTAGGAGGCAAAGATATTGGTATGTTTAAACATTGATGTATCCCTGACAGATAAAATAGAAAAATATGTAGCACACACTGAACTTCGAGAAATGTTTTTGAATAAAATGAATATAGTCTTTCCTGTGTAACTGTAGCTTTCTGGTCTGAAATTTCACCTAATTGTGAATAATCAATATTTTAAAAGTCACATCTGTACTGAACATGGAGAGGCATTTTTTTCTTGTCATTATTCCCTAAAAATTCCACAAATAACTTTTACATAGCATTTCCAGGGTGCTAAGTGTGATAATCTAGAGATGACTTCAAGATGTGTGTAGATTATATGCAAAAATTATGTAATTTTATACACAGACCTTGAGCATCCTTAGATTTTGGTATCTGCAGGGTGTCCTGGAATTATTTCTCCACAGATACTGAGGGACAGGCATATTAATCAATGTTTTAAAAGAATTTATGACTGAAAGTGTTACTGCTATTTACTAATAATTTTCAAATTTGTGTCAAAATGTTTTTGTTATTTACCTTGACTGTTCACTTTTACGCTAAATTTGAATAGGGAAATTTCTTAATAGTTCTTTTGTCTACATTAGTGAAATTTTAAGATTCCTACTCTTTGAGTAGAAACGATGTTAATATCAATAGAAGGTGAAGCTGCTTCATCCCAAATGGCACTCTGTCCATATTTTGGGGTTAAATGAAGTCCAATTGAACAATGCTTCATAGTTCTTTATTCTTTACTGTCTTTATTATTTTCATGGTAATTATGGTAAAACAAAATATTTGATTCTACAAGGACTCTTCATCATAGGTTTCTCACAGAGATAACACTCTTATGATTCCTCAGTAAGTACAACAGTTGGTCCAAAGTTGGAGATGGATTAGATTTCATAAAAATAATTTTCTTTTACATCTATTTGGCCTGAGTCTAGCCAAATCAGAAGACTTGTTCCAACAGACTGAAACATGTAGCCTATATCTCTGTAAGCAGGTTCACAGGACAAACTAAAGGATCCATTGTGGAGGCACAATAACATCCTCGTAAGTGTCTCACACCTCTGTGCTGCTGTTATATCAATATTCCATCTTCAGACAGTGCGACTATCTGAAGATTTAGTCCCAGATATATGTTTTCCTTCCTTCTTTCCTTTTCCCCTTTTTTTTCTTCCTTCCTTCCTTCCTTCCTTCTTGTTATGGGTTGTGTTTAGCTGTCTCCCCCAAAGCCTCACACAAATGAGGGAGGGCTTTCTTTTCCAGAGGGGCTGAATCTACAGTACCTTGTGCTGGGATTAAGGGCATGTGATTACTAAACCACTACATGTGATTGTTTGGCATCACCCTAATCCCTGTAGTCTGGATAAGACAAAAGATTCAGAAAGACACTGTTAAGGTCTTTTATTGCTTTTGCTGTCTTCTGCCACCATGAACTGTTGCCTCTCTGCCACCTTGCCTTGGAACCAGCTGATTATGGACAGAAATTTCTATGAACTGTAAGCCAAATAAACCTTTCTCCCTTTAACTTTAGGTATTGGGCATTTTGTCTTAGCAACAAGAGAAAAGTAACTAAGACACTTCCTATCTTCCTTCCTTCCATCCTTCCTCCATCCTCTTCTATTCTCCTTGCTTCTTTCCCTTCCTTTCTTCCTTTCTGCAGTGAGGGATCAAATCCAAGGTCTGTGTATGCCAGACAAATGTTCTATGATTGAGCTACATTCCCAGCCATACACACACACACACACACACACACACACGTACACACATGTGTGTATATGTGTGTATATATGCATGTGTATGTATATATGTATACGTGTGTATATATACTATATATATATATATATAGAGAGAGAGAGAGAGAGAGAGAGAGAGAGAGAGACAGGGTCTCACTATGTTGCTCACACTGATCTCAAAGTCCTGGGCTCAAGTGATCCTCCCACTTCAATCTTTAGAGCAACTGGAATTGCAGGCACATGCCACTACAACTAGCTCCATATTTCTTTTCATTATTTTGTTTTACTCCAGTTTTTTAGTAATTCTTATAGCCCACTATTTAATCAACCTCTCTAATTCCTCTGTTTCAACAATACCTGGATTTCTATTATGGACTACAAATTTGAGAGGACAGATCCATAATGGTAGCCATGATACTAAAACAGTATTTAAAAAAAGAAAAACATGTTTCTTCAACCTAAACAATTCCCCCTCCCTGTGGCTTTTGTTCTTTGTTCTATTACAAATGAAATTAGTAACTTTGTCCCTGTAAGTAAGGTTTCACAACCTCCTTTTCTTGTAAGATCCTTTTTTAACCCGATTCAGGCTACATATGCTAAGTCACAAAATTGTCACAGCTTGAGTAACTGCCTTTATTATACTTCTATCCACAAGTTGCATGCCTTCAGGTACACCAAGTCCTCTTTGGAACATGTGTAAAACTAGAGCCCTTCCTTTGTACTGGACTCAGCCTTAGGACACGAGTCTGCTGAGCCAGCGCACACCTAAATGAATCCTCCTGTTTTTCCTCCTGGTCTGTCTGACCTCTTAAATTCTGCAACAATATTATTATGAGGCTGCAGTCCCATCTTTCTTGATCCCTGGCTATCCCTTCTGGATAGACAATTCTGGATTCTGGAGTCAGTGTCTCACCATTGATTTGTCTTATCTGTCCTTTTCCACCTGGAGTCTGACTCTCAATTTTGATACACACTTAGACTCCTATTCTATACTTTAATTACTAAAATAAACACTCTTTTTTGCTTCATTTAAGAGACTCTAGGATTGTGCCTTACTTTTGGAATGAAGTTTACTTTTGGATTCCTCTCTCTAAGATTTTTCTGTTGTCCACTTGAGTTCTAATTATATTATCTTTGAGTGAATTACTGATTTACACAGTATACTGTTAAAATAATAATTTCGGGGTAAAAAAAGCTTATGTTATGTGATTTATACAATGAAACATTGTATTTTTACTCTGCATGATAAAATAAAATATAAGTCCTCTATTAGCAAAATGTGAATACATGCAACTAGAAATCCAAAGTAATGCTATTTGAAAGAATGTTATAAAATGCTTTTCAATTAACTTTACACTTTAAAATACTGATCATGTTTATTCTTTATAGTCATCACATTGAACTGTTGGAAGATTGATATATCAATTGCTGATCTGTTTCAATAAATATTTATAAATTTTTTTACAAGTGGAATCAATAACTGACTATTGTGAATAGTTTGTATTGTGCTGCCTGGTACATTCCTCTTGCCTGTACAGGGCATAAAGCCCTGTTGACATTTAATAAAGTTTATTATTATTTCTTCTTGTTGGCTCAGATAGAATCTCTCCAACTGTGTTAACTTTTTTTTTGTATTGTAGGTTTCAGAACATAATGCTCAAAGGACACATAGTGGATATTAGAAGATTGTAATAAGACACAATGGAAAAAAATTGAGAGACTATTATTCTGCTTATGTGTTTCTGGATTTTTAGGCATATGAGCTAGCCAGAGAAAATGTCAAGTAATTCCCTATTGCCCCTCTTACTAAAGTAGAGTCTCCTGAGCTCTAAAGTCCAGTTTTGATTTTTCTGTACAACTCTTTTGAAGGATAACACTTGAACTGTGTATGTCTTTGGCTGGATCCATCTAACTGCATGAAATTTCCAAGTACTAGAAACCAGCTCTCATTTAATTAGCCCAATCAAACAATATCAGTCAACCTTAAAATAGTTACAGTATTATGAGTACACAACATAATTTGCAAATCTCATGAGAAGAATTTCTACTGATGATAGGTATTATTATGCTAATATAGTGATATTTATAGCATAGAAAAGCCATGACTCATATCATTTCTTAAAACTAAAATCAATTTATGTTTTTCAATAAGAATGTTAGAAGTTGAGATTGTTTTCTCTTACCTGAATGAGAATGATGCACCAGAACAGGAAAGATGAAGTTATTTTGCCTTTTAAGATTTCAGGTTCACTTGATTGGAATTATTGCTCAAACAACACATTAATCTCTCTTTGACTGACTGCCTCTCATATACTCTATGCCCCAAACTGCCATGAGTGCAATAAATGGTATGGAAATAAGACTGCCTACTAAGTGTGCCAAGATTTGCTCACCTAGGTGAAATTTTCTACCAGACATTCATTTGTTTTGTGTTTGAGAGTGAATACAAGGGCTCTGTGGTTATCCAAGCAAATTTTGCCTGCTTATGAAACTACAATTCTTATCAGAAAATATAATTTGTGTCCAAGAGGAAATAAATTCTAAGTCTTATTTTACTCTTAAGTCATATAGTATTTACCGAACACAGTCATGTTAATTGAAATTTGTTAAGTTTTATATGATATTTTGTTTGTTTTATATTTCCTATCTGATATGTACACAAGTAATCTCTTTCTCCTCTGGGAAATAGTTTCTCTCTATTCCATTAACAGTGTTTTAGGTGTTTTATCCTAGTCATGGTTGGTGACTTTAAGGCAGGGATTATCCAAGGAGCAACCAGCATTTAGCTGGCTTCCTATTTCTATTCATCCTTAGGTAAAAGAATAAAAATACTTTTGTAACAACAGACAAATCATTGTGTCCCAAAATCTTCTTTCTGTGTTCACAAATTGTGAAGCAAATGGCTTTTCAGAGAAATAATAAATGTAATAAAGTAAGGACAAAATTCTTATTTTGCCCTGATGATTGGTTCATTAGCACCATTCCAGATGTCACTGATACTGTGGAGGGCAAAGTATTTTTGCAGATGGCCTCTTTCTGACAAAGGAAAGAGTCTCAAAATATTGTCAGATTTTGTTGTTGTTGTTGTTTACTTGGTCTCTACTGAGTCAATGTTTTAAAAAATCAACCTTACAATTTCATTTATATTGAGCAATAATACTACAGATTACTTTGAAAAAAATTAAATTAAAAACTTACTTTTTCAATGACAGTGTTCACATGAAAATTTGTCCTTTTCATCAACTCTTTTTATTAGCTTTTCTTTTTTATCCTGTCTCTTGAAAATTGGGAAATTTTATAGTAAATCAATTTACTGTGAGGTAAAACCTGTAAGTAGTGACAGCTAAAACCTCTAAAAATGCATAACAAAAAAGGATGAAAGAACTAAGCAATAATTATGGAATGATAAATATTGAGATTCCATTGTATGTTAATATTTTAGATTCTCAGAAGTTTTATTTCTTGTAACTAGTTGCTTATTTTATAATTTAATTTGCTAAAAATCCTGAAACTGGCTCAAGCAGAAATCATCTTCTTTTTCCCTCATAATTTTTAGTGTGACTATTGGGTCAGTCATTCGTAATTTGGAACTTCTGCTAAATAATAAGAAATATAATATGAATGAGTAATTTCATGAGAAGCTGCTTATATTTTCCTTAGTATTAATATAAAACCTTATATAGGAATCTTTGATTTATTGCAAGCATACAATATCTTCTTATGCTCTACCAACAAAATTTGCATATAATAATTTAATGAAGACTGGTGTAACCAAGCTTTTTGGGCCAAGATACCTTCACAATTGAATTAAACCACACTGAATTTCTTTCTTTCTCCTTTCCTGCTTTCTACTTGTCTTCATTTCATTGCTTTCTCTTTTCTATCTTCCTTGTCTGTCTCACTAAGTCTTCATGATTCCTTAAATCCCATTTTGTTAATCAAAACAGATTTTGTTCAATTTTAAATTTTCTCCAAATTGAACTTCTTAGTTCAAATCATATACAGCTATTATTGTGCTATTTAAAATGATCAAACTAGATTTATTTTGTTGTTCAGTAGTTTTGTGAAAAGCTAAAATGTCAAATAAAACCCATTTATGTGTCACAATGCTTTTAGTGCATACTCAAAAAGATAGAGATTTGCTGATAATGACCTTACAAATATTAACTTATTTACCAATGTTATTAAGATCTATGTACATTTACTTGTAATTTTAATAAATTCTTCTTAATTTGAAGATCATTCACTATTTTCCACTTCATAGGCTATGTTTAGGATTTATGCCACAGAGAGGAGTGGATTGAAAGTAGGACTGATCATTGAGAAGAGTGGAGAAAAAATCCAAATCTTTACTTAGCAACTTTAAAACCACTATATTGTTCATATGTCCACTTCACTTTTATACAGAACTGAATTAAATAGCTGCTGTTTAGCCACCGCTGAGTTTTTGTAATATCTATTGTATATAGTATTGTATATTATGGGCTAGATAACTGACTCACAGACAGTGAGTCTAAGAAACATTCTAGCAAAGAAACACAAGTTATATCAGCTGATCAGTATTGTGTGCCATCATTTGCAGTTGCAGTAATTGAGCAGAGTAATATTAGTTTGTACTTTCAAAAGTAATGCAAGATTTTATGCCTCTCTGAAACTTTATTATATTTTTATAAAACAATATGCCTAACCATTCACAGCGGTCAAGATGTAGGATCAGCTTTGGCCCATCAACAGATGAGTGGATAAAGAAAATATAATTACATTACTCAGCCATAAAGGAGGGTGAAATTCTGTCATTTGTAGTAAAATGGATGGATCTGGAGGCTATCATATTGGATGAAGGTAGCCAGACTCAGAAAAATAAATATCACTTTCCTTCTAATATGTGGAATCTAAAACAGATAAAGTAAAGGGAAGAAAGGGAAGGGAGTAAAGGGAGATTAGTATAAGACAAGAGAAAAAAATAAGGGGGGATGTAAGAGAAGGTAATGAGGATGTATATGAGCAGAAGATGTGTACGCATCACAAACTCCCCCCTGCATGTATGGGTGTGGGTGGGGAGGGTGGCTTGTAGGGGTGGAAATGAGCAAAGTATATTATGTGCATGTACAAATCTTCCAAAATGAAAATCATAAATCTGTATAACCAATTTTAAAAAGAGTGAAAAGGATCACATCTTAGAAAAAGGATATTTTCTTGTATTTTTATGTATATTTTCTTGTATTTGTATATTTAGATGGTTTAGTACTTGACAAGTTCCCTGCTATTTTGCTGAAGAGTTTCTTCCAATATATTTTATGTTATGTCTTTAAATTTTAATTAGAATAATTATAACACGATAAAAATCCTTGGAGTCACAAAAAACCCCCAATAAAACCCAATATGCCTAATTTAAAATTCGTGTAATTCTAGGGTATGTAACCTAGAAAGGTTTGAAAGTGGTTATTTATTTTGAGCAACACAAAATGCTTTTATCTTTACTGTCTTTTTATTCTCTCTCTCTCTCTCTCATATATATATATTTTCTCTCTGCATCAGCAAAATAAAATTGAGTAGGTAGTAGAACACTCTCATGATCTGAATTTTTTCCATATGTTGTTCTTATTGTTCATTCCAAGGATAAGCCATTTGCATAAGAACAAGGACGAATAGTAGAACTATCTTTATTGCAATGTCTTGAAGGTGTAAGAGAAAAGTTTCACAACCAAAGAGATGCCATCCTTTCCAGAGAGAATGGTCACCTGTATTTGCAGTTATCTCTGTGCTCCAACAAATGATAACATGCAGAATGTGGTAGTTCTTGCTGTGTGCTTCCTCTCCTACCTTTACATCAGAGATGTAAATTTGTTGAAATATATATTCGTCTTGCAATTTTGTACACTTATGTCAATATTTTCCTTTCTATTTTGCATTTCAATATACGAAGTATCCACAAAATAAATCTGGGAGTAGTCTGAATTCAGTAGGAATAAAGACTACAACAGAATTCCATCATGAAGGCTTGAACAGATAGATTCAAGGTCACCAGTCACAAGAGGCCAGAAAACACAAAGACAGAAGACAGGGGTCAACAGAAGTATCCTCCTTTCAGTGAAATGTGGGGATTTTGGAGCCATTTTTATTCTTTGAAAATAAAAGCAGTTGCTTATCTCTGCCTGCCCAAAAGGGCTATGAGCGCTTGAAAGGGTTCTGACCAATAAATGCGGTATGTCTGTCCCTTGGAACACAAATTACTCAGACTATTAATACATACTACATGGAAGAGAGGAGAATTTCTATAGAACTCTTTGAGAAATTCTGGTTTAAATAAAATAATAAGAAATTCTTTTTGCAGGACTTCTCAGAGCTTTCAATATATGCCCAAAGCATATCAGATCATGAAAACTCTCCAAATTAAATACCTGGTGGAATGAGTTCTCTGTTGAAAACACTAGGAAACTGAAGGTGACAGTATCTGACCACTTTAAGAAGCAAATCTACATTGTCACATGCCTTTCTAGACTTCTGAACTATTATATAGGTCACTGAATTTCTGGTGTGTAACTGTGATTTCACCATGAAAGTCCAAAATGTGAACTTTACTCCTATTTTAATTAAGTGTACTTCTCAAATTCCTGTCTCAAGCTATGAACTATATCTAAATGGCAATATATCCAGTGGCCTCCTAGAATATTCAATGGGATAGATATGTTTAAATCCCACTCAAATTTGTTCTTTTATGGATTGTCCAGTTGATTTCCAAACATAACTACCACCATAACAGCAATAACAACCATTACTAACATTTATCAAGACATTATTTATCAAGTACTTTACATGGATTATCTTAACCTTCAAAAGCCTGATAGGCACGCAGTGTTACTTTTCCACTTTATACACAGTGTGATAAAAAACTACAGTGAATATTTAAGTTTTTAAAATGTATTACATTAAAAGACACATTACCATTAATCCCCCCTACCATACTTCTCTCATTTTGAACACAATTATCCCATCATTCTTGCCATGTTTGGAAGTCCTCTTTCATAAGCCTTTTTAGCTTGATATCCTGGATTTATTCAACATGTTTAACTCTGATAGATATTTGAACTTTGTGGAAGAGCAAGAAGTCGCATGGTGCAAGATACAGTAAATAATGTTACTGAGAATAAATTGTAATATTTTCATGAGCTTGCCTTTCCTTTGGATGGCACTTGGAAGCAGCATTCACTGTATCTTTGATCATACCTGGTAAAGACACTCATGAACAAGGACTTCCACAGCTGCTCCAGAAAGTAGCAAGAACAATGAAATAAGTGTGTTTGAAGAAATGGGGGAGCATTTTGAGGATATTAATGGAAATATATCTTTTATTTTAATAAATTTTAAAAATTTAAACATTCACCATATATTTTGTTCCTACTATGTAAGCTTAAGTGATTATACTATATGTTATCTTGTAAAGATTATATAACTTACCCATAATTTCTCAGTAACAATCTGTGGAGATAAGAAATCTACCAAGCAGTTTTTTCTTGAGAGCCCACGTTTAGTTACAACTATTTCATCACTTACTTTTTACTAGTTCTGTCTATAATAGCATATTTTTCCTAACATCTGGTTAACATTTTGCAAGTATCAACTCCAAATTTAAACTCCATCAATTATTAAATGTTGTGAAGTCTTCTAGAATTATATTTCTCACATCACTTCATTCTCTTCATTCTCATGACCAATATCTTACACAGCCTTCACTAGATTTTAAGAAAAATATATTAATAATCTATCAGCTTTCAAACTCACTTCCAGCACTGAATACAGAGATTATTCTGATTACTCTTCAGCAAACCTCTTACCGTCACATATTGTTTCTTAAATAATTGTAATTGTTTCTTCTTAAATTCTACAACATTTAAGTGATATCACAGAACATTTAATGTGTGCTATTCTTATAATGTGCACTATTCTTATAAATTAGGCATCCATTTCAACGAAGAAATATCCTGACCATGGCCTCAATGTATTCTGTACTGACCTGACTTGGAATTTAACTTATAATTAATTTAACTTATAATTACTCCCTTGATGCATGGACTATAATGTATTCATTATCTGTATTATTCTGTCTGTGTATTATAAATGCATAAGATGTTTTCTAAATAACTACATTAAAAATGTCAAAGATTATGTTTATAAAACTCAATTAAGTAAAATCATTCTAATTACCTTTCTATTCAAGCGTTGTCCTTCCATGCACTTTGCAACTGTTGCACGTTAGCTCAAGCCATTCAAGAAGACTGGTCCTCCTGTGCATGATCTTTTGTCACTTTAAGTTGCACTTACTAAGCAACTGCCAGATAGTGGCATATTCTTGATGAATTTTGGGTTCAGGATCTTGAGAGAAGCTATTTAGTTAATTATAAGGGAAAAATGATAAATTCCATGGAAACCTTTCCATTTATTATTTGGTGAATACACAGAAAACTTAAAGGTGAACTGAACTTATTCCACTTCATTGTAACATTATCAATAGTCAATAGGGAAAAAATAAGAACCAAAAAAAGAAAGAAACCAAACTCCCAATAATGAATGTCAGCATATTGTATACCTAAAATGTACCAATAAAATAAATGAATAAAAAATTATCAATCATCTGATTAAATAACTTGTGAAAATAACTCGTGTTCATACTTTTAAGTTAAATCTTTCATTGGAAAAGCTAGGAAGGCAAATAAATATGTTTGTGTGCATTTTAAATATCTTATATTCTAGAGATAATTTCTATTTAACTGTGGGTGAATTTGGAGCACCAGAGCAAAATTGGATTTGATAATTTAAATTTTTTCATATGTAATCCATGTCATTAATTTATCTGGAAATATTAGGTTGATTTTGCAAAATTCAAGTAACATATCGAATGTTTTTCTCCTGGTCAATACAGTGATAGCATTTTCCTCTAGTCCTTCCAGACTATGTCTGTGTCTACAAGAACAGTGGGACGTGGGGAATTTAAAGCATTGTGATATTTAATTTGATTAATTACCTCATTAAGGCCTTGGTTTTCTCTGTTCCTCTGTGGCTGAACTGTAACTTAAATATAAATTTTTTGAAATCTTCCAGGTATCAAATATATTCTTTGAATTGTATCATCTAAACAAGTTAAGACTCTATTAATAAGAAAAATAATGAATATTCACTGAAATCAGTGTGCATCTTCAAGTCAAACCTATAATACTTTATATTATATTGAAGGAAGTGGCAAAAAGCCTAGTTTTATTTCCTCTAATGTGAAAAAAATTGTATACTGAGAATCTCAGTGCCAACTCCATTTATGGCAAATTCACAATTCAGCCACTATATACAGCTTAAAATGATCTGCAATTTGATGCTTACATTTATAAATGTCAGTCTCATGAATTGGTCCTGAAGGGAAATGTTGAGCAGTGGTTTTGAAGTCTGGATGTAAAACACAAGGCAATTTGTATATGGACAAAGTTGCCTACTCCTCTTACGCTGCATATACTCTACAGAGAGTGCAGTCTAAAATGAAAGAAAATACTTCTATCTCTTTTTTTAGCCACTAACTTATAGGTCTTTTATTTAGCATGATTTATTGCTATCCCCACATACAGTTAAACATCAGTCTATGTTGAGCTAAGAAAGATTTCCAGGCCTTTAATCACTGTATTTAACTGGAGTATAAGTGCTGGTGCATTATCACCTTTAAAGTAGACCATAAGTCTTTGGTAGTGAGGCTTCACTTACTCAGCAGTCAATACCTTTCCTTGTTTTTGTTTGTTTGTTTTGTGTTGTTTTTGTCTCTTGTCTGACATGGAGTTACATGACATCTTCTTATTTCTTGTTAGATCTTTACAAGAAGGTGAAATCATGCTGACAGAATGTGCTTGTAATATCTCTGCTATGTATCTTCAGTCTCTAATAAGATGCAGATCTATCAAGCTAGTTCAGATGAGAGAAGCCACTATGTCCATCATCTTTCACTAGACTCATTCTCATAACTTCGCGGCTAAAGGCTACTCTTATTAAAGTTCAGTCATGTTTAATATTTTGCAATAAAGGGATGGGAATTTTAATTGGTGGGTATACACTGAAATGTTGGAAAGGAATATTACCTCTGATTCAAAATCAAAAACAAAACCCAAAATAAATTGTCCAGGTCAACAAAGTGAAATAGAAAATTGGGGGATTGTAAATTAATTAAAATATCTTTGCTTCATTTTCAATTCAATTTATGATTATCAAATTAAATGCTATAATATTTAATTGGGATTCATGTGTGGACCTGCCAGATTATGAAGATCACGTTTCTAATTGCTGTAATAGCCCTATTCCTGTTAAAAATGAAACTCTGTGATTAAACTTTAGAAATAAATAGTAAGGGCTGGAAGTGTACCTCAGTGTTACAGCACCTGGTTACCATGAATGAGGCCTTGGGTTCAAGTTTCCAGTACTACCTGTCCCCCCACCCAAAAAGAAAAAAAAAGAAAAGAATAAATAGGTCTAAAGTCTACCATAAAAGGCACTGAAATTAATATTATGATGGACTTGAATGTACACATGCATACATATATAATATAATAATAATACTTGAGCTGTATATTTTGCCTAATTATTCATCACGTTTATTATGAATTCCTTCTGGACAACCAGCTACATAACGTTTCATCTTCTTTTGTTGGTGAAAAGGATCATAGGACAGAATTCTGACAAATGGAATAATGTCAGTAATTTATAGCACTTCCAACTTTCTTCATTTTCTGGATGCTGAAATTCTGTTACTTTAATACTCTAATCAGTAACTAATACTTATGTCCTAGTGTTATTCTAGAGCTAAGTTAGATAGAAAATAATAGGCTGTCAGAGAGGGATTGGGTCCTTGAGGAAGTCAGATGCAAGCCTCCCTAGAGATAAACAGCAACTTGAGATTATACTGTAATTGACACCACCTGGTCCAGTGATCTTAGCTAGGCATCAGACAAATAGGTAGATGATCAGACCATCTGGACCCATACTTCCCTCCCTTTCCAGGAATGCCTTTGCCTTCTACCATTAAAAGTTATAGATAAGCTTAGGTTAATGATGAATGATGCTCACCATATACCCTTGCTATGATCCTCGTACACTTATTGAATCAATATTAGCTAAATGACTATACTTGTAATCTGATAGGTTGATTGTAGTTTGGCTCACATTGTACTCATGTGTGATTTTGCTATATAAACTACCTTTGACAAAGAGCTTCAGCAGCCATCCACTTTGGACCTGTCCTGGAAATCCAGGAGTTCTTCTTCTTGTTATATCCAGTAAAACTCTCCTAACCTCTTCCTTTGGTTTGCAACTTCATAGCTTGGTTTTCTGAGGCCATGAACTTGCCACATCTGATGTCTGTCAGGTTGGGAATTATTTTCCCCTTCACAGTATGTCCTTCAGAAATCTCCAGGGACAGAAGAACTATGTAGTAGCTACATTTGAGTATTTACTGCGCCTAGCATAAATGTATTTTGTGCAGAATATTTTTTAAAGATGCTTTTTTCTCCTTATCAATTAACAAACAATTGTTCATACAGTGGCCACATGTTCTAGTTTGCCCAAAACTTATCAACTCCACTCTTTCGCTCTGGTTAATTATTAATGCCACTTCTTTCATCTGAAAAGTCCCAGTTTACCATGATCAAGCACTCACATTCTGCCTTTACTGTGTAAACTGCTCCTTAAGACAGGCACGTGGATGATGAAAGGTTTGCTTCTATTTATGGGCATACTCTTGCTGATTGCTAAAGGATCAATAGAATTAGAGGATGAACATTTTGCAACAGTTAATGTGATAATAGTTCAGGCAGCAGGTACCTATGCCTGCAAATAGAAGCTCACAACACCTACAAAACTTTCTTTAGAAAATATCAGACTCAAATTTAATCAAATTGCTAGATTTTAATAACAATTTATAGGAAACACAAGAAACAAAGAACATGATTAGTAACATCACTGGAATAAAGCCTGTGAGATCTACTTGATGAAAATTCTGTAAGACAGAAAAATGAGCTCTTTCAAGACAAAAATCACATGAGAAAGGAAAAAAATTAATAGTGCAATCAAAAGAGACTTAGGAAACATATCCAGTTGCAACATATGAATATCATCTAGATTCTGATTCAAACATATATAAGATATATAAGAAGCACTTGGACATTTAATTATTTTAAGGGATTTAAAATACATACCTAAATTAAAGATGAAATTATATAATCCTGGGAATATATTTTAAAATAGTTCAAGGGGCAGGGAAATGAAGAGACTATGTACATTTAATAAAACTTTCTATCTAGAAAATTTTCTATCTCAACTTATAAAAGTTTGAATAAGATGTTTTGTTTTAGGACGGTGTAAAAGTAATACACACTCAGCAGAAATCTTATATTCAATTTTGATCTTTTCACTGGCTATCAACAAGCAGTAGGAGACTCCATGCTGCACAGAGTCCCGCTCCTAGTTGGGCACAAGATCATGAGCATGAAAAATGAACACTCAGCAGTGCACTACACTGCTAAGCTATGCAGTTAGCTGTGTTTAATGTATTTATGCAAAAAGATATTTTATTTTAGGATGATTTTATTTGGATGTAACTCTATCGTAAGTCAAGCAGCATCTGTAGTTTGATAATTGCTGAAGCTGAGTGATAGATAAGAGTTTTATTATACAATTTCCTTCACTTGTCTGTGTTTACATTTTTCCAAAACTTGGATTTTTAAAATGTTTTGAAGTTCCTTGATTTGAATGCTGTTTTATAATTGCAGTAGTTATACATGTCAGGGATTAATAATGAACAGTGCCTTTAAATAGGGAAAAGGGGGTTATTGGTGTTGGCCTAAGTAGCCAAATTTAATGATCAGAATAACTGAAGGGAAATTATAGTAACCAAGAAAAATCTATAACAAAAAAAAAGAAAGAAAGGCAGGTAGGATCAGACATGATTAGATACAATTTCAGCCAGGGAATATATAATCTCAATGATGGCAGCATCCTCATTGGGGATCTCAGTGGAACTGAAATTCATTGACTCTTATGCCATGTGTACTGAACCAGAAGCTCTAGGGATATGCCATGCAATCTGTATTGTTAATACTGACTCCAGGTAATTTTTTCTGGTAGAGGGGATTGAGCCCAGGGCCTTCTCACTGAGTTACATACTCATTCCTTTTGGATAGACTTACTAAATTGCTAAATTGTTCAAGCTGAGCTCAAATTTCAGATTCTCAACCTCTCAGAGTGCTGGGATTAGGAGCATGAACCATCATGTCCCACACCTCCATATAATTCTGATGTAAGCCAATCTCTGAAAATGATTTGAATTTTTTAGAGGAGAAAGTAGGTCCAGACAAGCCACATTATACATATAATTGAAAATTCATAAGAAACACTTACACACCCTCTAATGGAGATGCGGGATGCCAAAAGATATTTTATTTGTAATTTCTATCTTCTAATTAGTGTGTAGTTCCTTGAAAGTAAAATGCCATTTTCAACCAGCAAAAGTAAATGGATTAAAAATATTTCAAAAATGAATAGTGTTTATGCCTTTATGATAGACTATTTGTACAAGTAAAGTATTATGTAAATAAAATATGGGCTCTCAGTGCAGTGTTCTTGAAATAAATGGAGAATCAATCTAACCTGAAAAAAAATCTTTTTTGTTTTCAAAGGTTCTTCTGGTAGGGAATACTATTTGGAATAATAATAGACTTCTAGACCTATATTTTCCCTTTCTTATAGTGGAATTTGTAGAAAAAAAGTTTAACTTCTAACTTTATTATTTTCATCTATAAAGTGAAATTGGAGAAGTTACCAAATTTCCCACAGGAAAAACATAAACTTTTGCTATAATTCACACACTTCTATAAAGAGGTATGCGTGCGGTTCATTCTTCAACTGTGTGTTTGCTATCCTGCCTTTGAGGAAATGCTTCTCTGTCACTCATTTTTTTGTTCTGTCACATGTTATGTGGGACCAGAGAGAGACAAACTCTTGTGGCCTCTGTCTCTTTTGTTGCTGTCTCCTTTCAGGCATCTGTCAGGCCCCTTTGGTGAAGACTGTAGGGAACACACTTCTTCTTCCTTGTAAAAGCAAATATAAAGCATAAAAGAGCAAATAACTGGAACAGAATAGGAAAAAACACTCCAAGTGGGTAAACATAGCTCTTGACACATATCTTTAGTTGAAGAGATGACAAAATTCAATAGACTCAAAGTAACAACCAGTAAATATGTCATATTGATACAAGAATTAGTAAGACAAGTGTCAGGATTCTATTAGATAGTAAGGACAGCAGCACCAAAATGGAGTCTAGAAGCCCAAGTGGATTCTGCTGAGCCACCACCCTCCAAGGGTTTTACAAAAACACTTGTCAGGTGCCCTGAGGCTGTCAAGGATTTTCCAGAGCATGACCAGACAGGCTATAGACTCAAAGGCACATGGGCCCTGTATGGGCACTTCATTGATTAGACCGTGAAAAGTATGGTATCTCCTATAAGGCAGAAAAAAATACTGCTTACCCAAAGGCCTAAGCTCCTTTCTAACTAAATTTTATAAACCTTGGACAGTGTGAAGAGCTCTGTGGGAAACAAACAAAAAAATCCCTATACAAAGGGCCTCCATAGCTATCCTGCTTAGGCCCCAGGCTCAGCTACCCGGAGCTCTACTTCTTTGTGTGTGTGTGTATATATATATATACACACCCACATATATATATACACACCCACATATATATACACACATACACACACACACACACACACATATATATATATTTTTTTTTTGTACTGGGGATAGAACTCAGGTCCTTGCGATTGCGCAGCAGGCAGCAAAACCAATGAGCTAAATCCCCAGCCCTGCCTTTATATTTTTTACTTCTTTGCTTTTGTATCTTTGAAATGTACTTACATCCTGCTTCCTTTCTCTGCGGTTTCATTCTTTTTCATGATGGGATACGACCCCAGCATTCCAATATCTAAATTATATCAATTATAGCAATGTGTTCAAAATATAAACCCAGCATTTACTAGCCAAGTGCATGTTGATGAATTTGAACTTTTGAATCTTACTCAGTTTATTTGTAAAATAAGATATTAGAATTGTTGTGATAAGTTTGTATAAACATTAAATAATGCATTGTTTGTAAAAGTACCAGGGACATGGTAGGAATATTTTATTCTTTGTAAGCTGTTAAGCATAAAGCTACTAAAATACTCAGAATATGAATAAAAGAAAAAACATACATTTGTAAACAATCATATGAGCTCAAAGTATATAATTCATTTATTCTATTAAATATTTCCCATGAGCAAGTTTTTTTTTTTTTTTTTAATGTGGGAGACATAATTAACAAAGCAGGAAAAAAAAATTCAACCTTCATGGAGTTCAGAATTCAGTGCAATAACTCCCAACATAAGTAATATATGGTTAAAATATTTTTCAGTATATCTTTCTTAAATTATTAACACAGGTTGTAATTTCAGCTATTGTCTGAGTGGTTCCCCCAAAACCTCTACTAAGACTAAACTATTACTCCAAATTTTCTTCTCATGAGAGCTATTGATAGTGAAATTTGGCTTAATTTCAGCAAAATCTCACTCATCAATATTCCGGGAGAGTAAGAGCGGTAGTCGATCTGTTTGCTAAGAGCTTAGCAGTAGCCTTCCACTAGCACTTACTGAAGCGGGCTGGGAGCAGGTGGTTGCAATCTGCAGCAGTTTTACTTAACTGCTTTCCTCCATTTTGCAAGCTTTCCTTTCTCAAGTTCAATGACACTGCACCTGAGAACTCATCAGTATGCAAAGACACATGCGCCTGCCTACAGTAAACATGAATCTCTCTTTTAAAAATGAAAAAATAAGAACACCATGAGACAGCACTTGCCTTTGTAGGACCTGTCACTTATCATTCTAAAGGTTGTGTTTTTCTGGAGGTAAAGCTTGTTTTCTTTTGTTTTAAAATTTGTCATTGATCCAGACTGTGAAGATGCACAGGTGTGAGGATTTAAATGGCAATGATTAACCTTCCCACCCACAAAGAATTCTAACTAGAAAATTAAGGATGTTGCCAGTGTTTGCCAGCTTGATTGCTTTATCCAGCATTAATTCATGATCTCTGAGGTGCTTAGCATTCTGCAGGGAGATTCTCCCCATTTTTCTCTAAACTCTCCTGGGAACTTTTATTATACTCATGACTAAAGATAATATTCCCAGACTAGCCAATGTAATTGAAGTGATTTATTATGATTGTTTTATAAAATAGTTTTTCAGGTAGGCTCCAGTCAGCCCCAGTCCAAATGGTCCACAAGGCATTAAAATTCTGTAATCCCAGTCTTTCTGACCAATGAGTTGACAGCATTCAAGTAGGACAGTTTTTCCATAATTACTTGGTTATGATACATTTTTACCACAATTTCAGCCCCTTTCCCTAATCTTATTAACTTGTAGCTTCACAATTATTAATAAAACAGATTTAAAAAATATAAACCAAGGTAGAGGACATAAGACTACAGAGCTCAAATAAATTGTAAATACAAATGAACATATCATGCAGGACATTAGCAATGGTTAAGCCAGCTATAGAAAAAGTGAATTACAATGGAGAAAGTAAATGTAATTTCTCATCTTCACATCCTTATAATCAAGTATAGCATCTGAGCGATTGTGTAGGGATGAAGCATAATTGATATAGTCTTATGGTAAAAAAAAGATTACAACTAACCCTTGGGAAAGAGCTACTGAATAAACTAGGTGAGATAACCTATACATAGTGAGAGTTGATGTTTGAGACTTTTTCTTGTTGGATCTCTGTGTTGGTAAACTGATATTTTAGGCTGTCTTCCCATCTTTCCAAAAAAATAAAATCAATATAAAAGTTAATTACTTAAGGCAGGCTTACACAAAGTCATACCTAGCATAGTTGTACCTGATCTTATAATTGAGTAATTGTCCAAACAACATTCTACTGCTCTCAAAAGAATTGATTGACAATTTTGGAACACCAAGAAGAATTTTAAAAATATAATTATTTGAGAATCCAAGACAGAGAATATAGATAGAATTTTTCATCCTCAGACAATTCTTTCATATTTTGCACTTCTGTTTCTCTGTGTTATTTTATAATAGTGACTTTTTAACCAATCTAAATAGATAATTATGTAATGCTAATTTTTTATAAAATTTACATGTTCTTTTAAAAAATCCCACATTTATTCTCTATTTTATTGTCACAGATGAGAGTTCTCTCTTAAAAACTAATATTTATAAATGAAAGATTTATGGACTGGTTTTAAAAATCTATTTCTCAGTGAATGACAGATGGTTACAGAAAAATACACATTCATACATCCTTCTTTATATTGTAACTATTTGTGAAATATTTTATTTCTTTAAACAAAAAATTTCAATATCCACAACTACTTATTCTTAGAAAAATAATAACTTATTTTTAGAAAATAACTTATTCTTAGAGAACTATTCTTAGGAAATATCACAATATCTGCCACTGTATTTACACAAAGATGTCATCTTTAAAAGGGAAGGTTTTCTGAAATTCATACTCATTGGTTTTTATAGTATTTATTAGTGTTAATAAGCTCAGTCTAAATTTCTTCCATGGAATTTTTCTTGGATTCTTTAGAAACGAAATCATTTCACATGAAACCAGTTGTTATTTTTAAATACACAATAAAAAGACTGAAAAATACCTAAATAAACGGCTTCATTAAGTAGGGGTGATTTAATTTACAATGCTTTTAAATAATTGCTTATTAACACATTAAATTCTGAATTGTTAGTCAACATTACCTCTCTTTGATATGCAGGCTAATAACTTGATAGGGTACTATAACCCGTAGTATAATTAAATTTTGGTGTTTGACTTTTAGAAAAGGTAAACAAACTTTTGCCCACTGATGATAGGTAGGATCAATTCTTCAATACTTAAAATGATGAGTATGTATGAACCAGTTATTGATTGTACTTCAATTTTAGTGTATGATGATTGGGCCATCTACTGGCTGACAATTTTTGACCCCTTTAATAGTGCAATACTATCAGTCAAATTTTTTGATAGTCAACTTTTAGCAATAGGTGAAACATTTGAATATACAAAGTATAAAGTCAAAATATATTTTTTATTTCAAATAATCATTGTTATCCACATAAGTAAAAATATGACTGAATGAAATAAAAATACATGTGTAAAAATATTAACATTTTTTGTCTATTTAATATGTATTGTCTAAATTCATTTTACCAATATTATACCAACACTATTTTTCATTTTATTCTTAGTAATATTTTAATCAATGACTAGCTATTATTGGGTATATATTTATGTATATGAGTATCATATTTTAAGAAATTTAACATTCTTAACTTGTAAATTATTACTTTTTCTTTTAGAAACCACATTGAAATTCAAATTTTGGAGACTATTAGTTTATTGGTGCCAATAAGTACAATAATATTGTACCTATTTTCTGTATTCTTCACAGAAAATTGTACAGAAAGACAGTATTATTGGATTTGGATTTTAGGTATGATTTACCAGACTTCAAATATTTGACTTCATTTGATATATATAAAATAAATGAGTTCACATTCTTCTGCTTGATGTTCTTCAGATAGCTGCATGATAGATTCCACATGGCTTTCCCAGTGGGAGTGGCCCCATGAGAAAGAGAGGCAGACTTAATATTTGTCTAATAAGATTTTTTCCATATAGCAAACTTTCTGTGGTCTGGGAACCATTAAATATCTAGGTAACTTTTCTACAGCCACAAAGAACAAAACTTAATTCTGTCAAAGTCTTTTATTTTCTTTCAAAATATGGCCTTTTAAGTAAGGTAAAAACATTCCATTTAGATTTTCTGTAGACTGACTCATATGACTTTTCTTTCCTCAAAGAGTCCAGTTGTTTGATTTTCTATGATTATTTTCTTGAAACACATTATGAGTCAGATAATATGGGTGAAGAATACCTGAAACAGTTGTTAAATTAAATCTGAAAAACAAACAAACTATAGTTCAGATACTTCATGTCCTTAATAACTAAATTTATAATCTGATGCTTGCTTTGCTAAATTCCTTGATGGTTAGTATATGTGAAGAGGCTCAAAATTCCAAATGAAACTTAAAATTAGATTTTAAAGTGTTCACTTAATAATCAGTATTTCTCAATATTTTAGTAGCTGTGTTGAGAATGTTTTATTTTTACTTTGTTTTTACATTTGTTTATAGGGCCCCATATCTTTATCAACATCATCTCTCCAATAACTTAGTTTAATGTAAACATGAATGGTTCTAAAAATGTTAAATTAATAAATCAGACACACAAGCTTAAATAAAACATAGTTTCTCTTATATGAGAAACTTAAATTATAAATAAAGAGTAAAATAAAATGCCAGACAATAGGAAGTATGGAAATAGATCATTCTCAAATGGGAAGGGGATCAGGAGATGGACCGAGGGGGAAGGAAGGAAAAGGAAGGGGTGAAAACAAAAATTAAGATGTGTATGTACATGTACCAGTCCAAACAAGGAATATAAACATTATGTACTGCAAATGAGTACTAATAAAAACAACTCATCCAACACAACAAAAAAATTAATTATAGGTGTTCCTATATAATTGTATAAAATATAAATATATCATGATTGACAATAAAGTGTTTTTTATTGTTTGAATTTTGTTTTGACTGGATTTCATTCTTCAGAATATATATGATTTTCATTTAATGGCGTTTTAATAATGTACACCTTTTCATAGTGTAGAGGAGGGGAGAAGAATTTCATTAATTTTTCAGTCAATCTAGGCTTTATTTCTAATTCCAATTCTCTCAAGATTTCTATTTTTGGAAGTAGTTCTTAAACTTTCTTGGCACTTTGTTTAGTCGTCTGTCAAATACAGACTTGGACCCTGTCCACCTTTATATATAATTTTTATTCTGACTTGAAATAGGTGATGGATGACATTCCCCTGTGGGTTACTCCCAAGTGGTTCTGGAGAATGTGCTGAGTTCTAGGACATTTATTAACTTTATGACTATTTGCAAGTTAATTGGTATCTCTGAACTTCAACTTTTTCATTGGTAAATGAGGATAATTTTGTAACTACAGTAAGAAATGAAGTGGGTACCAGGTCTGGCACAGAAGAAATACTTATCAAATATGTTATTATATTAGGACAAATCATATACAATTATATTGTGTTGTTGAATACTTACTATATATCATGGCTATTGTTGTCATTATTATTATTAGAGAGAGCTCTACTAACTTCCTTTATCAAAAAAGTGTATTTGAGTAGGGTGTATTATAGGAATCATTTTCTATCTATTATCATAAAGAATGAAGTAAATTCTCTGAACTTGTATGTTTTTCATGTATCACAAGATGATGAGAAACACTGAAATAGATGATTGGAAAACATCTTTTGTTCTCTAGAGTTACATATTCTAGAGACCTGACATCTAAGATTAAAGTGATGACAAGATGGGATTTATTGATGCCTCCCTCCCTGGCTTGCAGATGGCTATCCTCTTGCTGTATCCTCCTATGGCATTTTCTCTATGTCCACACTGGCTTTGGGGGTACCTTCCTCTTCCTTATAAAGGAATCAGTTATATTGAATTTGCATCCCAACTTATGATCTCATTTAACTTCACTCACCTCCTTAAAGGTCTTATTTCCAATATAGTCACACTGAGGATCAGGGCTTTTAGCCTATGACTTGGGGGCCAGGGAACCACAGTTCAATCCACAATAACCCTATAGGTGCATACCTTCCTTAATCAGTACTGGAGAACCATTAGAATGTTTTTCTGGGGTGTATTAGTTCCATTCTAGCTTATCTGATCATACAAGTAATCAAGCAGGAAAACTTTTGAAGAGATATAATGTGTGGTTTCATCATTGCATGTATGTATGCCCTTATATTACATTTAAAACATTATTTCAAAAAAGTTACCCTGACTACATTTCTATAAGAATGAAAGAACACTGATTCTGAAATGTCCCTCTGTCATAAAACACCCAGATGCTAGATAAATTACAACCATAAACATTTAAATATATTGCTGAGTCCACACACAAAAAAATGGCGCTAAGCCCTGCATAGCAGAACTTGGTTGGAAGCCTGAGAACGATGGAGAGAGAATCTCCAGCTCATGGAGAAAGAGAAGGTGCTTGCGTGGTGATTTATTCTAGTGTGTAAAGACACTTCTGTCAGATGCAGACATAAAAATGTACTATTCAGCAGAGCCAACTCCCTAGTCGAACGAATACGCGATATGACATATATCCTAGTTTGAAAACATCTTTGAGCTATCCATACTAGATTAAGTTTGAAATAAACATTTAAATAATGGAATAAATCTTTTCATTTTATTTTAGTGGACCATATTATTGTGCATATTATATTTATTCTAGTATTTCTGTTATTAAAAGTTTTGTTTTTTAGGCTCATCAAATTTCATGGAAACACAGTATAACCTTAAACAGGAACCCTCAAACTTCCAGGGTTTGATTACATTAACAGTATTATAAAAGGGATACCCTGACTTCAAGTGACTTAATTATTCATTCATCACATATCATATAATTAATGCAATGGTTGGGCCATGCTCATTTACTGAAACCAGATAAACTCCCTAGTTGTGCACTGAAAAAAAAAAAAAGTTGCGTTCAAGGAAGTTAAAGTTTTCAGAAGGCCATATTTTGAATGGAAAAAGAGAAATGCCAAGATAGTACAAAACGCAGACACCATAACCATTAGAGTCAAAGTAAGCCAAGATTTATTTGTATTTTTTAATGGGCATGCAGAAGGAGGCAGGTGATATTATAGTGTTTACGCCAAACCACATGAGCTGAATGGGCTAAAAGAAACAGTTGGATAATCCATGTGTCAGCATTCTAATCCTATCAGGCTTGTCAGCACTATAATTTTCAACAAATCACACAGTTTAAAATACAGTAGGGGAGAGTCAGAATGTTTGTTTTGTTCTTGTGAGCTGTGTGACTCAGAGTAAAGTAAAGATTTAGACTATTTCAGAAAATGAAGGAGTTTTGGAAACTATAGTGGTTTTGTTCACAGCTGTATAAATTTATCTTTTCTGCAAAGCAGGTACACAGTGAACCATATTTCCTAGGGCCCAAATTCCTAAAACAGTACTTTTCTTCTCCTCCGGTTGCCTGAAATGAAGCAGTTTCTAAGTCTGTCTAAATCCAATGAGATAACTTTATAAACAAAATAATTGTGGTTAACTCATACCTTTTGACTAAAATATCAAATGCTGTAAAACTAAGTAGTACATGTTTCACAACTCAGATGTATGCCAAGTTTTACAGTTGTATGTGTTCCCTTATATAATACTTTAGAAATTATTTTAGGAAATAGCTAAATGCCATAGGGTCTAGACTTATGTTTCTATCAGAATGGTAGAGTAAATATTCTGAAATCCCCTTCTGGCAGAAAACATTCAGATGCTGGATAAATTACAACTATAAACTTTTAAATGCCTTGCTGAGTTTACAAGAAGCCAAAGGAGATCCCTAGGCATCTCCACAGAATAAGTTGATATCTGTGTGGTAAATAAATATGAAGACTAGAGCTTCCTTGGATGACAGTGATTATGGAAGGAATGGGGAACTTTGAGGAATAGCACACTAGAACCTGGGCTTGGTAGAGAGGAGAATTTAAATCTGAGAATGCTTGGGCTGGGGGTGTAGCTCAGTGGTAAAGTGGTGACCTAGTATGTGTGAGACCCTGGGTTTTATCCCTAGCACCACAAAAAGATAAAGAAAAATTTGAAAATGCTGCATAAATACAGGACACTTGAAGATGCTAGGGTCTAAGAATTGTCCTCTTAAGAATAAATGAAATCTACCCAGAAAAGAGTATATCTATGTAGGTTTCAAGAGAAGGGCAGAAAAAAAAGATGATATAGTTTTTCTCTGAGATTTGGTAGGCCTTTCTCATACACTGTGGGGTATAAATTTACTTCCCTCCACATTAGAAAAATCTTACCATAAACATTAAATTGAAAAAGATCCCAGTTGGGTAGCATCCCTTAATTCTTGTCAGGGATAATGGAATATCCTTTTACTAAATAACATTCTCAATCAAGGACCCCACAGATTCTCTGTTTAACTTTAGACAAGTAATATTTAGCAGTAAAATATTAACAAATACATGAGGAATTAAGGTCTAGCAGATTTACAACACCAAGAACTTTACCAAACACAAAATCTACAGTGCCTTCATCTGAAAAAGTGATTGACATTTGAAATTCAATGGAAATATTAAAGAGCAAATTAGATTTAATTAAAAGGAGAGGTAGTAAGCCAGAAAACAATTTTGAGAAAATTACATGGACTTTATTATAGTAGATAAATACATGAAAATAGACCAAAAAATAAATTGTTTAAATTGCATCTAATTTATATTAAACAAATCTAACAAGTCTGCAAGCTTTTTGATGTTTAAATTCATTTTCACTCTTAAAAATTACTGAGGAGCACCCAAAGATTTTATTTATATGAATTATAATTATTGATGCTGTATTTAAAAGGAAAACAAAATTTAAATTGTTACAAGTAAAAATGAAATTCTTTTTTTTTTTTTTTTGGTACCAGGGATCAAACTCGTGACCTTGTGCTTGTGAGGCAGGTGGCAGAACCACTGAGCTAAATCCCCTGCTGTAAAAATGAAATTCTATAAAAATGTCACATACTTAACTGTTGAGTTTTCAATAAAATTGACAGTTTTTACTGTTTCATCAAGTCCATTATCAAGTAACTAACTTTTATTATATTATTGCTTGTGTATAGTAGTGAAAAATATAACCATTAGTGCATTTTGTGTCAATGCCATGATTCTAAACCAAGATTCATTTTAAAAATGAAATTTTAAAAAAGAAGGGAAAAAATATGAAATACTGACAAATAGAAAACCAAAACCTAGAACCAAGAAAAAAAATTAATTTGTCACTACTACAATAGAAGGAAGTAAATGTGTTAGTTTTCCAATTACTGTAACAAATTCATGAGATAATTAGGAAGATAAGTAGTTTATTTGGATCACAGTTTTGAACATTTAAGTCAACAAGCTATTTGGTAAAATACGTACACTTAAAATTTATGGAACTTATTTCATGTAAACTGAACTTCAAAATATGACTGGTCAAATATTTTAATATTTTATGTACGCCTCAGAATAATTTTTTCAATTACATGGAGCACATTTTTATGCATCTAGTAGTTAATGATTATTCATTGTGTCATTTAAATAATGATAGATACGTGATTTATCAAGAGATATCATATCTTATAATTTCCTTTTAGAATTTTCAGTATCTGCTTGTAATTCTGCCTATATTTGCTTTATATTAAAGCCAAATTTCTAAATGCACTGTGGTAGATTATAAAAGTGGTGAAAATTTTCCCCCTCTCTGTTTCTGCCCTTACAACATGATGTTGAAGGTCCTCTATTCATTGAGAGTTGGAGTCTTTTGCTCTATCCACGATTAGTTTTGACAAATGGGATGTTAGGTAGAGTGACAAAGCAGAAATGAAAAAATCACCAATGCTTTTCTTCTTCACTTTCTCTTGGGATCTTTGTTAACACTGTTATGTTAAGAAAGCCTGCTAACTGATGAAAGATAGGTGACGTGTTTGCTCTAGTTGCTCTATCTGAGAATTATCATCATAAAAATGATTTTATGATATGTCTTTCTCTTTTCTCTAATGTGTCCAGGTTTTGTCATTTAATAGTATAGTTTCAACTGTTTTATAGATTTTCTGTATCTGTTCCATGGATTTCACTTTTTTTCCTGATGGTTAGCATGATATTTAAAAATCAGTTCTTGGCATCTTTTGAAAGTATATGATTTTTCCTTTATTGTGTAAATATAATGAATTACACTGATTGATATTTCACTATTTAACTAATCTTAGATCACAAATTCATATGGTCCTTTGCTTTTGATCTATTGCTACATTCTATTTTCTTATATATTTTAAGATTTTTGAGTCTGTATTCATGCCAGATGCTTCTTTGTAATTTTTTCTAAAATAATTTCCAAGATTTGTTTGGTGGGTAGCCTATTAAACAAGTTATCAATTTTCTTTCCTTCACTATGTTCAGAAAGTTTATAAGGTTGTGCTGTTTCTTCATGAAATGATTGATAGAATTTACCAATGAAGCCAATCATACCTTTTTAAACTGTGAATTCAGTTTGCACAGATATTATGAAGTGTCAGTTTTATTAATTTGTGTTCTAAAAGGTATTTTTCATCTAATTTGTTGACCTGGGATAAAGATTTAGTGTCTATATGATACATGGTGATGTCTCTTTTTTCATTCCTCATATTGGTAAATAATTTTGCTTCTTAATTCTTCATCAATCTTGCTAAATGTCAGTAAATTTTATTAATATTTTTGAACCATTAGATTTGCCTTTGGTAATTTTCTTAGTGTCAGTTTTTCTATTTTATTTATTTCTACTATTTTCAGTGGATCCTTTCTTCAATCTCTTTTTTGTTAATCTGCCCCTCATTTTTTTGTAACCTTTTAAGGTACAACCATAGATCATTCATTTCAGAACTCTTATTCTAATGTGTGATTCAAACTAATTCAGCACAAAATGTGTTTTAATTTCCCTTATACTTTCTTCTTTGATCAGGATAATTTAGAAGTTCATTGTTTAATTTCTAAATATTTGGGGATTTTCTAAGTATTTCATTATCTAAAGTATCCAGTATAATATTACAATAATAAGAGTCATAACATATACTTTTAAATGATTTTGATTACATAAAAGTTATTAAGCTATAATATATCAATTAACCTATTATTTGTCTTGATGAATATTTTATGTTCATTTGAAAACTATATATTCAGCAATGGTATAATGTTCTGGAATTGCCAGTTAGGCCAGTTTGAATAATAGTATTCTTTAAATTTTCTATATTATTACTCATATTTTGTTTTTCAATAATCCATAATAGCAGGATGGTATTAAAAATCTGTCTTTATTTCTGCCAGATTTGCCTCACATTTGGAACAGTTATTAGGTACATTTAACATTGCTCACCATTACCTGTTCATTATCATCAAATTTTTACCTTTATTTTTGAAGTCTACTGTAATAAAAAAGTAATACATCCATATAAATTTTCTTGTACTCACTGATGCCTTGGTCTATTTCTTTTTTTCTCTTTCTACATTTCACTTGTGTGTTTCTTTATAATCACAAGTATGTTTCTTTAAATATAATATTGCTAGATCAAATATTTTTAAATAAATTAACTCATGAACTAGTGTTTTATTCATAATAACTATTTCCTCTTTTTACATAGTGTACATGGTGTATTTTAATGTAAGAAATGACACATATATTGTAAATCTTCCATCTTAGCTTGTTTTTTATTTGTCTTAATTTTTTGTTGTGTTCTCAATTTTCTCTTATAATACAATTATAATACAATTATAATTTCTGTCTTATAATACAATTGTAATACAAATATCACAGTAAAGTTTCAACAAACTCTCACAATTAACCATGGAAAAGATATAGTAAATAAAGTACATGTTTACAAAACTATATACAATTTTGTCTCTATTTCTCATCACATATGGGAAAGGACTCATTTGTAAGACATTTTTAGGGCATATTTCATATTTCTCTGTATGTGTATGTATATATATGAAAATACTTTTGAAATTAAAAGTAGAAATAATTTCATTATTAAAGTATTTACTTCAATTATCTGTGTCTTGAATATTTACTCATTTCCAAATTCTTATTTATATATTTAAATAGACAAAGCTTACAATTTCTATGTACTTTTTCAAATCTTGCTTTTAGAACCAAGAAGTAAAATTTAGGCAAAACTGCTTACAAAACATAAATACATTCAGCACTGGTCCTATGAAGCTACCATGTTACTCAATAATACATTTCTCTTGAATAATAGAACTTGAGGGGTTGAGGTCGTCATATGGGTTTTTTTGTTCATTAAGTTCATTGGTACATTTTAGTTATAAAATACAGTTACACTCATCGTTGGGATCTTGCACCTTTACATGATGTATCTTAGTTCTTATTTTCTCCCCATTTACCTGCCCTCCCTTTACCCCCTCCACACTTCCCTATTTACAGAGACTTTGTTTCCATTTTTTCCTTTTCTCATATTTTTTATCTTCCCTTCTTTCCTTTCCCCTACCCTTCCCACTTCCCTAACTCCTTTAGACCTTTTCTTCCAATTTCATATGTTTTTTTCTTCTTCTCATGTATTTATTTATATTTACTAATTTAAAATTATATATAAGCAGTATTATACTAATACACAAATGGTAAACCATAAAAGTAGCATTTTTGAAGGTTGAGATAAACTTAAATATAAATAAAATTCTATCATTTTTCCTCATACATCAACAGGTTTTAAGGGGTTCACTTTGATATATGTTCTCCATTTAGATACCATTAATTTTAAGGCATTGGCTGATATAGAATTATACTTCATGACATCCAAACATATACATTTGCCTTCTGGATAAATAAGAACAAAACAAGGTAATTTCTATGAAAAATATTAACTCTACATGAATCTTCCAAGCTTTTTCTTAATCTTCCTCAAATGTCTATTTCATCTTGGCAAACTGACTCTTAAGGTGTCAAAAGTACTGGCTACTATTTTATCTCCTGTGCATTTGTATCTTAGAACCACTGATTGCTTTCTTCTTGGAATATTATGCAAATCTAGAAACTCTAAGACATGAGTCTGGTCTCAAAAGAATCAGCCCCAAGAAATAGTGCTAATTTTCAATCTAGTTTTTATACTTAAAATGTGCATGACTTAGGTGATAACACCTAATTTCAATGGTTATTGTGAGAATTCACTGAGATAACATGTAACAGCAGCTATTATTTTTAGGTAGTATTAACAAATAATATGTGAGACTTTAATGTTACTTGCCTTGCAGTTATCTATCTGCATATTTCTTTACAGAGAAATATGCCAAGATTTGCACAGAAATGGATACATTTTTCTCTGTGCCACTAGAGTCTAGCACGATGACTGACATTTTATTATTGTTAAATCATATTTATTGAATGAGTAAATAACATTGTGGCAAACTAGTTATGTTATATTTAACAAATACTTCAAGCAATCATTAACATCAATGCAAAAGTATATTACATTTGAATTTTTCATCCCCACACATGCCACACATGCACTGCATTCTTAAATCTTGTCCTCTTGCTGAGAATTTTCACTTGCCTAATGCAAGTTGCAGAGGTAATTTTATTCGGTGAAATGTTACAGATCATCTAGTATGAAGCATAATTAGTGCCATTGATTCCGGGTCAAAGTGTTGGGGAAGAACATGTGTTAGTATGATATGTGACAAAAACTAGAATCATACTAAATCTATAAAGAAATGATATCACTGAAATGAAAAGGTATGTGTTAAAAATCACATGTGTATCTGATATAATTTCACCTTAGATACTCTGTGCCCCATAAGTATTTCTACATAAATGTAGATTTTGCTTGATTCTGTCACAGTTTACTTTTCTGTATTTAAAAGTAAAATAATCATATATCCAGTCCTATAGGATGTATCTCATCTTGATGTGATTATTAAATCAATAACTAGAGAAAAATACTTCTTTTTGAATTAGATGTGTTTCTTGTATACAGCATATTGTTGGATTTTGCTTCTTAACCCATTCTGCCAGTCTATTTCTTTTGATTGGTGAATTGAGGACATTAACATTGATGGTTATAATTGATAGATATTGACTCATCCTTGTCATGATCTTTTACTGTTGTTGGCTCTTTTATTTTTTATTTTTCCCCCTTTCCCTTTAGTTTCTTACCTTGCCTGGTGGTTTCCCTCTGTTGGGCCTCATGGAGTTGTGACCTTCGTTGTCTTTTTCTAGGATATTGTTTAGAATTGTTTGGAATGCTGGTTTGGTGTTCATGAAATTTCTCGGTGTTCTTTGTCATGGAAGTATCTAATTTCCTCATCAATTTTGAAAGATAATTTTGCAGGATACAACAGTCTAAGTTGGAAGTTATTTTCTTTTAGGGCTTGAAATACTTCACTCCAGGTTCTCCTTAAAAATATGGAATGCTTCATGAATTCACATGTCATCCTTCAGCAGGGGCCATGCTAATCTTCTCTGTATCATTCCAATTTTAGTATATGTGCTGCCGAAGCAAGCACTGAGTTCACATGTTTTAAGTGACCAGTGCACTGTGTGTCATTTTGCTGAGGCTTTTCATTAATGGAAACCATAAGCATACAGTCACACATTGCTTAATGGTAGGGATATTTTCTGATAAATGAGTTGTGATTTCATTGTTGTGTGAACATCACAAAATGTATTTGAACAAACTAAGAGGGCTATGACTAATGCCAGGAGGTGATATGACTTAATGGGATGGCTATTTTATATGCAGTCTGTTGTTGACCAGAATGTTACACAGCACATGACGGTACCTAAAACTTGTTTTTTCACTGCTTAAATTAGCATTAAAATTAACTTTCCAAACATAATCTCATTTAACAAGAAGACTTTAGTTAATTTTTATATTAACAAAGCAATTCATTATCTGATTCCTTTAATTAGTAATCTTCCCTGAAGTACTTATGAATAATTTATTAGAAAATAAAAGAGATAGCTATAGTAGAATCCAACCATTGTGCTAAATGAAGCATATCTGAGCTGCAAGCACTAGAAAACTCTTAAAGTCCTTTAATTTCTCCTTTTAAAAATCTCATCGCAATTAGGATTGTTATTCTGGGCTAACAAATTTTTTTAAAATTTCATTATCCTTTGAAGGTTATGTATTTTAGCATTAATTGCGATATTATTAGTGCTGCTACATACTTTTATGCCCATAAAATGTTTATAACCTGAGCTTTTCTCACTTATCCTGTTTTGTTTATCTCTCAGTACATAGACTCTGATAAAACTTTAATTTAGCTATTAAAAACAAAATATATTTGCTGGTTTCAAGAAAATGACAGTAAAGCACTAATTTAAAATGAAGTAGCATCTATAATAATGAAATTAATTTTTTTCTACAATGATATGTAACATATTCATAAATATACTTCAGTATAGTCTCAGTTGATAAATCAGATGTATATCAAAATATTATAAAGCCCTCTTATTAATTTTTAACTTTATTTTTTAGGTGTCATCTTCATAGAAGATAATTTTATATTGCTATATATATGTATATATTAAAAATGATAAAAATGATAAGATATGTAAATTCTTCCAATGACTGTTGTCAGCTTTGAACAATATTTCAGATACTGCAATTTTATTTTTACTACATTGTTTAGTGAAGTATCAAATACAAGGAGAGTTTGTGATCTTACCATAATACTCCATAAAGGCAACTAGATGACCTTTGTGTGAAGAACTTCATTATCAAGTTCATATATATTATTAGCCTTTTTAAATATATACTTTTTAATACTTTAAAAGGAGAAATCAAGGTGTTCATAAGAGACCTTGAGAAGTTTTGTGTAGAGATGGTCTAATTTTCCATCTTCTCTGAAAATTCCTCTTTAGTTATATAAATGACACATTTTTAAAATTTGTATTTTCTTCTACTTTTGGGGCCAGGTGTAAACTACCTTCCAATTCTCCTACTGTTATGCTTGATTATTCATATGACAATCTGAAGTATGATCCCAGATTTTGTTTTCTAATTTCTAGAAAGAAAAATTGGGAAGTATGCAGTAGCTCTTGTCTTTCTCATGGACTGGTATCTGGAATCTTTGATCTGCACTTTGAGTTATTATGCATCGGAAGCCTGCTTTTAGGCACATGATTACTTTTTTTTATTAAATTATTTTATTGGTACATTTTAGGTACACAACACAATTACATTTCTCACTGGGAATTGTACCTTTACATAATGCATCTTGGTTCTTATTTTTTCCCCATTCCTAGCCCTCCCTTCACCCCCTCCAGCCTTCCCTATTTACAAAGATTTTATTTCCATTTTTTCCATTTCTCATCATTTTTCCTTTCCCTTCTTTCCTTTCCCCTGCCCCTCCCACTACCCCTACCCCTTTGGACCTTTTCTTCCTATTTTGCATTGATTAGAATGAATAATCAATAAGGCACATGATTACTTAGATGAGCAGCCTCTCTGTAGTGGAGAGTTCTGCAGTGCTGAAGCATGTTTTCAGAGAAAGCCATTTCTAGGAGGAGCAGTTCTGCAGAAGTGAGTTATATGAGCTGTACCAGAGAACTGTTGGCTGTGTAGACTCATCACTGGCAACTGGAAAAGGAGGGAAGTTTAACAATGCAGAAAATTGCAGACTTTACCACAGCATGATAAACAGATGCTTCTCATGGTTGTCAGAGAGCATGGCTCCCCAGGCAAATTGATACACATTCAAAAAGAGGACATACAAAATAGCAAACACCATACCTGCTAAATGCCCAAGCATAGTCTGCCTTCATTGATATTTTACAATTCCTATTGCCCATCATCTTCAAAAATAACAGAAATTAAGCCAATACCCAGCAATCCAAAACATTTTTATTAAAGCAAATACTCAGATAAAGCATTTAACCATGATATTTGAATTAATCTATGGACTACTCTACAAATGTTAGTTCAAAGCTTAAACCAGTTTCAGAAATAAAGGATCTTATGATATTTTAAATATTATGCACACAACATATCCCCTAATCTGTCATGTGTAAATCTTTCATGCATCTGGAATCTTTTATTTCAAACAGACTTATATAAGGAATTGTGAATGCCTATCTTCCCAGGAGGAATGCCAGCTCCTTAAGTAAAGATTGGTAGAAAAACAAAACCATGTCTTGATTTTACATGAAACGTGGAGGCCTGAATTTTCAGAAAAGTCCAGTCAGCACTTAGTTTTCCTGAACTGCTTTGTAAAACCCAAAGGAGTGCTCAAGAAGAGGGTGAGTTTGAGGGACCATTGAACACAGAGCATTTTTCCAATTACAGAAACACCTGCACTATATGACTTTATGCTGATCTGCTGTTAGTATTTTACAGAGTGTTTAATAGTCCTTCAAATTCCTCATCCTGCAATCCAAAATGGGCTGGGAGTGTTCTTGCTATACTGCAACCCATAGGAGGCTGCTATCTAAGGTTAATTTGATACCCTACACATAGTATAGCATGTTTGACCTGGTGGAGTCTCAAATGCCACCCATAGACACACTAATTAGCAGCCTCCAAGTACAGTTTCTGGGGAAAAAAAAGTATTGTTTTCTTTTGCTTAGAGAAAAACTATTGGAAAAAGCAACAGCTCAGCTCTTCGGTGATGAAACTATTTACACAGACAAGAAAGGCTGCTGTAGGCTTGTAAAAATCTTGCTGCAGGTACATCTTTTCTTCTTTCCTTATGAAACTGTGGTTCAGGTAAAGCCCTGCATTTTCAAACATCCTTTTGAACATCCATTGCTTAAAATAAACATGTGTTTTGCTGCCAGAGGACCTGAACGATAATTACCTTAATTATTTCTGTTTACCCTTGGAGAAATGTTGTATCAGGAAACTGCACTATGAGAGTTGTTGGGCTTTTAAACACCCCTTTCTGAATAGTTAGTGAGCTATAAAGAATGAATATAAAGTTTATCTGTATTTATGTGGTGGTTTCAAAAACCACACTTCTAAAGTGCAGCTACAGCATTTTAAAATCCTGCCAACTCTGTTTTAGAAATCTCTTTTTGAGTAAAACCTTAATAAGGTAGCATAGTTTGCTTTTCTAAAGACAAAACTATATTGTGAATCTTCTCCAGTATTACCATTGTTATTACTTAAAATTTCTAAGAGTAACACCCTAGTAATAAAATGTAATGCAAAAAGAATGTGACTGAGATAATTTGTTTTAAAACTGATAAAAAGGACACACAGAAAGCTCTTCTTATAATTTAACAAGAAAGCTAAATACAAACCTTCATACTTTAATATTCTTGATTTTTGTGTCAAACAAAACATTCCAGCCCTGATGTTGGTGACTTCCTCTTTTATTTCTGACCCTGGCTAATTTTTCTGTAATGTCTGTAAATTAGAATTTTATCTTCAACAATCTCTAAATTCAGAAAAAAATAGCTACATGAATTTTAGTGTAGTTTTAAGTGTTTAATAGCAGAAAGTAATAAATCTGTCTGTCATTATATCAATAAACTAGCAAAGTTAAAGCCATGGAATGCAAAGTAAGATAGTAACCCCCAAACAAATATTGTCTAGAACTTCAATATACATTTACTGAAGGGTTATTAACTGTTACTTTTAAAATCAAATTAATAGTAAGCCATATTTTAGCATTGACTCTACTATACAAGTAGTATCTAAAATTAAAATTCCTTTTCTGTGTCAGTTCCTCTTCAAAAATTAAAAAAAAAAAAGTGAGGTTGTATATGTCAAGGAGATGTGAGTCTACCTCTTTTCACACTGCATCAGATTCTGTTTGTGTATAAAAGTACGGTATTCTGAAAGTAAAGTAGGCTCTTGCATAACACCATTAACTCTTCCTGGATATTTCAGTGAATATATTAAAGTATTAGATCATGTGTTGGCCTCTTAGCTGTGGATAGAGTGTCTAAAGTTTTCTCAGTGAAGAATCAATTTTAAAAGTTAACTCATGCCTAACATGCTCATTTCTACAAATGTTGTTCAACTCATTATTAGGAAATGTCAACCCTTTCTTTCAAAATTTGAGTGACTCTAGTACTTTTTATAATCTTTTAAGTGTATATTGTATAAAAAGTTTTGAAATTCCTAGTGTTAATTTTTTCTTTTGCCCTTAGCCATCTTTCTCTCACAACATAGTAAGAAGTTGAGAAAGAACTAAGGATTATTCCTAAAAGCAATGGAAATCAAATCTAGAGGCACTTTTGTAGTAGTAGAATTATTGGAATTGTACCAATTATTTAATCTGAAAAAGCACTTTTCTCTCTTGGTTTCTTATATTTTTCCCTGAGCAATTAAAATTCATTCTTAATTGAGCTTATGAGCTTAATTGAGCTCATACAAATGAATAGATTGAGATTAAATCTTTGTTTTTTACAAAGATCATAAATTTGAAGATAATGCCTTAAACAAAATAATTATTTAATTAATATTTGCTAATGACCATTTTCTCATTTTTGTTCATTTTTAGATGACATTAAATCTCTGCTCAAAAGGGAAAAAGTGCTCATTATTGTCATAGGAAAATGAGGACACTCGTTCATATTGATATATTTACATTTTTATAGGAATGTAATATTTGCCATTAAAGCAGAAACTAGAATGTTTGTTCCTTCCTAGGGGCACATCAGTCCAGGAGGTTTTGATCTGGAAACTACCGTAGGTGGAAAGAGTTAATGGAAAGGGATGACAATACCATTGAAAGTATATTTAAAATTACTTCTGGTGATCCAAGGGCCAAATTAACACCAACAAATTAAGTGACAGCAATACTCCCACCTATAGGCAGGCTTTAAAATCAACACAGTTTATTAGCCTCCAGGTTAATCACAGAAATCATCTAGTTTTCATCTATGAAGGTTTTAAATATATATGGCTTGTTAAAGCATTGCAGCTATTTGAATGCCATTGTTTTAGAAAGCATTATTTAGTCTCTTTTCCTGATGTAGATCTACAATGGACTGAAACTCTTTAGTTCAATTAGGTCCTGCATTATCCAAAGCTACTTTATTAGGACACTGTGGAGACACCAGAGCAAGCTAGACTGGCTTCAGAAAAATAGTTGATCCATAAAATCACATTTACTCACCATTGTATTTGAAAAATAAATATTCAGTCAACTTGGGAATGGTTCCATTCAGACATTTCAAAATCAGGTTGATATCCTTAGAATTCCAGCCATGGATATGGTAGTGAAGTCAAGCAACGCTTGTAAGAATTACTCCAAAGAGATCCTGGTTTGTGCCAAATAATTCAGATTCTGCTATAACTTTTCACAAGGATATCTTTTACAGTATTTGATTTTGTTATATTATAGACATTGGATCACCACATGAGTAGGTTGAAGGGACACTGTTTCCAATAAAAGCAGTGCTACAGCTTCATCATTACTTATGCAACTATTGACTAAGCAGAAGACAGTGACAAGGGAGAGTTCTTTAATGATGAAATAAAATGAAAACCTTCTAGGAAAATAGCATGATTACAGGCATATGAGTACCTAGAATGTATTTAAAATTGTTCCCATTTTAGAAGTATGAGTTTTGAAAGACAAAAACAGCCACAAAGAACCCAGGAGGGGAAAATGAGGATCATTCATAACAGAAAAAAAAGCACAAAAAAGGTCACATTTGAGGAGCTTAAATTTGTGCTTTGAGAAATGAAACATTCATTCTACAGAACTAAAATATTACATTATGAAATTTACCATGAAACAGTACAGTTAGCGGTATAAATGAATGTTGCAAACATAAATCCTGTCACAAAATGCTTACAAATTATTTGCTAGAGAAGTAGCAAAGAAGTAGCAAAGAAGCCTTTCAAGTCACAGGAAATGTGGGATCAGCTACACCTATTTGTTTGCTTCCAAGACAACCTGACGTTCTTTTAGATTTGATCTAACGGAGTTAACCAAGTGGACTAGAAATATTGCTGATGTGAAAAGAATACTTGCAAGTCTGGCTTGCTCTTGTGAACAGGATATAAACTGGACTGAAGCAGCACAGGTTTCAGGAGCATTTTGTGAATTTCCAATCTTGAAGCTATTATCTCTGTACTGCAAGGAATAATGCCAAATAAAAATCTGAAGCTGGCTGGCATAAGAGAAGAGAATGTGTTTCTTGGAAATATTATATAGATTTTTGACTTGGTCCTAGGAAGACAAAGCTGAAAAAATAAATTCCTTTTTATCTACAGTATGTTTACCTGAAACCCTGGGGTCAAATGATAAGCTTTTGATGAATAGGTACTTTGGGACAACTCAGAGGTCCCTTGGCTTTAAATGCCTGTATACTGTGGTTAATCTCTGAACTTTCCATAGTATACTGCACACAAGTTATTCCCTTGAAAATTCCCATTTTGAAAATAAAATCTAGAATTACAAAGCAAATTACAACCAAGTGGCTGTGTCCAAAGTATACATATGTGGGCTTTGAAGGGGGATATACACGGGGTAGGACTACTGACAAAAAATGGAGGTGATGAGCCATAGGACTAGACTTGAAAATATGGGTTATTTTCTAAGTTGGAGCATGTGCCCTTTTACAATGAAGTGTGTCAAAATGATTTGTAATTTTCTAAGTATTTCCTGTTTTTATAAATTTGTTTTCTAAATGCAAGTTTATATTGTATATATTCTTTGTGAAAACTTTGTTTTGCCAAATCAAAATTTATTTTCCAATGAGGTAAGTTTGTCAATCTAAATTGGCTTGGGCAATCTGTTAACCCCAAAGATGTTTATTTAGTGCCTGAGAATTTCAATTCAAGCATTACTGATTCCAGTAGAAACCAGTATGTGTCTTACTTGGGACAAGTTTAGAAAGTTCTCTGAAGGGTAAGGAGAGGAATTTTAAGTGAGTTGCATAGGATATTCCTCAATAATTAGGATTTATGATTGGAGGGTAAATTTACTTCTACAATTCATTGGTTCAACACAGATTGACTCAAACCATATATTGTGGTGGGAAGATACATAATTTTCAGGAAGTTCCTTTTCAGCAAGTAATTTTCTTTCGGCCTGTCACAAGTTTATACAGTGGTCACCACAGCACAAGATGGAGCCTGAGTCACAAAATGGAGTTGCTGTGGTCAACTTTCTCTTACACATGTCAATACTCCCGAGAACACAGTAAATCTTATTTGTATTTCAAGCAAGAAAATGACCCTTGGTAAGGAAAAAAAAATTTAGCAATTACTGAGCCACAAAAGACCTTTAGTCCAACACCTTCTTTTATAAGTAAGAGAAATAGAGCTTTAGATATTTATTCCAACTCATTTAGCTTGAGAATTTATAGAAATAGAATTTAAGTTCCTTCTCTTCCTTGTTTAGTTCCATTACCAGGAAGTTTACTAATGGTTTATGATTTATGTGGGTTGCTTTGTACTGGAAAGAAAAATTTGTCATTAAGTCATTATTGATGAACTACGTTATAATATGATTTTATTTTTCAAATAAAAATTTTGATCTTTAAAATCATTGCTAAATGTCTGTAAATTAAATTCTAGCATGCTATTGAACAATAGGTTGACTATGGGTAATGATTTTATACGTGCAAATACATATGTATATATACATATTCTTTTTATTATTTTTCTGAGATATTGGGGATGAAAACCAGTGACTTGAGCATGCCAGGCAAATGCTGTACCACTGAGTTACACTCCTTGCCCCAACTATGTATTTCAAAAAGCTAAAAGAAAGAGTACTAGTGATACCCTGTGGTGGATCCAACAGATAGTATCCAGGCTGTTGTGTATAGAAAGCAAAGAATTGCAAGTGTACATCCAATGGTAAAAAGAAAAGCAGTCCAGGTGCCTCTTACTGGGCCTCTGGATAGATTGACAGGAGTATTTGATAGAGTGCTGTGTCATATATGTGTTTAAACACACATATCTGTCTCAGAATCCACTCTGATTAAATTACAACAATGAGATGCAGTCCACATGTATGAACATTTAATGGAGTTTAAGGAGGAAAAGGATTACTGAAAGTCAGGTCATGAGATTTAACACCCTTGTGGTCGGTCTGACCTGAAGCTTTAGAGCTTTCTTGAGACTTTGTTATTTTTATTTTCTCAGGGCCCGGATGTAGAAGTTCTTGTGGATTTCCTTGAGATCTGGACAACATATAAGGAGATGGCTGTCATAACTGTCTTTGCCATAGCCCACCCTGCTTCCTCTAGGGTGTCCTTTTACTGCTATTCTCATTTACTCAGCTCAAGGTTGCTGTCCTTCAATCTTCACTTTTACTTTTTTGAACAAACTTGGTCACTGTTATTTTTGCTTCTGTCATTCAATTCTTTATTCCACACATAAAGAATCTCAAATCCAACTTCAGAAAGTGAGGCAAGCAACCCAGAACCTGGTAACGTATAATTGGCAAGCCATTTTTAGAAAGAGCTACCTGGTAACATTTTGGCATAGCCAAGAGATTCTGATAACTATGTTTTCCTTACCATTATTTAAAAAAATATAAAATAAAAATAAAATAAATAAAATATAACCTCAATGGATAAAATCAAGTCTGATTTTGAGAAGAAATAAAAGGATAATTTTTTTGTTTTTCTGTGGTGTGACTTTTAAAGAAAGGAGGCAGAGCTACCTTTTGGAAAGAAATATAGAAACCAGAGTTAATATCATAATGATTATTTATATTTATTAACAATGAAGACAATAACCATCGAAATATGTGAAGAGTCATCAAAACACACATGTTAAAAGCTGAAAGTCTACACAGATATGTATGAACCTCAGCTCATATTAAGGGTTAGATTCTTCACATTAATATGGAGACAATCTTATGATTTATCTCTGATAGCTGTTTCTTATTTCAAAGGCTCAAAAAGTAAAAAATGTCTAATGCACATAAGCTCACTTAAAATCAGACACAACCAACAGCATATTATATATTAAATTTAAAAACTACAAAAATGAAAAGCAATTATGACTAATTTATTTATAGTTCACAATCTATGTTGTGAATTTTAGTAGAAGTTATAGTCATCAAAATAATGCATTCGTTTGATTGCAAACATATTTCACATTCTTCCAGTATGATTTTCTTCCATCCATTTAAAATTGCTCACCAAGCATAAAACATCCAAGAATTCTAATGTTTTTGCATTTTTTTCTTCTTTTTAAAAATGACAATACTAAATGATGTTTTACACTTAAAAAGGCAGAAATAAGAAATTCATCTTTTTATCAGAAATGCTGGGCTGAGGAAGAAGAAGAATTACATTTCTATTGTTAGGTGCTGATACTGGATTACAGTGATGATTGAATGATTCATTGCCTAGTTTTGCTCACATTTTCTTTTTCTATGTTAGAATGATATATTGACAAGTAGTTTAGATTTGACAGTGATGATACTGCATATATAAGAATCCCATTAAAATAAATAGCAAGTGAATGAATAAGAATATTATTGCAGGATAATCTTAAGGTCACCAATAAGAGTTTGGCAGCATGTTTAAATAATGTATTACATATGTGTCTTCAGCAGGATATGAAAAAATAGGTTAAATGATTAGTTAAATTTAACTCAATAACTTGTATAATCAATATTAGTAAAAAAAAGACATAATACTAAAAAAAAGAAAAATTCCGTAGGAAGTGCATATGAAATATAACTCACAGAAGATGAAATAAACCCTGGTGATGATATAATAAAATCCTGGGGTAAAGGCCAAGCCAAATACCCAAACATACAAATAGACTGATATTCAGAAAAGTTTGCCCTTAGAATCATGATCCTCTACATAGAAGATCCCCAGAAATACTCCAAGACTCCTAGAATTAATAACTGAATTCAGCAATATAGCAGAATACTAAATCAACATACAAAAATTAATAGCATTCCTGTACACAATGAACACATTGAGAAAGAAATTATGAAAAAATACCATTCATAATAGCACCAAGAAAAATTAAATACTTAAGAATTAACCGAAGGAAGAAAAAGACCTCTACAATGAAAACTACAATGTTCTGAAAAAGAAAAGCAAAGGAGACATTGGGAAATGAAAAGATATTCCTTGTTCCTAGAAAGAACAAATACAGTCAAAATAGCCACACTTACTATTAAAGAAATGTATATTAAAATAACACTGAGATTCTGTCTTACCCCAGAAAGAATGGCTATCATCAAGAAATTACACAATAAAAAATGCTGGTGAGTTTGCAGGGAAAAGGAACCCTTTTACATTGTTGGTGGGAATGTAAATGAGCACAACCACTATGGAAATCAGTATGTTGATTCCTCAGAAAACTAAATATAGGGCTGGTGATTTAGCTCAGTGGTTTCTCTGCCTGCTGTGCAAGCACAAGGACCAGAGTTCCATCCCTGGTACCAAAACAAAACAAAAAATAAAAAAAACCTAAATATAGAAATCCCATTTGATCCAGCTATTCCCTTACTAAGTGTCTTTCCCAAAGGGTTAAAGACATGGTATTAAACTGACACATGCATAATAATGTCTAATAGCAGCACAATTTATAATAGTTAAATCTTGGAAGCAGCCTATATGTCTACCAACAGATGACTGGGTAAAGAAAATGTGGTATTTACACACAGTGGAGTGCTGCTCTGCTACAAGAAGTTTAAACTTGAGTCATTTTTAGGAAAAATGATGCACCTTGAGACCATAACATTGAGTTAAATTAGACACACCAGCTTTTGTCGTGGGCGGAGATGGGTGGAGAGTCCCCACAGTCCTGGGCCCGACTCTCTCAATGACACAAGAAGGTTGTGGGAAGAATCAGATAGAGATCCAAAGCATAGAAGGAAAGTTGAACTTTTATTCAGCAACCATGCAAGAGTACAGCTGCCTTCTCTCAGCGAGACAGGTAGGGGTATTTGAAATGGAGCCACCATTGAAGGGGGACTCAAGGGGTTCATTTTATAATGTCCAAGGGCCCACCCTGTCTCTGGGCTGAAGGCGCCCCTATTTGATTGGCTAATTCGTTGATATGGCTCCTTACTAGGGAAGGGTCCTGGGGGCTTTCACACCTTTAGAGTCAAATTTCCTTTTTTTCCATTTTGATCTTAGCAAACTAAGCTTTGCAGGGTACAGTGTAAAGAGGAAGTGTGACCACAGGTTGTCAGCTTTTCACAGGTGGTTAAGCCTGCTCTGCCACCTATCTAAAACTCCTTTGGGGGTGGGGGATCCCTCATCTTTCCCTGCCTATGAGTCTCTATCCCTACAGTCCCCCTCTAAGGCACCCCACCAACTGCTTTTGGGACTTTGGGTGATGACCACTGGAGCTACTTCCTGCTGAAAGGAGGCATGGACAGGAAGCAGGGGGTGCATTCATTAGGAGGTCGATCGAGGGGTCCCTGGTAGAAGGAGGATGGATCCATTTTAGGTTCCATCTGGAGGACCATTTGCATCTTGACAGTATTGATGCGGTCTGTAAGGGAGCCAGTGAAGCAGTTAATTATACATGGGCCAAAGAGGCATAGGATGAGGAGGAAGTGTGTTATGAGAGGTAAGATCCAGGACCTGGTGGTTGGAATTAGGCCTTTGAGTTGAGTAAAGACCTGGGAAGAGAATTGATCTACTGTTCCCTGATCATGGAGCCATTTGGCTTTGTCCAAAATGATGGATGTCCTGGTTTCTACTTCCTGGGAGTTATTTATGTACATACAGCAAGACCCATTTAGCATGGCACATACACCTCCCTGGTTAGCAAGCATCCAGTCAAGAACCTGTCTGTTCCAAAACCATCCCAGCCAGGGTGGCCTATGGCTTGATGAGAGAGTGGTGGATCCAGGCATTGTGACCTGTAACCTTGATGGGTGTGGGTGTGAAAAAGAGGAGTACATAGGGGCCTTCCCATTGGGGCTGGGCTAGACTCTGAGCATCCAGAGCCTTTACCAACACCAATGTTCCTGGGTGAAAGAGAGGGTGTCTGTAGGAGTGGGTCCAGGCTCGGTCTCTCAGGATGGACAGGACTTGCTGGAACTGGGCTAGGGCCTACACCTGTCATAAGGCTTGGTGGGTCTCCTCATTAATGAGGAGATGGTTCTGAAAGAAAGACCTCTCATAGGGAAGTTCAAAGGGAGACAAACTGTGGAAACTTGGAGTCATTCCGGCCCAGATGAGGGCCACCGCCAAGAGTTGCCTCCACAGTGCCTGACACTCCAGTGATAGCTTTAACAGGTGTTGCTTCAGGACCCCATTAGCCTGTTCTACCTGTCCAGAGGACTGTGGCCTCCATACACAATGGAGGTGATCCTTTAAATCCAAAACTGAAAACCATTTAGCATTTTCTGGTACTTAGGATAACGGAGTGTAAGGATTGGTGACCACGGGATGAAATGGGATCATAGCCTCATTTATAAACCTCAGGTCTTGGACCAATCTCCATTTGTTAGATCCAGTCCTGACCCCAAGACTGGGATTGTTATATGAGCTTACAGTTTCCTGTAGCATTCCCTGACACAAGAGGTTTTGGATGATTGGCTTCAGCTCTTCCCTCACTTCAGGTCTAAGTGGATACTGCTTCGGGTGAGGGAAGTAGAGAGGGTCTTTCATGTGGATAGTGACTGGGGTAGGTTTTACAGCCTTTCCCACTGACTAGCCATCAGTTTAGATGGTGGGGTCAATATCTACCTCTTGCAAGTGACACACTTGAGGAATATAGAGGCCCAAGGGTAGAAGAAGTTGAGCTCTGGCCTTGGCCAGAATGTCTCTTCCCAACAAGGGAATGGGAGATTCTGGTGTGATCAAAAAGGAATGGGAGGGCCAGGGATTTAGCTCAGTGGTTCCACCGCCTGCTTTGCAAGTGCAAGGTCCCAAGTTCGATCCTCAATACCAAAAAAAAAAACGGAATGGGAGAAGTGTAAGTCTCTCCAAGAGCAAGAGTCAGCCTTGGAAAAGAATCTCTTGACAGTTTGTCCTGAGACTTTCTGAACCAAGACTCCCTGAACCAAGGTTGAGAGTGTGGAAAGAGGCTCGGGGACTCATGTAGAACAGAGAAACTGGTGCGTGTGTCCAAGAGAAAGCTTACAGGTTGTGCCCCTGTCAAAGTAAACTGGGGTTCTGTTGGAAGTATTGGAGCAAGTGGGGCTAAAGTGGGGAACCCCAGGGAAGTTCATTGGAGACTTTTGTGGTCTTGGGCTCTCAGAGGGCACTCATCAATCAGCTCAGTGAGTTTTCCCATACTTGAAGCAAGGTTGGGAGGGATTAGGGGACCTCTTGGCCTTCCAAAGAGGGCAGTCTCATTTTGCATGATCTTGAGACCTGCAATACCTACAGAATTTGGAGGGGGGACCTGTAGGCTCCCCAGTCACCCTATCTGGTACCTTTCTTCTGAGTGCTGCCAACAGTTGTTTATGTCTGTCACTCTTTTCTTGTTTAACCTTGATATCCCTGTTGTAGAAGGTGTTGGTAGCTTCCCTGACCAACTCATTTACCACAGGGGACTCCTTTTCTGGGTCATCCATTCGCTTTTGAAGTTTTCTGTGGACATTGGGTACAGTCTGGATTAGTAATTTATACTGCAATAGGGACTTTCCTTCTGGGCTTCTGGGATCAATCTGAGTAAACTTAATTATGGCATCCTGGAAGCATTGGAAGAAAACTATTGGGGGATCCTCCTTCTCCTGAAATATTTGGCTTAACTTTCCATAATTGATAGGGTTAAGTTCAGCCCCTTTTGGACCCTCCTTGATGCAATACAAAAAATGCAATCAGGCCTCCTTTTTGGTGCCATCCTCATAGGTCCCTCCCAATGGGGATTGGCCCAAGGAATGGCCTCATCTCCTATGGGAACATATTTACATCTCGTCCCTCTGAGTGTCTTCCCTCTATGTGTCTCATGTAGGAGTTAGCTGCCCGAGTCATAGCCACCAAAACTCTCTCAATGTCCCCACTGCTGGGTTTCCTTGAGGATAAACATGATATCCTTCCAGTTTATGTTAAAGAGGGTGGAGACCTGGTTAAAAGACCTTATGTAATTATCAGAGTCCTCAGTGAAATTGCAGAGGTCTTTCTCTATGTTCCCCAGTCCTGGGTAAGTGAAGGGGACTTGTTGGTTAGTCCCTCCTCTAAGGTGATAGAGACTCTTTGGAGGTGCTGAGGGTGACACAGGAGGTTCTCCACTATAGGGAGGTGCGGGTTCCTGATTCATCCCTTGCCAGAGTGTATGCTTCTCTAGTTGGAGGGAATCAGAGGTCCGCTTTAGCAGCAAAGTGGGTTCCAGGTGACACTGCTGGATCCACTCTGGGTGGTCCGCAGGACAAAAAAGAGCTGGACATATGGGATCTCACTCCACTTTCCCTCTAGCTTGCAAAAGAGATCTAGATGTAAGATGACATTGTAGTCTAAGCTTCCTCCAGCAGGCCACTGGATTCCATCTCCCAAAGAACACTGGCCCCATGCCTCAGTACAGAAAAAGATCAGTCTCCTCTTCTTTAAATTTTCTGGATCTAAGTCTTGCCAATACTTAAGGAGACAGTCCAGAGGAGAACGTGGCGGGATAACAGAAGACTCAGCCCCCATCTAGGAGAGGAAAGAAATGGAGGGAACTTACAGTTAGACTCAGGAAGGGAAAGGAAACAGAAGGAAAGAAGAAGAAAAACCTGGTTGGACAGGATCCGCTGGCCCTCCCAAGTAGAAATTGCAACTTAGACTATCAGTAATCTTATCCTGTAATTGGGTTGGATGGGAGAACACCACTCTGTCTCCTCTAACAGGCCTAGGTGGGACAGATGGGGTTCTGGATGGGGACTCATGGTGAAAAGTTCCCCTGACCATATCCCAGTTTCAGATGCTGGGAATCTGTGTCCCACACTAGTAAAACGGTACAGCAATTGACAGACTTCCTCTCCCTCTGAGGGGGCTGGGGCCAGGCCCATGGTAACTCCTTCTATATCCCAGATGTCTCTGATATTAGCATTCCTCAAAGGCATGGAGTTCCCAATAAGCCTTCAATTTTAAAGGGTTGAGAATAGCCTCTTAGACTTTTTGGCTTCCTTATGTGGCATAGATGCATGAGGCTGGGAGTTGTGCCTGGTCTGTGGAGTGAAAAGGGGTAAGGATATGATGGAGTGCTGCAGGTAACAAAGAGGGGATTGTAAGATGTCAAAACAGTGGAATATGGTTACAGGTGTCCAAACATACCATTCCCTTGGGATGTCTGAATCAAGGGGGACAGGAAAAGGGGGCTCATGGCAAAAGAGATGGCATAAGAATTGGAACTCAAAAGAGGGCTGGAGCCAATAACTGAGGGCCCCTGCTACATGCCAATTAGATTGCATTGGCCCAGAAATTCCTGGGAAGGGGTGATCATAGATCTCTCTTTGACAGAAGGGGCAGCCTATTGGGGAGTATCCACAGTATGCCAGGAGAGAGTGCTCAGACAGAGAAAGATAGAGGTCAGTATGTCTCTGAAGAATCTGGATCCCTAGCTTGGGGGCACAGTGATCGCTTCGACGTGAGGGGTCCTTAACTGTCCTCCTGCTCACCCCATGGTCACTAAACTACAGAGCTGGAAGAGCTACTTATTGACATAGGCTGGTCAGCACTTAAGTGACCCTCTGGCCACTAAATCTTATTGAGCGTATATCCGGATTCCCTCCAGAACAGTCAGGAATGGGTACCACTCTGTCAGAACCAGGATCCCCTGACACCCAGAAGAGGGGCCTAGCCTTGTTTATTCCACAGTGCTAGATAGTGGTGGGGAGTTACTCCAAGCAGTGAGCTGAGAAAGGGATGGAGTGTCCCTCCGTGTCTAGGCTGAGTGTACTGACCGAGTCTGATGTCTTCAAGCTGCTTGTAGGTCTCTACCTCCATCCCGGACGAGCCCCCAAAATGTCATGGGAGGAGATGGGTGGAGAGTCCCCACAGTCATGGACCTGACTCAATGACACAAGAAGGTTGTGGAAGAATCAGATAGAGATCCAAAGCACAGAAGCAAAGTTGAACTTTTATTCAGCAACCATGCAAGAGTACAGCTGCCTTCTCTCAGCGAGACAGGCAGGGGTATCTGAAATGGAGCCACCATTGAAGGGAGGCTCAAGGGGTTCATTTTATAGTGTCCAAGGGCCCACTCTGTCTCTGGGCTGAAGGCACCCCTATTTGATTGGCTAATTCATTGATATGGCTCCTTACTAGGGAAGGGTCCTGGGGGCTTTCACACCTTTAGAGTCAAATTTCCTTTTTTTTCCATTTTGATCTTAGCAAACCAAGCTTTGCAGGGTACAGTGTAAAGAGGAAGTGTGACCACAGGCTGTCAGCTTTTCATGGGTGGTTAAGCCTGCTCTGCCACCTAAAACTCTTTTGGGGGTGGGGGATCCCTCATCTTTCCCTGCCTGTGGGTCTCTATCCCTACAGTTTCTCTTATATAAGAAACCTGAAATATAAGTAAGGAACAAAATGAAAACAGATAAGAAGCAGTGAGATACATCTTTCTCAAATTGGCAGGGACCAAGGAAAGGAAGGGTGCGAGAGAAAGAAAAGGGGAAGGGCATGAAAAAGGGAACTAAGATATGTACCAGTGCCAACTCCCCAAAAGGAAAGTAAGCATTATAAAAATCATAGAATGAAGCATTTGTTGATATTATTATTACATTCCTAATCAATGTTGATTTTTTTTTTAGCTACTGTAGCAAAGTAAAGTTTTATATCTTGGGCCTATGTCTCAAAGTAAGGATCATAAAATATTGTACAACATTGCATTGATCATCTGTAGCTTCTAATCTGAAGCTGAAAGAAAAGATAAAAGACCCACCAGAAACAACACAAAATCAACTTAAATAAGCTTAGTTCTAAAATTGCCTTTAGAACTATAAAATTCTTTAGAAAGACTATTAGATTATAATCTTTAGAAATTAACTGGAAACCCATTATCTTTTTGAACAAAAGTTTCACTCTACTTCATATTTATCATCCGGTCACAGAAAAAAAGAGAAAAAAAGCATATAAGCTTTCAAAAACCATTAAATTAATGGTTTAATGGGGGCTATAATATAGTTTAAAGATAAATTCTTAAAACTTTATTGGCTGTAGCTGTGAATTAGAATTAAATATTGTGATGCAACCCTATTGACATTTTACCATAATATTTAAAGGGATAATGGTTGCTTTGAAATCTACTTCTAATTATTCTTACATTTTAGACATTTTTATCTTTTTAACAGCTTTAGAAAAGGTACTTACTAATTAAGTAGCCACATGATACACACATCATGTTCTACATATAAATGTTCAGTCAACTAATCAAAATAGCCAACTTCTTAAGAATGTGAGAAATACAGGCCATATAATGAAAATGTACTTAATGGTCATGATAAAGAAAATTTCTTCAAAATATTTTTTTACTTTATAGGAAGAATTTCTCCAATTCCAAAATTTCATAGTTATGTTTTAAATTTTAATCAACACAAAATAATTGTATATGGTTTTTGATACAATATGATTATTTAATACCGACAAGCATTGTATACTTATCAAATCGGATTAATTAACATTAACTTATTATAAATGTATCATATCTTAGTCGTTAGATTCTTCAAACTCCTCTATTTTAATTCATCATAAAGTATATAACAGATTCTTGTAAAGCATAGTGGCCCTACTATACTGTTCAATATTAACACATATTCTTCCTACCTTACTCTATTTTTACCTATTTTAATTTTCTTAAATCCCCTTAATTTTTTAAAATCTCCTAAAATATACACATAATAAGCATAAAATGAAGTTGTTATAAATAATGTAAATGTTATTGTCAACAAACTATACTTTAAGATCCTTGACAGTCGTTAGTCATCTAAATATACGCAGTTATACTAAATATGTGCCAAATGTATAAATATTATGTGACCAGAGGTCTCTTCAATTTTTATAGTTTTAACTCCTTAACTACAAAATTTATTATTAAAATTTTTCTGACTGTACTTTTCAAAACCATTTTTTGTTATTCTCAATAGAATAAATAAAATATTGACTATAGATATATTCTGAGGCAGACTAAACTCTTTTTTAACAAATAGTTTATGCAAAATGCATAACAGCCTAAACATAAGGAAAGTTGATTTCTTTCTCATGTAAAAGTAGTGGGTAACTGGACATGCCAATGGAAAGATCCATGTCCTCATATTCACCCAAGAATGTGAGTCAATAGATATTCTGTCATCTACCATATATAATTTTTGAAGTCAACCTGCAGGGACTATGCTTAGAATCCACATTTTACTTCTTCATTTACTCATTCAGTTTGAACTCACCTACATGATCACATCTATCTTTAAGTAAGACTTGAAAATAAACATCCACAAGAAGAATTAGATACAATACTTGTAAAGTAGTTAACAGCATCCACTGCATTATAGAACACCAATCACTGCAGCCATAAAATTAAAAGGCATGGATTTTCCTAACATTACAGGCCACTTGATTGGGAGGATGGTTGTTTTAATTTGCCTCAGCCCCATTTCAGATACACATAATTATTATTTACAAAGCCAAATAGAGTGAATTTTTAAAACATATAAACTGCCTGACTTTTATCATAATGCATATTAGAAGGCAATATCCTTTGGGGAAGTGAACATAGGGGCTTCTACTAACTCCAGATATGAACAAATTGTAATATTTTTATACACATCAAAGATATTATCGTACAACTCAAGAGTTAAGTTTAGGAAAAATCTTAGAACTGCCATACTCTACTCCTGGATAAATATATTGTGTGCTGTCTCAGGTATGACTGGCTTATTCAGACATAGATGAGTTGTGAACAAATAGAGTAGCTATGAGGAAAGCTTCATGATTTGGCAACTGCTATCAAGAGGAGTTCATGTCTTTGAGAAATGTGATGCAGGCTAAATAACACAGGCAGTGTTATCTAAGGGGAATTTTTGGATTGTTCCGCAGCTTTGCAATGTAGACAATGCTAAATACTAAGAATGATACAGTGACCTGAACTCCAAATTCTAATGTGCAGTGCACATTGCTACAGGGTCTGTCTGGAGGCATTGCTTCTGTTGTGTCGTTCTCTTGGTGAAAGACTTCAGTGATTTCTCATTTACACCAAATTCCTCTGCAGTGTACTTGAAGACTTTTATGATGTGAACTAACCTATTAGATAAACTTATCTCCCAATACTCACCTATTAAAAGCCTTCACTTCAGCTCTTAAATGTGATTTATACATTTTCTCTTTCATATTCTTTATGCCATGAACATTTGACTCATTTTTCTTTGCTATAAAATACCTTAATTTTCTTTCAAGATGAATCAATTCTGAATTTCTCCATTACAAACACAATCCAGATTAAGTTATGTCCTCCTTTTATATCCTAAAAGTTTTACCATCTAAACTGTCCCTTTTCACCTGGTTTATTCACCCTTCAGCTGTTAGAAATAGGTTTAGTTTTCCAACATTTTTTCATTTCAGCAACTTGGCAACAAGAAAAAAAAAAAGGAGGTTGTTCCTCTTCTTTTGTCCCCCAAAGTGTTTTCTGAATTGTATGCATAATAAACATACACTGACTGGTACACAGAGAAGTCTGGAATCCATTAAAGATTATATTGAATAATAAAGAAGCAATTAAACTGGCAGGAGGCTGAGAATCATACCTGTGAACCAACACTTGCTCCAGTAATTTATATATTTAAAAAATGGTAGACATACTAGGTTACATAGAAAACTAGGAGCACATTTTGATTACCAGCAATAGAAGAGCAAGTGTTAAATAAGCATTTTTGAGAAAATTTCTAAATCCTCCACAGAACAACAACAACAACAACAACAACAACAACAAAACAATTATTCTAATAATCAGCCTTGTCCTCACTGGAAAAATACCCGACATATTCAACTTAAAGAGGACAGGCTTATTTAAACTTATGAGAGTGTCTAGTCCACTGTCAGCTGTCTTCAATGTAGAAACAGAAATGGCATGGAAGAAAGGTGTGGTGGAGCAAAGCTACTCAACTCATGACAGCCAAGAAGGCTAGAGAGCAGGAATAACCAAGGAAAAAGAAAGGAACCGGGGCACATTTCCACCCATGCCCCACCTTCTAACAGCATGTTTAACTATGAACTCACCAATGGATTCATCTACTGATTAGTATAGCACCACCACGATCCAATCACCTTTCAAAAGCCCCACCTCTGATGAGTTATTTGGGGGACATTTTCAATCTAAACTATAACAATTACTATCACAAAAATCTGAAATCTTACTGGTTTCTATGTGAGATAGGAAAATCCAAATTGTTTTTTACCTTACTTCAAAAGTCACTCAGAACTCTGGGCCTGACTGAATGGCTATAACTTGAGAATTCATACCCTGCCCCATCTCAAAGTCTATTACTTTGCTGAAGCAGCTCATAGAAATCAGGAAGCAGTATATGTGGGTTTATTAGTTCTTTACAAAGGATATTGCTCAGAATTCAGATGATTTCCCAAAGAAATTTTATCTCTTTTGACTTCGTGTCAATCTTTTTTTTTTGACGTATCTATTACTTAGATAGGATGAGGGCTTGAAGGACACAATGTAGGTGCCTCTGTGCCGTTGGAGTTGAGTGGAGTGTACCACTTTCCAAATGGGAATCTTTCACCAACACAGGAGCTCTCAGCATCTATTATTTAAGGATTTTTATGGAGACTTCTTTCAAGGAGGCATAATGGATCATTAACTCTATCTAGAGCCCTCTACACTTCCGGGAGGATGGGGAGGTTCCAAACTTTTGATTATGGCTTAGTGTTTCTAATGACCAGCCCCCAGTCAGAAGCCCACTAAGATAAAAGGTCATTCTTTCACTTACTATATTTTGATGGATTAAGAATTTATGTAATGAGGACCAGAGTTAAACCCTAAACATTAGAACAAAAAATGCTCCTAACACCCTATCTTTCAAAAAATTCCAAGATTTTTAGGAAATCTTTTCCAGAAATTGAGTACAAAGACCAAAATATATACTTTTATTATAAATCAATCACAACTTTCTTCCAGTTATTTTATAGCTTGGTGTCACATTTAGTTTGCATTACAATCAGTGTTGTGGGATGGTACATGCAGGAAAGGGGATATTGAAAACCAATAACTCCTAGAACAGAAAGTAAATTTTGTAGATGTTTCCTATTTCACATTTTAAATGATTTAAATATTTATACATCTAGTATATGCATTGCTTTAAAGCATTTCCAAATAGATAAAAACAAAAGATGGATAATAGGAAACAGTGAGACAGAGATATTTTGCAAATAGGAAGGAAACAAATAGGAAAGGCCAGGGAGGGTGGGGAGGGAAAAGGGATGTAAAAAGAATTAAGATGTGTTATATATATGTACCAACTCCCCACCATGAATATAATTACTATGCACTAAAATCATGTACTGATAAAAATAAAAATTGAAAAGAAGAAGGATTAATTCATACATTCTCAGATGTTTGGGAACAATATGAAAATATAGTGGTGTGAAGAAAGTGAGGTAATTAAGGCTGAAGCTTTTTAAAAGTGGAGTCGAGAGGTTGCAAGAGGGTTGCACACACATGCAGAAGGTCAAACTACATGCTGTTCCAACAGACTTCGATAAACGACCAAAGTCAGTATCCACTTGCCTTCAGCACCTCTCAGCTGTGAGTACCTAATTTACTAACCAATCAAAATGAGCCTATAGTTTAGGATTTCTGCCCAGCCACTGCACTGCTTCCAAAAACAAACACCTCTCCTATGCTTGTCTTAGGGGTTACTATTCAGAACTGTTCTTATTCAGTGTATCTGAATTTACATTCTTGGTTTCCCAAAGAAATGCTATTTTATTTGGATTTCTGTGACAATCTTTTTTTGACATCCTTACTTATTTCAGAGAAATGAAAAGGTGATAAAATAAAGAATAAATATTATTTATTTTTAAGGATTGAATGCAAGCTTTGAATTTAAAATGGTAGCTAGGATGAAGATATTAAGAAATTCCTGCAAACATTCAATTTCACAGGAAGAATGAATAGTTTATGTTTCCAAGGTTGGTTTGTCAAAACTTGCGGAGAAATACTGAATGACCAAAACAGAATGTTTCAGAAATCTAGAAATCTGGAGAATCTAGAGGCCAAATAGGCCAGTCTCCCCTCCTCATTTCTTCCAGGTCAATGAGGTGTGGAGACTACTGAGTCTGCATTTTCCTTTCCTTACATACACATTTTGGTGTGTCCTATATCTGCAACAGATAGCAACATTGCATGCAGATGGCCCTCAGGTGGAAGAGGCAGGATAGGCTTACTCATACTGTGATAGGTGGGTGGACCACTGAAAATAGTCAATATGAACTGGCATTTTATGAGTGCACTTGTACCTCCTAGCTAGAACTGGGTTGCCTTTCCATCTATTTTCTGCATTCTAAAGCGAATCTGTTTTCCCAAGACTATCTGATGTATACCTTCTTATCTATTACATCAACAGTAAATTCTGATCTTTATCACATGGAAAGTGCATGGTCCTAACTGGCATCTAGGTGAAGAGTTTTTCACACATTGTCAAGATGTAAAAGAATGATTGAGGAAGACACAGAGCATAAACTATGCAATCCAAATTTTTAATTTACACAGTGTATTCTGGAATACAATATCTGTAACACCAGGGACCAGTCTGCATTGAAATTTTTCCTGAAATGTAATGCTTTTGTATTATCTCTTTCTCATGGATCATTTCATTTTTCCAAAATAGAGGGCACAGCACTTACTATACACACTAGCTCAAGAGCATGCCAGTCAGACACGTCAGATGATCAGAAAGTGAGAATGCTTTTGAAATCTGTATGGTGATGGCAGGTAAGTAGATGAAAAGCTTGAGGAAAATGTTCCTGGGACTAAGTGATATATAGCTATGCTCATAATCACTAATAATTTCTACACTAAGTGAATTCAGATAATATGGCTAAAGGAAGTACGTATGTCAAAATATTTAGGCAAGACAATTTCATATACATTTGTCTTCTTAGCTCTTAAAACAATATATATAAAATATTATTACAATAAAGTACATTTTCAAGGACCTGAATTTAATATCCAGTACCAAAAAATAAAAAATAAAAAAATAAAGTACATTTCAATCAAAATTATTATTTTATTTCATGTTATAATGCAATGCCTTTTTCTGATCAAAATCTAATGTAAGAGTATACAACAGAAAGAGACTTTTTTCTACAATGAGAACACTTCCCCATACATTTTCTTGTTTTAACTAGGACTCTTGAACTATGACTGCCTTAAGGTTATGTCTTGCTTTATTAGTCTCACATTTAATATGTCATTTTAATTCTTCATTCTTTTACCTGCAATGAAACATTTATTTTAATTTGAAATGACTTTATATAATATAAAATACAAACATTCACAGTAATTTATTAGTTATATGTTGTATACAATGAGACCATCAAAATGTTTAACATCCAGAGATTTAACATGATATCTAAACATAGGACACTTCCATATCTCTCTGTAACACTTTTCCTGTGACAGAAATAAAACACTGATGTAATCATAATTACAAGCACTGTCTCACTTAAACATTCTTATAAATAAAATTTGTTTTAGGAAAATAAATAAATTAACTGAAAATAGAAGTATGACATATGCAGTGCTTTGTGGGCATTATTATCAAACACTTTTAATGTGAGGAAAATATTTTAAGACAATAAAATATAGAAATGCATGGAAGTCAATAATTATATAAAAGAGAAAGATAAATGGCTTTTTTGAAATCCTTTATAAAATAAGGTAGGCTAGTTTCTCTTCTTTTCCCTGTTCCATAATGCAATGGCAGAGCAATATCCTTCTAGCTCAAACTAAAGCTTTGTTCACTTTAGTAGTCTACTGTATCAAACACCCAATATTGTCTGCTATCTTTGCCTATTTTGCCACAGGCTTCTCCTCTGGAATGTATAACCTGCCCACATCTGTCATATTTAAAATCCCCCCTGCCTACAATATAATTATACTCTTAATCTATTCTTTTCTTTTTGACAAATTATTTGTATAAGAATTTCACACTTTGAATGTAAATGATTATAATCACTATGAAAATCAGAATAGAGATTTCTCAAAAAAATAAAAATAGAAATTCCTTTTGATCCAACTATTTGCCTTCTAGGCATTTTCCCAAAACAGTTAAAGACATTATATTACAGTGATACACAGCCAAATCTTTGAAGCAGCATATATGACTATCAATATATGAATGCATAATGAAAATGTGATATTTACACACAATAGAGTACTATTGTGCTATAAAGGATAGACTTGAGTCCTATGTTGGGACCATAATACTAAGTGAAATATATCAAAGACACAAGTTTAAATATTTCATGGTTTCTCTTGTGTGAAAAATCCAAAATATTAATAAAAAGCAAAATAACAAGATAACAAGGAGTGGGGAGAGAGATCTTTTGCAAACAGAAAGGGGACCAAGAGATGGAGGAAGAGAGGTTGGACTGGAGAGGAAAGGAATGAAGAAAGAATTGAGATGCATTAAATACTTGCACCAACTACTCATGAGGAATGTAATCATTATGCACTGCAAACCTGTACTAATTAAAAAATAAAAACTTGCAAAAATCAATTGATTTTAAAAAAGAATTCCATACTTGCTGTATTTCATTTTCCCACAATCTTTTCTCCAAAGAGCAATAGAATGAGTCTTATAAAAAATATGCCATATAATGGCATTTCTCTTTAAAACTTTCTAAAGTTTCCCTATGCTACTCCAAATAAATGTAACATTCTCTACCAAATTTGTTTTAAGGCCTCGAATGATGGAGCTTTTTCCAAACCCGCATCCCATATCTTCTTGCACTCTTCCCTTTTACCACCTGCATCACCACACTCCTTGAACAGCTCTGCAGTGAAACTTCCTCCTCTTTTCAGCCATACAGGCCTGGTTTACTTATATTTTATCTCTTCCTAGAGGAGGATATAGGCTTTACTCAGAGTTTGTTTGACTAGCTCAGCTCCACAAGCCTTTGCCCAGTGCAGTGATTGGCACATAATAGCACTTAAAATACATATGTTAAAGAATGAATGAATGGTCGGTTAGAACTACTATCAGTTCTGTCCAAAACACTGTGCCTTCCAGGGCACTGTTTTGTTGTTATCCTTTTGGGTGGCTCAATTCCACTTTCTTCATTCCCTTTATTTATGATTCTTCAGCCAATGGCTTTTTAAGTGTTGCAATTGTGTTGGCAATTCTGTGATTTGTTCATCACTCTTTTAGTCATGTTGTTTTACTTTTTCTAATTAATCTCATCTAATCTTATGATCTCAGTTTACTTGAGATAAGCGCTAAATATAAGTCTTTACTCTTGAAAGTTCTGAGAGGCTAACATGCATTTAAAAGTGCAAATAGTCATATCTCTTTGGATAACTTGAATTCAAAATTTTCCTTCAATGTGTTCCTCTACTGACAGTATCTCATGTAGAGTAGTAGTAGTTATACATAGCCCATTATCTCAAGAGAGAAACTTGAAAGTAGTTCTTGACTATTCTAGAGGTTCTTGATTTTAATACAGTCTTCATTTCAATGACTCATATCATAGTATTTATACATTTATATTATTAATGATGTATTTTACTATTAATGATTTATACATTTATATGTAACAGGTAAGACATTAATATTTTGTGTTATTACATGTTAGTACAGCTGCCAAGGAGCAATACTGAATTTTCAATGACATTACCCACAAATGGTTTTATATAAATATTAGAATATTACATTGTCCTTTTATAATATGTAAAAATTAATAAATCATTGATATTGGACATAAGCTATAGTGTCAGTAACATCATAAAATTGAGAGGAGTTGTAAATAAGCAGGTACTGTGAGAACAGAGAAACTTTAGACTTAATGGCTTGTTTCATTGGACTGAAACCAGATGATTTTACATTTGGTCAGGAAGGAAAAGAACAAAATTAAAAATAGTGATGAACATTAAGTAATAAAGCTTCAAAACTGTGCCTGAATGATGTATATAAATAAGGATTAATACATTCCCAGCCCAGAGGAAGGAGCTTCTGGGCCACAATCCCTACCAGGGCTCCTGGCCCCTATCTCACCTCTCCCAGCTCAGAGGAGGTGAGCTGCAAGGGCGCAAACTCCACCTCCCATCCCCCTAGTTGAAATGAGAAAACACATAAATAAGTCACAAAACCAGACTTCCAGATCACCTACAGCAACCACAAAGGGAAATGAAATGGAACACTCTGATACTCAACCACCTGGACCCACTGAACTGGCAAGAAAAGGGGTTCTGGAAAAAATGAAATCAGAAATAATTTCTCAGATAACAGGAGAAATTGTGATCCTAGTGCAAGATATGATTAATAAATCTAGAGAGGAGCTGAGGAACATGATGGAATCCTAACATAGGAAAAAAATGGAATCCATAAAACAGATGCAAATAGATTTCCAGGACATGATAAACTCCATTGAAAGTCTACACAACAGACTGAGCCAATGTGAGGACAGAATTTCAGATAGAAGATAAGATTGCAATTAATGACCAGGGAAAGAAAAATTGCTTCAAAATTATAAGGGAACATGAGAAATCAATCCAGCAACTGCTAGACAATGCAAAGAAGAATAACATAAGACTGATTGGAGTCAATGAAGAAACAGGAAAGAGTGCAGATGACATAAAACAACTCTTCACAGAAGTAATGGCAGAAAACTTCCCAAGCAGGGGAAAAGGACTTGGCCTGCAGATAAGTGAGGCATATAGGACTCCAAATAGCCTTGATCAAAAAAAATCTACACATAGGCATATACTTTTTAAGATTCCAGACACTCAACAGAAGAACAAAGTTCTACAAGCAGTTAGAGAAAAGAAACAAATCACATACAAAGGAAAGCCCATCAGAATCACAGCAGACTTCTCAACACAAACCATCTAGGCAAGAAGAGCTTGGAGTGACATATTCCAAGCCTGAAAAGAAAACAGCCTCCAATCCAGATTGATGTAACCTGCAAAACTATCTTTCAAAATTGGTGGAGAAATAAGATACTTTCATGACAAAGAGCACCTTAGGAACTCCATGAATACCAAAGCAGCACTCCAAAGAATTTTACACAATATCCTAGGAACAGACATTGAGGATCACAACCCAAGGAAGCAAAGCAGAATGAACCCATCTGGCATGACAAGAAATTAAATGTAAAGGGGGGGAACCCAACAAAAAGAAAAAGTCATGGCAATGACAAGTCAATATGTTTCAATTTTAACCATCAGTATTAATGGTCGCAATTCACCAATCAAAAGAAATTGACTGGCAGAACGGGTCAAGAAGCAAAATCCAACAATATGCTGCATACAAGAAACACACTTAATTCAAAAGGAAACTCATAGATTGAAAGTTAAAGGATGGAAAACAATACTCCATGTGACAGGAACCTGAAAAAAACCAGGAGTAGCTATCCTCTTGGCAGATTGAATAGATTTCAAACCAACACTGATTAAGAGAGATGAAGAAGGACACTACATCTTGTTAAGGGAACAATGCAAGAGGAAGAGATGATAATCATAAATATCTATGCACCAAACACTAGTGCACCCAACTATATAAAACAAATACTAATGGACATGAAAAGTCCTATATGCACTAATACAATTGTAGTGGGGGATCTTAACACTTCACTGTCACAAATAGATATATGAACTGTACAAAAAATAAGCAATGAAATACTAGAACTCAATCGAACTCTTGAATAAATGAACTTAACAGATGTTTACAGAATCTTCCACCCCACAAAATCAGAATACACATTCTTCTCAGTGGTACATGGATCAGTCTCCAAAATAGGCCACATACTCACACATAGAACATGTTTAAGTAAGTGCAAAGGAATTGAAGTTATCCCCTGTATATTATCAGACCATAGCGTGGTGAAAGTGGAGATCCATAGCAAAAGAAACTCAAAAAATTTCATAAACACGTGGAAACTGAACAACACACTTCTGAATAACCAATGGGTCACAGAGGAAATTAAAGAAGAAATCAGACAGTTCCTTCAATTAAATGACAATGACAATACAACATATCGGAATCTATGGGACACAATGAAAGCAGTCTTACAAGGGAAATTCATAGCAGTGAATACACATATTAGGAAAACAGAATGAGCCCAATTAAACAACCTGATACTGAACCTCAAGCTTCTAGAAAAAGAAGAGCAGGACAACCCCAAAGCTCATACAAGGGAGGAAAGTATCAAGATCAGAGGAGAAATCAATGCAATGGAGACTAAGAGAATGATACAAAAAAATCAATGAAGCCAAGAGTTGATTCTTTGAAAGAATCAGCAAAATTGACAAACCCTTAGGCAACCTTATCAGAAAAAGGAAGGAAAAGGCCCAAGTCCATGCAATTAGGAATGAAAAGGGTGAAATTACAACAGACCCAGCAGAAATCCAGAGGATCATCAATACCTACTTCCAGAACCTATATGTCAATAAGATGGAAAACAGAGAAGAAATGGACAGATTCCTTGATACATAAGAATTACCAAAGTTGAATGAAGAAGACCCAAAAATTCTAAATAACCCAATATCAGCCAATGAAATTGAAATCATAATTAAAAACTTATCAACTAAGTAAAGCCCAGGCCCTGATGGCTTCACTGCTGAATTCTACAAGACATTTAGAGAGGAAGTACCACCACTAGTGTTTAATCTCTTCAATGAAATTGAAAGGGAAGCAATACTCCCAAATTCATTCCTGGAAGCAAGCATCACCATGATCCCCAAAGTAGAGAAAGACCCAACTGAAAAGGAGAACTATAGGCCAATCTCACTAATGAACATAGATCTAAAAATCCTTAATAAGATACTGGCAAATAGAATGCAGAAGATCATCAAGAAGATCATACACCCTGATCAAGTGGGATTCATCCCAGGGATGCAGGGGTGGTTCAATATACACAAATCAATCAAGGTAATACACTATATCAATAGAGCCAAGGACAAAAACCATATGATTATCTCCATAGATGTAGAAAAAGCATTTGACAAAATCCAACATGCATTTATGATAAAAACTCTACAAAAAATTGGAATACATGGTCTCTACATCAAACTGATCAAAGACATCTATGAAAAACCAACAGCCAATATCATACTAAATGGTCAAAAACTGAAATCCTTCACACTGAAATCAGGAACAAGACAAGGATGTCCATCATCACCACTCTTATTCAATATAGTTTTGGAAACACTAGCTGCGGCAATTAGACAAGAGAAAGAAATAAAAGGAATAAAGATAGGTAATGAAGAAGTCAAATTGTCATTATTTGCAGATGACATGATACTCTATAGAGAAGACCCCAAGAACTCCACCAAAAGTCTTCTAGACTTAACAACCAAATTCAGTCAAGTAGCTGGTTACAAGGTCAACACACAAAAATCGATAGCTTTCCTCTCCACAAATGACAGACTCACTGAGAGAGAAATAGGGCATATAATTCCTTTCACAATAGCATCTCAAAAACTGAAATACCTAAGAATCAACCTAACAAAATAAATCAAAGACCTCTTCTCTGAAAACTATGGCACTGTGAAAAGAGAGATTGAGGATGATATCTGAAAATGGACAGACATCCCCTGCTCCTAGGTAAGAAGGATTAATATAGAGAAAATGGCCATACTTCCATAACTGCTATATGGATTCAATGCAATTCCAATTGAGATCCCAGCAGCATACTTCACAGACCTTGAGAAAACAATCCAAAAATTCATTTGGAACAAGAAGAGACCCAGAATGGCAAAAGCAATTCTAGGTAACAGAGACATGGCAGGGGGTATCACAGTCCCCAACCTGCAACTCTACTACAAAGCTACTGTGATAAAAACAGCATGGTACTGGCAAAGAAACAGACCTGAGGACCAGTGGAACAGACTAGAAGATGTAAAAACAATGCACGACACACTCAGCCATCTCATCTTCAACAGAGGAGCCAATTATCCTCACTGGGGGAAAGATAGCCTCTTTAATAAATGGTGCTCAAAAATTGGGTTTCAACTTGCCAAAGATTAAAACTAGACCTATATCTCTCACCATGCACTAAACTAAAATCAAAATGGATTAAAGATCTAAATATTAAAATAGAAATTCTGAAACAGTTGGAACAGAGGTTAGGTTGAACTCTTGAAGACATCGGTGTAGGAAAACATTTTATGAACAGAACCTCAGTTGTCCATGAACTAGCACAAACAATCAATAAGTGGGATCTCTTCTTATTAAAAGGCTTCTGCACAGCAAGAGAAACCACCAGCAGTATGAAGACACAACCCACAATGTGGGAAAAAATCTTCACCTGCTGTTCCTCAGACAAAGGTCTACTATCTCGAATCTATAAAGAATTTAAAAAGATCAGACCTCCCAAATTTAAAGACCCAATCCAAAAATGGGCATCTGAAATGAACAGAGATTTCTCAGACAAAGAAGTAGAAATAGAAAATAAATACATGAAAAAATGTTCAACATCACTGGTCATTCAAGAGATGCAAATGAAAACAATGCTGAAATTTCACCTTATCCCAGAAAGAATGGCTACTATCATGAAATTCACCAATAACAAATGCTGGCAGGGCTGTGGGGAAAGAGGAACCCTGCTCCACTGCTGGTGGGAGTGTAGACTGGTGCAACCACTGTGGAAATCATTAGGGTGATACCTCAAAGAACTAGAACTGAAAGTCCCATTTTTTCCCACTATTCCACTGCTTGGGATCTTCCCCAAAGAATTAAAAGTATCATACCACAGTGATATATGTGCACCCATGTTCATAGCAGCACAGTTTGTAATAGCTAAAACTTGGAAACAGCCCAATTGCCCACCAACTGCAGACTGGATAAAGAAAATGTGGGTTTTTTTTTTAATAAAATGGAGTACTACTCATCCATAAAAAATGAGAAATTAGAGACATTTATAGCTAAGTGGATGCACATTGAGGTGATACTCTTAGTGAAATAAATAGGACACTCATGTATAAATACCGAACAATTTCTCTGGTGTGATAAACTGAAAGTGTAAATAAGAACTAAAATGTATAATATGTAATGTGAAATAGGAAGAAAAGGTGCAAAGGGGAAGGAATTTGGAGGGGTAGGGGAAAGGAAAGAAGGGAATGGAATTAATATGAGTAAATGGAAAACTAGGAACAAAATCTCTATAAATAGGGAGAAATGGAGGGGTTGAAGGGAGGGCTGGGCAATGGTGAAACATAAGAACCAAGGGAGATTACGTAAAGGTTCAAATTTCCAATGATGAATGTCATTATATTGTATACCTAAAATGTACCAATGATTAGAATGAATAATCGATAATGCAAAATAGGAAGAAAAGGTCCAAAGGGGTAGCGGTAGTGGGAGGGCCAGGGGAAAGGAGAGGAGGGAAATGAAAAATGCTGAGAAATGGAAAAAATGGAAATAAAGTCTTTGTAAATAAGAAAGGGTGGAAGGGGTGAAGGGAGTGCTAGGAATGGGCAATAAATAAGAACCAAGATGCATCATGTAAAGGTACAAGTTCCCAATGAGAAATGTCTCATTTCCTTCCTCCCTCCCTTGCTTTTCTTTTTCTTTCTTTTTTTCGAAAGATTTCTTTAACTCAATGTAATTTTTGTGTGATATATCAATTTTTGCGTGTTATTAACCTTATTCATTTTTTATATGTGAATATGCTATAATTATTATAATCTAAAACAATGTTACACTTATCTTTTATCCTTATATACTTGTCATTGAATCTATATTTGAGAGTACAGTTCCAGAGTCATATGGTGTATTGTTTTTACTTTAGTTTTCTAAGGTAAGTTTATTAATTTATGCAGTCCTCTTTGTTTCATATTTTACCAACATCTGGTTTTAAACACATTTTAATTTTAATCATTTTGGCAGGTACTCATATTGGTTTCAGTGTGAATCCTGTAACTACTAATAGGCTGGTATTTATTGTTCTATTACATATATCCTCATTGAGAAGGATTTTTTGGAAATCCTTTTATAAATTTCAATTAGTGTTTTTTTATATGTTAATATAAGTCCCCTTTCATTATATTTTAATCTAGTCACACATTTCAACCATAGTTATTTCTGAACACAAAAAATTTGTTATTGTATTTGTTGAAATGTCTTCTCCAAATTGATATCTGACCTTCCTCTGATCTTGCTCTTTAGCTTGTAAATAGCAATGCATTGTGTAAATAATCATACTATTGATTATGGTATTATCATCCTCTTCTCAGGAGTATTTCAATAAAAAGAGTATTTTTAACTTTCAGAGGATTTTTAGTATGCTCAAACTCACAGAATAGTACTTTCTCCATGGTTAAATCATTTCTGAATATTACACATTAATCTACCTCAAAATCAGTATTTTTCTATAATTATTTTTAGAAATGTTTTGTTCTGTAAGATTTAAATCTATAATTCAATTCTGTCCTTAATTTTTCCTACATATTGTATAGGAAGGTGTAAGTTTTGAATAAATTAATCCAATTTACATACAAACTTTTGTTGAAGTTCTTCTATTTCCAAGTTTTCAAAAAATCCATTTATGCATGGATATAGTTCTAGATTTCTATCTTAGATCATTGATCAATTTGTCTCTCAAGAGCATACCTAAAATGTAACAATAAACTGAATGAAAAAAAGAATATATTATTGAGATAGCTTTACAAGAAATCTTGATATTAGATAGGCTAAGCCCTTTCCATTTATGCTTCAAAAACACCCTGGCTAACATTGATTCTCCATAAACTTCAGAATTATCTCATTTTATTGCTACAAGGAAAACTGTGTATTTTGTTCAAGATTATTGAATGTATAAAATAAGTCCAGAAGAACAGACACCTGGTCCTTAGCTTTTTAAAGCAAAAATGACATTATTTCTGTGAATTAAAATCTGGTCATATTTGAGAAGCTGATTAATTTCTGTGCTATATACTTGTTAAATGTTAGAATAGCAGCTCATTCAAAAAGATATATTTCTAATCTTAGCCTTAATTTTGGGTATTTACAGATATGTGAAACCCACTTGTTCTTGGGCCATACAGAATGTTGTGAAGACTCATTTATTACTTGGTAGTGGGGAGAACAATGAGATCAGGTTGGTCTGTGTATCTCTAAAAGTGATCCATTGTCTCAGAAATGCAGTTATATCATGTAAGTATTGCATAGGATGTGGACTTTAAAAGAGAGATAATGCTGATTTGAAATAAATATTGAAATTATGCTGAACTATATAGCTGAAAATATGTTTGATTATAAAGAATTAATCACTGCAGTGCACCCACTGTGGAAATCAATATGGAGATACCTCAAACAACTAGGATTAGAAGTCCCATTTGACCCAGCTATTCCTCTGCTGGGTACCTTCCCAAAAGAATTAAAAGAATAGAAAAAAAAAAGAAAAGAATTACACCCCAATGATATATGCTCACCCATGTTTCTAGTGGTACAGTTTGTAATAGCTAAAACTTGGAAAAAGCCCAACTGCTCATTAACTGGAGACTGGATAAAGAAGATGAGTGGTTTTTTTTTTTTGTTTTTTTTTTAAATAAAATGGAGTATTATTCAGCCATAAAGAATGACAAACTAGAGACATTTGTAGCTAAGTGGATGTACATTGATGCCATGCTCTTAAGTGAAATTAATCGGTCACACATGTGTAATTACCAAATAGTTTCTCTGACGTGAAAAACTAAAAGTGTAAATAAGGATCAAAATGTATAATTGATACTGTGTAATAGGAAGAAAAGGTCTAAAGGAGTAGGGGAAGTGGTAGGGGTAGGGGAAAGGAAAGAAGGGAAAAGAAAAAATATGAGAAAAGGAAAAGAATGGAAACAAAATCTTTGTAAATAGGGAAGGGTGGAAGGGGGCGAAGAGAGGGCAGGGAAATGGGGCAAAAATAAGAACCAAGATATGTCACATAAAGGTACATGATCCCAATGAAGAATGTAACTGTATTGTATACCTAAAATGTACCAATAAACTTAATGGAAAAAAAATAATTAATCACTAAAAATTTCTTAGATTGACAATTGAAGTAAATGTAAATACATGATACATCTGAAAATTCCAAATAAAAAATAAAACAATGAATCTTCTAAAGAGTTAATATTTGTTAACAAACATTCTAAAATTAAAGTTAGAATATGCAAGGTCATCTTAACGAAAAAGAAGAGCTTTTAGACTGAGAAAAGTGCACTTTTATCTGTATGTGCAATACTGTATAAAAAGCCACCATTGTCTTTGCAAAGGGAGGTGAGATACATATGCTACACTGTAAATATGATAATTCCTGATAATCAGCTAATCAGTGTTGCTGCTTTATGTGAATAATAACTTCATTTGTAATACACACAATTCAGAGTCCTTTACTTTAGGAAAAAAATTACATAAAAATTAAAAAAAAACTACTTACAACCTGCTAAATCTATGTTTTTGTCTGAGAAATGTCTGTTCATTTCAGATGCCCATTTTTGGATTGGGTCTTTAAATGTCGGAGGTCTGATCTTTTTAAATTCTTTATAGATTCCAGATAGTAGGCCTTTGACTGAGGAACAGCAGGTGAAGATTTTTCCCCATATTGTGAGTTGTCTCTTCACACTTTTGGTGGTTTCTCTTGCTGTGCAGAAACTTTTTAATAAGAAGAGATCCCACTTGTTGATTGTGCTAGTTCATGGGTAACTGAGGTTTTGCTCATAAAATCTTTTCCTACACCAGTGTCTTCAAGATTTCTACATAACTTCTGGTCCCGCTGGTTCAGTGTTTCTATTTTAATATTTAGATCTTTAATCCATTTTGATTTTAGTTTAGTGCATGGCAAGAGATATACGTCTAGTTTTACTCTTTGGCAAGTTGAAACCCAATTTTTCCAGCACCACTTATTAAAGAGGCTATCTTTCCTCCAGTGAGGGTGTTTGGCTCCACTGTTGAAGATGAGATGGCTGAGTGTGTCTGGCGTTGTTTCTGCATCTTCTAATCCGTTCCACTGGTCCTCAGGTCTGTTTCTTTGCCAATACCATGCTGTTTTTATCACAGTAGCTTTGTAGTAGAGTTTCAAGTTGGGGACTGTGATACACCCTGCCATGTCTCTGTTACCTAGAATTGCTTTTGCTATTCTGGGTCTCTTCTTGTTCTAAATGAATTTTTGGATTGTTTTCTCAAGGCCCATGAAGTATGCTGCTGGGATGTCAATTGAGATTGCATCGAATCTATATAGGAGTTTTGGAATTATGGCCATTTTGACTATGTTGATCCTTCCTTCCCAGGAGCAAGGGATGCCTTTCCATTTTCTGTTATCCCCTTCAATATATGTTTTCAAAGTGCTATATTTTTCAGAGAAGAGGTCTTTGATTTATTTTGTTAGGTTGATTCCTAGGTATTTCAGTTTTTTAGATGCTATTGTGAAAGGAATTATTTGCCCTATTTCTGTCTCAGTGAGTCTGTTGTTCATGTAGAGGAAAGTTATTGATTTTTGTGTGTTGACCTTGTATCCAGCTACTCTCCTGAATTTGGTCATTAAGTCTAGAAGACTTTTGGTGGCATTCCTGGGGTCTTCTATATACAGTATCACGTCATCTGCAAATATTGACAATTTGACTTCTTCATTTCCTATATTTATTCTTTTTAGTTCTTTCTCTTGTCTAATTGCTGTGGCTAATGTTTCAAAAACTATGTTGAACTAGAGTGGTGATAGTGGACATCCTTGTCTTGTTCCTGATTTTAGTGTGAAGGATTTCTGTTTTTCAACATTTAGTATGATACTGGCTGTTGATTTTTCACAAATGGCTTTGATCAGATTGAGGTAGAGACCATCTATTCCAATTTTTTGTAGGATTTTTATCATAAATGCATGTTGGATTTTGTCAAATGCTTTTTCTACATCTATGGAGATAATCATATGGTTTTTGTCCTTGGCTCTATTGATATAGTGTATTACCTTGATTGATTTATGTATGTTGAACCATCCCTTCATCCCTGGGATGAATCCCACTTGATCAGGGTGTATGATCTTCTTGATGATCTTCTGTATTCTATTTGCCAGTATCTTATTAAGGATTCTTGCATCTATGTTCATTAGTGAGATTGGCCTATAGTTCTTTTTGTTTGGGTCTTTCTCTGCTTTGGGGATCATGGTGATGCTTGCTTCCAGGAATGAATTTGGGAGTATTGCTTCCCTTGCAATTTCATTGAAGAATTTAAACAGCAGTGGCAGTAGTTCCTCTCTAAATGTATTGTAGAATTCAGCAGTGAAGACATCAGGACCTGGGCTTTTCTTAGTTGATAAGTTTTTAACTACATTTTCAATTTCATTGTTTGATATTGGATTATTTAGAAATTTTAGGTCTTCATTCAACTTTGGTAATTCATATGTATCTAGGCATCTGTACATTTCTTCTGTGTGGTCCATCTTATTGGCATATAGGTTTTTGAAGTAGGTATTGGTGATCCTCTGGATTTCTGCTAGGTCCTTTGTAATTTCACCCTTTTCATTTCTAATTGCATGAATTTGGGACTTTCCTTTTTCTGATAAGGTTGCCTATGGGTTTGTCAATTTTGTTGATTCTTTTGAAGAACCAATTCTTGGCTTCATTAATTGGTTGTATCATTCTCTTAGTCTCCACTGAATTGATTTCTGCTCTCATCTTTATAATTTCCTCCCTTCTATGAGCTTTGGGTTTGTCCTGCTCTTCTTTTTCTCAAAGCTTGAGGTTCCCCATCAGGTTTTTAATTGACCTTGCTCTGTTTTCCTATTATGTGTATTCTGTGCTATGAATTTCCCTTGTAAGACTGCTTTCATTGTATCCCATAGATTCTGATATGTTGTATTGTCATTGTCATCTAATTGAAGGAACTGTCTGATTTCTTATTTAATTTCCTCTGTGTCACATTGTTTATTCAGAAGTGTTCTGTTTAATTTCCACGTGTTTATGAAATTTTTTGAGTTTCTTTTGCTATGGATCTCCACTTTCACCACGCTATGGTCTGATAATATACAGGAGATAACTGCAATTCCTTTGCACTTACTTAAACATGTTCTATGAGTGAGTATGTGGTCTACTTTGGAGAACAACCGTGTGCAGCTCAAAAGAATGTGTATTTGTGTATTCTGATTTTGTGGAGTGGAACACTCTGTAAAAATCTGTTAAGTTCATTTGTTCAAGAGTTTGATTGAATTCTAGTATTTTATTACTTATTTTTTGTCTAGTTGTTCTATCTGTGACAGTGGGGTATTGAGGTCCCCCACTACAATTGTATTAGTGCGTATATGACTTTTCATGTCCGTTAGTATTTGTTTTATATAGTTGGGTGCACTAGTGTTTTGTGCACAGGTATTTATGATCGTCATCTCTTCCTATTGGATTGTTCCCTTTACAAGGATGTAGTGTCCTTCTTCATCTCTCTTAATCAGTGTTGGTTTGAAATCTATTTGATCTGCCAAGAGGATAGCTACTCCTGCTTTTCTTCAGGTTCCTATCTCAAGGAGTATTGTTTTCCACCCTTTAACTTTCAGTCTATGAGTTTCTTTTTGAATTAAGTGTGTTTCTTGTATGCAACAAATTGTTGTGTCTTGCTTCTTGAACCATTTTACCAGTCAATTTGTTTTGATTGATGAATTGAGACCATTAACATTGATGGATATAGCTGATATGTATTGACTTATTATTGTTATGACTTTTTCTTTTAATTGGATTCTCCCCCCTTCCCATTTAATATCTTGTCTCACCCTACAGGTTCATTCTGCTGGGCTTCCTGGGGATGTGATCCTCATTGTCTATCTTAGGATATTGTCTAAAATTTTTTGAGTGCTGGTTTGATATTCATGAAGTTCCAAATGTTCTCTTTGTCTTGAAAATATCTTATTGCTCCATCAATTTTGTAAGATAGTTTTGCAGGGTATATCAATCTGAGTTGGAGGCTGTTTTCTTTTTGGGCTTGGAATATGTCACGCCAAGCTCTTCTTGCCTTGATGGATTGGATTGAGAAGTCTGCTGTGATTCTGATGGGCTTTCCTTTGTATGTGATTTGTTTCTTTTCTCTAACTGCTTGCAGAACTTTCTTCTTCTGTTGGGTTTCTGGAATTTTAACAATTACATGCCTATGTGCAGATATTTTTTGATCAAGGCTAATGATAGTCCTATATGCCTCACTTATCTTTATGTGAATTTCTTTTCCCCTGCTTGGGAAGTTTTCTGCCCTTACTTTCTGAACAGTTTGTTTATGTCATCTGAACGCTCTCCTGTTTCTTCATTGACTCCAATCATTCTGATGTTATTCTTCTTTGCATTGTCTAGCAGCTGCTGGATTGATTTCTTGTAGTCCCTTACAATTTTAAAGAAATTTTTCTTTTCCTGCTCACTAATTGCAATCTTATCTTCTATATCTGAAATTCTATCCTCACATTGGCTCATTCTGCTGCATAGACTTTCAATGGAGTTTTTCATCTCCTGGAAATCTGTTTGCATTTGGTTTATGAATTACATTTGTTTCCTATATTGGTATTCCATCATGTTCCTCAGCTGCTCTCTAGATTTATTAATCATGTCTTGCACTATGAGCACAATCTCTGCTGTTATCTGAGAAATTATTTCTGATTTCATTCTTTCCAAATCCTCCTTTGTTTGCCAGTTCAGGGAGTCCAGATGATTGAGTATCAGAGTGTTCCATCTCATTTCCCTTTGGGGTTGCTATAGGTGATCTGGAATTTTGGTTTTGAGACTTGTTTACATGTCTTCTCATTTTGACGGGGTGGGGGGTTTGGGGGGTGCTATTGGTCCCTGCATGGCTCACCTCCTGTGAGCTGAGAGTGGTGGAACAGCGGCCTGGAAGCCCCTTCCTCTGAGCTGGGAGTGGTGGAACAGCAGCCTGGAAGCTCCTTCCTCTGGGTTGGGTGCAGTGGGACGGCAGACTGGAAACCCCTACTTCTGAACTGAGAGTGCTGGAATGGCAGCCCGGAAGCCCCTACTTCTGGGCTGGGAGAGATGGAATGGCTGCCCAGAAGCCCCTTCCTCTGGGCTGGGAGTGGTGGAATGGCGGCTGGAAAATTTATAATGTGCACAATTTATTGACATATTTTCACTCTGATCTGACAATTTTTCCTATTTATCTCATTAGTTTTTCTTCCTTTGTTCATAATAGCTATGTCCAATATTTTTCACAATCTTAACATTTTTCATTCCTCCAGCACACTCTTCACTCATAGAAACTGTTTTTGCCTTATAATGATCTAGATAAGTCATCAAAAATGAACTTTTAGAGATTTCTTTTTAGTTAGAAGTCAAAAAACTACAAAAGAAAATCTTTTCCACCTTCACAATAACAGAAAACTAAATAATCTATAAAATTAGTATTTTTTTGTTAAGCACATCAACAAATTTCATAATACAATCAGCACCACTGAATTCCAAAGAGACATGTTTATTCATGAAGAATTAGATAACAAGTACTGTTTTAGATATGGCAGACCACAGGTGGAAATAGTGGCCTCCATTAAAGCAGATAAGAAGAACAAACTTAAATTCTCACAATTTTTTAAAAGAATTGGACAGAAGATATACTTGAAAAAAATAAAGACCTTTTGTCAAAAGTTATACATACTAGAAGTTGACACTGACATTGTCACCATAGTTTTAAGTTAAAAGCCCTAATAGGGCCAGGGATTTAGCTGAGTAGCACAATGCCTGCCTGGCAAGCTTGAGGTTCTGAGTTCGATCCCTGGTACAAGAAACAAAGCCCTAGTTCTGGGGCTCCCAACAAACCAGTCTTGGCTACCTGTCCCTATACACCGAGTAGGGACATGAGCAATGAGGAAGGACAAGAAAAGAGGTTTATTCATTATGGGTATACTAGAAAGAACAGATATAGGGATTCAATATCCATCCTTGCAGGTCTGACAGGAATTTTGAAGTTTTATGGGAAAGGGGAACAATGTTAAAGAATGTACTTTTACCTAGCTGTGGCTGGAGTTGCATAGCTGCCAGAGTATCAAGTCCTGGTCAAATCATGGTCTGGTTGCTTTTTATCTCAGGACTGGTCTATGAGGTGACTCAGGAGAAGTTAGTATGGCTTGATGGAGCATTCAGGCTTGCATGGGTGATCACTCCTACTAAGGCAGTCAGCCTCAATTCCATCATGGGGTAATTGCTCTGGCTTGTAGGGGAGGTGATGTCATTGTGAGAGAGGGTCTGTAAGACGATTCTGGAACCCATAGTGACTTCAAGTTTAGGACAATGGCTGGAGACCTCTGATTGCCACTCTAGGGAGTCTGACAGAGGACATTGTAAAAGTTGGTGATTGGAAGTCTTTTAACTAAGGAGGATAAGAGATATGTTAGGTTAATTTATGAACAACAGTCCTTGGATTAATAGTTTTTAGATGGACACTAAATACATGATTAACACTCCTTTGAGCAGAGTTATACAGAGATATGATCCAAAATTCAAGGCCAAAAAGGAAACAATTACAAAATGAAGGCAGAGATGCCACTCTTTCTTCTGATTTTAGCTACCCAATGGGCATCATCTGGCCCAGCCTCTAAATCCTTGTTTTAATATTTGTAAAATGTTGAGAGAAAAACAAATATAAAGCTAGATTTCTTTATCCAAAGAAAATGACACTAAAAATGAAACTGAAATAACAGTTTTTTCAGCAAACAAAACCTAAGAATTTCTCCAGCATATATGAACTATAAGAACTATTAAAGGAAATTCTTTAGACAGAAAGAATATGATAAATAATAAAATTTGAATCAATGAAAAGAAATCAATACCACAAGGTATAGAAAATTGAAGGTAAATATAAAGACAATTCACTATAGAACAAAAACATTTATTTCCAAAGAAGAGTGGAAAAGTGGAAAATAACTAAATAGTAATAATTGAAGAATTCACAAAGTAGACAGAAATTAGTGATATTTGAATCCAACGAAATGAATGGTTATATTAAATATAGATGATTTAAACACAACAATGGAATACCAATATTGTCAGACTGGATAAAAATCTAAAACCTAAATATATGGTATTTGGAGAAGCTGATTATAGTTTAAAGATATGTAGCGATTATAACTAAAATATGGAAAAATAAACAATGCAAATTTTAATCTTGAAAAAGTTGAACTGCTATATTTATATAAAACAAATTAGAACAAATACATTTTTCATGAATAAGGATGGCATGATATAACTAGAAAGGGATCAATTGATCAAAAAGCTTTAATAATCTTAAATTTCTATGAGCCTAGTAAGGGAACTTAAAAATATAGTTTAAATAAAAACCTAAAAGAATTGAAAGATAAACATGTAAATCCACAAGTATATTTGGAGACTTTAATATTTTTCTCTTGATTATTGACAAAACAAGGGAAAAATCAAAAATTAAAGAGAAAAAGACAGCAATACTATAGACCAATCCAACCAAGGGAAGAATGTACATTCTTTTTAAGTAGAAATATTAAATTCCAAGTAAATTCTGTATTGTTTTATAACTTGAATGTCTGTAAAAGTAAAATAATCAAGCATCACACCAAGTTTAATATTAAATCAAATGGAATTAAACCATAAATCAGTAACAGAACAATTTCTAGAATGTGACAAATATGTGGAATCATTCCACCTCTAAGCACATAATCCATTGATAAAAATACAGAAACTAAATTAGAAAATAATTTGAAATGAATTTTAAAAATTACAATATGTCTTAATGTGTGGGCCTTGGCTAAAACACTGGTTTGTGAGTTTACAGCATAAAATAAATTTTTTAGAAAGGAGAAGGCTCAAACCATTGATTTAACCTTTCATTTTAAGAAATTTGAAAGAGAATAAGTTAAACTGATATACATATTAATGAGGAAATAATAAGAGCAGAAATAAGTAAAATTCTAGTCATAAAAACACTAAAAATATTAAAGAACATCAAATCCCACTTCTTTGGAAAGATTTATAAAAATCATAAACTTCCAGTTAGATTGATTAAGAATGAGAGAGGAAAAAGTACATTTTATTTGAAATGAGAAAAACATTACTACAGATCCAATAGACTTTAAAAGATAAGAAAATATTAAGAATATATTAAGAAAAAAACTTTATGCTACCAAGTTTGATAACTTAGAAACAGGTAATTTAGATTCTTTGAATAATAAACCACAAAGAGCACTTTGGAAGTAATAGATAACTTGAATAACACTAAATCTGTTAAAACTATTAACTTCTCAGACCAAGTCCCCCACACTTTAAAACTTATGCTCTGACTTTTCTAGAAAGTTCTTCAATAAATATTGATTTTGCATAAAGTCCTTCAGAAAATGGAAAGTGAACATTCTAAAAGGCTACTATTACAGAAAATGAAAACTACAGACTGATATCCATGATGAACACATGCAGAAAAATCCCTAAGGAAATATTAACTAATTGAATCCAGAAATATATAGAGGTTAATATAGTATGACCAAGTAGTGTTTATTCCCAGAATGTAAGTTGGAATGATTTAAAAAAATCAATCAATGTAACTCACCATATCAACACACATGTCAACACATAATCATGGAATTATTACCTTATATACAGATAAAACATTGGATAAAACTTAACATTCATTCATGATTAAAACCTGTTGGAATAGAAGAGAGTGACTAAAAGATATATTCAAATTTCAAGAGCCAATGCTTTTTCCCTAAGAGTAGGAAAAATGATAGGATGTCTCCTTTAACTATTTCTTTGTTACATTATATTGAAGATTATAGACAAAATAACAAAGTAAAACAGAATCCTTCAACTTCTTAGCAAAATATTGCAAACTGATTAACATCTATTCTCATTCCTCATTTCCCCATTCTGTCACAATAAAAGAAAGCACATCTTCACTTATTCATCTTTGTATCACCAGCATTAAGTACAGTGCTTAATACAGAAGTGGACATAATTCAATAAAAAAATAAATAGTCAACTATTTTGACTATTTTTTTGACAATTTTTCTTCCCTTGTTTACATATTATATAAAAACATTTGTTTAATTTAAAATATGTTGCTGATTTATGTAGCTGTCTTTACTGGTCTATCTGTGTGTTTCTGTCTTTTTTCTCTTTAACTTATTTTTCCCCTAACAGCTGAATTACCACTTGACTTTTCTAAGTTATAAGTAAATACTTTGTATTTCACTTTTAAAAGTCGTTGCATAAATGACTTGCATAAAGTTTATCATGTTTAATTTTCTGCCAATATATGGTTTATAATTGTGTTCATGTATATGACTTTTTCAAGAGTTAAATAATATATATTAATTTTATGGATATGCTCATCACAAGTTATGAACCTTCCAGTCCTGAAAACTATTATCTAATTTAATTATTAGATATTCTTGGTATATTTGTTTCATATAAAAAATAAGCCAGTGTTTATTTTAAAAATTTTTAGTAAAACTTGAAAGTATTTACTTAAAAACAATAATTCAGGACCAGTAAGTCATATTACTAAGCCACTTTACACATTGTGTTGTTTTAAATAACTCATTTTAAAGCAGTTTTTAGTGTTTAAACAGTAGATTACTTAATTACAAAGAGGTTTAAGAAGTAAAAATATAAGGCATGTTTCTTTTTCTACATATCATGTAACAAGTCAGGTTAAATTATTTTACTATGCCAATGAAATTATGGTTTGAGAGTAAAATACTGGACAGAGGTCTGAATGCTTGGTATCTAGACTAACTTTATTATTTGCTTTCTATAGGGCAGAGCCTTTCATTCTCTATTTTGAATTTTCCCCAGCATCTGTTACTGATAATCATAACTTCTAAGTTTGACTATAACATTGTACTTTTAAAAACCATTTTATATCACATCATTAGATGAAGGAGCCTCATGCTAATTGCACATTAGGAAGACAGGCAGTAACAATAGCACACATCTATGCCTATCAGCTAACAGATGAATGGCGAAAATGATTTTGAATGTCAATGAACCCTCGGTTTTCATCTACTAAAAGCAGGAGGCAATAGATGTCAATTTATTAAAGTGAGGGATTCACCAAAGAAATTCTGACATGAGTGTGAGAAAAGAACTGAGCAGCTACATATGACCTAAGATAATAGTTTAGAGTTTCCATGTTCATGAGTTATTCTCAATGGAATCACAAAGGCTGTCTCACCTTTAGGTTTAAATATTTAGAGGTTAAGTTTACATAAATGACCCCATTCATCTTGTGTATATGACCAAGCTATACCAGTCATATTTACCTGCTAGGAATTTGGAAATGAATCTCACAGAGAACAAATCTTTTGGGACCCATGGACAAAGTCATGAAAGATAAGCTGAGTCACACTTAAGGTAGTACTTGAAATTAAAATCCAGGAATGTTAACTGTAAGTGTCCTATCAGCTATCTGTTTTCCCACCACACTTAGTACTTTTAAATATTCATTGAATGAAATGATAAATGTTACTTCATAAAACATCCATTCTCAATCTCCACAAGTTTAACTGGAGAATGATGAAAAAGTCTCCTCTTCCTTTCCGTAATACAACTCTTATAAATTAGACTTTATTCATTTTGTCAAATATAGAATGAAAAATCTCCAAAAGATTGAGGAAGCTATCAACAGTTCCACAAGTAGGAGGCATAGCCTGGACACGAGACATAACAAGAGCCATATTTGGAACAATTAGTTTTAAAAAGAAAATGTCAACAATATCATGACAAGAATGAGTCAATATCTATCAATTATAACTATCAATGTTAATTGGCTCAATTCACCAATCAAAAGAAATAGACTGACAGAATTGATTAAGAAGCAAAATCCAACAAAATGTTATATACAAGAAACACACCTAACTCAAAAAGAAACTCATAGACTGAAAGTAAAAGGATGGAAAACAGTTCTCCATGAGACAGGAACCCAGAAAAAAGCACAGGTAGCAATCTTATTTGCAGACAAAGTAGATTTCAAACCAAAACTAATTAAGAAAGACAAAGATGGCCACTACATCCTTGTGAAGGGAACAATCCAAGAGGAAGAGATGACAATCCTAAATATACATGCACCAAATACGAATGTCCCCAACTATGCAAAACAAATATTAATGGACATGAAAAACCAAAGAAGCACTAATACAACTGTAGTGGGGGACTTCAATACCCCACTATCACAAATAGACAGATTATCTAGACAAAAAATTAACAATGAAATTCAAGAACTGAACCAAGCTATTGAACAAATGGACTTAATAGATGTTTACAGAGTGTTTCAACCCACAAAATTAGAATACACATTCTTTTCAGCTGCACACAGGTCATTCTCCAAAATACACCACATGCTAGCTCATAGGACATGTCTAAGTAAATGTAAAATTGAAGTTACCCCCTGTATATTATCAGACCATAGTGCCAAAAAAATTGGAGATCTGGAACATAAGAAACTGCAAAACTCCCACAAACACATGGAAATTAAATAACAGCCTCCTGAACAACTAATGGATCACAGAGGAAGCTAAGAAATTAGAAAGTTTCTACAAGTAAATGATAATGGCAGTACAACATACAGGAATCTATGGGACACAATGAAAGCAGTTCTACATGGGAAATTCATAGCAGTGAATGCTCACATGAGGAAAATAGAGAAAACTCAGGTAAATAACCTAATGCAGATCCTCTAGCTCCTAGAAAAAGAAGAGCACAACAAACCCAAAGCTCATACAAGAGAGGAAATTATAAGAATCAGAATAGAAATAAATGCAATGGAGTCTAAGAGAATGATACAGAAAATTAATGAATCAAAGAGTTAGTTTTTGGAAAGAATAAATAAAATCGATAAACCTTTAGCCAACTTTATCAAAGAAAAGGAAAGAAAAGGCTCAAATCCATGCAATCAAGAATGAAAAAGGTGAAGTCACAGCAGACCCAGCAGAAATCCAGAAGATCATGGATACCTACCTTGAGAACCTGTACTCTAGTAAAATGGAAGACACAGAAGAAATGGACAGATTCCTAGATAAATATGAATTGCCAAAGTTAAATGAAGAAGATATAGAAATTCTAAACACATCAATTACAATGAGTGAAATTGAAAATATAATAAAAAATTTACCAACAAAGAAAAGCCCAGGTCCTGATGGCTTCACTGCTCAATTCTACAAGACATTTAAAGAAGAAATATTGTCATTACTCTTTAAACTCATCAAGGAAATTGAAAGAGAAGCAAGGCTTCCAAATTCATTCCTGGAAGCAAGTGTTACTTTGATTCCAAAACCAGGGAAAGACCCAACCCAAAAAGAGAACTACAGGCCAATCTTCCTAATGAACATAGATGCAAAAATCCTCAACAAGATATTGGCAAACAGAATACAGAGGGTCATCAGGAAGATCATACACCCTGACCAAGTTGGATTTATCCCAGGGATGCAAGGATGGTTCAACATTCATAAATCAATAAATGTAATACACTATATTAACAGAGTCAAGAACAACAACCATGTGATCATCTCAATAGATGCAGAAAAGGCATTCGACAAAATCCAACACTCATTCTACAGAATGGTACAGAAAATTGGAATAGAAGGTCTTTATCTCAACCTGATTAAAGCTATCTATGAGAAAACAATAGCCAACATCTTACTAAGTGGTCAAAAACTGAAAACTTTCATGCTAAAATCAGGAAGAAGACAAGGATGCCCACTATCACCACTCCTGTTCAATGTAGTTCTGGAAACATTAACCACAGCAACTAGAAAAGAGAAAGAAATAAAGGGAATAAAGATAGGAAAGGAGGAAGTGAAACTGTCATTATTTGCTGATGATATGATACTTTTCATAGAAGACCCAAAAAACCCCACCAAAAGACTTCTAGGCTTAGTTGACAGATTCAGTAGAGTAGCTGGATATGAGGACAGCACTCAAAAAATAATAGCCTTCTTATACACAAATAGCAGACTCACTGAGAGAGAAATTAGGGAAGCGATCCCTTTCATAATACCATCCAAAAAAAGAAATATCTAGGAATCAATCTAACAAAGGAAGCAAAAGACCTTTACATTGAAAACTACAGCACTCAGAAAAAGGAAATTGAGGAGGATATGAGAAAATGGAAAGATAACCCTTGCTCCTGGTTAGGAAGAACCAATATAGTGAAAATGGCCATACTTCCAAAACTACTATATAGGTTCAATGCAATGCCAATTGAAAGTCCAACAATATACTTCACAGAACTAGAGAAAAGATTCCAAAAATTTATTTGGAACCAGAAGAGACCTAGAATAGCAAAAGCAGTTCTAGGCAGCAGAGACATAACTGGGGGTATCACAATCCCCAACTGAAAACTATACTACAAAGCTACTGTGATAAAACAACATGGAAATGGCAAAGAAACAGACCTGAGGATCAATGGAATAGATTATAAGATGCAGAAACAACTCCAGACATACTCAGCCACCTCATCTTTGACAAAGGAGCCAACCACCCTCACTGGAGGAAAGATAGCCTCTTTAATAAACAGTGTTGGGAAAACTGGATTTCAACCATCCAAAGATTAAAACTAAACCCTTACCTATCACCATGCACTAAACTAAGATCAAAGTGGGTTAAAGGTCTAAATATTAAGACAGAAACACTAAACTTGCTGGATGATAAGTTAGGTAGAACTCTTGAAGACATTGGCATAGCAAAAGACTTTATGAACAAAATCTCAGTAGCACAGGAGCTAGCACAAAGAATCAACAACTGTGATCTCATCTTATTAAAAGGCTTCTGCACTGCTTAGAGAAACCACCAACAGAGCTGAGACAACCTATAATGTGCAAAAAAATTTTCAGCAGCTGTACCTTAGACAAAGGACTACTATCTAGAATATATAAAGAACTGAAAAAAATCAGACCCCCCAAATTCAAAAACCCAATGCAAAAATGGGCATCTGAAATGAACAGAGATTTCTCAGACAAAGAATTAAAAGAAGCAAATAAATATATAAAAAAATGTTCAACATCACTGATCATTCAAGAAATGCAGATGAAAACAAGACTGAGATTCCACCTCACCCCAGAAAGAATGGATGCTATTAAGAAATCAACCAATAACAAATGCTGGTGGGGTTGTGGGGAAAAAGGAGCCCTTCTTCATTGATGGTAGAAGTGTAGTCTGGTTCAACCACTGTGGAAATCAGTATGGAGTTACCTCAAAGAACTAGGGCTAGAGGTCCCATTCGACCCAGCTATTCCCATGCTGGGTATCTTCCCAAAAGAATTAAAAGAATCATACCACATTGATATATGTGCACCCATGTTTAAAGCAGCACAGTTTGTAATAGCTAAAGCTTTGTAACAGTCCAAGTGCCCATCAACTGGAAACTGGATAAAGAAAATGTGGTTTGTTTTTTTTTATAAAATGAAGTGCTCCTCAGCCATGAAGAACGAGAAACTACAGATATTTATAGCTAAATGGATGAATATTGAGGGATACTCATAAGTGAAATAAATAGGACACACATGTGTAAATATCAAATAGTTTGTCTAGTGTAAGAAGCTGAAAGTGTAAATAAGAATTAAAATGATTAAAATGAATGATTGATAATTTGAAATAGGAAGAAAAGGTACAAAGGTGTAGGGCTGGTGGGAGGGGAAGGGGAAAGGAAAGGAGGGGAAGGAAAAAATATGAGAAAAGAGAAAAATGGAAACAATGTATGTAAATAGGGAAGGGTGGAGGGGGTGACGGGGAACAGAGAATGCGGAAAAAATAAGAACCAAGATACATCATGTACAGGTTCAAATACCCAATGATAAATGTAAATGTATTGTTTACCTAAAATGTACCCATAAAAGAATTTAAGAAAAAAAATAAAATGTCATCAACATTATGAAAATTGATTATACAAGTGGAATCATTCTTTCCTATTCAACTAAATTAATCAGGGGCCATAGGAAAGAACACTCACGTCACACAACAGCTGCTCCAGGAACTGTCTTTCAAGGTTAATCTAGTGAGATGTCCTTCCCTGTTTTTAAGAAAAGTTTTCCATAATGAAAGCCACCATTCACCAGATTTTTCTGTCTCCAGAAAGCTACCACCAGCACCAATTAACCTTCTTTGAAAATAATTTAATGATATTTCTTCCTTTCCCAGTAATATGATAATTCCTTCCTTCGCTCTTTAGACACGAGGGCCTATACTAGCCTGTATTTGCATCCTTAATTGTAATTCAATTTTTTGTATTTTATTCTTAAAACATTTTCTCTTGGAAATTCACCTCTCCATATTTTGACTGGACATACAACAATATCTGTTGATAATAATAGGTTTTCCCCATTTTTATTAGCACATATTAATTATAGACATTTTTATATGTGCATATAACATCCTTTGACTGCAGCCATCAGCCAAGTATCCTCCCTTACCTTCCTTTCTCCATTCTGCCATCCATCTCCTTCCTCTTCTGTAATAGTCCTTTTAATTTCATGAATTTTGCCTCTAGATTTCACATATGAGAGAAGATATATCCAGTACTTGTCTTTCTGAATCTGGCTTATTTTACAGTTCCATTTGAGGGGATTTTGTCTTTAAGACTGAACAGTACTCTATTATTTTTTTATCCATTCAGCAATTGAAGGGCATTTAGGCTGATTCATACTTGGCTATTGTGAATAGTGCCACAATAAACACAGGTGTTCAGGTACCTTGTATAGTACTACATGCAGACTTTGATTACCTTGTGTATACCAGAAAGTGGTAAGGCTGGATCATAGAGTTATTCTGATTTTAGTTTTTTGAGGAAATTTTGTACTGATTTTCACATTGTTTTAAAAGACTAAAATTCTATAAGAAAGTGCATGAGGGTAAAATGATTTAATTTCACATCAGAAAATGGGTATTGATTGACATTTTGACAATTAAGTTTCCCTTCATCTTCCTGCCTTCCTGCAGATGTAATTTGGCTGGTGCCACATTTGCTCTCAGTGCCTGTGTTCCCCACACCCTTCCTCCTCAAGGGACCGACTCATCATGAGTTAGATGAGGATGTCCTCACTTACTGTGAAGCATATTTTTCTCTCTAATGGAGAAAAATAAGAAACTCAGGCAAGTAAAAATTTGACCTAGGAATATAATTACAAGAAGGAATTCTTTTAATCAGTCTTTAGAAGCCACTTCCTGTAAAGATTTATATACCTGTGGTTTATCACTAATTCAATTATGGTTCTGGAATGGATTGTGTTTTAATTTTAGAATTCCTTGGGCTTGGCCACAAGCTTATGAGCACCTTAAGCTATTCTCGAGGGCATAATTTTGACAAAGCAATCAAGTATGAACATTAAGTAGGTGAGAGGTCATTCAGCTTCTCTGCTTTTTGTAAGCAGTAGTTTATAGAGCTTTCTGAGCTGGAGGTGGGAGGTACATGCAACCATTTCCTTTACTGCTGGAACTGCTTCTTCTATCAAACTGCTCACTAATTACAACAATTAAGTTTTGAGTGGTACTAGGAGGTGCAAAGGGTAAAATACAAATTAGTGTATGATTTTATTATAATTTTGTCCAGAATTTTATAACACTTTGGGATTATTTCTGTTCCAAATAAAAGTATTTATGAAAAATTAACTATAACACATTATTATTATTTTCAACCACTGTATTAAATAGCTCAGAAGTGGGACCTATGTAGAGCTTACTGGAATCTTTTATATTTAAAGATGTGTGATAATAATCAGATTGCAAAAAACAAAACAAATAAGCTGTATACTAAGATATGCTATATGTTAAAAAAGTGAGTTTTCAGTGTAAATACTGAGGTTAATAAAGAACAAAATGAATACTCACTCGCAATTCACCTTACAAAATAGAACTTTCTCATGACTAGAAGCCCCTTTACCTATCCTAGGTTGTGTTCTTCAGTAGTGACCTAGAAGCAACCACCATCCTGATTATGAATTGTGTGGCAAATGTTCTTTGCTTTTCTCTATAATTTATTCATTTTATGTTTATTTAAACAAAATTGCTAGTTGTTTTACATGTGTTTAAATTATTTAACTATGGAATGACTATACACTCTCCCCTTGATTTCTATGAGGGGCTTTTTTCAGAGTGCCAAATGATGTCAAAACCTGAGGATACTCAGATTAAATCGTGTGGGACAGGTTGAGTATATCTTATCCATAATGTTTGGAAGAAATATTTTCAGATTTTGGAAAGTTTACAAGTACATAATGAGACATCTCAATGAGATCCAAATCTAAACAGGAAATTCCTTTATGTTTCATATATTCCTTTTCACATAGTTTGAAGGTAATTTTATACAATATTTTTAATATTTTTTTGCATGTGACTGTTTCATGGTATTTAATTCTGTATTTTTGGCATCATGTCAGCAGTGAAAATATTCAGAATTTGGAGGATTTTTGATTTTTGGATTAAGGATAGTCAACCCGTGTTTGTATATAACTTACACATATCTTACTGTGTAATTTAATCTTTTCTGATTACTTATAACATGTAATACTATGTAAATATGGCACAGCTAGATGTCATGTATTGTTCAGGAAATAACACAAGGTAAAAGTCTTTTTTATTTCCATCCATGCATATAACATATTTTATTCACATCGATCCACCCCTATAATCTTCCCTCTCAGTCCTTTCCACTTTCTTATTCCCTTTCTCTTATCTAAAAATAATATCTCTTCTACTTTCCCAAGGTTTTTTTTTTAGGTTACTCATAGTAGGGAGAACATGTGATACTTGTTTTTCTGAATGTGGCTTATTTCGCTTAACATAGTGAACTCCAGTTCCACCCATTTTTCTGTGAATGACATAATTTCATTCTCTTTTTGGCTGAACAACACTCCATTGTATATATATGATATTTCTATCAATTCATTCACTGATGGTCACCTAGGGTGGCTCCAATCTTGGCTACTGTGAATTGTGCTACAATGAACATGTATATGCAAGTATCCCTACAGTGCGCTGACTGTTAATTCTTTTAGATATATACCAAAGAGTGGTATAGGGGACTCAAATGGTTCTTCAATTTTCAGTTATTTGAGGAATATCTAGGCTGGTTTCCATAGTGTTTGCACTGATTTACATTCCCAACCACAGGGCAGGTGGGTTCCTTCTACCCTTCGACCCCCTCATCAGCATTTATAATTATTTGTATTCTTGATGATAGCCATTCTGACTGGGGTGAGATGGAATCTTAGTATACTTTTGATTTGCATTTCCCTAGGGGCTAAAAACACGAACATAATTTCATATACATATTGAACATTTGAAGTTCTTTTGAGAAATAAACACAATTAAAAAATATTTTAAATCCCTGGTATGTTTGAATCCACAGATGTGAAACTTGTTACACAGAAGGATAACTGCATATATTTTTAAATATTTTTACTCAAATGACAAAAATTTTATTCATTTTGGCTCATGTATCATCCATTCCATGTATCATTCATAGCATTCATTCTTGCTGCCATACATCATCAGATTAAATGAGCACGAGGTCATTCTTTCCTTTACTGATAGACATTTAGGTTGTTTGAAGGCTTTTGTCTTTATAGAAGTGCTGTTGTGCATTTTCTCACATCTATTTCCTATTGCACTTTGGAGGAGTTTCCTGGAGTAAATTTCCACCCCCAAATCTCCATGTAATAAAACACATATATTTTGTCTATCATACAAGAGCAAGTCGTGAAGCTGCTCACAGGAGGTAACTAGCTCATGACATGCTCTTACTCCCTGAGTGGTGATGTGAGTAAGATTTCTGGCACACCTTTAACCTATTCCTGATACTGTACTATAGTGCTAAGCCATGTAGTTTAGTAGGTTAGGTATAGTAAAAGTTTTTTTGACTTATGATATTTTCAATTTATTATGGGTTTTTTGAGATACAAATTTTTCATAAATTGAGAAGCATTTGTATATCAATATGTTCCTGATGATACCCAGGATAAATTATGAAATTTGGGGAAAAGAACATTAATTTTTGTGAATAGTGTCAGCTAGATTTTTTAAATAGTTGAGTCGAAATAGCAACAAGAAACAAATTAGCATTAATAATAATAATAATTAGCTGTAGGTAGATAGAATAGGCAAAACTAGAAACATCTGGAAGCTTTTATTAAGTCTAGGCATGAAAGAAAGAGAAAGAGAAGTAAGCAATTATAAGAACATAAGAGACAGCAGCTGGTGAAGAGAGCTACTTCACAGTTACCTGAGGCCTTAAGGAGACGATTCCACCAAGCTTTTTGGCCTACCTTATGTTGAGCCAGGGAAATAAAATCTCTGATTCTGCTTCCTTTTCACCTTCTGATCTTCTGTTAGTATCTGGTATTGGCCACACCCAAGTGGAAGCCAGATAGAAAATGATACAATCAATGTAGACCATTAAAATTCCCCTATGACACAAGAAGAAGAATAGAGAAGAATCAAGAGTGAATGCAGAATAGCAAATTAAAATCATCTCAGAAATTATAGCAATTTTCTCCTGCCAAAATTGTATAAATGTCTGTGCTTTGCTCCTATGTTTGCAAGCATTTTTGTGTTACATAACAATTATCAGCAGATATTAACTATACATATTTGAAAATCAATAAATCCCTATAATTTTTAAAGACATTGTGGTCCATCTTTTGTTAATTTAGTCACTGAAAGGTCGCTGAATCAAAAGCTCAAGGGCTCAGAAGTGTTGGTGAATGGTAATGCACTAGCCTAGCATGAATAAGACCCTGAGTTAAATCTCAAGTACAGAAAAAGAAAGAAAGATAAAAATGAAAGAAAAATATCAGTTATCAGGATGCAATGATTGTTTTATCATTTTAATAATGAGGCTGTGCATGTTTTCTTTTGTTTATTAGCATTTCGAAAAGTTGTCCTCTGAGATTTTTCAAATATGCTTTTCTACTTTTGTTTTGGGGACATTATAATTTATTTTTGGGTTTTTAAATGTTCATTTCCTATGATAATACTTTTAAGTTACAATTTCCTTATAAAGATAATATTCACTGCACCTCATATATTTATTTTGTATTAGTGTTATAATTATTTTAGTTAAATAATAACTAATTTGGTATTTTTGTATTTTCACCATGTTTTTCTTTCTTCAGTGTGATGAAAGCTGCTTTGTCATTCATAATGTTTGAAATGTCTACTTGTGTACTTTAGGAATTTAATTACATTTTTGTTTAATTTAGTTTGATCATAGAATATTTCTTGTGTATTATTTGATTTTTACCAAGATATGAGCTTTGATTTCCTTCTTTTTTTTTAATGTGTATGTGAAAGGAATGAATAGTTGCAAAGTTTTAGATGTAATATTTCATATACTCTTACAGATATTTTCCTGAAAAAATACATTTCTTTACTGATTTATTTTCATTATTTGGTATTCAATTATTGCAAGGTGTTCATTAGAATTCTCCTTTAAATGATGGTGTTTTTCCAGTTTGAGAGTATGAGATTAGTAACATTTCATTTTAGAAGTGCTATATATGCTAGAGGAATTTGAACTTTCATTCATAGTAACTCTCTTTATCTTTAGTAATACTTAACATCTATATTTTATAGTAGAAATATGCCTGCCTCATTGTTACTATTGATACAATGAATGTTCATTTTAATTTACTAAAATTCAACTTTCTCTTTTCTTTTTCTTTTTTTTTTCCTTACTAACCTTTCTCACTAGTTGATTTTTTCTTTTTCCTAAAATCTATCATTTATAATTTCTTATAAGTGTTTTGGCAATATCTAAATATATTTGAAGTTTTTCCATGACAGATAGTTCAGCTGTGTGGATAATATGAAATTAACCATTATTTTTGTCTAAGTAGTTGAAGGTATCATACTGCTCTCTTAATAATGTAATTAAGCTTCTGAGAAATAAGCCATTTGCTTAAATGTCATTTTGTCAATTATTCGTTTTAATCATTTTCATCCTTATTAACACTTTCAGTTTCTCACACTAGAGATACTATTTGGTATTTACACATTTGTGTCCTATTTATTTCACCTAAGAGTATTTAAATAAGAAAAGGTCCAAAGGTAGAGGGGTGGAGGGAGGAGAAGGGGAAAGGGAAGAAAGGAAAGGAAAAATTATGAGAAAGAAAAAAAAAAAGGAAACAAAGTCTATGTAAATAGGGAAGGGTGGTGGGGGTGAAGGGTGCATAGATAATGGGGAAAAAAATAAGAACTAAGGTACATCATGTTCAGGTACAAACACCCAGTGATAAATGTAAATGTATTGTATACCTAAAATGTATCAATTAATATATAAATTAAAAAATTTAAAAAAAATAAAATGTATGTGTAAATACTTTCACTTTAAAAAAAAAGTCATTTTGTCACGGTAAACTTCTCTTTGATTTATTGTAAGACTTTTTTCTCTTGTTTGTGTTTTATAGTTTTACAGTAATGTGTCCAAGTGATTTCTTTCTGTTAATCTCTCTCTTTTTTTTTTTTTTTTTTTTTTTGATACCGGGAATAGAACGTCCTTGCGCTTCTTTCTGTTAATCTCACTATGGATTTTGTTCTTCCTGGATCTACCAATTAATGAGTTTATGGGGAAGGAATATTTTTATTTCTTTCTTGCCTTGTATTTTTTTTGTTTTTTAGTTTTCAATCGTCCTAAGCCAATATCTCTTCAAACTTTTTCTAACTTATGTTATACTTTATCTTGCTTTTCCATGGCTATCATATCTTACCCATATTTTTCATGTAACCATCTTTCTATACTGCATTTCTATGGTGTTTTTTCAGATCTATATCTTTCTACCTGACTCATTTTTTCCTTTTTTATTTTATAAAAGAAACAAAATATTATAACAAAATAAGAACAATTATTAATACACTATTATCATAATCTTAAAAATAGTTATGCAAAATGTGATACATAAACAAAAAAAAACCTTAGTAAGGAGTAATCTCTTATTTAATCTGTGTAATTAGTGTAATTAGTACATAGAATTTTTGTCAATAATGTTTTTCTACTCAAAAGTTTTTCAAATCATTTTTTATTATTTTCTACTATTTAAAACAGTCTTATAGCTTCCTGTGTTATTATCCTAGGTTGTATACTTATATTTTTTAAAAAATTATTTTACTTTAAATGTAATAATTTACATTATCAAGCCAGGGTATATTTAAATTTAATCTTCATTATGTGTTTTAGGGGGTAAAGAGGTGAAATGTGAATTCTAACCTAAACCTACTTAAGAGCCAATACTTACAAATTATCAAGGGGCCATTATTTTTTCCTATATCCAACAGAATTTCTTGATTTCTAGGTTAATATTTTCCCTCTATCTCTGAATCACACTTTAATGAGAATTGCTTTTTAGTTTCCCAACTTTATGTTTCAATTTTCAGTTGGGTACATTTTTAAATCTCAATTTTTGTCTCTTGCTAGAATTGAAGTTTTGAAAGATTAGTTATGTGGATGCTTTAGATATAGATAAAATATTTTACCTTTGTTTTTACTGTATTACAATTAAAATTATTGACATTAAGGAAGATGATTCTTTTGTCAAACATATTATTCAGAACATAATGTCTGGGCCCTCACAACATATGCAGGGTTAGTATTTCAGAATCAGGAGAAATTATTTACATGATTGATTTCTGGTAGTTCCAGGGTATAGAATTCTGTAAATTATTAAAATGGTGACAAGCTACAGGAAATTAAAAGACAAATCTCAACATCTTAGACTTACTAAAAATCATCAATTAATAGAGAAAAGAATGCTTTTCAATATCTTAGATCTTAAAAAAATGAATTCACCATATTATAATTTGTTCTTTATTAACATATAATGCAGTCTTCCTAAAACTAAACTCATGAGTCAAGAAATATAAGCAAACAATGTGATTAAATTTGGACATCAATAAACATGAAGCTTACCAAAGCATTCTATCTGGGTCTTCTTTCACTAGAATTATGTCCTTTTTAAATTTTCTCCAATATTAATTGAACTCATTTTTTTTTTTTCATCTAAAAACTGCTCAGACTGCAGCAATTTCCTGCTTTGGGATGTGCATGCAGAATATGAAGAGACTGAGAGGCCTTACTGGTCACTCCTGGAGCAAAATTATAAAATGAGTTTTTCACTTTCAAAGTAGTTTTGGGAAATGAGTCTTGATGCTGCCATTCAGCTTTGGACATTTTTGAGGGGTTAAGCTTTTATGTTATTTTACTTTCTTTGGTGATGATTACTCTTAAGAGCAAATTATTAACATTAATGTATAACCTTACAAATCTTTTTGTCTTTCTATAGAGGAAACTGAAATAGAATGCAAGCAAAGTCCAACAAAATACAGTGGTAATGAACAAGACTGAAAGAGTTGTGCAAAGCTGAACAAAACAAGTAATAACAGATTTGTTTAGATGGATTCCTACATTTCTCATTTTTAGTTTTTTATTTAAGAATAAATGCTCATGTAAACGAATTTATTTCAGTCTCAAATCTAAGATTCATGCTAATAATAAAATAAATTATATTAATAATGCTTGTTTTAAAGTTATTATTTAGAAGTTTGAAATTATTACTAGAAAGTATTTAATATGTAGGGATTATGAAGAAATAAATATGAGTTGAAGGAAGAAAAAAAGAGACAAAATTCTATCTGTAGAGACAGTCACCATGAGGCAACATTGACTTTATAAAGTAACATATAAATGGATTTTTTACAAACAATTAGAAGTGTAAAACAAATTGAGGACCCTAAGGGAAAATTTAAAAAGGAATTATTCACTCTCATTGTAATCATTTGGGGAATGAATTTCTAATGCTTAGATCTTTTATGCAGACTTTTCTCCATGCCAGAAGCTTCCTAGCCTGAAGTCAAATTCACAACTGATCACAACTTTATTATCACTTTATTATTACAGAAAAAATACCAAAAGTATGGCACATTTATTTTAATTTTTAAAATTTTTATTTCTTTTGTGGTAGTTATATTTCATATTATCATAGATTTTTAAAGAATGTTATCATAGTTTTTTAAGTTAATATTTAATTTTGTATAGACCTGGATGACCATGCTTTCATGGTTTTGTGACATGTTTATTTGTGAAAAAAGTTTACATATTTATAAATAATTTAATTGCATAGTATTTGCTATTTAAAAAATCATTTTGTATTCATTATCTATTGAATTTCTAAAGTCTGTAATTTAAGAAAGACAAATATTGGATTCGTAAAATATGGAGCTTAAAGATTGTTTATTGAATTTTCAGATTTTATAGATAAGGAAACTTACACGTTTGCTCATGGGTAGAGAGAGAGTATGTGGCTATGTCGGCATCATTTTAGGCTTGGATAAATGGAGGCTTGAAGAAGTTATCAAGAACAAAATTAGCATAGTACAATGCAGAAAAACCAAATATGCTATTTTTAATATTCTATATTTGTTTCCATTTAATCATTCTGATCTGTGTCTGTTTTATAATTAAATTGGTTTTAAACTTCTTGATTAATTTTTTAAAATTAATGTGACTTTTTAGTGATAGCTTATGTTTTATGTTTGGCATGTTTTTAAATATCATCTAACAAGTAAAGAAATGAATCTTTTTTGCTATTTGTATGAAGTCTCTACTAACCTCAGTCTTGGTTTGAGCATATTATAGGTCATAAGGATAAGACTGTTTGGACTAAAAATAATCCCAGATCCTGACCCAAAGCTCTAACCGACCTTTGTAAGTGAACTGGAAATTTCTTCTGTGATTTACTCCAAATGAGCCAAATTGCTTTTACAGAGAGAGTGCAATCAAAATTGCATAGGGAAATGTAAAAAATGTGTCACAAACTAGCCCTTGTTTTTGTGTTTCTATTTTTTAAAGAAAAAAGTTGGACTTAAATATCTTGGCATTTAAATAAACTTTGACATTAATTAAATACTAAGTGAAATATCTTCAGAATAATTTATTTAAGATAACATTTTGATAGTAATCCAAAGTGAATTATCGTAACTTTTATAATTTTTAATTTCAGCACCTTGGTTACAAACTGAAGCAAAAACCTGTGATTTGCAATCATAGCCTTACCTGAATAGTGACTGTGAAAAAGTCATTAAGTTTTGTTTTAATTTTTCTTTACTTATATGAAGAAATATATCATATAACTCAGAATGACAATGTAAAATAATAAATTTCTAGTAAGAAAGAAGAGGACAAGAAAAATAAGAATTCATAAATTTTGGACTAGTTTGAGTTGGCTATCATTTCTGTTGGTTTAGGCATTTTACCTAGATCTGAATCCCTGAAACATCCAAAACTCTGGCTATCATGGCTTCCTCAAGGTCTAGCTTCTTTTTTTCCCACTTACTAAAAAATTTGGGAGAGTCCTAAGGTGTGTTCAAAGTAACCATGTGGATGTTAAAGAAACCCTTCCTATCATAACTGTATAGCGGCAGTCCTGTGTCCTCAAGACAGCGAGGGCCAATCATTCTCATCTTCACCCTAAGAAGATGTTTTTTCTTATTTGTTATTTTGACATACGGAGTCTAAACTTCCTGGATGCCAACTGTAGCTTTATGTTTAATACTATTGCTGTGACTTGCTTTGTGGAAACATCCCCTCTTTTTAACTCAGGACTTCTAAGGGTTCAGAGTTGCGGAGAAGGAAAGCACAAAATCACTGTCATTGGTATGTGAAGCCACATTTTCTGTCCCTGGCTTCTTAGATGTAAGGATTTTACCTATTATAGGAAGCAGCACTATAGTATATAGTGGTCATTAATTTAAAGAGAGTACCTGACATAGGGACTATTATCCCCTGACCTTCAAAAGGTTATTTGATCACTTTAGTAAACCAGCAGTTTCCGGATGGTATAGTGTTAGGATTTATATATCCCATCTTTTAGATACTGAAACGTTCCTTTATTATGAAGTAGATTCTTTGGTCAGATGCTATATAAGTTAGTATTTGGTCAATCAAAAAATTGTTCAGTACTGAATAATGCTATTGACTAAAGCCCTAATGTGAAAAGTGAACCTCTACTCAGAATGTATAATTCCTGTGGATATAAATTTCTATCTTGGGGTGGAACAAGTGCATCATAATCACTGTCAAGTATCTGGTTCTCCTTTTTGAGGGGTGATATTCATTTGGAAAATTATGGTTAACCTTTTGCTGGCACATTGCACATTCAGCAGCAATAGTGAATGGATCAAACATGGTGAGAAGGACCTCATTATTTAGGTTCATGCATAGCCTCAAATTGTTGCACCTTGGCTCCTCTATTCATGGGCCTTTATGGCAGTGCTGGGCTATGGATACATCCATCACATCATGTATTTAATTGCCCATTTAATTATGACCATGTGTTTAGTAATGTTTCCTTACTGGATATTCTGTGATGGGCAATCAATGTAATAATAATAATAATAATAACAACAATAATAATAATAATGATAGACATACCTGGCATCCACTCCCATAGGTCCCTCAACTGTCTTTTCCCTGTTCTTCCATCTTGACTCTGATTGCATCCCCAAACCTGTTCTCATTGCACATGAGTGGACATATCATCTAATCAAAGGACTCTACTCTTTCTATTCAAATTAAGCAACTGAAGAAATACCTAACGCTGCTTAGAAGAGGATATTCCTTCTCAATTGTCTTTTAAGACTACTTATAAGCAAGCAGAGTTATACTGAGCTAACACATCAGTGAACAAAGCTTTGCCTCCTTCCTTTGTTAGTCGGTGGATAATACTACCTTTAAGATAGCATGACCTATGAACATGATAACATGTTCCAGAATCAGGAGTCTGCATTATGAATCTTCTGCTGGATCATGTTTGAAACACCATGCAGCATCTCTTTCCTCTACTGCTGAAGCTAATGAAAAGATCATATGAGACAATGTTACCTGCACATCAGTATGGACCTCCTTACTCTGAGACCCATCCAAATATGCCAGCATTTACAGCACCCCATATATGGATGTGATCAGTATTCCAAGAATACAGTACAGTAGTCAGTTTCAAGAGCCAGTGCCTGCCAGACCTTTTGGTTCCTTCTTCTGTGATGCTCTGACTTTGGGGAAGGGTGTAGCTTTGGGAAAACAGCTATTTTCAGATGGGGGTAATCGAAGAACACTCTAGGAACTGGGGTTAGTTGCTGGACAACCTTTTAACCTGCTATGACAAAAAAAAAATGCCTTCCCTAGAAAAGAGATCTGAATAGTAGACCTAGTAATCATGACACCAAGGTGAAGATTGTACGTCATGGTCCCAGTGCCAGAAACAAGATTGAAAGTCTGATTTTTCTTTGCCTCAAAGTTCACCAGATTATGAGATGAAGAATGTATTTTAAAGTTTAAATATACCCTGTATTTACTTGTGATTATTACACATTTTTTGCTAGTATTGTTTGTATAGGTAGTGCTTGTCAGAGATAAACATAAAATTTTAGCCTTTCAAAGTTTTTTCTGGATGAGCACTTAAATCTCCTTTGCACATACTAAATGGATTTATTTTGATCACTAAAATGAACAAGGTTAAATCTGGTAAACATTACTCAACCTCAGTCTGGCATTCAAAAATGAATTATACCTAAGGATAATAGTGTGTATGAAAGCACAAATAAGCAAGTATAGTGATCTCCCAGGGCAGGCATTTTAAATCATTTAATTTTTTGAAATATGAGTAATGAAATAGTGACTTCCCTCATTTTTTTCTTCATAAGAAAGATAATGATTTCCTTGTAGAAGCTCATAATATGACAAAATGTCTAAGAAAGTAGAATAATGGAACGTGAATGTATAACAGTGTATCTTTGTCTCATTTGTAGAAAAAATGATGTTCAAATCATAATTTATTAAGACATTTTGTAAAGGAGTAGAATAATTATTGCTAGTGGTACCAAATATCTTCTGAAGACATATATATGTCAATTTAGATTATTTTAATTTTTATTATAAAATCCTTACGGAAAGGGAGAGATTAAGCTAATATAAGACATATCCTCATACTTTGGTCTTTATGAGTAATTAAAAATGAAAAATGAGATTTTGAATAAGAATTATGATACATCTGTCAACTAATATGCTCCTGCCAAGCAAAAATGGACCATATTTGACATGCACATAATTTTATCGTCAATTCAACTTGTCATTTACAATGCAGTGTAAGAGAACAGATTTTGAAAAGCATATTCTGGCAAGAACTATTAGCATGAGTAGCAGAATAATCTTTCACATATGTCAACTGAATGACCATTAAACCCACGAATAATTTTATATTGCAGAGTACTTTAAAAATAATGAAATAATTTGAACATCTGAATTAGAAATAAAAGCTTCAGTATCCTTTCACTTCAGTAAATATTTTTCTTACTTGTGACCGAGTTGGTCTTTATTTTTTAACCAACGACAATAATACTTAGCACTTTATCTTTAGTTTTTTGTTTGTTGCCATGAAGATGGAAGTAGTATTTCTCTATGCTTTCCAAATTTCTCAAGATCATTTTAAGTGGTCCCTGAAGATGCTTTCCTCATGTAAAAGAAAGAATCAAATATTTTACAATTGTAAATACAGAATAATTTCAAGAATGTATACATGAGATTATCATACTGTCACTGGTGAGAGTTTGAAAAGTATTTTATATAATCAAAAGTGAGTATGAATTTTTACAAATTATTCAGTAGTTTTATAAAATGGAATTAAGAAATACATTCAATATACTTTAATTCAATCCTACTTCTCAAAGAAAACATCAGTTACTCATAGTCTTTAGCTAGTCAAAAGATATTTTTAAGCATCATTATGAAGAATCTAACCAACCAAGTATATTTCCATCCTTTAAATTCTAATAAGTACTATTTCAAAAACATTTTAAAATAGTTTAAAAAAACCTTTCATTTGACTATGTCATAAAATAAAAGAAGCATCTATTTTTTTACAGAATAGATACACGTGTGGGTGAAAACCACACTTGTAGGAATACCACTGCCCTGCATATTATATTATCCATTCATTTCTTTGCTTGTGTTTCAGAAAATACTTGTATAATTGATCATGTCCAAGTTATTGATGAATATGATAATTGAGCTTCTGTTGACTACCTAGTAAAAGAAAACAAAAATAAGTATTTAACACCTACATAATTCAGATATACATATACATTTACATTTCTAATTTTGTCCAGAGATATTACATTATGTTCACTTTTCTTATCTTGGGCTAACATAGAAATTTGAATTGTTTCATTTTTCTCATTTACAATAGTGTCACATTGAAGGAACTTCTTGTAGAAAATAGTAGCTATTCAGTAGCTATTTTCCAATAATGTATTAACCTTTTATGTTACAAAAATGATTGTCTACATTTACCCTGTCTACTGTTAACTGTCTACAAAATATCCTTTGGAGAAATTACAGAAGTTCATTTATGTGTCTCTAAGTTTTGGGACAGAGAGAAAAGCCAGAAAAGCATGCTCTGGACCTGATTTTCCTAATCCAGTCTAGCAACACAAGTGAGTAAGGAGCACTCTCACATTTCCAGAAAGACCAGTGTCTTCTTCCTCTGTGTGCTACTGCAACTGCACAAATGTACAGTGAAGCACATTTGACCCCTACTTATTTCAAAATCAAAAATGATGTAATTAATTTTAATGATATAAAAATAAGGTAATAAACAAGAAATTATTTTAAAATATTTGATAGAATTGTTGGTTTGAAGCATAGAAGAAGGTGATATTTAAAAGGTGACATTTGACATTTGAGTTAATGAAATCAGTTTAGGTACAAAACTATAGCTTGGCAAAATGGGAATAGTTTTTTGAAAGAAATTATTAATCATAATAATCTTAATTAATAATAAGGACAAGGATAAGTTTCTGTGATACATCCAACCATCATGTGGGTGAAGTTGCATTAAGTATTACATGTCATTTGCTACTGCATTCTAGCGACATGGAAGATTGAAGACATTTGGAACTTCATTTAAAGTAACATACGTTATCATAACATGCTAAAATTCTCTTGCTAATTCTGTTGAAAACTTCTATTCCTTATATTGAAATTGCAACTTTTCCTTAAAGAGCACTCATTTTTACCACATTCAGAAATTCACATTTTTTCCTACCTAGGCTTCCCCACTGTGTAATACTTTTAAAGGTTGTTTAGCTTATCCTTAGTATTGCTAAAGACTCATGCAAAGTTCTTCTCTTAAATGTGGAGAAAGTGGGCAAAACAATAGTAGACAGACATATAATGCCTTCTTTAGTTTGGGATTAGTTACCTTTCCTGATATATCTCTAGCACTCGAGATGAACCCTGTGTCAGCAATGACTTTATTGCTCTTTTAAAATATTAAGTGCCCAGGTAGGGCAGGAGATGCACAATAAAATGGTTAAGGCTATAAAGGCATAAAGTATAGTCATGCTGAAAAATGATGCTTCTCTATTGCAGATTTTATGCAGATTGTCTAAAGTGGTGATAACCAGAGAAAGTTAGATAGTTGGAAAGTTTACTATTATATATTAAAAATACCACTATCTCTTATTTTCTATGATTCTAGAGTTTATACTGGCAATGCTATTCTTAAATTAATCTGAAATATATGCAAAATTAGGTTTATATCAAAGGGGTATTAATGTGATTATTTTAGAGAATAATTCAATCATATCTCCCAAATAAAATAAAATAAATATATATTAATTTCAGGTATAAGAAAATTACCTATGGTAGCTAAAATGTTTTCAGTTCCTAATATTGGAAAATATTGCAAACATCTCAAAATAGTAGTAAAACTTTATAGCTTATGTGACCAGATGATGGGAGAGAGGCCTGGGTTCTTTTATCTTTGGTGCTTTTTCACTGTATTTCATCAGCCATAGTCTTTCTCCTTGTGTGTATTGTCTTCTTAGAACATGCAGAGGCACAGAAAAAATTCCATAATGGCAAAATTTAGAGTAGTTAGGTAAAATAAGGACATTCAGATAAAACTAACTTCAAATAAAAAAAATCTTTATTATAAGTATATCTCAAATATTACACAGGATATACCTAGTGTAAAAATATTCATTTTATATGAAATTCCATTGTAATAGACCATTTTCTTTTTATTTGCTAAATCTTGCAGTGGTAGCTAAGTTAGATGTTTCAAGTTAATAGGTTACTTTTTAAAATAGTGCTAAAACAATGGATAAACTATGGAGGGAAAAGTATAAATTTTTTATCTTTATCTTCATTGTATACCAATATAAGTTCCACATGGATAACTAAATTAAATGTAACAAAATTATGAGTAGAAAATAAAACATAATATATTTGGTCTTGTGATGGAGAAGGAATTTATAGAAAAAATCAAAAAATTACATTACTATAAAAGTTTTTATTCTTGGGATACAAAAAAGCAAATCATATACATGGCAAGAAGCATAATTGTATCATGATATATTTGAAAAGTTAATCAACTTATTAAGCAAATTTACTCAGTAAGAGGCAAGAAAATACACTGACAGAAAAGTATGTAAAAGTATTTTATTAAAGCTCTCAAGAGAGACAGTAACAGTAGAAGATTATATATTTAAAATCTTATATATAACATAAATAATATATAGCATGTCTTGATTGATACACATATGGTCTAAAGATACAGATTAGATATAATAAATTACACATAATATAAACTTATATATCCTTGATTATATCTGTATAGTGAAATAACTATATCTATATTTAAAGATATTGACTTAAATTGAAGGAAAACCATTGTAAAATGAAAATAATATAAATTAAAAATGAATTTAAAACCTCTAACTTACTAACCCTTGTATCTTATCACAGTGAACTGTCATATTTCTGTTTTTTATGCTTATGATCTTTTTGCTGATTGGGACTTATGACTTACTGCTGCATTACAAGAGAGTTCTCTACCACATATTGATAGGCTGGGAAAAGATCAACAAAATTCAAACTTTGATGCATGGTTTCTATTGAATGTACATTATGTTGTATCTGTAAGTGTAAGTTGAAAGATAGTCAGAAACCATATCTATGTCTATATCTGTGTGTAACCATACCTAGTGTGAGAAAGAAATATTTATTTTAAAGAATTAGTTTACATAATTGTGGGGATTGGCAAGTTTGAAATCAGAAGAGCAGGCTGGAAGGGTGGAAATTCATGGGAGACTTGTTGCAGCATTGAATCTGATGTTTGCAGGCTGGAAACTCAGGCAAGGCACCTATGCTGCAGTCTCCAGGCAAAACTCCTTTAGTTTAGGAAGCCTTAATCTTTTTTCTACAAGGCCATCAATGGATTGAATAATATTTACTCATAGAGAGTACTTCACTTTACTCATAGTCTATGAATATAAATGTTAATTGTATCTAAAAAAAATGCTTTCACAGCAACATCCAGCCTGTGTTTAACCAAATAGCTAGGCACCATTGCCTAGCCAGTTAACACTTAAAATTAAAGATCAACAGATACCAATAGAATAATTTTTAAAAAATAAATTATAAACTCAATAAATAAGAAATTAATCTTGTGAGTAATGAAATATAGAAATCAAAACAAAAACAATAGAGCAACTCAGAAACTTCTGACTTTACGATAAGACTCTAGAGCTATAATCTGTTTTCTTTGGAAAGACACATTTTTAAAAATTACATTTCATATGTAAAAACAGAAAAATAACAGCTTCAAGTTTTTTGTCAGTCATACTAAATGTCTATTATGCACGATTCAGCTTTAATTTTATACCGTTCATATTATTTTCTAACTTTTATATTATTTCCATATGTATTATTTTCCCTATTAAACTTTTAAATATAAATAGTTTTCTTCTTATCTAGAATGGTAAGGCCCACATTGATCTCTAAAAATTTTAGACTAGATATCTTCAGGCATTCTGTATTCCCTAAAAATAAGTCAAAATACAACTTAACTCAGTGATTTAAATTTAAGGCATTATAATTTAACCTAATGATTCATATATGTTTAAATGCACAAAAGTCTATCCAAGGTATAAAGGCACCTTGTCTAATGCATTTAATTTCAATTGTTATGGAATCAGAGTATTCATTTGCCTTACTTTTAGCATGTTTCATTTTAAATATATAGATTATGATGAACACATACATATATAAAAGAGTAAGAGACAGCAATAAGCACTCTATTATGCATTGTTTTCCATTAGACAGCAAATGTCTGTGGTTCTTCAAAATAATCTATTGGGGATTTTATTTGGAATCAGTAAACTAAATTTTAGCAAATATTACATCAATGAAGTTCTTATTATGGAGTTTTCTTAGAGAGAACCTTACCTTTGGTGGGAAGTGTTGAGGGAGGCAAGAAATTATTTTGGTTGTGGGTGAATGAGGAGAGTAAGAAAATTTTAGAAAAATGTTGTTTTGTATAAGAAAACTTAAAAATAAGTTATTTTTGTTTTTTTATTTTCCAGGCTCAATTTTTCTATAACTGCTATAAATTTAATGAATGTTCCATAAGGCTTCCTAAAGTCACCTTTGACAATAGCTTGTACTATATATTATAAAGGCAGACAGCAACTGAGACAATATTATACCCCAAAATAAATGTCAGTGAACACTAACATTACAACATCAAAGCTGTAAGCCAAATAAAATTGATGTTTAGCATACTAATAATGTATGTTTGCATCTTATTTGTATTGTTAATATTTATCTTCAATATAACCAACAATAAATTATTCTCTATGGAAAATCTAATGTATTTGTTTTTAATGTTCAATAAACCTCATTTATTTAAAATTCTGGACTTTATATGTTTTAGTTACCCCAAGGCTTCATTTAAACTTCATGTTGTTTTATTATAATTCAGAGACAAGTATTTATAAACTAAGAAACTTCCATCAAAGTGTTAGATAGTTGAGTATATATAACATGCAGTTAAATCAAAGTTAGTAAAAAAAGCAAGTTATAAATCCCATGGTCAAATAGCCACAATTGATCAAGTATTGATTTTTTTAAAAATAAGCACAGAAAGAAAAGAAAAATGGTAGGAGAGAGGGGTGAACTATTAAATTATGTTAGTACTTGCTCTGTACTAATTGTTGTACAGACATTTGCACTTTTCGTACTTATTCTGTAAGTATCCATATTATCTGGAAAATTACATAGCAGTCATTTAATTCATTAAAAATATAAAATGTATTTTCGGGTATTGAGATAATTTTCTTGATGTTAAATAAAACAACTGAAATTTGATCAGTTTGGAAGAAGAATGCTAAAAAAAGTAAAGACCAGAGACATAAAAAATTATAATAGTGAGAAAATATTAGGGGTCTAACAATTTTCTCACTTCTAATATGCATCAACATAATGAATACATACATAGATATAATAGTTACAAAATAGAAAGTGAAGGATTTCATTAGTGTTCTTCAAACTTGGTGCCATTTCACTAAATATGGAGACTTTAAAAACACAAAAGCTCATAGTTTTATCAAAGTTTCACTCAATCAAAATCTATGGGAGTACAAGGATGGACATGCAAACTCACAGACACACAATTATTACTTCAACAGTGCCTGGTTCATACATACAGCCCACACTAAAAATCACTGATCTATGATCTCTGAGATCCAAAGTTATTGCCAAAATATATGTATAATCCTGATTTTGTCACCTATTTTAATCAGATTCCCTTAGAAACAGGATCTTACATGGGGATTTGTTTTAACCATATTTCCTTGGTATTAAGAGGCCAGATGTAAATGAAGAGAAACTGGAAAGAGTTTTATAGCTTTACTATGCTCACGGCTCTTGAGAATAATATAGCCACAGGGGCCATTCAAGAAATCACTTAGTTTGGTCATGAAGCCATAGGAGAGCAAAATACTGTAGGCAAGTACCATTATTATTATGGTTTCTGTAAAAGGAAAAGGAAAAGAGAGTAAGCAGGATTAAGATTGACCCATTTAAATAATTTCAGTGGATCTTAAAGCATAAGATGTGTCCCAGTGTCTTGTCCTTGGCCCTGAGGAGATCAGGGTGATTGTGACATGTCCTGGGAGAAGAGAATTTGATAAAGATGGCTGGGGTAAGGACTTAGCTACTCAAGAAGGGCTACTGAATAACTGCTATGCAATGCCTCAAAGCTCTGTCAAATTAGCTTTAAAAATCATTATTTTACAGGATTCATGTACCAGTGATTTATTGGTAGAAGTATACATTAGGAGGACAGAGTAAATTAGAAGAATTAAATCTGAACAAGGACATATCAGCTCAAGCTTACCACCAATTGGGAAACCCAAAGCAGAAACTGCAGCAAATAGCAGGGTTTTGTATATCCCATGGCATAGTTATTGGCCTTGACAGAGGGTGGCCTGGGGGAATGTGAGGGTGGGCATGTAGATGATGCATTGGTAAGTAACATGAATCCTGTTGGGACAACGGTATTTTTATGAAGAAGATAGCTGAAAATTATCAGCCAACACTCACATAAGATGAGAGTAAAAAGAATCTAGGTCTTGTCCTAAGAGCACCCACTATTTTACTTTATTCATATAAAATTAAATTACAGTGACTACAAAATTTCAGACTTCTGTAGAGTATTTAAACTTCTATTGCTCTGCTTTTTCCTTATGTTAAAAATCTGAGACATTTATCCTGCTTTCAGATCTTCTGCAGTACCAAAAGTCTTCTTAGATATAGTACCCAGTTACAAAAGTTTCATCAGTCTTCTATCTTAAATGTTATAAAAACTTTTTTATTTATGTTAACCCCCCCCAACAAATACTCCCCTCTTCAGGTGGCAAGTATCAGAATCTGACACCTCTTACACTACTAGATTAAGATTTCTCCTGAATTTTTCCAAACATAAAGCCTTTTCAGGTTCTTCCAGAATGTTTCAAAGTAGTTTTGATTATGTGTCCTATAAATATACCTGGTAATGTATGCAGATGCCTTCATTCTCTCACAGATTACACCTCTTTCCTTCCTCATTTTAATTTCTCATTCTCTGTGTATACTTTCACACTCTTTCCCTGGAAAATTAAATGAGTGTTCAATTTATATCTAAATGATCATTGGGAGGCAGTCAATTTTTCTAAAAATCTCAAGTGCACTGAAGAATGTTTATTGTGATTTTATAATCAGACTAAAAATTAATGCTTACTTTTGACTGATATCACCTTAGTTTCTAAAATCATTCTCTTTTTTCTGCAATGTCTTAATTTGTATATGTCATATATGATATAATAAAACTATATGAGTATTTCCTTTATAATGATCATTATAAATAATCATTTGTAATATTGATGGTATCTTTATCCTATGATTCATCTTTCAGAATTGGCTTAGACTTAATTTATTAAGGAAATAAATCTCAGTATTGTATAAACATAGTTTTTAATTATTAAGGAGTACACAAAACATAAATAGACATTAGCTCCTCCATTATTAAATTTCCTTGGTATACATGGTATACATTAACCGTGTCTGATATCAATTGACGGTGAGTCCATATTTAATGAAATAATAAATTACATAAAGAAAAAACTAAGATTTCCTATATTCATGGTGAAATTGTCAAATTTTCCTTGTGATATTGACCTAGATATTGCATAAAAAATAAATCAAAGAGGCAAACATTAGTAAAGATACAGAAAAACTAACAAAAAATTTACAACCATTGGCTAATTAATATTCACATTTATATGCCAGAAAGAGAGAACTATCTTCTTTTCCTGTAAACATGAAACATTAAGAAAAATTTAGCAGACTTGGGGATAATCAAATTCTTAAATACACAATAGAATTACTATAACATAGATACTGTTCTTTAATGCAATTCAGTGTACCAAAAATCAGAAATTATAGTAATTAATAATTTTAAAAATAACTAAACACATTTTTACAAACTAAAAAAGTATTTGACCCAATAAAAGAAATGTCAAAATTGATGCTGCAGAAATCATAACCAAGGTGCAATGTAAATCTTACATAAGAAACCATTTGTGTGCAGTTAAGGCTGAGCTCAGAGGTAAGTTTATTTATTTCTTTTTTTGCAGTACCAGAAATTGAACTCAGGATCTTGCTTTTGCAAGACAGGAGCAGAGCCACTGAGCTACATCCCAGATCCCAAGTTTATATTTTTAAATGAAAGAGTTAAATGTTCAATTCAAGGTATAAGGGAAAACAGCAGGCTAAATCTAAGAAAAAAGAAAGAAAAAGGATAACAGAAATAAGACAAAAATTTTAAAAGAAAAAAACAGATCTAACAGAAGTACACTTTATATACTTAAAATAATTTATAAAGCAATCTTTTGGAAAGACTGCTCAAGGAAAAAGGACTATGATAGTTAATTGTTGTATCAACTTGAACCAGATTAGTTGAGCACAGTTTTGGGTGTGTCTCCAAAGAGGGAAGACACACCCTTGTTGTGGCTATCAAGATATAGCTGGCTAAAATTTCAGACAGTAGCTATATCATAGCCTCAACATTACACTGCTTTAAAATTTCTGCCAGATTAATTAATCCATTGCCTTAATCTCAATCTCCTGCAATGTTTCAGGACATTGAAAATATCAACAAATTTTCTGGTAGAGCATAACACATGCAGCCTGGAATCAAAATGCCAAGGTAGTCCTTGTTTACAGGTAAAACCTCCTGAGCCTGATGTTTACTGGCTATGTTTTTATCAGTATTCTTGTCTTTTGGGCTCTGACCAGCATATCCCATCAAGCTTGCCTTACAGCATTCTAGGGTTGATTCATTACCTTGCATTTCCAAATCTTTCCAAACTCCTCCTTCCACAAGCCAGTTGCAAAGACTTCTGAACCACATGGTCAGGGAGCATCACTGAAATGATTCTATTTTCTGGCACCAAAATCTTTTTTAGTTACTTTCTTCATTTCTGGGACAAAATAGCTGACACCTGGAATTTAAGGAAGGAGAGTTTTATATTTGTTGCAGTTTTTAGAGATTTCATTCCATTGTCTGCTGGCTCCATTGAATGGTGGAATGACTGTGAGGCATGGCAAAGAAACAGCTCATGACACAGTGGCAGCACAGAGCACTATCAAAAGAGAACAGAAGGAGATAGACCCTCCCAGGCCACACCACCAGTGAGCTACCTCTTCCAACCAGGTTTGACCTCCCAGCATCATATTTATCTATAAACCCATACATGGACTAATTCATTGATGAGTGTCATTCCCCCATAATCCAATCACCTCCCCAAAGCCCCACCTATGAGCACATGAAGCTTTAGGGGGACATCAAGATATCAACCAGAACTTTGTTCCTGCTAAATTACTCTTGCATATTGTTTAATCTCCTCTCAATAAAAAATAAAGATCAATAGAAACTCATTGGTTAAAAAAATTGTAAATATGAATCTATTGATAAAATGAGTAAACTGCCTCAGAAGTATTTAAAACTATAGTTAACATAAAAACAAAGCAACTTGACCAAAATCTGCCTCCCAATACCCATTACACAGTGAAAAGAAGCCAAAGCAATCAAATCAGACCAGCACAGTTACAGGTGAGCTCTCTGTCCTGGAGACTTGAAGTCTCCAGCTAAAACAAACAAAAATATACTATATATGTCAAAATAAAGAAAAGAAATACAATTCTTAGATGACAGAAAAATATATGGAAATAAAAGAAATGGGAAAAAAAGAGACATGAAATTAAATGCCAAATTGACAAAAATATTACAATGAATTTAAATACAGGAAAGAAGAGTACACTTAAGAAAGGTAAAGGGAAAAGGAGAAGGAAAGGTGCTTCAGTGTTTTTTAGTATAGATGAAAGAAGAGAAAACATGAATTCAGTAGAAAAAATGTAAAACAAGGACAACAGAGACAGAAAAAGAAATGATAATGCTAGAAACTGGGGGAGACAAATAACATCATAACAGAAATAAGTAAATAAAATATATATTTAAAAGGAAAAGAAAAAATTACAATAATCACAATGAATATAAAAGAAAAAATGATAGAAAATAAAGAACAGATAAAATGGCAAAGTAAAGTTTATTTTAAAATAATTCAAAGGCTCCTAGGGCAGAGAAGCTGAGCTGGTCCCAGCACCCAGAAGGAAGCTACCCCACCACCATTCCATGCTCCTAGGGCAGAGAAGGTGAACTGCACAGATGCCAGAAGCACCCCCACCTGTGGAAATGAGAAGACATGTAAACAAGCCTCAAAAACAGATTTCCAGATCACCGACAGCAACCCGAAAGGGGAACAAGATGGAACAATCTAATACTCAACCAACTGAACTCTCTGAACTGGCAACAAAAGAGGATCTGGGAAAAATGAAATCAGAAATAATTACTCAGATAACAGCAAAGATTGTGCTCATAGTGCAAGACATGATTAATAAATCAAGAGAGGACACAGATAAAAAAATAGAGGATCTGAGGAACATGATGGAATCCCTACATAGGAAACAAATGGAATCCATAAAACAGATAGAAACAGATTTCCAAGAGATTAAAAACTCCATCGAAAGTCTGCGCAGCAGAATGAACCAATGTGAGGATAGAATTTCAGATATAGAAGATAAGATTGCAATTACTGAACAGGAAAAGAAAAATTGCTTTAAAATTGTAAGGGACCATGAGAAATCAATCCAGCAGCTGCTAGACAATGCAAAGAAGAATAACATAAGACTGATTGGAGTCAATGAAGAAACAGGAGAGAGTGCAGATGACATAAAAAAACTGTTCACAGAAGTGATGGCAGAAAACTTCCCAAGCAGAGGGAAAGAACTTGACATACAGATAAGTGAGGCCTATAGGACTCCAGCTAGCCTTGATCAAAAAAAATCTACATATAGGCATATAATAGTTAGGATTCCAGAAATCCAACAGAAGAACAACATTCTACAAGCAGTGAGAGAAAAGAAACAAATTACATACAAAGGAAAGCCCATCAGAATCACAGCAGACTTCTCAATGCAAACCCTCAAGGCAAGAAGAGCTTGGAGTGATGTATTTCAAACCCTAAAGGAAAACAGCCTCCAACCCAGATTGATGTACCCTGCAAAACTCTTTCAAAATTGATGGAGAAATAAGATACTTTCATGATAAAGAGCATGTCAGGAACTTCATGAATAACAAACCAGTACTCCAAAAATTTTAGACAATATCCTAGGAAAAGACAATGAGGATGACAACTCCAGAAAGCCCAGCAGAATGAATCCATTGGGTGTGACAAATTAAATGCAAAGGGAGAGAATCCAACAAAAAGAAAAAGTCATGACAAGGCTTTTAAAACTTTTAACTTCATCTCCCTAATGAGTGTATAATTCAGTCTTATTATTGTACTGATTAGTATTTTTCTGATTCTAGAGTTGCACATCTTTCCTTGAGCTGTACTGGCTATTTATCATCTTCTTATGTCTACTTTTTAATTGAGTTGTCTATTAATGAGCGGAAAGAGTTCTTTATATATTCTGGTCATAGGTTATATGCATTGTAAATGTGGTATGTTTAAGGACTACTTTTCAGTTTAATAATGTCATTTAAAGTTCTAAATTTTGATGGAATCTCATTTATCAATTTTTTTCTTTTATATACCATGTTTTTTGTATCCTAGGAAGTTCTTGCCTACCCTAAATTCATAAACATTTTCCCTTATAATTTATTCTTAAAGTTTTATAGTTTTAGTCTTTCATATTTAGGTTCGTAGATCCTTTAAAGTTATTTTTATGTATGGAATTAAAGGGTTGAGGTTAATTTTTTGTATACAGATACCAGGTGTTCTAGTGCCATTTGCTGAAAACACTATCTTTTCCTCTGCTCTTGAATTGAGTTTATATTCTATAAAATGCTAATGTTAAATAATCTTTCAAAACTCAGTGGACCATATATATGTGGTTCTATTTCTAGATTCTCTGTTTTATTCAAATGATCTATATGTCTTTCCTTACACCAATACTGCCTTGATTACTGTAGCTTTAGAAGAAGTCTTAAAATTAGGTATTAAATGTCTTCCAACACTGTTTTGTTTTTTTTTTTAACTTTTCTAGGTGCTTTGTACTCCTACATAAGTTTTAAATTTCAATATCCAATTCTTCATTTATAGCAATTATACATAGACCTGAACTTTTATATATACCTTGTGTTTTCTAATCCTGCTAAATTCAAATACAAGTTCTAGGGGCTCCTAGAGATTTCTTAGTATTTTCTCTGTAGATGATCATTTCATCTACATATAAAGATTTTGCTTCTGCTGTGCCAATCCTATCCTAGTTGTGTCATTTTATTGCCAGACTATTTTGATTGGGCCTAGGTTTCAAAGTTTAATGGAGAGATAAAGAGTAAGCATATCGGCCCTTGTTCCCCACCTTAAGGAAAAGCATTGTATCTTTTCCATTCATATAAGGCATTCTCACTGGAAGTATGGAGTACATGTCTTTAATCTGTTTAGAAGGTTCTGTTCTACTTCTAATCTCCTGATAGCTTTTATCATGAACAGCTGTGGAATTTAGTCCAATACTTTTTCTCCAACTAGTGACAGGATCATATGGCTTTTTCCTTTCCTCTGTTAAAATGATTACTTTTGGGAGTGGATCTTCCAATGCTGAACCAACACTTCCATCCCTATAACAAAACCACTTTCTACATCCTGCCAGATCTGACTTCTAATAGTTTGTTTCGTTAAACAAATTTCTATCTATGTTCATACTTTTTTCTTCTATTATCTTTATCCAGTTTTAGGATTAGCACAATGTTGATTTCCTAAAATGAGGGGAGAAATGTTCCTTTTTATTTTTTCTGCTTTAATTGTTTGATATAATTTATCAGTTAAAATGTATATGAGCCTGTTGTTGTCATATAGGTAAGTTTTCAAGCTAGGAATATACTTTCTTTAATAGGTGCTATTCAAATTTAATATTTCCTCCAAGTTAGTTCATTAATTTGTCTTTCAAGATACTTCTTATGAGCTGTCAAATTTATTTCAAAATAGATTTTTGAAATATGCTTTCTATATGCTGTTAAATTCTGTAAAATCTGTGGTAATGTCTCCTAGGTATTGATATTTTAATTTTGAAAATGTATAATTGATATTGTGTAATAGGAAGTAAAGGTCTGAGGGGGTGGGGAGGTGGGGAAAGAAGGGAAAAAAATATGAGAAAAGGAGAAAAATGGAAACAAAATCTTTGCAAATGGGAAGGGGTGGAGGGGGTGAGGGGAGGGCAGGGGAAGAGGAACAAAAATAAGAACCAAGATACTCATGTAATGGTGCAAGATCCCAATAATATATGTAAATGTATTTTATACCTAAAATGTACCAATAAACTTGATGGGGAAATAAATAAATAAATAAATAAACAAAATAATTCCAAGGTTGATTATATAAAATAATTATACATGTACATAAATCAGCATACAAAATATCATTTTAAATACATTTAGGAATATAGATTATTTAATAATAAATGAATTACTCTGAGATAATTATCTGCTTGAGAAGAAAATATATTAAACTTAAACATTCTCCACTTAAATTCTTACCAAAACAAATAAACAAAAACTACAGATACACATTGTCCTCTATCTCAACAGGTTTCCTTTCAATGGATTTACCCAGCCAAGGACTGAAAATATTAAAAAAGAAACTATGCTGAAAATTTACAGACATTTTTTTCCTTGTCATTTCTCCTAAAAAAATAATAAAACAATTATGTGAGCTCTAGAAAGCTGAGGCAGGAAGATCACAAGTTCAAGACCTGACAACTCAATGACTTAGTGACATTCTGTCTCAAAACAAATATTTAAAAATAACAAAAACCAAAAAAAAAGTCCTACTTATATAGCATGTACATTGTATCAGGTATTATAAATAATTTAGAGTATGCAAGAAGAAATGCCAGATCAGATGCAAATGTTTTGCTACTTTATGAGAGGAGCATTCACAGACTTCAGTGTCTGTAGAGGGCTCTGAAACCAGTCTTTCATGGACACAAAGGGATGAATGTAATTCCTTTAACCTAAACAACTGAAAATACATGGTAATCTTTCTTTATTTTAAAAAATAAACACAAAAATTATAAAAAATAAAAAAGTCAGAAATATGTTCTTGTTAGAAAAAATAAATACTATCATTATTTATCATATTAGCACCAATGTTTGTAACTATGAAAGAAGCATGCATGATTATAAATTTGAGTGTGTAATAATTGGTACATCTCTTTGGAGAATACTTAATAACATATCCTATATTCAAACATACATTTAACTTACCCTAAAATTTTCACCATTAGGAAATACACTGAAGTACATGTTATAGATACAACAAAATATATATCCAGCAATTTTTATTCCAAGAATGTTCAATAGCAAAATGAAAAAAAAATCAAATAAAATTCAGAACAACAAGGAATCCAATTAAATGATGACATCCATTTGTTTGATTCAATCATTAGAAAGAACTGGATAGATTTTTGCATCCTGATTAGAAAGTGTTTAGTGACACATTGTCTTCTCAATAGAGCTTTCACTTTGCCTTTGATGAATTGCCTTATAGCTACGTGGCCCAGGGAGGTCAGGGAAGTGAGTAACAATGGTTAAAAGATTTAATTCTTTAATACTGACATAGTACAAGTACAGAAAAATTTTTTTGCATTTCCAGCATTAGTGCCTTATGATAATGATAACATGATAATGATTCCCTAAAAAGGGTAATTCTTTCTTTGGAGTAGATCTGAGCATTCTAACTGAGGCAGAGCCCCTATCCCTCTATCTAATGTTCACATTGACCCTGAAATCCCTTTAAGATTTCTACTTACCTGAAAGTAATCAAAACGAATTCTGTTGTTCATAGCTAAGACTGTTGTCAAATACCAAAGATTATCTTGGTATTAGGAATATAGGTCCTTTTGTTTTGTACTCTAAATGATTTTATATTTTAAAAATACACAATATATTGACATTTCAGCAGAACAGAAATTTCAAACGGTATAGGGCATGAAATTGCAGAAAGTACTTAGAAAGAGACTCTTTGTTCATAGCCCATGTTAAAGATGTATTTTGAGTTAAAGAGATTAATATTGTGATAAAAAGGAAAGACATACCAGAAATAGCATTATCCTCAAATATAGTACATATGTGGATTCTAAACATTTTAAAAGAGAGATCACTTACTATCTTAGAAAGATGTCCATAAACCAGGTTAGCTTTCCATTCGAAATTAGATAAATCCAATGAAGAAGAGATGAATCAAACTAAAACTTCAAACATCTCCTAGTTTATGATTTTATCGTTAGTAATATTTAATAGTTCATATAGTGCAAAGCTAGAAGTCACCCTTGTTTTGTTGCAATAAGTAGCTCTCATAACTATATGTTGTATTGTTATATGAAAGTTTTCTAAATCTCACTGAGATAGATTAAAATTTTATTAGTTTAGTTTAATATTTTGCGATGAACAAGGCATAGTCTTGGCTTCCTTTAGAAAAGGTGTTAAACTACTTGAAGCTTATAACTTCAGAATTAATATAGTCTTAAGAAAAGTAAAGTAAATTATTTTTAGGATCGGAACAATACTTATCAAAGTTCTATCTGCTACAATACTAAAGAATCAATACTTCATCATAACTGGATGAGAGAACATCAGCGATCCATAAATAGTTTAATATGTAGCTACTGAATTTATTTACTGAGTTACAAATCTTTTTATTGATTTTCATTTCACTGCCATTTAGGTCAAAAACCACATACACAAATGGCTTCAGGTATTATCAATCATTTAACTCATGTATTCTTAAAGAAATAAAAATGTAGATATTGAATATTCTAGAAAATGTTCCTATTAGCAAAAATCATAGGCAGCTGTCTAAACAAGCATTAGAAAATATTAAGAGCTCTATTTGTTATTTGGAGAAAAAAATGACAAAATTAAATACAGTATAAATTACTGGTAAAGCACAAAGACATTCTAGCTGGGGAACATTTAGAACCTCATTCTGAAAGACTTTACTGTTTTAAGACAATTCTAGAAAAAAAAACCCAGAAATTTGGAAGAATCAGAAAAAAATAGAAGCTAAAATTGTAAGTACTAATCAAAGTTATTACAGCATAGTTAAGTATACAAGAGATCAACAATGAAAAACCTATTATAATAGTAAGAAAATAAAGAAATGTAGGCTTTTAAATAGTTAATACAGAAAATATCAACAAGTTATCTTAACCCATGAAATATATCTTAATGAAATAAAATGAAAAAGTTACCAAATAAAGAGAAATAAATATAAAGTACATAACCTCTCATTACTTTTTTAAAATAGCTTTTAGCTTTAGCAGCTATATTCAAAGCATTATTATTAGAGGATTAGCAGCAGATATGAAGGACAAAAGTTCTTACCCTTGAAGAGTGTATATTCTAAGCTTTTTGTATGGAGAAGATAAGTTATGCATATATAAATATGTAATCTAATTTTAGGTAGTAAATATTTCTTTCTAGAAAATCAAAAGAGGCTAATAAGGTAAAAGTTAATGCCAGGGAGTTATGTAGGGTTAGAGGAATGTTCTAGGCTCTGCAAGACTTCTTAAGGAAATAGAATTATTTGTACAGAAAGGAGAGCATCAGTTTTTATTGTAGTTTAAAATTAGATCAATATTTATTATTTGAGTAATAATTTAGGTAAATCGATGAATATGACCATGCACTCAGTGGAAAGGTTGATACTGAAGAGATAAACTCTTCAAAATAAACATTTTCAAAATGTAAGTAGTATTTAGTACCACAGCCTGGATAAAATGCACTTGAATATAAACTTAAGGAACATGAAGAAGGTACAAGACAGATAAAAATAATTCACTTTATTATGAGATTAAGAAATGACTTGAGTGGGTGGGGGATGTAGTTCAGTGGCATTGAGCCTGCCTGGCAAGTGCAAGGTACTGAGCCTGATCCCCAGTTCCAAAAAAAAAAGAGAAAGAAATGACTTGAGTAACTGTGAAATTAATATGTCCCTAGGTTTAAATATATGAAATATATAGCTGTTAATTATGCTAAAATAGTGAATATATATAATGTCATTGCAATTCCAATGACTTAATTTTAACATTATAAAAATGATGCTAAAGTCAAATAAAAAATGAAATAAAAGAACAGATACAATATAGATAGAATGAAGATAAAAGTATAACATTTTAAAATTTATAGTTATAAAAGCATATTTATGACATAAGAATTAACATAAAATACCTGAAACGCAACAAAAGTTTAGAATCAGATCTGGATACATATAGGCAATTTAGTATAATCATTTTTATAGAACTTCAAAAATGCACAATTCAAAATAATTTACTATTATTCATATCTAGGAAATTGATAAAGATTAAAGCAATGAAGAAATTCAGAATTGGGAAGAGGTGAGATGATTTTCATAGAGTTCTAGTTGGCATGTAATCTTTTCAATATTTGTAAGGGTAGTTTGTCAACTACTAATTAGTCTCTTAAATATGTACATGCTTTTAACAAAAAATTTCTATATCCTAAAATGTACTATGAATAATAGTCTTATTTGAAAATAAAAGATTTTGTTTGTTTTTTTACAAAGATATATCTGCACCAAATTAGGTAAAAAAAAATAGATTGGTTGGTTTAAGTAGGAGCATGTTACATTTATTCAAAATCAAACTGACAAAAATTCATGTGAATTTGAAAACTTACTCAAAGTAAGTAAATAAAATAGGTAACTCCAAGTTTATAAGAAAAATCCATAAATTTATATATGCACAAAAGTATTAACTGGAGATCTTGGGCTGATTAAGAAGGATTTAATTCTCATTTTCATTATTTTTATATCTTATAGCTTGTGTTTAGATGTCTGCCCAAAGCCTCATGTGGTCATAGGGCTTTTTCAGAGGTGGATGCATCTAGAGTGTGTGATGCTGAGATTGATTCATGGTGCAATGCTAGGATTAAGATCATTAGGATTAAAGGGGTGTGATTACTAAATTAATCCACTGATTGGTTTGTCACCTGCCCTAAGACAGCCTATAGACAGATTACAAAAGAGACAGAAAGAAGCTGCTATTGTTGGTTGCTGGTTGCTACTTAACTGCTGGGTCCCTTCTGCATCTCCTGCTTTGCCATATACTGTTTCTCCTCCTCAATGCCACTCTGCCTTGGAGCCAGCCAACTATGGACTGAAACCTCTACAAACTGTAAACCAAATGAACCTTTTCTCCTTTAACTTTGGGTGTCAGGTAATTTGTCTCAGCAATGAGAAAAGTAACTAAGAGAGAAATTTGATATCAGAGAAGTGGCATCATTTCTCTGATTGTTCAGGAGTCTTTGGAACTGACTTGTGGGAAGAATTTTGAAAGGTTTGGAGATGCTGGCCATAAGATCAGCCCTGGGAAGCCTTCGTCTGTTCTTGATGGGAAATTCTGGTCAGAGTTCAGAAGACCAGAATGGTGATTAAAATGATGTCAGTAAAGACCAGACTCAGGAGCTTTCTGCTGGGAAGGACTGCATTGGCTATTGGACTCCAGGCGACATATGTTATGGCTTTGGAGAAAGTTTGTCTGCATTTTGCTTGTGTCCAGAGACTTTGCCTGAGACCGAGATTAAGGGTCGGGGACTAATTAATCTTGCAGAAGAAATTTCAAGACAGCATAATGTTGAGCCATGGCACGGCTACTGTTGGAGACTTTTAGCCAGATCTATTTTGAAAGTCAAGAGAAAAGAACCCAGCAGAATGATTTAAAACCTTCTCAGTTTGGCCAGAAAGGAAGCTCCAGTAAAACTGTGGCCTGCAAAGATGGAACAGAGGAGAAACTGATTGCTGAAAAGATTAGTAAGAAAAGGGCAAATATTTCAGAAGACAAGAGAAAAGATGGCTTGAGAACATCACAAGAGCAAACAGGACTCCAGCCTTGTCAGCCTCAGAGATGCAAAGGTGAAAGACTTTGCTTTGAGAAGATAGCCCCAGACCACTATGTTCCAGAGTGGTGGTGGCCTAGAAATTTTTTTCCCCAGAGTTGGGTTCATAGTGTTCAGTGATTCAGGCACTCTGTGTCATAGGGATGGAGTCATCCAAGCCCTTTGGAGTTCACAACTTGCAACAGATTGCCAGGGATGCTGGACATGGAGCTACTGAATGCAATGTTTTCCCTGCTGGATTTTGCACTTGATTTTTTTTCCATTCCTTTTATCTCCCTCTTTGTACTTTTTGGAATGGAAATGTCTATCTTGTGCCACTGAATGTTGGAAGTGTTTAACTTCCTCTTCATTTATACAAGGGCTCACAGATAAGAGTTTGCCTTAAATCTCAGAGACAAAGTTGAACTTTTCATCAATGCTGAAGCTGTTAGAACTTTGGCAACTCTTGGAGATGGAATAAGTGCTTTTTGATTAAGCAACATGCAGTGTCTTTGGGGGTCCATGGGAAGAATGTTATGGCTTGTGTTTATATGTCACATCCAAGCCTCATTTGACATAGGTGGGACTTTTCAGAGGTGGCTGGATCTAGAGTGTGTGACACTGGGATTGATTCATGGTGCAATGCTAGGATTAAATGTGCTAGTATTAAGGGATTATCCACTGATTGATTTGTTACCTGCCCTATGCCAGGTAGCCTATAGACAGAATACAAAAGAGACAGAAAGAAGCTGCTATTGTTGCTTGCTGATTGCTACTTAACTGCTGGCTCCCTTCTGTATCTCCTGCTTTGCCATGTACTGTTTCTCCTCCTCAAAGCCCCTCTGCCATACCACTCTGCCTTGGAGCCAGCTAACTATGGACTGAAACCTCTAAAAACTGTAAACCAAATAAACTTTTCCTCCTTTAAATTTGAGTGTCAGATATTTTGTCTCGGCAATAAAGAAAAGTAGCTAAGACATCTTACATTGGCTCTAGGATAATGTTTTTAATAATAAATGTGTTTTAAAAATAACATCACTGTATGTGCAGAAAACAGCTATGAAAAGAGCTTAGTAAACTAGTGTCTAAAATAATAATGTACCTCCTGAGTATTCTGGGATGACTGGGAGAATCAAGAAAGATATGGGACATTAAGAAAGTGAGTTAAGAAAGAGAGGCAAGATATTGTTTATTCTTTTAGGATACTAAGGTGCTGCTTAAACATTTTGTCAGTTACTTTAGATCATCCACTTGGGCACCATGAAAGCACTGATTGTATGAGGTGATGGGAATGAAATCAAAACACTTTCTTAAGTGAGCAGTTTTCTCCCAGAAGCTGCCTCTGAGCAGTGCTTTGGTAGTTTTAACTGTGCACGACCACCCATTTGCTTAAGGATTCAACAGCAGAGCTTGGCAAGACCAATTTACTAGTATTAGTAAAAGGTTAAGAAAGGTTTTGGTCTCCTTATTGAACCCAAGAGATACAAAAACACTATTGTATGTGATCATGGTCCACTAAGCAAGAGAGTGTTTTACAGGCCCTCAGAGGTACCAGAAGTCCCAGCACTGTGCTCTCATGCAGGGAAGGAAACAGAAGAGAATAAATAGCAGTTGGAGTGGCTTAACAATGAGACTTGTTTTCTGAGGTTAGATTCAATAAAACTCTATTGGAGGGCAAACAAATTGGAGAACAGAGGTTTGGTCCACTTTTAGTTATTAAAACAATTGCAAATGTTGGTTCTAAAGTTCTGGCTACTTTTCAAAGAAGACACATGACACTTTATGACTCTGAGTATAAAGTTACTCATATTGAAGACCCTTATTCATATGAAATGCGCAAGAGTTAATATATTTGCTTCACAAGCAAATTAACTCTGGAAATATGCTGAATTATTTGACTCATATTCAGTTACAAATTCACTGGAGTTACTTTATTCTTCTCTGAAGGTTCCAGTAGAGCCCAGAATTAGAAATTACAAAATCCCCTTTCTATTGTAGTGAGAAACTTATTTGCCCTTCTGACTCCTGCTTGGGCCTAGTTTTTGTTTCAAGTAAAATGTGCATAACAAAGGGTATTCCATGGAACTGGTACTGAAAAATTTCAGCTTATTGTAACAAAAATCAATATGAAAAAATTTAAGAAGGATTATATTTGGAATGGATGTTTCATTTGGAAAAGATTCAGAATTCTTTTAAAACACTAAGTTATGTGATTAAGCACTAAATTTTTTAAGACTCTCACTCCCTCTTTCATTCATTTATTCCACAAATTTAAATGACTCCCTATTCCTTCCCTATTTTCCAGGTGTCATTCAGTGACAGATACAAAAATGAATACCATAGGGTTTCTATCTGCAAAGAAACATAAAAACAGATGAGTTCAGTATAAAATAAGTAGTAATAAAAATATTGAAAATTCTGCAGTTATTTTAAGATAAAATGAAATGTACAAGCATGCTAATGTGTTATTTCATTCCATAGAAGTCACTACAGTGTATTAAATAATATGTCACTCTGGGTAGTAAATGACTGCTTCAATATTTTATTGGATGTACAGTCTGGCATGGAAAAATGATCATGTGATTTTAAATCCGAGGGATTTATTCACATAGTACCTGAGAGAACGTGCTTAATTCCTCTTTATGTTGAGTTTCATGTTTATATAATGGGCATAATTTACTACTTAATAATTTACATACTTCACTTACAAGGTTTTTTCTAAGAATCTTGTAAACTAGGAAATAGAAAAGAGCTCTGTGTACTTGAAGAATCTATGTGTATTATTTTTTAAATAATAAGTCTCTTAAGATTTCAAAAGAATTAATATTGCTTTAAAATTATTGACATATTTTGAGAATCTGAAAACATGTATCAACTAAATATTTTTTAATTTTGTGGACTGTATGTGTCCCATATTCCTAATTTAATAGGAAAGTATATGAAGTACTTGCTGTTGCCAACATAACTTCTATTTCTACAGCTGCTGCTCCTGTGATTACTATTACTATGGCTACATTATTACAAGTAGAAGTTGACATATTTCCAGATGGTAACTTCCCATTGCTCACTATTCACTCTGCAAAAGACTACCAGAAAAATTTATTACAAACAAAGATAAATTCATTTCACTTTTGAAAGAAAAGGGAACACTACTTTGACAGTCTTATTGATATCTTGAAAGTAGAACATTGGAAGACATTTACTAGTATGTATATGGTTTAGAGGTCTGGGGTGTGAGATTTCTTTTTTTAGTGTGGCTCTTCAAAAGGTATAAACTCACTAGGGGTGGTCAGAAGTTGTGACAGAAAAGCTTCAGACTGATGAGCACAGCAGAGGAGGCTCTTGAAGTGCTTCTTGAAGATACATCATTAATCTTGATAAAGTTAGCTGTATTGACTCGTTCACTTTTATCTCTCAAGAGCAAGAATTTCTTGAAGCAAGTGTTTGGTTAATTTTGCTTATTTTTAGTAACTTTTAACTTCAGATTGAGAAAGGGAAACTGTTTGATTTTTCATATCCATGTTTTAAGGAAGATTCCAGAGGAGTCTACCAGTTTAGATATTTGAAAGCTAAAAGAAGGAAAAAGTATGGATAATGCTGATGTAATAGTAACCAAGATACTGCTAGCAAGCTCTCTATCCTTCCTATCAAAGAAATCAAATTTATATATGCTTACATACAGAAGATGATCATAGCAAAGTTATGTATATTTGCAAGGTCTGAATATTACATATTTATAATACAAGGTGTGGCTTAGAAATGGAAATATTTCATTATTTATAATGAAATAAGTTGCATATTTTCCCACATAAGAATCTTGATTCTGAGAAAATAAATTATCTAGTCCAAAATGTTAAAGAATTATTTGGATTACAGGTGGGATTTTATAAAAAGTATCACATGTATGTCTGTATTTTTGTCTTATGGGTGCTTTTTGAATTGTGACTTTGGAAAACCAATTTTAGATATTACTTTCAATTTACTATTTATCCCTATGAAACAAAGGAGCCATCCTTTTAGAAAAAGCTTTGAGGGATAAATAACAAATTTCTTTTTAAATATGTGTATGCCACATCTTTACCCTGTCATTTTTTCTCCTTCACCTACTGCTTGTTTTTATTTTCATTTCCCTGTTTTACTGCATTATGAATAATGACTTTTTCAAAATAAATAGTGCTACTTTCACATAGGTCATCATGAAACTTGTTTAAAAATATTTTGTTTAGAAGTTTAAAAATGTCATTCTAAGAACATGGAATTTAGAGTCAGTTAAGCCTAGTGTTTCTCCTGGATCTGATATTTACTACTTTTCTCTGAAAAATGTACTGACTCCAAGGAAGTCTCGGTTTTCTCCACTCTAAAGTGAGAATAATAGCACCTTTCATACTACTGGCTCAGGATTAAATTAGATAATAAAAGGTAAGTGCTTAACATTACAGTAACTGCTGTGAGTTGCCCTTGCAAAATTTATATAGCATGCTGAAGTTCTTTATTTAAAATAGAATTTTTCAGATGTTGAAAATTATGATGAAGTCACAAGGCTGGGCTTCAATATAACTATGTCCTTATAAACAGGAAGAACTTGGACACAAAGCAATGTACAAGGGCAAAATATCACATGAGGATGAAGACAGAGACCAAAGGGAAGCTTCTATAAGCCAAGAAATGCAAAAGGTAACCAGCAAACCCCTAAAAGCTGGAAAAGACTCATAGAATAAATTCTCCCACACATCAGAAGAAACCAAGCCTGCTAGCCCCTTGACTTTAACTTCTAGAACCCAGAATTGTGAGACAATACACTTCTCTTTGTTAATTTACCCATTTCTTTTGGTTAAGTTACTGTTTTGCATTGTTGGCAGACCTAGCAAGCTGAGATAAGATACCAGCAAATCTTAGCCTGTGGTAGTAATTTTACTCCTGTTCATCAGATGATTCAAATCTTTGAATTTCATGAAATGTTATAGTCATTCATTTAAATATTATTTCAAAATATCATTAAAATGAACAATTTGTTACTAATTGTAATAAAATGTCAAGTTCCTCCATATTTGAATACTGATATCATTATGTTACATTTTATCTCTGCATCAGAAGTGACATCTCCAGCATCAAATTTATCAAAAGCAGCAAAACTTTATTATTATGTTCTAATGCAAACTGAAATGATGTTCTGTATTTTTAATAACAAACTTTTAATTTGAATGAATATTTATAACTAAAGTTAATTGAATTTCTTATGTGTCTGTCTTCAAAAACATAGATTTAAATATAAACTTTTTCAGATAATTATTAAGTAATTTTTCAGACATATTCTTTATGCTGATTTTCCCCACACACTCTTTCTGGAAAAATATGACTTAAAAAAAATAAATTCTATTCATTTTGCTCTCCTCCAGGCTGTGAGAGGAAACTTACGTGTAAATTGCAATATTGTGAGAACTACATGCCTTGGAGCTAGATAAAGATTCTGAAAAAGATTTAGCAAAAATTCAAGTACTTATTGGCTATGCAAGTTGAGAAAACTTCTCAGTTGAGTGGTGCTAGGTATCTGAGAAAACACCATGAATGTGGTACCAAATGTATAAATGTCAACATCTTTCCAAGAAGAAAAAAAGAAAGATTCTATTTTTTATTTTCTTGTAAGATATTTTAAACTTACTGAAACATAGCATTTATATGACTGAAATAAAAATTTTTTTCTTGGCCTAAAGAACTTCTCAAGACAAATGACTACTAAGTGTGAAATCACAGCAATACTGAAGCCTTTGCTGCCCTTGTTGCTACCTAATAGTATGGCATGAAATACACAACCCACCTCCCTCAGGACTTAACTCCTAACAAAATTTGTCTTTGCCTTCATTTGAATCAATGATACAATCAGAACAGGTGCTCCTCAGGATTTTGTATTGCTTTGGTGGATATAGGAAGTAACTGTAAGGTAAGAAGCCTTCTCTCCTTGAAAACTATAGGATGACAACAAAGACCCATTAATTGTTCATTTGTTCATTCATTCAAAACATATTTCCCTAGAGTTGTTATATAAATGACAAGAACTGTGTGCTGGGCACAAGGTTGTGAGCAAAACAAAATGTCTTCATAAGTATTATCATCTGCTATGGGAGACAAACAATAAACAACCAAAGCAATTATATAAGCTACAAATCTGAAATTCTATAAAATAAAGTAAGCACCTTAACAGAGAATATTGGGGGCCTGAAAGGACAGAAAGAATAGTTTAGATTCTCAGACAAACTCTCAAAGAAAAGTAACTGAGGTTGAAACAGGACAGAGGAGAAGTGGCAAGATTTGCAAATAGAGAGAAAAGAGACTTCTGCATGAACATGTTCAAAGCCCTAAGGTAGAAAAGAATCTCTGTATTCTGTAAAGATGGCAATAAGCTAAAATGAGAGATAGAAAAGAACACATCAAGGAGTCATTATAGTTCAGTGATAGCAAACCTATGGCATGGGTGCTATAGAGGGCATGCAGAACTTGCACTGTTGTTACAAGAGCTAAGTCACCCCAGCATCACACCAACAACCACACATTCAGGTTTAATTGCAGTTCTGGCACTTTGCAATAAGTAGGTTTTGGGCTGCAGTTTGGGCACTCAGTGTCTCAAAGGTGTGCTGTCATTGTTAACTAAAAGAAAATCTGATTACTATGACATTCTAAGTTTTCAACAGGAAGATGTTTCAGTCTATTATTTGCTTTATTTTACTTCCTGTTTGGAGATTATGTACTTTAAAATAGTACTTGATGTTTATGGTAAACTGGTGAGTGACTGCCTTTGAGGTAGGACAGATGACAATGATGAACTAAAAGTAAAATAGAGATGGAATTTGATGAATTTGAAGTGTTCCTGGTGTGGAATAAGTAAACTGCTTGATAATGGTTTGGGCTAGGGGAATGAGCATATCCCTACAATAGTCCCTCTGTTAATCAATTTGAAGGACAGCAGTAACATTTATATAGATATGAATATCAGAGAAGAAAACAACCCAAAAGTGATTAGTTATCACCTTACTGGTATTTGTATATTATTGGTATATATGTTTAAAGCAGTAGGTTGTTTCAGATGGAGCCCAAGTTCTGGTGGTTTTTCAGATAATTAAATGATCAAACCATTTCATTCATGAACCATCTAATGTCCTTAGAGCAAACACAGTTTTTATCTTTATTCATTTTCACTCTGATCTCTCACAGTTAAAAAAATAAACTAGTACAAAAGTGAAGTTGTGATAATTACCAATTAGTCTTGATAATTTACATTTTCTTATTAAAACTGTTAAATGTGTTTCTGCTTCTCTCTATGATTTTATTTAGATGCATGTCAAATGTGGAAAAACAAATCCTCAAATTTAATTATAAAGTAAGTTTATAAAAATGAGCTTTGTAGAACACTAGATTTTTGAAGTGAATTGTGAATAAAAGTTTAGTGGTTGAGTAGTAATCATATAGAAGAAATGCTTATATGTTTCTTTCTGGTTGTTAATGCAGGTCAAAAATTCTGAGGATTAAATAAGAAAAACAACAAGCCTACTCAAATAAAAACAATTAAGGATAAAAATCTAAAATCCTATTCATTTTTTGATAAAGACATTTATGACCACTGCTGGTTCACTATTTTTTCTTTAAAAAACCTAATGTCCTTTGAAAATGTGTGTTTTAGCCCATCATGTGCAAGTTTGTTGGTACTATCAGTAATTAGTTACTTTTTGATTAGTTTATCAAGGAATCTTGTCAATTTCCAGTAACCAAAATATCTAACTCAGTGTTGCCTCTCTTTTTGATGTCCTGGAACTCAAGGAAAAGAACAGTTTGTTCAGATTTCTGGGATATATCATGAGACTGTTTCATGTCTTTCTCTAGCCTCATAGTGTCCTGCTCAGATATCTCAAGGACAAAGATATCACAGACATCTTTACTCTCTCATAATCATGTAACAGTGTGGATGTGTGAGAAGCTCTGTCCCTACTGATATACTCATATCCCTACTGATATTCCTAGGCTTTCTTCAACACCAAATACTTTTTTCAGTGCTTTATACACTTACAAATATTTTGAACATACTTGGACTTTTGGAACATACTTGTATAAGGATTATGGGAAATAGTATTTTTGTGAATGCATTGTCATTTCAAATACCAGGTATCATTGATGCCCTCCTTCTGTTTGCCTGTATTCAAACATATCTTGACCATTATTTAGAATGGATTTTGCAAGAGTTGTATGATATAAATTTAAAATTGAAAACTGACTAAAATGATAGCCTACTTTGTTGAGAATGTAGGGAAAAATGAAAATAGGATTTTATGGATTGTATTCTAATAGTGATTTTTCTAAAGCATGCTTTTAAATTGCCTCCAACTTTAGGATGTGTTTTCTTGTTTCTTTTTGGTTTTCTTTTAAACTACTTCGTCATCTAAAAATTGCTGCTTTGATTCTTTATACAGATTTCAGATGAAAAGCAAACTTTGGGGTTGAATGTCAAGTAACGAATTCTTTCCTCTTCCTCACTTCATGATATGGAAATAGATAAAGCACTGGTGATCTCATATTAAAGTGATTTGATCATTATATATTTATAAGATGATTTCAAAGTGGCACCAAATTTGAAATTCTGACTGATGCTTACTCTATGTGGTGAAGAATACCAAAATTAGAATTTTTATGGCAGTTATATGAGAAAATATATGTTGAGAGATTTGGCTTATAGATCATTCAGTAAATCATAATTTAGGAATGTTAAAAGCTATTATGTGCCTACTTAAAAAAAATCACAATATTTTTGGCAAATAAATAAAAAGGAGATGAAAGAGGAAGAAAGGCATCTTGAAGTGCATTTGCCACGAGAAGAATAGATTCTAACCAGAGCATATATTGAGGAATTTAGAGGTAAAATTTATAGGACAGTCTGACTGGTTAGTTCATATGAAATAAAGAAATGGAATAGAAAATAAGGTATCCCAAAGTCTGCATAGTATATCCTGATGGCCGGAATCACCCCTTCTATGGTCAACTGGAAACACCAACTTGAATAAAACTTTTAAGATTGACATCATGGATTCATTTTCATGGCAGTATCTACAATGATTTCATTTCTCATGATATCTCTTCTGAAGACTCAAAATGATTAAAAGCAACCATCTATTTAAATTTATTATTTATTGACATTTATTAAAAATCATATTCTTCTAGGCAACTGGAATATTTACTTCACATGTATATGTTAATTTGCTTGGAATGCTGGGTAACATTAAAAGATAACATGAAGCTTATGATAACTGTTTAGATGATAAAAAGTAATTTATGATTTTATAGGGATGAGGAGGAAAATTGGGAAGTAAAAAGGTATTTATTAATGGTTCTATAAACTTGAAGCTGTCATGTATTCTGTAAGTACAAAATGGAAAGCCTTACAACAGAGACATGGCTGGGGTTATCACAATCCCCAACTTGAAACTGTACTACAAAGCTACTGTGGTAAAAAACAGCATGGTACTGGCAAAGAAACAGACCCAAGGATCAGTGGAATAGATTAGAAGATGCAGAAACTACTCCAGACATACTCAGGCACCTCATCTTTGATAAAGGAGCCAACCACCCTCACTGGAGGAAAGATAGCCTCTTTAATAAACAGGGTTGGGTAAACTGGATTTCAACCATCCAAAGATTAAAACTAAACCCTTACCTATCACCATGCACTAAACTAAGATCAAAGTAGGTTAAAGATCTAAATATTAAGACAGAAACATTAAACTTGCTGGACGATAAGTTAGGTAGAACTCTTGAAGACATTGGCATAGCAAAAGACTTTATGAACAAAATCTCAGTAGCACAGGAGCTAGCACAAAGAATCAACAACTGTGATCTCATCTTATTAAAAGGCTTCTGCACTGCTTAGAGAAACCACCAACAGAGATGAGACAACCTACAATGTGCAAAAAAATTTTCAGCAGCTGTACCTTAGACAAAGGACTACTATCTAGAATATATAAGGAACTGAAAAAAATCAGACCCCCCCAAATTCAAAAACCCAATGCAAAAATGGGCATCTGAAATGAAGAGACGTTTCTCAGACAAACAATTAAAAGAAGCAAATAAATATATAAAAAAATGTTCAACATCACTGATCATTCAAGAAATGCAGATGAAAACAACACTGACATTCCGCCTCACCCAGGAAAGAATGGATGCTATTAAGAAATCAACCAATAACAAATGCTGGTGGGGTTGTGGGGAAAAAGGAGCCCTTCTTCATTGATGGTGGAAGTGTAGTCTGGTTCACCCACTGTGGAAATCAGTATGGAGTTACCTCAAAAAACTAGGGCTAGAGGTCCCATTTGACCCAGCTATTCCCCTACTGGATATCTTCCCCAAAGAATTAAAAGAATCATACCACATTGATATATGTGCACCCATGTTTAAAGCAGCACAGTTTGTAATAGCTAAAGCTTTGTAACAGTCCAAGTGCCCATCAACTGGAAACTGGATAAAGAAGATGTGGTTTTTTTTTGTTTGTTTTTTTTTTATAAAATGAAGTGCTCCTCAGCCATAAAGAAAGAGAAACTATAGACATTTATAGCTAAATGGATGAATATTGAGGGATACTCATAGGTGAAATAAATAGGACACACATGTGTAAATATCAAATAGTTTGTCTAGTGTAAGAAGCTGAAAGTGTAAATAAGAATTAAAATGATTAAAATGAATGATTGATAATTTGAAATAGGAAGAAAAGGTACAAAGGTGTAGGGCTGGTGGGAGGGGAAGGGGAAAGGAAAGGAGGGGAAGGAAAAAATATGAGAAAAGAAAAAAAATGGAAACAATGTATGTAAATAGGGAAGGGTGGAGGGGGTGACGGGGAACAGAGAATGCGGAAAAAATAAGAACCAAGATACATCATGTACAGGTTCAAATACCTAATGATAAATGTAAATGTATTGTTTACCTAAAATGTACCCATAAAAGAATTTAAGAAAAAAAATAAAATGTCATCAACATTATGAAAATTGATTATACAAGTGGAATCATTCTTTCCTATTCAACTAAATTAATCAGGGGCCATAGGAAAGAACACTCACGTCACACAATAGCTGCTCCAGGAACTGCCTTTCAAGGTTAATCTAGTGAAATGTCCTTCCCTGTTTTTAAGAAAAGTTTTCCATAATGAAAGCCACCATTCACCAGATTTTTCTGTCTCCAGAAAGCTACCACCAGCACCAATTAACCTTCTTTGAAAATAATTTAATGATATTTCTTCCTTTCCCAGTAATATGATGGCTTTGATAAAGGCACAAATTGTAATGGAAGGATATAGAAAGAGATTCTCAAATCTGGATTTTAGTCCTGGTTGTTTTCTGGCACTGACCTGGGTTAGGTTAAATAAAATTGAATGACTGTATAAAGGTAAAATGTGTTAAAAAATACATGGCTTCTTAGAGATTCACAATCCACATGGCATTTGATAGGATATAAGAAGCACAGAAAAAATGTTTAGCTTTGTTCAGCTCAGTTTTTTGTTCAAATTTATTAATGATATATTATCTTTTTCCAAAACTTCAGTGGAATCACAATATGATTAGTGAATATTGTCCTGGTTGCAAGAAAAATGAGTACAGCCCAACTAGTGCAAACAGACAGGAAAATTAAGCAGAAGATTACGTTAGCTTTACTGGAAATAAAAGAGAAGAGTGCAGTAGAATATCAGGGATAAAGTAAACCTAGTCAGTGGAATAAAGACAAGATTCTGACTTCTTAAATTTTCCTTTTGTTCTTCCTGCCTTGGCCTGGCATTGTCTTCTTTTTGTTCCACATGATTAAAAATTTGGCTATAACAAAGTTCATGTTTCTCTGTTCTTGTTCAGCCTTCTGGAGATGCATTCAATATAATCTCCCTTGGATCCTTTGTAACATTTTTATGGAAACAACTAATTTGAGTCAGGAATCCCTCCCTGGGCAAATTGCCTGTGACCACAGAGATAAGGTCATCTTATAAAAACATGACTTTTATTGTAAAATGTAAGTGGATCAAGGAAACTCCTAGAAATAGGAGAGTGAACTGGGCACAGAGCACAGTAATACAAGTTTTTTGTCAATAGTGGATTTTATTGATAGAATAACTATATTTTTGTTATTGTGTTAAATTGTTAATCCAGTTCATGTCTTAATTCAAATTGGAATCCAGGACTTTTTATGTGTTCTGAGAAACTTAAAAAGGTAGATTGGGAACAATTTACTGTTACTAAGAGAAATAATTACTAGTCCACATCAAATTATTCTAAATCTTCTCCAGTTGATCCTGAATCACACTGACCATAACAGGATATTTGTAAAGTACTTAACTCTAGAGATAATTAATTCCTCTTTATGTAAGTCTTTGGGATCATGGCTTTAAAGATTTAATTTGATTTTCAAGGTACTAAGCAACAACTAGTAGGTGTTTTATGATTCTGTTGAAGACAAATCAATCACTATTACTCCACTTTGTTTCATTGTTGATTTACCATCAAATTGGCAACACAGAGGACAATGAGATTTACCTTAACCCCTTCTTAGTGGCAAGAATTCAATATGTTAAGCCAGTACATCTACTGTAGTAAGCTTTGTATAAGAGATATGGTCTTTCTAGATTCATATTATTTCCTTTTTGTAGGAAAGGTAAACATTTGGTTAAAGAAAATACAAATTGATTAATTTTAAGTTAAATTACTTAATTTTATAAATTTGTCACATTACACACATATTATGCTTATTGGGAAGAAAATTGCAGCCACTGTAGAATGTTTAAGGCTGTCCTTCATCTCTCAGCTTTTTGCAAACCTAATTAAACTGCAAATTCAGTGAAACATCAATACTCTGTGAACATATGGGGATTTCTAGAGGACGAATACTCCATATGTCAGAGAATTATCATGGGTTGTTTATTTCCTAACTTCTATTTATCTTCTTAACCTATACCTGAAGCATCTATTCTCTACTGCCCAAGCTTTATCCCAAACTGTATGCCTCAAATTTGTGTAGATGATTTAAAGGCACCTAAAGATCAGGTGATTTAGGATCAAGAAAACTTGCCTGACAATCTTGTTCTGATTAACATCCCAGTGGGAGAATAAAATTTCCTTTATAAATTATAGTTTCCATAATCACCATAATAATAATAATATCAAAGACTTTTTACTAGGTTGTACGTGTGTGACTTTTTGTGTTTGTATATCCTGTCACTTAATTCTTACAATTGGCCAGTGTGTTAGGTATAATTTTTTCTACTTTAAAAACTAGAAAACTAGAGTTATTATAAGTTAAATAAATCAGTAAAAGTGACATAAATTTAAGTGACAGAGAAAGAACTTGAACTTAAGACTGAAAGCAAAGTTGGTAACAGGAATTGAAATAAGTAATTCACTAAAATTAAGCCGCTTTCAACAAATTTTAACTGCTTTTGTTATATTTATTATGTATGCTGTCTTCCTTCTTAAGTATTTTGTGGTTTGTCTCTAACCCAGTGAGCTTGCAGAAGTCTAAGTGTGAGTCCTGTGCATGCCTTGCTTTGCCAGTTGACCTAAGGTATACAACACAACCCTATCCCAGAGCCCCATTATGGCTCCTGGTATCACCTACACGTGTTTGTATATACCTGCAGTGGTGGAAGGTCCAAACCCTGAATAGGTTACAGACTTCTTCCTAACCAATTTATTCAGTCTAGTGAGTGGGCCATCTCTGTTATTCCTGTGTAGATTTTTATGAGAATAAATATGTGTTTTCTTTGTTGTCACATTACTTAGTTGCTTCTTCTCAGTACCATCTCCTTGAGTCTGGCTCCTAGGAAGATAGAAAGCTTTATATCTATTAAGTACACATTGAGATCTGAAAGTGAAAGACAGTATTATTAAATAATTTATGCTGAGACTCCAGGCATATATTGCCTATGACCTGAGGAAGATGAGAAGGAGAGTTTTTACTTTTACATAGTCCAGCCCCAGAAAGCAGCCCCAAATATAAGTCCTACTGGCCCTTTAACAAGAATTTCTGTCACAAATAATGATTAAAAATTTTGTAATACTAGTTACAACAAAAATCTATTGACCTCTAAAAGACATTGTGATGATTAATTCTGATTATCAACTTGATTATTTTGAGAGATGCCTAGGAAATTTATAAAGCACATTTCTGAGTATGTCTGGGTGGGTCATGAGAATATGATCTTGGGAACTACATCTGGTCTCTGGTCCTTCTCTCTCATGCTCTTCTCCTTTCTGCTTGACAGATGCCATGAGTTGAGCAACTTTTGCTCTTCCATTTCCTTCCACCATGGGGACTGACTTGTAGCCAGATCACATGGGCAGAAACATTTGAAACAGTGAATGAAAATAGTTGAGGGTGTCAGGTATTTTGTTCTGGTAACAGAAAAGCTCACTGATACAATACAATTTTGCATAGCATTATAACTGTGCCCTATTTTTTAATTTTTAAAATTTTTATTAGAACATATTTGTGGTACATAATGTTTATATTCATCACGTGCTGTGTTGCCAAGCAGTATGCATATAATTTATAGTGTCACAGTTTTCCAAATTTTGACAAAATTGAGAATAGTGAATCTGTTAACTACCCTTCTGAGATTTATTCTATCCATCTAATGAGATGAATAAGGTGATTCTTCTCTCATAAAAAAATAATAGAATTTGCTTGGGTATACAAGTCAGTGATCAAGACTTTCCAGAGTGTGTGGTAAAATTGACATGATTGACATTACCTCCAAGAAAGAGAACTCAATAGACACTTTTGGTAAGGATATTAAAGAAGAGCATGAACAATAAATTCAGAGCCAGGTCATTATGCTGGTTCTATTACAGATGAATGCTGCAGAAGATCTTGGAGTTTGAGGAAGAAAGAACAGTTGTTTTCATAGGAGATGCTGACTGTTGACTTCAGGGAAAGCCAAAACATAGGTCAGGAAGAGTGGAGACAAAATATGTGAGAACTTGAGAAGCCCAGAAATATTCTGCAGAGAAGACAGTGTTGCTCAGTAACAAATGCTGAGTCAGAACTATTATTGCTTTTCCCCATGACTGACAGCCCAGAGCTCAGACCACAAAGCTTCCCACATTGTTGACTCATCTTGTTACATAAAGCCTTCCTTTATTCATGGATCAAACCTACCACCCTATCAAGTCCACTTATTTACATGCAATAGAATTTCATTTTCCTCTTAACACAGATATTAATTTTTAAACAGACTTACAAAAGGAAAATATTTTAAAATGCCCTATTATACCTCTAATCAATATTAATGTGATTCATCTCATTGCCATTTTATTACTCTAATTTGATGAACACCTTGACCATTTAGAGGGAGTATTTTTGTCATCACAAAGTATCCAGGAAGGTTTCCAAAAATAGTGTATGGAACTAAACAGCTTTTGTTTAAAATACATCTATAATAAATTTTATCTTTACTAAGGACAAGATCTGTAAGCAATTATTCTGTTCTTTAGGGGTTCTGCTGTAATATCATAAACACTAGAGCTCTTCTAAACTTCCGGGATTTGAAAAAATCTTATACTTTTATTTAATCTTCAGACTGCAGTTTACTAAAGCTTAGTCTACACTGACCATAGCTTCTGATTGTGCTTTAGGATATGATCAAACTGCTTAAGAATTATACAAAGATCTTTTTTTATAGAGCATGAATTAAGTACACAAATGAGTGTATAAATGATGGGATAGAGTCCAAGCCCCTCCCCCCAAAAGAGACAATCTCTAAAAGATAGGAAGAGAATATACTGTTTTTAAGAAAAAGGGATATGTCAGGATTGCACCTGAATTAAGATTTGAGGGATAGATTTTATTTCAACAAAGATCAAAGTAGAAGAACCTTTTTAAATAATTACTGTTGTTGGGAGCCAGCTCAGGATGGCCCACCACAGGCATCTTGCCCACCTTCTGCACTTCATGACTTCCCTCCCCTTGTGCCCCAATTTACCCTGCAAAAAATAGATAATCCGGAGTGCAAGGAAATGTTCCTTGTACTCTGTTTATTTTAGTCCTACTTAACATGGTCCTAGGAACAGCAAGCTCCCATGTCTCTTCCCACCAGCCTTATCAGTCAACTATTCTCAGAATGTATTACAATAACAACTTATGAAGGACACCTTGCCCCATCTCTTTGTTTGTATTTTCCCTCCTCGTGGCTTAAATAAAGTGACATGCAGGCTACAGTGGTCTTCTCCACTCAGCAGCCAGGGAGGCCCCACCCCATCCCGCTTTAATTCTCTTTTGTTTTCTGCATCTTCCATCACCCTACTCAAATCCTGGATCATTTCTGCATAGCCCGTGGCAGGCTGTAAAGTGGAAAAGTTGCTAAGTAAAAGTCAGAAATCAACCAGAGGTACAGTTACAGTTTGAATGTATTCAGTGGGTTGAGGTAGGTTTGCTTTGGAGTTGCCTGTTTTCCTGCCATTGATCAGTAAGCCTCTCCCCTAGCTGGCCCTCCATGACTAGCTTCTCTGTATCATTCAGGTTAGCTGAAATGTTTGCTCCAGAGAGAGGATCTCCTTGGTTACCTATCTAAAATCCATCTTTCTCTCCTCCTTTATTCATATCACATTATTTTTAGTTGTTAACTGTTTGCTATCTACTTTCCATATTTGTAAGTGATATCAAAGTAGAGATCCTTTAAGTGTTTACCACTATAACCATTAATAGGTCCTCAATATCTATTCATTGAATGAACTAAATGACTCAGTAAGATGAGAAGACAATGTGAGACCACAGCATAGAAAGGGAACATACCAGCAGATAAGGGCACTACAGCAGTTTCTGCAGCAGGGGACAGGTGGACACTTTGTGAAGGAGTAGCTTAACTGGAGCCATATTTCTGGTAGCTACAAAGAGGTTGGATTCAAGATTGAAAAATTAGAAGGAAAGAAAATATCCACAGCTGCTGTAGTAGATATAGCAAAGGAGAGCAAGCACAGGTATGAGTGTTGAACAGTAGAATGAGGAGGGAAGAAAATTGCAAGAATCAACTGAGTTAACATGCAGGGGAAGGAAGAGTTAAACAGGACTCTCAATTGTCTGGAGAAAATAAATGAGAAAACAGTTGTTTCATGGCTATTTAGAGTTTACAATGCTTATCAGACATTCACAATATGATACCTATTTGGAAAATCATCTACTGTATCTGGGAGAGAAGCAGGACTGCACACTCATTTATATCTGACAACTGATTTATGGAAGTGAGTTCAGATTTAGCACCCAAAGCCAAGTTCCTAGTATGAGAGTTCCTCAAGAGTGGCCAGAATTTTAGCAAGACTAATGAGTTTATTGCAGTCATTAATGTTTTCCCTATATTGAATTTTATTTTCAAGTGATAGAAGTATTTAGGCTAGTTAAGCTCAAGATGCACAATCTGATATCACATTGATTAGACAGCTTGAGTAATTTGTTCAGATTCACAGAGTTAGTATGTAGATAGGACTATTAGTTCATTGGACATCAAATCTTCAAACCCTTAGTCAGTAAACTAAAACAAAGGCTATGAATGCAGTGTTCACTCCAAGCTAATTCTGTGCCTACAGATTCTGTGCCATCAACTCATCTACTTGCCAACTCCAAGTCTGTCTGTGTTTTGTTTCTGCTGGTGATGGGACAGCAGAGGCACTGACCAGCTGACTGGTCATATTATGGATGAGGCTAACTTCCTGGGAGAGAAAGTGAGCTCCAGAGAATCAGCAGCTCTATGAAGAAATAACAGACCAGGCCAACAGTATAAACTACAAAAACAGACTGTTTCACTCCAAAAATTACTCCTTTGTGAAAAGGTAGAGATGGAGAGGAAACCCTGTTCAAGATGCCCTATATTGCCAGAGAGTGTTTAATCAGGTGTTATTTTGGGAAGAAGTTAATTAAGACTTAGCCATAGAACAACACCACTTCAGGGCTTCCAGTGTTACCTTACCACAGTGACTGGGTGAGAAACAATCATGCCACACACCCAAGAAGAAGGTTCAGGCTAGTCATCAACTTCCTGAGCAGTTTAAGCTCAGACTGAGAAAGTCATGGGCCCTGGGCCATGTGGTGGGGAACAAGGCCTGGCAAGTGTGGATTTCAGAGATAACTGGATTTTAAAGTGTTGGCATTAAGTCCAAAAGTTGGTTTGAAGCCCAGCCTGTTGCCTACATTTAGCAGCAACCAAGGTCTGGTTGCTTTCCTTATCTACTGATGTAAGCAAGGTCATGCCTCTGATTAGATGTTTGCCACAGTCTGTGGTGCATGGACAGAGGAACCTCTGTAGCAGAGGGTAGAACACCTTATAAACCCACAGGCCATAAAAGTAGGTGGATAAAACTGAAACTTGTTGGATTCCAAGATTGCAGATCCTGAGAAAACACTCATTCCACAAGATAAAGGAACTTTTATTTGGCCATCACTTTTTTCTTTCTTTTTCCTTCATTGGTTTTTGGGGTGATTGGATTTTTTCTCCTTTTAATTCTTCTTATCCATCTCATTTTTCTTTTATTTTTCTGTTTTTTCTTTTTCTTTTTCTAATCCACTTTTTCCTTTTATTTTAATAGTATTAATTTACTTTTACTCTTCAATAAGATTCTTTATCTCACTTTTCTCTCTTTATTATCTTTCATTAATTAATTTTTCAAATTCTACTTTTTCTTATTCTCCAGTTTTCCAGCCCCTTTATTCTTACTGGTATAACCATTAAGCTTTATGAATCATTTTGTAGTTAACACTATGTTATTACTGTTGAATACAGTTCTCTTGTTAGTGGAGGTACAATTGTTGCACTACTAGATATAAACTGTATGCCAATATTTAGTTTTCCTTAGTGTTTATACTAAAATAATAGATCTCTTTTCTATTTTTTCTCTTTTTTATTTTTAAAGGTGGTATATTACTGTTTCTTAGGGCATTTCAATAATCAGCTTGTTTTTTTTAAAAAAAGGCATGGGAGCTGGGGATTTAGCTCAGTGGTCCCACTGCCTGCCTCCCAAGTGCAATGTCCCGAGTTTGATCCCCGGTACAAAAAAAAAAAAAAAAAGGCATGGGAGAATTTATTAGGCAGAAATTTTAGAACAGTCTCAAGAATGGTGTACAGGCCCTCAAGAAAGAGAAACACCCTGCATTTTGGAACTGGGATTATGTGTGTGTTTTGGCAGTGTAAATTTGTGGAAGTTCACAATCTATACTGTGATGGCAAACCTTATAAAGGGTGCTCAAACTGCAACCCAAAACCAACTTATTTATCACAAAGTGCTAACCCTCCAATTAACCTGAGTATTGAGGTTGTAGTTTAGAAACAACAACTGTTATCAAATGCTCAGCTGCTGGGGCAATTTAGCCTATGTGCTGACAGAGAGGGCTCTGTATGCTACAGGTGAGACAGATGTGTGTAAACACACATCCTATAGGTTCTGCACTATTGATCTATCATCTGGGCCACTGTTTAGTGGATGGGTGAAGATGGCCCACCAACAGAAAGATAATGGTTTATTCTTAGGTGAAAGCCTCTTTTACAAGTAAAAAGGAGGTCTATACACAAGTGAAAGAGGCCCATTTTCAAGTATAAAGGAAATGGCTAAATCCATTACAAGTAAAAAGAAATTGCTCAGGTTTAGAGAAGAGGGAGGATAAACAGTTTAAGCAATGCTCATTAATGAAAACTGCAGTTTCTACTTTTAACATAATTTTCCTTGTCTCCTTTCTGACTATTTTTAAAATTTCTCCTATCCAGCTCATTTCCACCACTAAGAATTCAATCCCTTATGCTTAAAGGGGTGTAAGGCCTTCTGGTCAATCTTCTATAACTCCTTGAGGTTGAGGAGGAGCACTGATTCTGCCTAGCCATGAACAAAAGTCTTGCCCTGACTGAGATGTATTTTGGACACAAAGATAGACTTTGATGAACCATCCTTCTTTGATAGTTTGGAAAAGAACACAATAACATTAGAGAATTATTGATGCTTGAGTTTTACTTCATAACCTTGTTAAAAAGCCAGGGCTAGGAATTATAAGTAGAAATTTGATGAAGCGTGGCTCCAAAGAATGATACAAGTCAGAAATATTTAGCATAAACATTTTATACTTAATATTTATTTATTAATTTATTTTTGCTCAAATATAACAGATTGAGTTTAGGAGCACACAGGCTCCTCCCTATTGTGTCAATGAATAATCTAGTGGTCAGTTTACCAATTGTGAAAAGGGAACAATAGGATTCAATTTTAACTATTATAATCTTTCTTTGAATATTATGTATTTTGAAAATACAAAGTATGAGTAGAGAACGGGTATCTCTTCTAGTAATCATGTTCATCATTACTATGAGCAGTCAGAGTCATATTTTATCTGTACTGTAGGTGATGGCTTGTAATCTGAGTGTACTACTTAAATAATCTTAAGAAATCATATTTTCATACCATGTTATCAGTAAATCAAAAAGATTTACAAGGAAAATATGAAATCAATAGCAAATGGAGATGTAACATAATGATTATAATGACATTATTACACTAGAACAATTAGATACTTTTGTCTCTAAAAATATGCTTAAATTCCCAGTTTAGTGTAAAATAACTTATCATTTAATTACTTTGATCCAATTATGCCATAAATAAATTGTAACCGAACTTTAAAATATAAATGTCCTTGTTCATAGATGTACTTCATAGATAACTAATATCCAAATTTTTAACTTTCAGTGTGACATTGGATGGTATATTGCTTAGGTACATCTAAGAAACATAACAAAATTACATAGTAATGACATAGGCATATGCCTGAAAAACTCCATCATTGTAAACAATTTCAGACTGGAGATGATCAGTATGATAACATGTTTTCCTAAGTTATGCATCCTAAAAGCCTGTGTACTTGAAGAACATAAATATATTCAGTATACCATAGGTTAGCAATAATTAGCATCACAGCTAGATAAAAATCTTCATATATATTCACTAAGATTTTGCTCTTAAGGCAAAATTTAGATTCCTTTAACAGATTTACATAGTATAAGTGCAGTGATGAGTACTACATTGTTTTTTTTTGTTTGTTTGTTTTTTTTGTACCAGGTCTCAAACTCAGGACCTTGAGCTTGTGAAGCAGGTGCCAGAACCACTGAGCTAACTCCCTGGCCCAAGTACTAAAGGACAGGTTTAGAGCTCCCATAAGTTTAGGAAAAAGTGTTAATGACCACAAATAGACTTATAACACCGCATACAGGTGTATCTCATTCATAGAATAACAAAAACTTGTCTAATCAAAGCCAGTAGATGTAGGTCAAATTTTAAATAGCAGGACCAAATTTAAAGAGGTGCCAAAATTTTTCATCATTTTATGTGTCTAAAGTCTAGAAGTAATAATATATATTGCATAAAAGAGAACACATATTAGTTACTCTGCATGTTTTTAACTTTAAATCTTAGACTCACCACATTTTTTATCTTTAGATGTACATACATCTCTGTTTAAGGTAACGGTTCATTTAACCAATCATAAACTGATTATTGAAAACATTTTACAAGTCAACATTTAAATAATCTTTAACTCTTAAATTTTCTAAGTAACTAAAAGCCGAATAATGGAAAACACAAGAAATTATCTTAGTAAAATATAAAATCATTTTTATTCAGTTTTTGTAAATTTTTTTTTTTTGGTACTGGGGATCGAACTCAGGACCTTGTGCTTGTGAGGCAGGTGGTGGAACTACTGAGCTAAAATCCCTGGCCCAGTTTTTATAAATTTAACCAATAGCATTTTAATGTCTTAGAAAACCTTATTTCTTTAAACATAGAAAAATTTTAACTATTTTTTTGGTACCGGGATCAAACACGGGTTCTTGCGCCTGCTCAGCAGGCAGTGAAACCACTGAGCTAAATCCCAGGCCCAATTTTAACGTTTTAATTAACACACACACACACACACACAAACACACACATATATGCATATGTAATAACATTTGTTAATGACATTTGTTGGGGTGGAGCATGATAATACTCTAGAGAAAAATGGGAGACACTACACATTACTGGGGAAGACTGAAGCAAATTGAATCAAACTACAGAGGGGAGTTTTGTGTACTAATTCCTCAGGCATGAGTGCACCCCCTTGGGGCATAACTTTTAAATATTGTTTTAATATAAAATTATGTATTGGAAATAATTTAACGCTTGGTCAATTTAAGAAAGCAATCTGAATATATATAATTATATTAATATAGCATTATATTATTATATAATGTATATTTATATTATATATTAATTATATATTATATATTATAATACATATATAAACACAGAGTGAACACATTTAATAGATAAAAATATATTCTTTTTCTAAATTTTAGGAAGTCAATACTTGAATTTATGTTTAGGCAATGATGACTTGGATGTAGTTATAAATACTCGTTACTTGTAAGCATTAATTTTGGTAAATCACACATACTTTAGATTATTCATGAGAACCAAAGAATGATGTACCCTGATAAAGGGGGTTTTTAGCAGGAGAGAGAGAATATATATTATATTTAACCAAGAAAAACTCAGGTTATTGTGCACAGAGAATAATGGACAGTAAATATATAAACCCACTTTTTAAAGATAAATATCTTAATTGACCAATAAACTATATGAAAACATGTCAACTTTAAAGACAGCTTTATTTTAACTTATTAACCAATTTAAACTAACTCACTATTAACTCATGTGAACAAAAAGCATTTGGGCTAATATTGTGAGTGTCTTTTTATCTATAAGCCACCTTATATAGAATTTTTAAAGAATAACATATACCTGGAAGTTAACACAGAGAAGTTAATAACCATAGTCTAGCTAGTTAGGTTTATAACTATAGGCTAATCAGTCAAAAATTTCCCTACAGGATACCAATTAACATTTCATTTTACTTCTATAAGCCATAATAGTATTTGCTTTAATATTTTAAACTCTTCTGAGTACTTTTCCTATATGTAGCACTATAGACTTCTAACCAGTAAGTGTTAGAAATGGGAAAGAGAGAAGAGCTGTGGGTTGCTAGATATTTATTTATTTATTCTCCTTTTTATAAAACTAATTTTGAGACCTTGTTTCTTTATTTTTTAAGTTTGATTTGGAGAAAAATTGGCCTTTTAAAATCTTACATCATAAAATATAACCTAAAGGTGACATGTTGGGGACAAAGATTAAGTTACTTATAATCATTTAGGGTACAATGCATCCTTTAAAATCTCCCATGTGTACTTTTGCATATGTCAGAAAGATAAATATTTGAGGACAAAATTAACATAAAAATACCAGAAAAAAATCCAATGGAAGGAGGAAATAAGCTAAAGGAAAGGGCCCATGGGGGGAAATATCTACAGGCAGAGGCAAACAGGTGACCTTAGGACCCAGGAAGTTCATCACAGACCCCTGTGAAGAGCTCTTACCACAGGCCTGTCCACCTGTCCTATCAGCAGAAAAACACAGGGACCAAGCAGTCCCCTCCCCCAACGTGGTCCCCAGCGACAGGAGAAAACTTCCTAAGCTCCCTCATTGTTACTGTTCCCCCTCTCTCCTCCAGCAACCTGGCACTCCATGACAACTAATATCAGAAAATGTCCAAAGATTTGAGTTTTTGTTGGGGTAGGGGGGAGAACAAGAAATGGACTGAGGTTTTAGGGGGAATGAATTAAAAGGACAGTTTAGAGGATTCCCTTTGATCTAAAGTGTTTAGGACACATATATGTGTGTATTTTAAGGAGATTGCTCCCCTGTGTGACACTAGAAAGGCTAGTCCTCTCCACGGTGTCTCAGAACTAGGTTTCCCATGCCAGTTGTATGAGAAACTTTACTTGTGACCCTGGATGGGACTATACTTACATGGTTCCTGGTGAGCAAATTTTAGTTACATCTGACCAAAGAATAGAGTATGCTGACCTGAGAGAGGATCTAATGAGCCATCTACATATTAGGGAGGATACCTCTTGACACCTCTTCCCATTTCTAGTCAAAGGGAACCAGTGTCTCTTTGGTTGTTTTATATGCAAGAGCTTATTTTCTACAGCTTTCAGAGCTGCTAACTGTTGAAGACAAAACAAAACAAAAAATTGAAGGCTGCAGCTGTTTGTAGAGTAGGAGAGGGAAAAGGGGAGAAAAAGAAAATAAGCTACATTAAAGAAGACAAGAGATTAGGAGAAGAAAAAAATGGAAAGCCATAGGCTAGAATTACCCACATTGCAGAATTTAAGCCTCTTTTTCTCCTGTCCCTGGCTTCCAAGAGAAAATGTCATCAGACTGGGTTTGAAGAGGTCCCAAAAGCTGGCATGAGGCACTTAATCCATTCTAAACACAGAATTTTGGAAGCTAGGCCTCTGTCACAGGTGAAGAATTTTCAGAATATGGCACTAAGAGGCATGGATAGGGTTTGTTAGGCAGAAATTTTACACACTTAAGAGTAGAGTGCAGGCCATGAAGAGAGAGATGCCTATTTGCCTCTGACACTATCACTATTGCTGGTTTTATTATTGTTGCCACTGTTATGTGGTTGATGCTATTAACTGGTTTTCTCTCTATGCCATGATATGTTATTGCCTTTAACAATAATAGGGGTCAGAACTGGGTGCTGAGTTAATTACACTGCAGCCTCCTCTGCTAAATAAGTAGGGATGGTTGGATCTTGACCCAGAAGCAAAGGCCTATAATTATCCACAGCCAGAGTGCATTACTGAAAAGCAGACGCTAAATTAAAGAGCTCTCTTCCATACCAATAACAAAGTCTTTATAATCAAACCATGCACCTTTATAAACAAATCAATAAATACATAAATACATAAGAGAATAGGCAACAAAGTGATTCCCTTCACCATAGCTGATGTATGGAGTACTGATAGGAAGAAAATCAAAAACCAAACAGCTGAATTGTATGAAGTGAAGAAGAAGAGATTAAAAAAAATCAATTAGGTGCTTGGAAAGCACAAAATGATACAACTAAACAGATAATGAGCTTAATAATTAAAAGAGTGAGTTTACAGAAGACACTAACGACAGGATAGCTGAGCTAAAAACTGCTACAAAACATGAATGACCAGTTTAGCAAAGAATTAGTCTATGAAAAGTTTCCAAACAAATCTAGGAAATTAAAAATTCTATTGAAAGCATGGGCAGCAGAAGTGACCAAGGGGAGAACAAAGTATCAGAACTAGAAGATAGGATTGCTGACAGAGACCGGTTATTCAGAAATACTTTAAAACAACAGGAAAACACAAAACTGTGACTGAAGACCTTTTAGATGATGCAAAGGAGACTTACATTAACTGAAATTAGTGAAAAATTAGAAGACAGCACGCATGGCATAAAAAAATCTGTTTACAGAAATAATGGCAGACAACTTTCCTAATATGCAGAAAGAATCTAACATACAGAGAGCTGAACTGTATAGAATCCAAAATAGCCATAAACAGAAAATAGCCTCTCCATGACACATAATAGTCAAAATCCCCGAAGTCTTACACAAGGACCAAATTTAAAAAATTGTTGAAAATATTGATTCTGTCTATCCACAATCTTCTTTTTCAAGGTTCTAGAGTTTTCCTTGTAGAGGTCTTTCACTTCCTCAGGTAGGGTAATTCTTAAGTATTTAATTTTTCCCATGAATGGTATTGTTTTCCTAAATTCATTATTAGTGTACAGGAACACTTTTGATTATTGTGTATTGATTTCATAACCTGTTATGCTACTAAATTTTGTTATTAATTCTAGGAGCCATGTGTTAGAAAATTTTAGGGTCTTATACGTATAGGATCATGTCATCTGCAAATAATGATAATTTGACTTCTTCCTTTTCTATGCATATTCATTTTATTTCTTTCTATTGCCTGTTTTCTCTGCCTAATGTTTTGAATACTATATTGAATTATATTGATGATAGTGAACATCTTTGTCTTATTCTCATTTTAGAAATAAAGCTTTCAGTTTTTCCTCATTAGTATGACATCAGTCACTTTTGGTTATAAATAGCTTTTGTCAGATTGAAATGTTTCTCTTTTACCTATTTTATTCAGGGTTTTTAATACATGAATAGATGTTGGATATTGTCAAAGACTTTTTCTGCATCTATGAAGATGATCATGTGATTTGTGTTCTTGCTTCTGTTTATGCAATGTATTACATTTATTGATTCATATGTGCATCCTTGTAGCCCTTGGGATGGAGTCCACTTAGTCATGATGTATTGTCTTTTTGATGATTTGTTGTATTTTTGAGAGCTTGTTTGGAGGTTCTATCAGAGAAGCACAGCTACTGGTATACACTTGACTGAGGAAACGGTCTTCCTCTAACCAGGACAGTCATCCTCTTCTACATAGCACACAGCTTCAGGAGGGACACACATGGAGTGATGAGGGAGGAAGGGGACACCTGCATAGCCAGCCAGATCAGCGGAATCAACCCTGGCAATCAGTGGGGTGACAAATGTCGCAACCAGATCACCCTCACACCCAGATTTGTTGTATTCTTTTGGCACTATTTTGTTGAGGATGTTTGGATCTATGTTCCTTAAACAGATTGGTGTGTAGTTCTCTTTTTTTCCTGGGTCCCTTCCTGTTTTTGGAATTAGAATAGTGCTAGGTTCTAGGAAGAATTTACCAGAAGAGTCTCAGAATAGCAAAAGCAATCCTGGGCAACAGGAGCAAAGCAAGAGGCATCACAATTCTGGAATTAAAGTTGTACAACAAACCTGCATTGATAAAAACAGCATGATATTGATTTTTTTTAATGTTTAATTATTTATTTATTTTAGTACCGGGGATCAAACTCGGTAACTTGTGCTTGTGAGGCAGGCGGTGGAACCACTGAGCTAAATCCCTGGCCCCACATTGAATTTTGAAAAGTGAATCACTGAAACAGAACAGGGGATGCAGAAAGAGCTGTGGGAACATTCAGGTACCTGATCTTTGACAAAGGGATCAAAAACATCCCTGAGGAAAGATAACCTCTTTATCATGTGGTATGCACAGCTCTGGGAAAACTGGTCATCCACAGGCTGAAGATTGAATCGAGACTCATACCTCTCTCTGTACTAAGGTAAAATCAAAATGGATCAAAAATCTAAATTTAAAAACAGAAAAAAATATTCTGGAAAATAAAATATGGAAAACATATGAAGATGTAGCCTTAAATAAGGACTTTCTGAGCAGAACCCCAATTGCACACACAAAAATATACCAAGAATCAACAAATGGGTTTATATAAATTCACATTTCTGCCCAGCAAAGAAAACAACCAATAGAGTGAAGAAACAACCCATAGAAAGTAAAAAAGTCTTGCCAGCTATTTCTCAGACAGAGGAATATTTAAAATATATGAAGAATTCAAAAATTGGACTTCTCCAAAATAAAACAAAATACTGAGATTCCATCCTACCTGAGAAAGACTAGCCATGATCATGAAATCAAGTAATAACAAATGTTCATTGGAATGTAAACTAGTACAATCATTATGAAAATTAATAAGGACAAGGGCTGGGGATTTAGCTCAGTGGCACCGTGCCTGCCTCTCCTGCTTCACAAGCATAAGGACCTGAATTCAATTCGTGGTACAAAAAATATATATATATTAGTAAAGATATACCTCAAAAAACTAAAACTAGAAATTTCATTCAATCCAGCCATTCCCTGTCTTCTATTTTCCTGAGAGAGTTAAATATACCACATTACAATGATACATACATAGTTTTGGCTGCAGAATTCATGATATCTAAATCTTAGAAGTGGTCTATATAGCCTTCAAATAGATAAATATAATATGACATTTTTACACAATAGAGTACTACTCTACTATAAAAAGATAAACAAGTCATTTTCTGGGAAATGGTGAACCTTGGGACCATAATATTAAGTGCAATAAATCAGATGGTCAAGGTTAAATATTTCATGGTTTCTTTTAGAAGAGAAATCCAAAATATAAATAAGAGCAAAAGAAAATTATATCATTAGAAATAGGAAGATAGATCCTTTGCAAATGGGAGGGGGACCATGTAATATAAAGAGTGGGAAGGAAGGGTAAGGAAGGAGCTGAAGAAAGAATTGAGTTCTGATTTGTACATGTATCAACTATCCAGAAGGAATTTGCTTATTAGGTACTGAAACATGTATTAATATTAATTAAAAGTAGAAAAACAGAAAACAAGGACAAATCCTAAAACATAACAAAAGTGAAGGAAATTAGGAAAGGATAGAGGGGGGCAAGTTGGTAGGAAGGAAGAGAGAAAGCAAAGAAGAGAAGGAGGAAAGGAGTGAGACAGAAAAGAGAGAAAGGAGATAAGAGAGAGGGATGGAAGAAGAGGAAAAGAAAGAGATGGAGAGAGACAGAGAATGGGAGGAAGGAAAGGTGAGAAGAGGAAGAGAGAGAAGGGGGAAAGGAAGAAGGAAAGAAAGAAAGAAAGAAAGAGAGAGAAAGAGAAAGAAAGGTAGAAAGAAAGAAAGAAAGAAAAACAGTGTTATGAAAGTGGAAAATAGGTGTTTTAGATGCTGCAAGTACATGAAAATAATAAGGGAAAAGGTCATCTTTGACAATTAAAACATAATCTTTAAGAAAAAATTTTTAGAGTAAGAGAATAGTAAAAATCAGATTGTGATCCCAGGCTCCTAGGGCAGAGAAGCTGAGCCAGTCCCAGCACCTGGAAGGAAGCTCCTGGCCTCCATCCCAGGCTCCTAAGGCAGATAAGGTGAGCCCATCCCAGCACGTGGAAGGAAGCTCCTAGGCTCCATCCCAGGCTCCTAGGGCAGATAAGGTGAGCCGATCCCAGCACCCAGAAGGAAACTCCCTGCTGCCATCCCAGGCTCCTAGGGCAGAGAAGCTCAGTTGGTCCCAGCACCCAGAAGGAAGATCCCCGCCTCTATCCCAGGCTCCTAGGACAGAGAAGCTCAGCCAGTCCCAGCACCCAGAAGGAAGCTCCCCCACCACCATCCCAAGCTCCTAGGGCAGAGAAGCTGAGCCAGTCCCAGAACCCGGAAGGAAGCTCCCGGCCTCCATCCCAGTCTCCTAGATCAGAGAAGCTGAGCTGGTCCCAGCACCCAGAAGAAAGCTCCCCAGCTGCCATCCCGGGCTCCTAGGGCAGAGAAGCTCAGTTGGTCCCAGCACCCAGAAGGAAGCTCCCCGCCTCTATCCCAGGCTCCTGGGATGTCATTTATCAATTTTTTTCTTTTGTACATCATGTTTTTTGTATCCTAGGTAGTTCTTGCCTACCCTGAATTCATGAATATTTTCCCTTATAATTTCTTCTTAAAGTTTTATACTTTTAGGCTTTCTTATTTAGGGTCATAGATCCCTTCAAGTTATTTTCATGTATGGAAAAAAACAGTTGAGGTTAATTTTTTATATACGGATACCAGGTGTTCTAGTGCCATTTGCTGAAAACACTGTCTTTTCCTCAGCTCTTGAATTGAGTTTATATTCTATAAAATGCTAATGTTAAATAATGTTTCAAAACTCAGTGGACCATATATGTGTGGTTCTATTTCTAGATTCTCTGTTTTATTCCAATGATCTATATGTCTTTCCTTACACTAACACTGCCTTGATTACTGTAGCTTTAGAAGAAGTCTTAAAATTAGGTACTAAATGTCTTCCAACACTGTTTTTGTTTTTGTTTTTAACTTTCCTAGGTCCTCTGTACTCCTACATAACTTTTAAACTTCAATATCCAATTCTTCATTTATGGCGAGTATACACAGATCTGAACTTTTATATATACCTTGTGTTTTCTAATCCTGCTAAATTCAAATACAAGTTCTAGGGGCTCCTAGAGATTTCTTAGTATTTTCTCTGTAGATGATCATTTCATCTACATATAAAGATTTTGCTTCTGCTGTGCCAATCCTATCCTAGTTGTGTCATTTTATTGCCAGATGATTTTGGTGGGGACTAGGTTTCAAAGTTTAATGGAGAGATAAAGGGTAAGCATGTCTGCCCTTTTTCCCCACCTTAAGGAGAAAGCATTGTATCTTCTCCATTTATAGAAAGTGTTCCTGCTGGAAGTATGGAGTACATGTCTTTAATCTGTTGAGAAGTTTCTGTTCTACTTCTAGTCTCCTGATAGCTTTTACCATGAACAACTGTAGAATTTAGTCCAGTACTTTTTCTCCAACTAGTGACAGGATCATATGGTTAAATGATGACTTTTGGGGGTGGATCTTCCAATGCTGAACCAACACTGCCATCCCTATAACAAAACCACTTTCTACATCCTGCCAGATCTGACTTCCAATAATTTGTTTTGTTAAACAAATTTCTATCTATATTCATACGTTTTTCTTCTATTATCTTTATCCAGTTTTAGGATTAGCACAATGTTGAGTTCCTAAAATGAGGGGAGAAGTGTTCCTTCTTTTTCTTGCTTTAATTGTTTGATATAATTTATCAGTTAAAATGTTTATGAGCCTGCTGTTGTCATATAGGTAGGTTTTCAAGCTAGGAATATACTTTCTTTAATAGGTGCTATTCAAATTTTATATTTCATCTAAGTTAGTTTCTTTAATTTTCTTCCAAGGTACTTCTTAGAAGTTGTCAAATTTATTTCAAAAAAGACTTTTTTAATATGCTTTCTATATCCTTTTAAATTCTGTAAAATCTGTGGTAATGTCTCCTAGATCATAATATTGTAATTTAAAAAATGTATAACTGATATTGTGTAACAGGAAGAAAAGGTCTAAAAAAGCAGGGGAATTGGGAGGGGTAGGGAAGGGAAAAAAGGGAAAGGAAAAAATATGAGAAGAGGAAAAAAAAATGGAAACAAGGTCTTTGCAAATAGGGAAGCGTGGAAGGGGTGAAGGGAGGGCAAGGGAAGGGGAAAAAAAAAAGAAGCAAGATACTCATGTAGAGGTACAAGATCCCAATGATGAATGTAACTGTATTTTATACCTAAAGTGTACCAATAAAGTTAATAAAAAAAATCAGATTGTATCAAAAAAATAAATTATCTCTATAAAAATGTTATGGATTAAAAGCTAACAACAAGTAATACTGTAGCAAATATTAATTTCAAATTTTTAATTGCTTATTCCAGATTTTCTTTCATGAATTTAATATTTACATCATGAATGTAATATTCACATTAATGGTCTGTATTTCATGAAAATCTTTCAGAGAATTTTGTTCTGATCCTAATGAATAGATAAATTATTATAGACAATTTAAGGTGCACTCTAAAGTTCCATTGTTTTGCATAGAACAGTTTTAAAGGAATAAGACTTTCTTTAAAAATGTGTTAACTCTGTACAGCAAATCCACTATTTGTCTTCATTTGTGAGGTCAGAAAGTGAATTCAATGGTAATTACAGTTTTTCAATAGAACTGTATTTTAGGTGAGCCACCTTGGTCTCTAACATGTCTTTGTATTGTTTCTTAATCTACATGCTAATGTTTTCAGTAATAAGATCTTGTCATTTTTAATAGTATTTTGCTGCAATTATTAGAATATTGAGTTTATTTTGAATATGAGTAAATTTTCAAAGTACTATCTGCTTTTGACTCCAATTTATGTTTTTATAATACATAAGATAAGCTTAAAAGGCACTGGATGCACATTTACATAAAATTCAATCTCATTTCTTTAGGGGAAATGTGAGAGATTCATTGGGTCTTAAATTTTCAAAGATGCCAGTTCCCTAAAAAAACAGCAAGGATGAATAAATTGTGTTTTCTATTCTGAAATTCCCCATAGGCTCCTTCTATAATATGTGGAGTAGAAAGGTTGCCTCAGTTAATTTACTGGCTAAAGTACTTTTTCTAGATTATCTACATGTATGAAAATTTGTCATGAACTATGAATACAAAAAATTAAAAGGCTATTTCCAATTTTAACTTCATGTTTGAGTATTTCTTAATTCAATGAATATATTAAAATACAAGAATTAGTGTTATGGAAAAAGACAAAAAAGTGAAATATTTTAAATGTTGACATTTACTTAGAATTTCTCCAAAAATTCGCTTTTGTTTATCATATTATCAGTTACTATTTTTAACTTGTATAGAAGACCTAGTGTAAATATCTTTAAAACTATTCCTGGCAATGATGTCAAGTATAATAGAATAAATACTATCTATTTCTCTATTACTGACAGGTCCAGAGAGAGATAATCTCATGGATTTTAAATGAGTATTGGCTTATATTATTTTTTAAACAGTTATAGTACTAATCAGTAGCCTAATTCTGTATTTTATTCAGTTGTGTCTCAATGCCACATTCTGAAGGAAATCAGTTCCTTGAATAGATAGGAAGTAGAGATCATAAAAAATACTTTAATGATGGCATATGAAATAATCAGTTTCTCCTTTTTGCCCTTTTCTTGATTCAGAAGGTTTCATTGGGCTTTAAGAACATAGTCCTTTTTAGTTTTTACAATATTTCTTGACACCCAGAGTTCTCTTAGCACAATGTTGAATGATAAGTCACAAAATGAGAAGTACCTCTTTACTTTGAGTTATTTCCTTTAAATAAAAGGTATAATCATGACAGTAGTACTAAAACTGGATTCCCATCTGAGCATAGATTTTAAGAATTATTATCCTAGCAGGAAATGGTTATGCATGCCTGTACTCCAGCACTCTACCAAGCTGAGCAAGGAGGATCACAAGTCCCAGCCCAGCCTATCCAACCTAGTGACTTAGACCTTGTCTCTAAAAGGGATGGTGATGTAGCTAGCTCAGTGAGGTCTGAGTTCAACCTCCAGTACTGAAAGAAGGAAAAAATGGGGAAGAAAGGAAAGACAGAAATAGGGAAGGAAGGAAGGTAAAGAAGGAAAAAATGGGAGAAAGTGTATTTATTTTTCCAAGTATTTAACTCCTTTGTGCTATTCCTCCCCCAATCCCCACTTTCTCCACAATATATATTTGTTTGTGGCAGTATAGATGGAACTTTTCTGCTAGAAGCAAACAGCTCTTTCGCACTTTCAGTTAGGCATAGTCACAAGTAGATTTTCCTGTCTGGTAGGTTTTGCCTGGAAAGTCATTTTATCATTAACATCCATGAAATTCTGTGCTTGGTATTCTCCAAAATGTTTTTAGTTCAAAACTTTAGTTCATGGCATTTTCCCCTTAATATTTGTAGTGTCTCCATCAAGTTCTAATCTCAATATTATCTACTGTATTTACCTAAATCTAAATTTAGCAGTCAGTGCAGCCATTGTGATCTCCATTTGTATATAGAACCAGCAGTCTTTAGTCTGTTTCTTCTAGCTTTTCAATATTTTAGGCAAAATGTTAGCATGCATACACTCCAGAACAATTGCATGTTTTAAAAATTTTGCATGATAAATGAACAAATCACTTTTAAAACCATAAGATACTTTTCAACTTTTCTTTCTGTAGTTTTGGTACCCTGACTCTATGTAAATGTCTTACCACCTAAAAATTCTGTTATGTTGTGTGATGGTTCTAAATTTGCCTTCCAGGAACACCATTATAGTTTATGTTTGGTGTGGCTTAGCTAAAATTAATTTTGAAAGATTCATCACATAAATGTCTTTCTCTCAATTCTCTGGTCTTTATCACAGACATTGGAAAAGACAGGTATTCAATCCAAAGGAAATTGTAACTTGGATAAACACATAAGCATCAGTTTGAAACATTTCTGTGTCCAAAACATTTGTGATTTTGTTTAGCATCTAAAATTGACTTACTAAAATGGGCGTAGAATATATATCATATCTGAAACTTTGAAAGTACTTATAAGCCTTTAATTAGCTTCCTGTAATATCTGTATAATGGCCAGAAATCTCAGTGGAATCACTTTGAAGTTTCCTTTCAACTTCTGCAGATCAAGTAACTGGGTAAAAATACGACTTTAATTCTGAATATCAAATCTATGAGTGTAATGCAATTCTGGAGTGCTTAAACAATGCTGACCATTTATCTAGCCTTCAGACACAGCTAGATAAACTGATTTTTAAAAAAGGAAAAAGATTTCTTCTTGTCTTTCCAGAGTCTGAATTCTGCTCTTGATTGATTCCTTTGTGTTAAGTACTTGACTTCACAAGAGTGTTGATAAGGAGTGATCTTACAGGAGTGTGAGAATAAATAGGGAATCATAGCATAGATTTTTGTATGATAAAAAAAGTATTGTAGTAGGTGATATATCTGAAGCATGGGTTATTACACAAAGGGACATTATAGTGGAGGAATCAAGAATGAGAATAAGGTGTCTGGCTGTCAGGTCTGATGCAAGGATGGGATGGATTTGCTCAAGGAAAGGATAAGAGTGTTTCCAAAGAATAAAAGGAAACTTTAGGAGCACGAAACTTCTCTTTATTTGTAAATTACACACCATGCATAAGCCATGGCTTATAATTCTTTCCAAACCTTACAACACAAATATGCTTTGTTAAAGGTAGGAGGGAGAAATTAACTAGAAGGTCTTTTCTGAGATCAAGCCCTATTCTTCAAATTCATCATTTTTTGCATGATCCATCATTTCTTTTAATGTTTTTTTGAGCTATATCATAATCTTATTTTAATCAATATTATAGGTAAAATGAACATCAAATATTGAAATAATCTACATGGAAATGTGTATAAAGTTTTTTCTGAGATATTTTCTTCTAATATTCCAATTATGCTCAGGACTCCTCAAGTTTATGATGTCATTTTACATTTTTCTTTTCTTTTTTTATTTAGGTATAAGAATATAGAAAATATATAGATAAAGATACCCTAAACAGAAATATCCACTAAGAGGGAAAATTAATGAATCAGTCAAAAGTTTATTTCTCAAAATTTTCTCTAAAATCAAATGTATGCAATAGGTTCCACATCTAAGTCTCAATTTATACAAAATACAAAGGATAGAATATGGTAAAAACACAAGGTGGACATAATTAGGAAAAGTTCAGACTAAAATTACAGAACAAAAGACTCCACGTTATTTTTATACTTTTTATTGGTGCGTTTTTGCAATACATAATAGTTACATCACTTAGGGAAACCGATATATGTATATATCATATCTTGATCATTTTCAAGCCCTTTACCCCACCTTCTCCTCCCACCTTCCCCTGATACCCTTCCCCATCTGACTCATTGTCTTTGATAAATAAATAACAGAGTAATGTGGGTAAAGGAGACAGAGAAAGAGAAACCTATAAATTTATGAGACTTAAGACTGATAATAATGTGAAGACTTTAGTTTGATTCTGATTCAAAGAGATGAACTGAACATTAAGGGGTGTGTGTGTGTGTGTGTGTGTGTGTGTGTGTGTGTGTGTGAAGGGAATGCATATTAGATTAAATATTAAACATTTTTAAAAGTTTGAAAACATTACTTAATTAAAGAACCATTTAATGTTTTGTGTGATAATGATACTGTTTATTGTGTTTAAATTCTTAGCTTTTTAGAAATATGCAATAAAATTTCTACTGATTAAATGCTATAACATCTTCAAGTAGGGGAAATGAGTAGGAGAGTCAAACAAATCATATTTGTCATGAGTTGTAACTGTTACAGTGGAGTGGTGAGTGCTTGTCAGTTTGTTATACTGTTCTGTTTGCTTTTGTACATGTTTGAAATTTTCTATAATAAAACTGCAGTATACATGCCAATTGTGACATATATATAGCACTTACATATACATTATGAAATGAAAATGTCATATGATGATATCTACTTAAAATTAATGTCTTCCTAAGAAAAATCTTTACAAAAGAAAAAGAATGACTTGAAAATTCACAAATCCTCCCCTCTCATCCTTTCTTCATTTTTGCCAACTCATCTCAAGTACAAAGGTATAAATACGTACATTACATAGAAATACATTATTTATGCTAAAATCTCAAACCATAAAAATTATGTTGGAGAGCAAAAACAAAAAATGTAAAATGATCTTGAACTTCAACCAGCGAGAAAGAGTATTTCATGGTTCTATCAAGGAAGTAATCACAGTGTATATTGTCGGCAGTATCAAATATGATCAGTGTAAAATACCTTGAAAATATTTTTAAAACACACTTGATGTACATGGAGTCAATTTTAATATAATTTCATATTTCCCAAGATTTGTTTATTGTTCTTTGTTTAAACTTTGGTGAGTCCAAATTCCCAGAGTGCATACAGTGCAGTGTTCATGAACTTCACAAAACTGCATACATTCTCCCAAAGCAGGGTGTACATAAAAAAATCATGTTCCATTTCTTTCTTTCTGAATTTAGACATACCTTGTTTATTTTTGTAACTTTCCAATGGCATAGATAATTACACTTGTTCCTGTATTTTATGTATGGAGAAACTAAACAGGGATGAGAAATTTTCCTATGAAAATGAGTACACATGTTCATATTCTCACTTGGAAACATTTGAAGGATTAATGATTTAAAAGTATCTGAGAAATGTACCTAAAGTATAAATAATAATATTCTTGGTGCATTTAAAGTGACTTCAATTTGTCTTTTAGTCATGAAAAATCTTCTATATGTAGTTATGTAGTTGTTACTCAGTTGATTCAAGATAAATTAATAAAAGATTACAAAATCTAACAAAGCATTCATAAGTTTTTTGTATTATCTTTTAAGAATAACTCCTGGTTATATTCATAGAATTTTGGCTGACCTTCATATTAGAGCTTGTCACTCATGAATTGCAATACAATGACACATTCTTTAATCACTATGTGCTTAATGGACCACTGTAATTTGGAGGAATCAAAAGAATACTCAACCCCATATGTTTAGATAGGACCAGATTGGCTCTAAATTAGAGGCAAATGATACTATGTTTAAGTAACAGCAGTGTGTCAAAAAGATGCAATAATCTTTGTACCAATTCTAGAACAGTATTTTATGTATAGAAAATAGTTTCTCATGGATGAACAATTACTTTCTGTTATTATTTATGCTATATTCTGCCCATAAAAAAGCAATCCATTTGTATGTCACTGATTTTTTTAATACTGTGCTTTTATAGGTGTTATATTTTATATGTTGCTTAAGAATGCCTCGACAGACAGTCAGCATGCTGCCTCTCTCCCACTTCTGCCTTTTTGGAGGGCTCCCTCCTGTAGACTGAACCCCCACTGTGCTGTAGCACAGACCTTATTAAAGTAAAATCTGGCTTTGATGATGTTATTTGAAAAAAGAATAATTTCTTGCCTATTTGAAATAATAAGTATTGGCCTTCATTTTCTTACAATATTTTAAAATTTGGTTTTAAAACATTTGATGTTTAAAAAGATTGGGGCAAGGAGCTACTTTTGAAAATAGCAAAATAACATTTATTGGAACACAGATAAGGGGAAATAACAATTTGTGAAAATCTGTCTGGAGCACTGTATTTCAAGATATGTCTCTAAGTGAAAACATCCTTATTGATGGTTGGAGTTTATCAGGACAGCACCATGATCTGAAAAGAAAATTACAAAAACCTAAGGAATTGGTTTTGGGAGGGCAAGGGGTACAACATGATATAGTGGTTGCTTTCTCCACAAGATGAGATTCATGGTTTAATAGTTGATTGTAATTAATACACTGAAATTTTACAATGTTGACATCATAGGAACAGGAGGAGATACATGGATTTTGTATGCATAAATGTGCTTTAATTTTTGACACTATTTTGTATTCTAGTATATTTTCAACAAATAGTTTCTTCTTTCTCTTTGTGGTATTTAAGTGTTAAATTACAATTTTTAGGGATTATATTATTCAAGTAGTATGTAATCTCCTGTGGTATTTCCCTCTTGGCTACGTAGTATGTTTGCTAGGTGCCATAAACCCACTCAGAGAAAAGAAATGAGTCATAGCTAATCTTGAGTGTGAAAAAGGGAGAGCAGAAGACAAACAAGGTTACTTGGCAGTCAGAATATAAACCTAGGCAATTCTAGGCAGGAACCATACCCTTAGAATAATAGGTGGTGTTATTTTTTTGGGTCTCAGGTACTATTTATCACTTTTTAACTCTGATTCTTAACACTGTTTCTTAGTGAATAAGGCTTGGAGGTTGAAACTGTTTATTATTTGGGCCATGCTCTTTCATCTTGTGTCTGAAATCATCTTTGGTTTATTCTAAGTTGTCACATATTGAATATTTGACTTAGATAACTAACTCATATAGAAGTTTCCTTTCCCATCAGTTGATAGCTATCTTCAGATTAAGTTGCTGAGTAAAGAAATGATAAGGGACTGATATTAAATCTGGGTTTAATTTATTGGAATATTCAATAAAGTATAAATCTGAGTCTAAATCATGTACTCTAGTGATGAGTTAAGAGAAGCCTCATAGAATATTGCCCTTGAATTTGGCAAAATTTGAGTATTATAACGCATTATTGCTTGAACTATAATTGTTATTTTAAGTAATTGGACTATATTTAAGGGAAGCTCTTCTGATAGCTTGAATTTCTCTACTCTATGCAGAAAAGTTATTTATATAATTTTATATTAGTCGGAGGATAACATTCCACTGAACAGTTTTAGAAATTGTTGTTAATAACAGCCATCAAATTTACTCACAGTTCCAATCTATAAAATGAATTCATTTAAAATAAGTGGATCTATTGTATATGTTTATGAAAATGTAATATATATAGTGAGTTAAACAATAAAAATGCATTATCTTGAACTTGAAAATTCCTTCAGAAATCAAGATATACATCGATCTTCAGACTTTTCCACTTACTACATGGAAAAGCCTACACCTAAGATATGTTTATGATACTCAAATAATATTTTTCTCCTGGGGATTTAGCTCAGTGGTTCTGCCGCCTGCCTCACAAGCACAAGGTCCTGAGTTTGATCCCTGGTACCAAAAAAAAAATATTTTTTCCTAGGGCTGGAGATTTAGCTCAGTGGTTCCATTGCCTGCCTCACAAGTGTGAGGTCCTGAGTTTGATCCCTGGTATAAAAAAAAAACAAAAAAACCCCACCTAAATCTCAATGTTAGGAATTCTTAAATTACAATTAGCAAATCTCTTATCCTTATTAATTTTATTCAGAGAATCTGCATACTAAGGAACATGCATCTCTCATGCCAAAATTTAATCATCTCTTCTAAATGTTCCATTCAAAAATTGAGAACTATTGGTTGGTTTTCCTTTTAGATCAGTTCCTTCTAGTCATGTATTATTGTTTTCATCTTTATTAATTTAATATATCTCTGGAGTTTTCTTATATTAATACATTTTCAAATATATGAACATATAATAGTAAGGTTTTGACCAAAGCCAAGAATAATACAAGAACTATATTACTGCCTTTTAAATTACTAGATAAGTACAATGTTAAATTCTTTTTATAGAAATTCCCAAACTTCTTCTCTTTATACAGTCCTCCTTCTCTTGAAATCCAAAAACATCAGAACATCTTCATTATTCTAAAGAATGTCTTAAGCTCCCCATTACAAATACTCAGATCTTTAGTTTCAATATATTTTCATACAACTTATATTTCTTCAAAGTCTTGATGTAAAAGATGTGAATACAGAGAAAAGGAAGACAAAAAAGAAAATAAATGAACTATAGAAATTGAAAAATATAATACATGAACATAATACATGAAATTAAAAAAAATCACTGAATGTATCTAAAAGCAAGTTAGGCGCTGCAAAAAGAACAGTTCAGCCATACAAAGGAGAAAGGAATAAAAACTATGCAAACTGAGTCATGGAGAGAAGAAAAGATAAAGTTGTACAACATCTCAGTGAACTGTTAGGAAATATCCAGAGATCCCACAGTGCATATAACTGAAGACTTCAAAGAAGAAGAATGAATGGGGATGGAGCAGAAAAAAAGTATTTTAAGAAATACTGTGAAAATATTTTTCAGGTCTGACAATAATATAAATCTAAAGATGGAAAAATATTAATGAAGCTCAAGCAAATAAAAATAAAGCAAACTGCACTTGAGTCCACACAAATTAATTAAACCACTGCAAATATAATAATTTAAAAATCATAAAACATCATTCATACAGAGGAGAAAACCTAAAGATTCTTGCAAGCAAATATAAGAAAACATTAAATTCTATGTATTAGTATCTTTAAAGCACTGACAGAAAAATTACAACTAAAACTGTTAATCTAGAATTTTCTAACTAATAATTATACTTTAGAAATTAATGAAAATATAAACTTTTTCCTAGACACATAGAAGATGAGAATTGGTTTCTAATGAATGTACACAAGATGAAATGCTAATAAAATTTCTTCAAGTGAAAAATAAAGATCAAGAACTTGAAGAAACAATATAAAAATTAATTTTTTATGGTACTGTAGGATAAGCCTAAAGAATTTGAACTGAGCTACATCCCCAGCCTTTAAAAAATGTTTTATTTTGAGACAGAGTTTCATTAAGTACCTAAATTGCCCAGGCTGGGCTAAAATTTGCAGTCTTCTTGCCTCGGTTTCCCAGAGAACAAGAATTACAGACATGCACCACAATCCCTAAATACAAGCTGGTAAATATTTTAGTAAAGATAAATATAATTTGTAAATTTTGTTCACAAATGGTCAAACTGAATCTAAAGCAAGGCCAATGATAAGCTCTGAAAAAACAGCATTTAAACATAATGTTGCTACTGTCCAGCTGATGGGTTCTTCCCTCAACCTGAAAAGATTTACAAGGTAGAGAGTCAAGAGAGAAATGAGCAAAAGCATTTATTGGAGAGCAAAACCAGAAAGCTCCACCTACTGGGAGGGGACCCAAGCAGGTTGCCATGGGATCTCTTAATCTGAAGGGTTTTATATGCAGAAATGACTACATCTCAAACCACTCTGGGCCAAATTGAGGTCAGCCTATGGGGACCTCAACAAGGAGGAAAGTTTGGCTTAGAAGAGGGCTTATAAGAATTTGGTGTATGTAGCAAGTGTACTTTTGCAAGCATCGTTAATTATAACTTTTCTAAAATTATTAGCACAAGAAAAACGAGACACTCTTCGGAGGGATATGAGTAGAGGCTGGGTGGTACTGACTATCACATTCTTGTTTTTGTCACTTTCCTGGAGAGGAAGATCCCACTAGTTTAACATGGAACCCTTGTTCATCTGGCCATTGCAGCCCTGGCCTTGGCCATGGTGTCCCTATACTCCAGCCTGGATTTTTGTTAGTCCTCATTCCTAGGCTTTGTCTTATCTTGTCCATCACTAGGTCATCCTGACTCTCTCTGGGCTTGGCTTTTTCCTGACTGCCTGTCCAGTCTGCTAAACTCCCTCTGCCTAGAACACTATCACGTGACTCTTTTCAGGGAAATAATCCCTAAGCCTTCCAAACATGAAACCCAAGCCCATGGATGCACAGAGGGCTCACAGTTCAGCTCTCCCATCATCCTGTTTCCTTCTTTCAATGTGATAAATGTTAATAGGATCTCAGAGCCATGCACATATTAATCCAATAATTGTACTAGCTATATTCATATCAGATAAGATAAACTGCAAAAAAGTAGTATTACTACAGATAAAGAAGCTACATCAAACAATAAGATGATCAATGCAACTAGAAAACATAACCATTTAAATGTGTAGTATCAAATTATAAAAATGGAAAATATACTTGCTACTGTTTCTTCTGGAAAATAGTAGATAAATCAGATGTTTCATTTTAAGATTTCCTTACTAATTTCTCAATAATTGGTAATGAGGAGAGTGAAAGTCAGTAAGCATGGAGAAGATTTAAACAATATTTCTAGCAATCTGATATAACTGACATTTATAAAATAGCCTACAGCATGATGGCAGAATATACATTTATCCCAAGTAGACCAACTAGCATTTCATAATACCAGTATTAAAAAAAGAACAATCAGCAGTCTTAGAGAACAATAACACAAACATCCATAAAGAATATTAGCAGATTAAAATTAATGGTATATTCAAAATGATGCTACAGAAGCCATGAAAACAAAAAAGTATAACTATGTTTCATCACAATTAAAACTCCTTTTCAGAAAATATCTTCAACCAAATGCAACAAACCACATTCTGGTGTTAACGATTTTATTTTAGCCATTAGGGTTAAATGATTATTGTATATTATTTTCAGAAACATCTAATAAATGAATATTTTAAAAAATTAAATACTTTGTTTTTTATTATTGAGTTGTTGAATTCTTTGTATGTGAAATACATGTTAGGCTATTTCATCATTGTACAAAAACCATAGAATGTACCTTCACAACCTAATATAGCTCTGTCACTAGGTGATACAATCTTATGGCACCACTGTTATACATGTACTTCATCATTCACTGAACCATCTTTACTCAGCACATGACTGTCTGTGTATGCATGCACTCACACACACACACACACACACACACATATATGTGTGGGTTTCCCCTGAGAAGATATATTTTTCTTTCTCAGTATGTGTGCCTTACTAATTTTTAAAATATTACTTTAATAAGATTTTTCATCTTGATTTTCTAATATTATATATTTGTAATCAAAATTGTCATATGTCAACTTCAATGGGTTAAGAAATACCTCACAGATTAATAAAGCATGCTCCTGGGTGTGTCTGGGTGGGTGATGGGCATGTGACCTTGGGTACTATATATAGTCCCTTGACCCTTCATTTCTGGTACTTTTGGTCTGCTCTGTTTCCTGGCTGCCATGAACTAAGAACTGAACTTCACCATGGCCCACCACCATGATGTTTCTGCCTTACAGCCAGCCAACCATGGACTGAATTCCCTGAAGCTAAATTAATCTTTACCTCCTTTAAGTTGTAGATGCATGGTATTATGTCTAGCAACTGGAAAAAATAATCAATATACTATTCTAACATATATGTAATTTATTATTTCTGTGAAATGTTTATAAAACTTTACCTATATAAAAGTCATAAAAATATTCTTTTACATTTACATTTTCTCTAAAATCTTTTATTTTCATTTTTTATTAATTTTATTGGTACATTTTTGGTTTACAATATAATGACATTCACCATTGGATATTTGTACCTTTACTTAATATATCTTGGTTCTTATTTTCCCCCATTTCCCTGCCCTCCCTTCAACCCTTCCACCCCTCCTATTCACAAAACTTTTTTTCCATTTTTTTCTTTCCACATATTTACATTTTCTCTAAAATCTTTACTGTTTTATATTTTATATTTACATAAGTTATCTATCTTGAGTTAATTTTTTCATACCCTGAGTTTTTTTCCTTTATATAGATGTCAAGTTATTTCAATATTATTTGTTGAAAAAAAATTCCCTTTATATCTAGATTCCATTGACATCTTTGTCAATAATAAAAGGACCATATAAATCCAAATTTTTCTTTCTGAGTAATTCTTCTGTTCTGTTTATTTATCAAGATTTATACTAGCATCAAACTGCTATGTCTCACATAGCCTTAGAGAATGAAAATTAGTAAATTTAGTAAGACTTCTCTTTGTTCTGATATTTCAAAACTGTCATAGTTGATCTTGACTTTATCATTTATATGTTTGTTTTCAAATTAGTTTTTAATTTCTGCCTCCCAAAATGTCTACAGTATTTTGTTTGGAATTGAATTAAATTGTAGACTGTATGAGGAGATACCTATCCTAACCATGTTAAGATGTCCACTTCACAAGCATGTTTAAGTCTCTTTAATGTATTCCACTACAAAATATGCTGTAGTTTCAGAAAATCGTTATTACACACAGGTCAAATTAATTCAAAATTATTTTCTTTTTTCATATCTATAATTGAATTGCTTAATATCATTATTTAATTATTTGCTGCCATCTTATAGGTTATTAAAATATTTTTAGTAATTATTTTATGTATTGTTTTGAATTTTGTAACTAAACATGTTATTTGCAAACAGATCCTTACTGTACAACCTCGAGTACATTGTTGAATAAAGCTCATCAGAGAGAGTCATTGGCTTGTTTTTGTTAACTCTCGATAATAAATGGTGATATACCTGTTGCTAAAGTTATCCTTATAATTACACATGAGGTAATTATTCTCTTTTACACAGAACAATCAGATGAAGTATGTAATACTTGAGTGCTTTGCCTATGAAAATTTAAGTGAAAAAAATTTTAAGTTCTTGTTTCTGTGATTTCAAGGGCTGCTAATATGTAGTCACTGTACAATATACCTTAATTTTACTGATTATTAGAAAAATGTTTTGAATTCTATGCTTAAAAGAGTTCCAAAAGTAGTTTCAGAAGCTGTCTTTTATATATTATTGTGGGAGACTCAAAATTTCAAGGAAAAAGCAGCAATTTTTAACTTCTAAATGACAGCAGATTCATTCTGTATACATTTACAGTGAACAGAGCACAGTACCTGGTTAGAAAAGTGGTACGCTAAATATAAAGTCATCAAAGCTTATACAAGATTCGGGATTTTTATATTTATCATGTACCCATTATGTGTGGCATTAAATAATGCATGCATTTTTTGTACGAGGTGTAAGGATTGAACAAAATAACTTAAAAAGCACCAAAGGTCAAGGAAATTGATCTCAATAGATATAATTTCATAGTCTATCACTGATGAAATTTTCCACTAAGCTGCTTCTGTCTTGCAATCTATCTATACAAAAGCTAGAAATCTTGAATGAATCACAAACTAACTTCTTCCTGTACACCAGTGCCGGAATGGTTTCAATGCCTTTTCCTGTGTCTATCTGGAGACTAAGTAATAGAGAGTAGCGTCCCAAAAAATTGCTATGAAATGCAACTATCCTAGGATAAGAAGAGGGTGAAAGAAGTGAAAACTGAAATTCTATCGTTTTTTATGAATAGTGCTATGATCAGAACTCATTGAGTATAAGTACATCTTTCAAAATAAACAGAAGAAGAAAAAAGCAAGCATTAAAAATGAAAGGAGAAGAGGAAGCAGTGCATACAAGGGGAAAAGTGTAAATTTGGGAGAGAAATTATATTTAAATGTCATTAGTCAAAAAACACGTGATGTAACTGAAATACAATATTTCTGCATTCATTCTGTTATATTCCTGGTTAGATACTTACTTATACATTCATTTATAATTTATGCATTTTAAAATTACCAAAAAATCACTATTGTTCTTTTAATCCTATTACTGAAAATTATTATTAGAAATTATTAATGTACCCCATGAATTGAACATGCATCATTATGTATATAAGTTTTCTATGAAAGTACTATAAAATGTATTATTTCTTTCTTAAATATCTTTTATTTCATGGTAGTAAGAACTTTTGATATGAGATCTACTCTTTATTATAATTTTTATTTTTTTACCGGTATATATTTGTAGCTTATAGTGACCACATTCCTCATGGGGAGTTGTTACATGTACTTAATATATCTCAGTTAATTTTTTTGCCCCCATCGAGTTTTTACTATGCCCCAGAATTGGTAAAATTATCGACGGTCCATGGGTAAATTATTTCTAGTCAAATAAAATTTGTTCCTGTTTTCCTCTACAAGTATTTTATCATTCTTGAATAATTGAATATTATCTAATAAAATTAATATCTATTCTTATAATCTAGATTTTTTAAAAATCTAGGGATATTTTAAATTTCCATTAGTATATGTTTATATAATTTAATGTATAATAATTACATTCACAAATAAATGATAACTACATTTATTTTGGGAAATTGGTGTATGTATGACATATATACATATGTGTATAACATATGTAACATCTTCTTTCTTCTCCCCTGTAGTGCTGCTAGGCCTGCAGGTCTGTGAGGAACTGCATTAGCAGGTCTTTATCCCACAGGATGGGGTTTGTTAAAGTTGTCAAGAATAAGGCCTACTTTAAGAGATACCAAGTGAAGTTTAGAAGAAGACGAGAGGGCAAAACTGATTACTATGCATGGAAATGCTTGGTGATTCAGGACAAAAATAAGTACAACACACCTAAATACAGGATGATAGTTCTTGTAACTAACAGAGATATCATTTGTCAGATTACTTACGCCCATATTGAAGGGGATATGATAGTCTGTGCAGCATATGCACATGAACTACCAAAATATGCTGTGAAAGTTGGCCTAACAAATTATGCTGCAGCATATTGTACTGGCCTGCTGCTGGCCCGCAGGCTTCTTAATAGGTTTGGCATGGATAAGATCTATGAAGGCCAGGCGGAGGTGACTGGAGATGAATACAATGTGGAAAGCATTGATGGTCAACCTGGTGCCTTCACCTGCTATTTGGAGGCAGGCCTTACCAGAACTACAACTGGCAGTAAAGTTTTTGGAGCTCTGAAGGGTACTGTGGATGGAGGCTTGTCTATCCCTCACAGTATCAAACGATTCCCTGGTCATGATTCTGAAAGCAAGGAGTTCAATGCAGAAGTACATCGGAAGCACATCATGGATCAGAGCGTTGTTGATTATACGCATTACCTAATAGAAGAAGATGAAGATGCTTACAAGAAACAGTTCTCTCAGTACATAAAGAACAATGTAACTCCAGACATGATGGAGGAGATGTATAAGAAAGCTCATGCTGCTACACAAGAGAATCCAGCCTATGAAAAGAAGTCGGAAAGAGAAGTTGAAAAGAAGAGGTGGAACCATCCCAAAATGTCCCTTGCTCAGAAGAAAAATAGGGTAGCTCAAAAGAAGGCAACCTTCCTCAGAGCTCAGGAGTCGGCTGCTGAGAGTTAAACCAAATTTTCTATGAAGATTTTTCAGATGACAGATAATAAACTTATTCATCAAGCAAAAACAAAAACAAAAACAGAAAAAACATATGTAACATCTTGATAAATTTAATCCCCTTCCCCCATCCTCCCTTCTTCCCTCTTTAATGATCCCCTTCTCAGTCTCCAAAGAAGCATACAGCCTTGTTTCCTATTATCTGTCTTCTATTTTGTGTTTTAAATGATTTATATTTTATGTTTCTCGTGTAAGAGAAAACTATGAAATATTTAACCATTTTTGTCTGATTTATTTCACTTAATATTATGGTCTCAAATTCCATCTCTTCTGCTACATTGACACAATTTATCCTTCTTTATAATTGAATAATGCTCCATTGTATATACCATATATTGTTTATCCATTCATCTGTAATGGACATATAGGTTGTTGCTTCCATGATTTTTCCTAATATCAAATACATAAATTTATATTATTAATAGAATATTTAGAATAAATATGTATTAATATAAATTTATTTTGATGTGCAAAGGGAATGAGTGACTTCCATATTGTTTTAATTGATTTCATTTTTCATTTAATGCCAAATAAATTTAAAACATATTATTTTTGTCAATTTCAATGAACCTGAAGAACTTTCATTTTCTGTAGCAGGAAAAATTCATTTTCAGTACTCAATTAATTGGCATGTTATTGTAAGAAGCATAATTACAATGAATTCCTGGCTTATTAGAAAATTTCTATTGTCCAGGCATCCATTTACTCAACTGCCAGAGCCATTTATGTTCTTAACTAACTAAACTTTAATATTATATTAAAAATACCCAAAAGGGTAATGAGAAAACATGGAAAATAGAAACTTGGGTAGGAGAACATTGTAGGTAAGAATTGTGAGAAACAAAATACTTTTATTTTTAAACAAGCACCAAGAAATGTCAGCCCTGATAATTATAGCCATACAATTATATGGACTCTAAGGGCCATCTTCTAGTAGCCAATATTGTAAAGACATTAATTTTTGTTTCAGTGAGCAGAAGCATCTCTTGAAAAGACTTCTGGGTTTTTATTGTTGCTATTTTTTACTGGAATGATAATAATATTATTGGTAGTTGTCTTAATAAATCTGGACACATCATTTTGAAAAATGACCCAGTTTCAAATTGAATGGAACCATAAAATTTCCAAATTTAACAGAAACGTTTATATTTTGGGGGAAAAAATAGCTATGGTTTTCTTTGAAGGCAAATAAGATTAAGTTAATTATATCTTTTTTCACTTGGTTGTGGTGATTGTTTATATAAGATTATAAGTATACATAATTATTAGATCAAACTTTAGACACATTCGGCTTATGGTATTTCAGTAATACCTGAAAAAAGCTATTTGGAAACATTAGCACACAAGAGTCTTACTTTAATATAGAACTTTCTTTAGGCCTTGCTCTTTGAAAACAACCTTTTTTCCCTTTTAGAATATGAGAAAAATCTTACCAATCATTCAGTTATAAAAATTCATTTACCATCTAAATTCATTTATAGTAAATGATAAATCATCTTAAATTTTTTATAAGAAGTTTGTAATGAAGGAATGAAGACTGATGGTGCTGTAGTCAGCATTTGCAGGGAATAAATTTAATACAGGACACATAATTTATAGGATTATTTTATAATATTCACCCAAAAAATAAAATGCAGAAGAGTTCAAGAGGTTTGTTCACATTCTAGAGACCTGAAGAATCTAGCAAAGGGCCTGGATCCAGCTAAAGCCCTAAAGCCCAAACCAATGTCCTTCACAAGTCCAGCCAGAGGCCTAGAGCCCATGGTAATGTCTCATGCCAGTCTATATCTAGGATCTACACCAGGAAGGCTCAAATGCCAGTGGTGGAAGCTTAGAAACTCTGCACCAGCAGGATGAAGGATCTGCACCACCAGGCTGAGGGATCTGCACTGGAGCCAGGAAGAGATGCTCAAGGCAAAGATCAGAGATCCACTGAGGAGAACAGCAGCTATCCCCAGCCACAGCAAGGACCCAAGCTCCAGTTACAAGAACAGCCAGATTCTCATCAGGGAAACCAGGCATGGCAACCTTCTCCAGGAAAATCAATGGCAAATAAGCTTCCCTTCCAGTTCTCTTTTTATGCCTTGGGCAAAAATTCTCAGATGGGTCATTTACGGCGACACACACTGACTCAGTTCAGCTGGGCATTCCAAGTTGACCATTAGTTAATCCACCATAGATATGATCTTTTCATATAATGTATTTTTCTCTTGAGTAAGTCAGGAATTTAAACAAATTTTACAGTAAATTCATGCTCACTGAAATAAGTTTTAATCAGTTTTGTGATTTAAAATTAGATTAATTAATATATGATTTGAGGAAATTAAAATGCAAAGAACATTTCGTTTGTGAAAATAATTGAGGGGTTTTTTATGAATGGGAATTAAATAATTAATAATATTTTACCTATTAAAACATAAGGATATTCCTTGACATAAAAACCAACTTGATTAACATTGGATTAAAGGAAACTCTAAATTAGTTTTTTCAGTTTTTTAGAAGAAGAGTTAAAAAAAACAAAGCTTAGGGCCAGGGATTTAGCTCAGTGGTTCCACTGCTTGCCTTGCAAGCACAAGGACCAGAGTTCAATCCCTGGTACCAAAACAAACAAACAAAAGCTTAATGGACCCATTTAGTTCTAAAGTAACCTTTAAATTTACTTCAAATGCCTCTTATGAAGGTTGAAAATAAAGGAAATATTACAAATAAAGTACCCATAGGAATTTTACATTGCTTTAAAGTTATAGATACAAGAATTTACATGTCCTAAAATAATTTAATCTATAACACAATTTAAGCCTTACATATATTTAGAAAAATTATTTCAGAGACTATTTTAGTAGAATTCATGATTGGATGATTTAACTTTGACCTAAAGTTGTTAATTTTAACCAAATGAAATTGCCATTCTTATATATAAAAATTGGTTGTATATCAGTAAACTCATATATGTTGTAAAATTTGAGGATGGACTTCGAGCCAGTTCGAATGGCATGAGGTAATATTTTAATGAAAAATATTTCTCATCTCCCTATCTAACAGCATATTCAGATGTACATTTGTGAATTCTCTTACTTTTGTATACTTGAGAATGTTCCTAATTCAAACATTAAGAGGTATTTGTTCTTCTTTTAGATCACCTAGTCTATGAGTTCTTTTCAATATTTTGGAAATTTCTAGTTATGAATTGAATGTTTATATCCTCCAAAACTTTGTATGTTGGAAGCCCAACCCCTGATGTGAGGGTTTTGAGAAAATACAAATGAGGTGTCACCAGAATCTGACCACATTGGCCTCAAGACTTTCAGCCTCAGAACTCTAAGCAATAAATACCTGTTGACTGTAAGTCACTGAGTGTATAGTACTTTGTTGTAACACCTGTGACCATTAATTATGAACCCTTCAAGTTGATTGGATTAAAAAATTCCTAAGGAATTAGAAAAGCACATTTCTGCACGTCTGAGTGAGTCAAGGAAGCATAATCTTGGGTATTATATATGGTCTCTGATTCTCTCTGGTGTTCATCAGCTCTGCTTCTCTGCTGCAGTGAACTAAGCAGCTTTGCACCATCATGCCATTCTGCCAAGATGTTTCTGCCTTGGAGGCAGCTCACCATGGACTGAATCTCCTGATACTGAGAGCCAAATTAAACGTCTCCTTTAAGCTGCGTGTGTTGGGTATTGTGTCTCAGTAGCAGCAAGGCTAATACAGCAGGCAAATGGACTAAATGCCCACATTTTATGAATTTGAATCTTACTTCCTTTCAACTAGCATCTCAGTTTACAATGAGATTATGAGTTGTTTGATATGAGTTCTGTGATGCGGGTTCTCTGTGCCCTAGTCTGAGTCCAGTATGGCAGACTATACATGCACACTGTGAATTACCTGAATGGTGCTTATTACTTACAGATAAATAGCAAGGTACAACAGAAGTGCAAGCTCTATTGCTACCTTGTCCTATAAGGATCAGGAAAAGTACTTGAGGGGCATGAAGTCCTGCACATGCATGTCTTGTACATGAGAGTTGAAGAACCCTAGAAAGCAGCAAGACCCCACCCCGGTTTTATGCCTTGGATATAATGTGTTACCATATACTCTTCCAGTCAGCACCCTCTTATCCCAAGGCATTGCTTTCCCAGCTCATTCTATGGTTATTCTTGAGAATTACGTGTGAGAAGCAGTGTTAAACTTTTTGAGATATATTACAGGATTGAGTAAACAAATAAGCTTGAAAATAAATAAATAAATAAAGTTGAAGTGGCGAGGAGTCCAGATTTCCAGTGGTAAAGAAAACTTCTAAATATGGAATGGAGAATGGCAAGAAAAACTCTGCTAGGCTGGTTATAATTGGAAGTATTGCTATAAGCTCATGATTTCTAAGCTATGTACATGTATAGTCATGCTTATATATGTGTATACACATTGTCTGTACACATGTGTGTGTATTCACATCTAGCCCCTGAAGGGGCCATAATGCAAATACACTAGTAATAATGAAAATACAGTAACCTGATTTCCTCAGAAAAATGGCTGACTCTGGCGTTCAGACATGGTAAATACAAGATGGCCCTGAAATATTAGTTCTGAAATAATAATAATAGTAAAAATAAGTAAGCCCTTTAAAAATAATAGATTATCATTAAAGCCACTCAAAAGACTTTCTGATAGTCAAATCTGCTACAGTGTCCTAGTATAATTATATATAAAGATTACACTTATAAACTATTAAAAAATAGAAACCCTTGAGGCTGTGTAGATAATAAATACATGGAAGAAAAGAGGGATCTTACTTATGATAGAATGCCTTGGGGCAGTGGTGAGGAACATGTAGCACTTTTATTTGTTTTTCTTTTAAGACAAAAGATGTTAATGTATAAGTTTTTTTCTAAACTAAAATATCAGTATCCAGGTTTAATTGTAGTGTTATCATTTTTTGATAAATAAGTGGGTTTTGGATTGCAGTTGAGGCATTCATCTCTAAAAGGTTTGCCATCACTACCTTAAGGTGACTCAAACATACAAGAACTACTGTAGAAAAATGATCATATTGCAACCGTGGGGGCCATAATTAGATTAGAAGACGCTTCAAGGGAGGGATTTAGTGAGGAGAATATTTGCTTGCTTCAGTGTTTCCCCTTGGTCCATAACTAGGTAGAAGGGAGAAAAATCAAATTGTAACTATATAGTGGAAAGACAGTATGACACTTGACAAGGCAATTAAATTGTCACATATGTAAATACTGGAACTTCAGATGTGGTACGCTGTGATGGGTATAATGTCAATAATTCAAAAATTTTGACTATAAGTAATAATTTCAATCTAATCATACTGACCAAAATTGGGCAAATTCCAAATAAGAAAGCTCTGTTTAAAAGGGCAGAATTTGTTCTTCAAAAACACTAATATAACAGCAGATAAACTATGGCAGTGGTCTAGAACCCTGGGTTAAAGCAGTTAAAGAGACATGGGAACTTAATCCAATTCTTGTACCCATTTGGACCTAGCTTGAAAGGGAAAAATGCTACTAAAGATATTATTAGGTCAACCAGGATAAAAGGAATATGAGTAGTAAATTAAATTAAAATTGTCTGACTATGTTATTTTCAGAAGCTAATAACTTACTTTGATTGTGTAAGATAAAAGCTTGGCTCTTAGGTAATACAAAGTGAAAGATTTAGGGTTAAAGGGCCATTATATGTTACATTCAAATGATTCAGAGAAAAAATTTAGAGGACAGCATTAGCAACTGATAAAGTAAATTTTAAGTACTCAAATCTTAACAATATTTAAGAAAGAGAAAAATCTTTAAAATCTTGGTAATTCAGTCTCTAGTTGATGGACAATTAGGGTGTTTCCAAGGTTTAGGTATTGCAAACTCTGCTGCTATTAAAATGGGTGCACATATATCTCTGTGGTATGATTCTTTTAATTCTTTTGGGAAGATACCCAGCAGGGGAATAGCTGGGTCAAATGGGACCTCTAATCCTAGTTCTTTGAGGTATCTCTATACTGATTTCCACAGTGGTTGCACCAGTCTACACTCCCACCAGCAGTGGAAAAGGATTCCTCTTTCCCCAAAACCCTGCCAGAATTTGTTATTGGTTGATTTCATGATAGCAACCATTCTTTCTGTGAGAAACTGAATGTGTAAATAAGGTTCAAAATGTATAATAGATAATGTGAAATAGGAAGAAAAAGCCTAAATGGGAAGAGGAAGTAGGAGGGGTAGGAAAAAGGAAAGAAGGGAAAGGAAAAAATATGAGAAAAGGAAAAATGGAAACAAAGTCTTTGTAAATAGGGAAGGGTGGAAAAGTTGAAGAGAGGGCAGGGTAATGGGGGAAAAAAATAAGAACCAAGATACATCATGTAAAGGTACAAATTCCCAATGATAAATGTCATCATATGATATACTTAAAATATACCAATAAACAATGAATAAAAAAATCTTGGGCCTGGGATTTAGCTCACTGGTTCTGCCACCGGCCTTGCAGACACAAGGTCCCAAGTTTGATTCCCAGTACCAAAAGAAAAAAAAAAAATCTTGGTGAAATGTTGCAGACATCCTTCATATTATTTTATTTTTGAAATTTTTATAAAATTGAAATTATTCCCAATTATGTAAAGACACACAACGTCCTGAATGTGAGTAATGAATACTGTTAGAACCTTCCATTTGTCACAAATTAACATACAAATAAATCACAAACAAAATTACTTACCTTTTCGATACTTTAAAACAAATGATGAAAAATGGTTCTAAAGGTAATCCACATCAGCAAACAAGCAACCACAACTAGAAAACTATTTAAAAAAATAAAGATATGAGGGAGACATAACACTGGATGGTAAAAGTACATCACAAAAGCTTTGTATAGGGACAGTTGAAGGCTACTCATAGTGAGACAAACAGTGAGCAAACAGAACATGCTTATATCACCAAAAGAGACCTACTGTGTGAAATGATGCATTTTAAAATTGCAAAGCACCTAAATCAATGAAGCATGGATACTTTATTCATCCATTATGTTTGAATAATGGACAATTAATTTGAAAACCCCCTAAGAGTTTCTTTATCCGTACCCAAAAATAGTATTATTGACCTTTTCATATGGAAAATTAAGCATGAAAAAGCAAGTGTGAATTGATCCTGGGAAAACAGGGTAAAAATTTAATACTTATCTACTGGTATGTGACTGCAGCTGCATTCCTGTCAGAAAGATAGAGACAGAAATATAGTAAATAGGTATTTGCTAGGGTAATGGATGGTCATGATATGAAAGCAATTAAAAAGTACTTTCCATAAATGATCATGAGAAACAGTCATTAGTCGTAGTAGAATATAATTATCCTGATAGCTAACCTATGCACTCCTAGGTAGATTTGTTAGAATGTCAGAGTAATGTCTCAGTAAACATGTACAAGTGTCATATTCAGTTTTAGAAAGTGGCCTTTTCGTGGAGCAAGATGTTCCCTAATGGAGTATTTTAATTAGAAATATGATAGACTACCTGTCCTTGTACCTTGGCAGATACAATAGAGCTAGTATGTGTCAGTTTTTCTGATTTCTGGAGATTTTTAATATGGCTACTTGAAAAACTTTATTTTAATAATTAAAGTTTGAAGCATGATAATTGAAAGAAATGAGCTTGATTCAAGTGTCAGATTATCATCCCAATGAGGACTGAAATCAACACTTTCAAAATGCAAAGGAATCTAAACACATTTTCCTTTTGATTCCTAGTATGAGAAAGAGTAGGTAGCTTACTTAAAATAGCAATTTTTTTGTGATTTAAGATTATTAGTGGGTAGACATGAGTAGTACACATCATCAAAGTGCGAAACAAATTACAGGTTATATTCAATTTTAACTTGTCACTAATAACAGCCTTTTATTTCAAGGTTCAATACTGAATTGCATGAAAGAATTTTTTTCTTCTCAAGCTTGCCAAATATATAAATAAAATGATAAAAACTGGCAAAAGTTTTATATTTATCCATTACTTCCTATTTTCCTTCACCCTTCCTTGCTTGCTATATGAACTGAGAGTGCAAAGTATATACCAGCACCCCCACCACCACCACCACCAAATCTCAGTAAATTGGAAGAGGATTTCTGAGAATTAACCCTCCACTCATACTTACGGAGTCCGGGTTCATTATTTCAAAACATTTTTCAATTGTGATTTTAGATTTTAATTTTTGATGATTTCCTACTTGGAGGATTAATGGCTTGTATAGATTGAGAACCATAGTGATTGTGTCCAGAAAGCAAAATAATTGATGTTTGAAGTTTAGGTTCAGCTCAGTTGGGTAGGTGGTTAAGGGAGTATAGCTTTAATCTAAAAGAAGGAAATATATGCATTAGCTTTATGTATATGCCTTAAGCCTTTTTTTTTCCATTACCAAAATGAAATGCAATAAAACTACAAGTAAACAGATTGTGAGTTTGGATGGACTTGTTGTATTACCCAAGTCAGCTCTCTTTATTTTCTTTGATTTCATAATTTGGATATGTTCTCAGGCCACTGAAAACTCTTGTCAGCCTTGTTTTCATGTATTCTTCTTAAGCAATTGAATAAACTTGGCTCACATACTGTTTACAGCAAGGCATCTCATCTTAGGGACCTTTAGAAGCTAACAAAGCAAATTGTAAATTCAACCATATTCACTAGCCTGACATAATTAGGGAGATTTCCTAAAACTGACTGTGGGTTTTGGCTTATCATTTTCTTACGTTTTCTTCCTTAGTTGTATCATCTTCCAGATATTATATTTAGGAATATGGTAGGATCTAAATAATATAGAAATATTTATGTAATCAAAAAGGAAAGGTAGAATTTTGGGTTAACAGAGTGTAAAAAAGAACATCATTTGGGACCGGGGATTTAGCTCTGTGTTTTCACCCCCTGCTGCACAAGCGCAAGTACCGGAGTTCGATCCCTCAGTACCAATAAATAAATAAATAATCATTTGGTTAATCTGTTGAGGTTCACACCCCTCTCCCCAAAGTGAAACTTTTATAAGCTGAGATAATAAGCAAAATTTTACCAACCAACTGGAGTGCATGACAGTGAAAGAGCAGACTGGATTGATATGGACCCACATCCCTAGAATCCCTAAATTTGAGATCCCCAAAGTTAACTCAGTGTCACTCCCAACTTGTGAATTACATGTTATATTTTCAAATGCCTCTGTTATCTCATTTTTTTATTGCTTGTGTTTTTAAATGTAGACTAGGGCCAGGGATTTAGCTCAGTGGTTCTGCCCCCTGCCTTGCAAGCGAAAGGTCCCAAGTTTGATCCCTGGTACAAAAAAAAAAAGTAGACTACTAAATGTTAATACCTATCCTACTCTTGTTAATTACAGTTAGTTTAATTTAATAATTTGTTCTACTATAGTTCTCCATTTAGTATATCCTATATGATTGACAGAAAGATGTTGATTTCCTGAAGGCTTATCATAAACATGAAAAAATAGATGTATGAAATAAGTTAGGCACTGTATAAGAGATGTATGCTGATTGTCATGATTCATCATGGTAATAAGACAATCAAGGTAGTATTCTGAATTATGGTCTTCAAGTAAATATTTTCAATACTTGTTCGCTATGTACCTGTATAAATGTAGGTAAAACAATAGATGATCAGTGCTTCTGATTATAAAACACTAGTACGAACTGTAGATATCCACTCTTTACTTCCATTCTTGGTGACATAAGAAGAAAGGCAAATTATTTCAGGGAAGCCACATTAAATTCTTTCAAATATAGGGGAAAATTAATAATTATATCAATAACAATAAAAACAGCTCAGAAATTGTTGAAATTTTTGTTAGTATCCATTATATTTTTTTCTCATTCTCTTAACTCACAAAACCAACATTTCTCTTTTACAGTATTTGTTGATTTGAAAGTGAACAATGTGCTAAAAAGAAAACAGCCTATGTATGCAACAAGAAGATGAAACAATCAAATGACTCTTTTTTTCACACTAATGTGAATTGCTGGTGAAGTGGCTAAGAGAACATAGGAGCAGATGTTGAAATAATAAACATCTTGCATTATTTCATTTAGAAGAGGTTGGATAAATACTATCATAAAATAAAGTATTTTGTGTACTCAGAAAAGTTTGTCATGACCAGAAAAATGCCTTTGTTTATCAAAGGGAAGAAAAACACAGATGGTTTGAATTGCTCATTTTTGTATTTATTGAAATAAATTTACTAAAGGACAGGTAGGTTGCTGATTATTTTCAAGATACATTCAATGCCTTAGAAATATACTGAGGCCTCTTTCAAAAAGGCTGATTAGGAAGCACAATATCATCATCTATTTGAAGATGTTTGATAGACAAGTGATTTTTTTTCTCCAAATAATCATATTTAGTATATTTAAAGTACTTTAGTATTTTTTAGAAGTACAAGGAAAAGTTTTGGCAGTAAGTCACCTCAACCATTCCTTTTTCCTTACCAAAAACCAACAAACAAAGACAAAGGCATGTAACTTACAATTTTCATATCCAGATATCACTTACAAACAGGTGTATTCTGAATGAGAGATAATTATGTGCTTCCTTTAAGGATAGTAATATGACTGAGTTTTCTGTCTCCAACTTTATTAGGCTTTTCTGGCTCACAGTAAAACTAATTCTATGGAGCAAAAGATACTTCTCTTATCTATCTTGTCATTATTTTCAGGTTTCTTTGACAATATTCTTTGTTTTAAAAGAATATTATTCTCTCTTTTAGTTCCCTCACATATATTTTCACTACATTTTCCTCTTGATTGCTTTGTATGATCATATATTTTACTATGGTAAGTATTATAATATGAAGACTTCAATAATTTTATTTTTAAAAAATAAAATGAAATACTGCTTGTAAAAATAAATAACCTATATATGGTTGTTTTAGAGTTTTAATCCATAAAGTTGACCATTTCTATCCTGAGAAAAATGTAATCATTTATAAAATGCACTATTGTATGTATGAATGGTTGAATAAATAATTCACAAATGCATTTTGGCTTGAATTATTTTCAGGTAATCGCTTCTGTTCCATATTTCTCTAAAGTGAATATATACAGTCAAAAAACAGATGCTGCATTTCATTCTCTTGGGTTCTGATACATATTAGTGACTAAAAATATGTAAAATGCATATCATTGAACATTTGTGATTCAAATAAATATGCATAATTATCATGAGACTAGTTAATGTCTTTAAGCCAACAATAATATTTAATCACTTGTGTATCATATCTAAATTCAATATGGTGTAAATTTAATTTCTTCTGATGTTTTGATTATACAGAAAAATTGTTCTTATATCACATTCTGAATGTATGAATTTATTTTTGTTTTATTCAATATATTTGTTGTGCAAAAGTATAATTTTGAAAGAATTATACTCTGATAAAATTTGCAATTATGATTTTTTTGAAAATCATAAAGACCTCCTTATTTCTCTCAAGGTACTGACTTCTGACGTTAGGGTTCTCCCCTACTGGTAATACTACCCCATATATATTTGTCAGTGGTCCATAATATTTTTTCTAATGATGATAAAGTTTTTGATGGTGTGATGCATATTTTAACACATCTGCTCTACAGTATACACTATCCTCTGTTGGCCAGGTTTTAATCTATTCTTAATTTAGAAATTCCCTATGTGTGGCTAAGTTTACCAATATATGAAAATGACTATGTAAATGCAATGAATGAAATATGACTAAAAGTTGATTTGATATCTGCCTGGTCTGGTCCTTTCAGTTTTGCAGCTCCAACCATATAATCTTTGTAATATGGTAGTGTTAGAAATATTGACTTGACAAATGGTAAGTGTCATTTTTCAGTGTTGAAATCACAGGCTTATAAAATTTACTTTTCTAATTTTTAGTCTAAAAAAATAAGTTTGAAAAATTAGACCCTTCTCCAGAGGGCAAATTTATAGTAAAGGTGGTTTCTTTATAAAGCTCAAAGTTTTGGGCTTTTTTTTTCCCAGTGAAAATAACATTATGCAATAGATATTTATTTTTTTTTGTTAAATTCTTTTATTGGTACATTTTAGGTATACAACACAATTACATTTCTCATTGGGAATTACACCTTTACATAATGCATCTTGGTTCTTATTCTTTCCCCATTCCTAGACCTCCCTTCCCTATTTACAAAGACTTTATTTCCATTTTTTGCATTTCTCATCATTTTTCCTTTCCCTTCTTTCCTTTCCCCTGCCCCTCCCACTACCGCTACCTCTTTGGACCTTTACTTCCTATTTTGCATTATCAATAATTCATTCTAATCATTGGTACATTTTAGGTATACAATATAATGACATTCATCATTGGAAATTATGCACTAGGTATTTAAATAGTACTTCCTTATTCATTTGCATTTTTGTAAGAGTTATGATAATTATTTGTGGAAGAATGTAATTTTCTAGATTTATATAACCAACAAATTAGTAGATAACCTAGAGTACTTAAGAGCTAATAGAAAAGTGGAATTAATGGAATGAATGTATGGTACAATTCATTTCATTACAATAAAGCTAGAATGGAAATTTTAATGAAATTAAAATGTGCTGAATACTAAAAAATAAATTTAAAAATATAAATAATTATAAATGGAATAGAGAAATAGTAAGAAAATTAAATAAAGATAAAAATTATCTCCCCAGATCTTACTTTCCTAACTACCTAATAACTAGAAGCCTACCAATTTTTGCTTTGCTCCCAACTCCAAATTATACTTTCACTACACATCTTCATTAGCACTGAGAATCATATTTTAAAGTTTTCATATTTAATACATTTAAAGATAACCAGGTCACTTCTATTTTCTTTGTTTATCAAGTGTCATGTGCTATGAACTGTGGATATGTAAATCAAAACTTTAATCTCATGAAGCTTTATATGTGTCCTTTTCTTAAACTTAATTTTTCTTAATAAAAATTTTTACAAATATTTTATTCCACTTTTAAAAATAACTTTATACTGAGGTAATTGTGAATTCACATGAGAGTGAATTTAGACAATTTTCCCCAAAGAAAACATCTCACAAAACCAAAATATTAACATTAATATAGTCAAGATTAAAACATTTCCACCATTACAAGAAGTCGCTTCTACAACAATATCCTTTAGTAGCACACTTCCTTCCTTTCTTATTCTCTCATTAAATACTGGTGACTACTATAATCTGGTTTTCATTTCTGTAATTTGTAATTCAAGAAATGCATATGAATAGAATCACATAGAATACACAACATACTAAAATCAATATAATATAAAACTGAAAAAAACCCATGTGATCATCTCTGTGGTAAAAAAGTATTTTGTAAAATCTAATTCATTTCCATGCAAAATCACAAAGAAATCTAGAAATAGAAAATGATTTCCTCAATGTAATACAACACATTTAAAAAATTTTTTCAGGTAATATATTTAGTAGAGTAAGACAATGTTTTCCCTTTATGGTTGGAAACAAGACAAGAATGCCCTCTTTTATATTCTATTTAATGTTGTACTGGACATTTTAGTTAGGATAATTAGTTAAGCAGAAGAAATAAAACCATTCAAATTGAAGAGAATTTAAAACTATTTCTATCATTACTCAATATGATTTTATGAGAAAATTCTGAATAATCCACACAAAAAATATTTATCATCTATCTATGAATTCAGCAAAGTTGCTGAATTTAAGATCACCCATGAAGATAATTATATTTCTATATACTAGTAGTAAATTATCTGAAAAAAATGGAATTCTATTGACAATAACAATAAAAAGAATAAAAGTCTGTAAAACACAAAAAATCTTAATAAATCATTATGATTTTGGATTTATCAATTATTTCTTAGATATGTCACTGAAAGCATTAGAAATTAAAGAAGAAAATAGATAACTTGAGCTGCAAAATTAAAAACTTTTGTGTGAAAAGAACACCACTAAGAAAGTGAAACATAATTTACAGAATGCAAACAATATATTTGATACCTTGAATTAATGAAGAACTCTTAAAATCAATACCAGGCAAAACAATTTTATAATGAAGAAAATAAATATATATTTCTTCAACAAAACATGTGCATAGTTAACAAATTCATGAAAAATTCTCAACAGAGTAAAGGGAAATGTGATTGTTAGGAAATGGACAGTGGGCTATCACTTCATATGCACAAAAACAGCTATAATAACAATAGAGATAGGAAACAGTGTTGGTGTAAATGTGGAGAAATAGGACTTATACATCATAGGTAGAATACAAAATAGTAGAGTTACCATTGAAAATAATTTGGTGCTTTCACAATAAGTTCAATATGGAATATCATATGACCCAGCAATGTCACTCTTATGTATGTCCTAAAAATTATTAAAAACAGGTGTTCAAACAAAAAGTTGTACATGAATAATAATTATTCGATATTCACAATAACTCCAAACTCCAGCTTAAATGTTCTTCAATGAAAAAAAAAAGAATAAACAAAATGTGATTTGTTCATACAATGGAATATTAGTCAACATTTGAAAATAAAAAACAAATACATGCTACACTAAGGATGAGCCAGGAAAACGTTATGCTAAGTGAAAGAAATCCAATACTGAAGACTAGGATTCAATAATAAAAACTGTTGAAAACAGCAAATACAAAGAGGTTGAAATGATATTAATGTTGCCAGGATCTGGAGGTAATAGAGAATGGGGAAAGATTTGTTTAATGGATGGGGCTTCCTACATGGGAGATAAAAGAATTCTGAAATTAAAAAGGGATGATTATTATATAGAAGTTTATTTAGTAAACATCAGTGACTCGTACATTTTCAAAGTATTAAACTTGTGAATTTTATGTTTTTTGTATTGTACCATTATTATAAAAAAACAGTTGGTTAGATTTTCTTTTTTTCCCCCAAACCCTCTTCTCTCCCTTCAACTCTTCTTCCCCATCTTATTTAGAAAGCTTCGTTTCCATTTTTCTTGTATTTTTCTTTTTTCCTTTATCCTTCCTTCCTTCCTTCCTTCCTTCTTTCCTCCTTCTCTCCCTTGTTCCCCTTCCCATTTGAATATTTTCTATTTCCCAATATTTATTATACATTTTAGTCTTTATTTACTCTTTTGATTTCTCACACCAGAGAAACAATGTGATACTTAAACCTATATGGCCAATTTATTTCAATTAACAATATGGTCTCAAGGTCCATCCATTACCTAGAAATGTCTCAAGTTTATTCTTTTTAACGGCAGACTAATACTCCATTGTATTAAAAAACACATCTTGTTTATCCATTCATCTGGTGATGGGCCTTTGGGCTGTTTCCAAGATTTAGCTATTACTAATTGTGCTGCTATAAACATGGGTGTCCATATATTGCTGTGGTATGATGCTTTTATTTCTTTCAAGAAAACATCAAAACGGGAATAACTGGGTAAAATGAAACTTCTAGTTTTAGTTTTTTTGAGGAATCTCCATACTGATTTCCACAGCAGTTGCACCAATTTGGACTCCCACCAACAGCAGAGAATAGTTCTTTTTTCCTACAGCCCCTCCAAGCATTTATCGTTGGACGATTTCTTGATAACAGCCATTCTTTCTGGAGTGAGATGGAATCTCTGAATTGTTTTAATTTGCATATTTCACATGATCAGTAATGTTGAATATTTTTTCATATAATTATTTACTGTTTGTACTTCATCATCTGAGAAGTATCTGTTCATTTCAGGTGCCCATTTTTGAATTGGGTCTTTAAATTTGGGAGGTCTGATTTTTTTGAGTTCTTTAATTATTCTAGATATTAATCCTTTGTCTGCAGAACAGCTGGCAAAATTTTTTCCCACTTTGTGGGTTGTCTTTTCACTCTGTTGGTGGTTTCTTTTGCTGTGCAAAAGTTTTTAAATATAAGATCACACTTGTTGATTCTTTGTAATATTTCTTGTGTGATCGGGGTTTTGTTCATGAAGTCTTTACCTTCCCCTCTATCTTCAAGAGTTCTACCCATTTTGTCTTCCAGCAGATTTACTGTTTCTGTCTTAATATTTAGAACTTTGATCTATTTGTATTTTAGTTCAGTGCATGGTGACAGATATGAGTCTAGGTTTACTCTCCAGCATGTGGAAAGCCAATTTGCCCAACACCATTTCTTAAAGAGGTTATCTTTCATGCAGTGAAGGTATTTTGCCCTTCTGTCAAAGATAAGGTGTTTGGAGTTGTTTCTGCATCTTCTAATCTGTTTCATTGAACTTCAGGTCTTTTTTCCTTTTTCCCAGTACCATGCTGTTTTTATCACAGTAGATTTGTAGTATAATAGCAAGTAAGGGATTATGATGGCCCCACCCTTGCCTTTGTTGCCCAGGATTGGTTTTGATATTCTAGATCTCTTCTGGCTCCAAATGAATTTTAGAATTTTTTTCTCTAATTCTATGAGGTCTGCTAATGGTATTTTGATTAAGATTGCACTAAATCTGTATAATAATTTTTTAAGTATGGCCACTTTCCCTATATTGGTACTTTCTACCCAAGAACAGGGGATATCTCTCCATTTTCTGACGTCCACTTTGATTTCCTTTTTCAGAGTACTGAAGTTTTCCATGTAAAGGTCTTTTACTTTCATTAGATTGATTCCTAAGTATTTCGAGTTTTTTTGATGCTATTGTGAAAGATGTCATTTCCTTGATTTCTCTTAGTGAGTTTGTTATTTGTGTACAAGAATGCTATTCATTTTTGAGTGTTGAGATTGCTACTAAATTTGGTTATTAAATCTAGAAGCCTTTTGATGAAGTTGTTAGGGTCTTCTATGTAGACTATAATGTCATATACAAATAATAATTTAATGTCTTTTTTTCCTATCTTTATTCCTTTTATTTTTTTCTCTTTTCTTATTGCTCTGGCTAATGTTTACAGAACTATTTTGAATTGGAGTGATGACAGTGGACATCCTTGTCTCCTTCCTGATTTTAGAGTGAAAACTTTCAGTTTTTGACCATTTAGCATGATTTTGGTTATTGGTTTGTCATAGCTGAGTTTTTATCAAAGTGAGATAAAGACCATCTATTCCAATTTTCTGCAGAGTTTTTTTTTTTTATCATGAATGGGTGTTGGTCTTTGTCAAATGCTTTTTCTGTGTCTTTTGAGATGATCATATGGTTTTTTTCCTTGGTTCTGTTAATATGGTGTATGGTGGTGCATGACTTTTTTTGATTTACATATGTTGAACCATCCCTGGGATTAATTCTAATTGGTCATGGTGTATAATTTTCTTGATAATTTCCCACACTCTGTCAGTATCTTACTGAGGATTTTTGTGTCTGTATTCATTAGGCAGATTGCCCTGTAATTTTCTTTTTCAGTTGGATCTTTGTCTGGTTTTGTTATCAGAGTAATGCTTGCTTCCAAGGATGAGTTTCAGAGTATTGCTTCCCTTTCAATTTCACTAAAAAGTTCTTTTCTAAATTTCTGGTAGAATTCAGCAATGACTCCATCAGTACCTGAGTTTTTTTTGTTGTTGTTGATAGGATTTTAGTGTCATCTTCAATTTCATTGACTCATATTGGGTTATTTAGAATTTTTATATTGTCTTGATTCAGCTTTGGTAATTAATAATATCTAGGAATCTGTCCATTTCTTCTTTGTTTCCCATCTTATTAGAATATAGCTTCTTGAAATAAATATTGATGATCTTCTGGATTTCTGCAGGTTCTGTTATGATTTCACTCATTTCACTCTAATTGCAAGGTTTTGTGTCTTTTCTTTCCATAAGGTTGGCTACCACTCATTTAACCTTTCAAAGAACCAACTCTGATTCATTGTTTCTTTGTATCATTTCTTTGTCTCATTTACATTAATTTGTGCTCTGATTTTTATAATTTTCTCCCTCATACATGCTATTGGTTTAACTTGTTCTTCATTTTTTTCAGGTAGCAGGAGGTTCAACTTTAGGCTGCTTATAAATATGAATTTGCTTTGTTTTTCTGATGTGGAAATTCAGTGCTATAAATTTTCTACATAAAACTGCTTTCATTGCATCCCATAAGTACTGCTTTGTTGTTTTGGGCTTATTGTTTAATTGTAGAGACTAATTTCTTCTTCAACTTCATCTCTCACCCATTGGTTTTTCAGAAGACTGTTATTTAATTTCCATGTGTTTATGCAGTTTGTGTGGTTTTCTTTGTCATTGATTTCCAATTTCATGGCACTGTGTAACACACATGTGATAATTTCAATTCCTTTGCATTTACTCAGGCATGTTCTATGAGCTAGTATGTGTTCTAGTTTGGAGAAAAGCCCATGTACAGCTGAGAAGAACGTGTATTTTGATGTTGTGGGGTTGAAAACTTTGTAGATAGCTACCAAGTTCATTTGTGCTGAGGTTTGGTTTGCTTTTGATATTTCCCTGTTGATTTTTTGTCTGGTTGACCTATTTGTGACAGTGGGGTAGTGAGGACTTCCATTATAATTGTATTATTGCTCATAAGAGTTTTTATATCTGTTAATATGTTTAATATAATTTGTGTGCTGGTAGTTGGTAAATATATGTCTATTATTGTTTTCTCTTCTTCTTGGATTGTTCCCTTAACAAGGATGTAGTGACCTTGTTTGTCTTTCTTAGTTAGTCTTGGCTTAAAATCCACTTTGTCTCCAAATAGAATAGTTATTACTGTTTTCTTCTAGGTTTCTGTCTCATGGAGCATTGATTTCCAACCATTGACTTTCTGTCTATGAATTTCTTTTTGAGTTAAATGTGTTTCTTTTATGCAACATATTGTTGGATCTTGCTTCATCATCCATTCCGCCAACCTGTTTCTTTTGATTGGTAAATTGAGAACATTCACATTGATGTTTACAACTGATATGTATTGATTTATCCTTGTAATATTATTTTCCTGTATTGGTTTTCTTTTTTTCCCCCTCTGTTTAATTGTTTGCCTTGCCTGGTGTATTCATTCTATCAGGGTTCATGGAACTGTATTCTTAATTATCTCTTTCTCGAATATCCTTCAGAATATTTTGGAGTGCTAGTTTGGTCGTCATGAATTTCTTCAGGTGTTCTTTATCATGGAAGTATCTTATTTCTCCATCATGATTGAAACATAGTTTGCAGGGTACTTCAATATGAGTTTCAAGTTGTTTTCTTTTAGGGCTTGAAATACTTCTCTCTAAGCTCTCCTTGACTTAAGGGTTTGTGTTGAGAAATCTGCCATGATTCTAATGTGCTTTCCTTTGTAGATGACTTGTTTCTTTTCTCTGACATGTTTTAATATTCCATTCTTATGTTGAATTTCTGTAATCTTGACTATTATATGCCTTAGTGTAGATTTTTTTTATCATGGCTAATTGAAATTCTATATGCCTCATTTATCTGTATGTCAAATTCTTTTTCCATGTTTGTGAATTTTTTGTGCCATTACTTCTGGGAACAAGTTTTTATGTCCTTTGCATTATCTCCTGATTTTTATTTCATGACAATAAATTTTTTTATTCTTCTTTGCATCATCTAGGAACTGTTGGATTGATACTTTGTTGTCCCTTGTTATTTTAAGAAATCTTTCTTTTCATGATTGCTAACCACAAACCTACCTTCTCAATCTGATATTCTGTCCTCGTATTGGTTCAGTCTGGTGTGCTCTATACTATAAATAGAATTTTTAATCTCCTGCATATTTATTTGAATCTGTTTCATGGATTCCAGTTTTTTCCTATGTTGTCCTTTCATGATTTCCATTATTTTCCTAAGCTTCTCTATTTTTTTAAAAAATCTGCATCTACTCCAGGCTCACTAACCCTGTCCATCATGGTCATGATCTATTTATTTACCTGAGAAATAATCTCTCATTTATTTTTTACTTGAGCTTCCTTTATCTGCTTTGTTAGTTCTGCTGTCACCATTTTAGAGATTTTTAGTTACGTAGCTTTTGATTTGTTCCACCTCAGTGGCCCCTGGGTTTGCCTTGGGAGAGCTTGAGGTCTAGGGTTGTATCTTGCTTCCATGTCTTCTCATTTTTTATGTTTTAAAAAATTTATTTTCTACACTGATGCTTGTAAACTGCTTTACTACTAGTACCAAGAACTCCTTAGGAAATGAAGACTTTTCAGAGATATCTTCTAGCTGTAGCTAGCTTTTGAGTATATTGCAAGATCCTACCTCTTCAATTTACTAGGGATGAGATGTTGCTGCCTATTTGGCCTAGCCCCTCCTTCTTTAGTACTGGATTACAATATTGTTTATGACCATCAGACAATCTTAGGCATGACATAAAATGAAGCACATCTGAACAACAATGAACAACAATGACACCTTGGCTAAAGTAATACAATCAGAAATAACAATAGATCAAGCACAACCTAGAAAAAGAAACTGGTAGCTATTAATTTTCCACCTTTCACCATATGAACAAGATTTATAATTACACAACAAAATCTAAAACAAACCAGAAAATTATATACAGTAAATATCCCCTCAATTGAGTGATTTTACCCTCTGGGGAGAAAATTTAAAAGGATTAGGAGAAAAACTAGAGAGATAGAAGAGAAAAAGATTATAAGGAAGTTTGAAGGACAAAGGAAGATTATCTAAGCTTTTGGAGACTAGTGAAGAAGCCAGGAGGGAAACAAAAAAGCAAGTAACAAAACCAAGAACTAAACAAAACAAAAAAACCCTACAATCTTTGTTCATATTCATGGAAAAAGAATATATGATTTAAAAAAGGAAAGAGAGAGATTTCTCTTTGATTTCTAGCCTGTGGTTATCTTCTGGCTTCTGCAGTTTTGTGGCAGTGTCTTCTTCCGGGCACGTTTCTGCTGTCACTGGTAGACAAAGGAAGTATACAGAGCCCAGATTCATATTGTATGATCCCAGCAAGCCTGCAGTAGGAATAGGATGGGGTTACAATTCAACTCCACAGAAATTTAGGCTGATTTTGGTCTCAGTTATGGTCCTGTGACACAAGTTGTTCAGCTCATAACATTTGAGGGTTTCTTGCAAGCTTGGCCTCAGCTTTGTGACCCTTAGAGTTTCCCAGGGCTATGCCTAACACACACACTAGGAGCCCAAAGATGAAGAAAATCTATGGTTTCTCTGAGTCCTGGGTTCAGTTAGCCCCACCCCAAAATAACCTCCAGTCAATCACCTTTTCCTGAGGACATTTGTACTGGAGTCACTCACTGGCCACTGCAGCCCACCATATCCACAGCTCTGCTCCATTGCTGCATTTCTTCATGGCATCCTCTAAGGTTCCCACACCATCACCACACTTCTATAGGCTAGAGCCTCCTCTCTCACATCATGATCCAGGAGTCAGGGAAAATTCAGTTTAGCAATGAGCCAGGAGTCAAGGAGAAAGCACAGTGTGCCACCTCTCCCTTCTGCATCATAGTCCATCATCTCACTCTCTTTGTGCTCCAGTTCAGCCTTCAGAACCTCCCTGGGTCTTGAGGACTCATCTGCCTTCTTCTTTTCCCCAAGATTTTATACTCTAGTGTCTAATCTCCCAATCTCAGAGAAGCTGATTTGCTACAGCTCACCACTCCACAATCTTTCCAGAAGTCCTCTTTGGTAGATTTTCACGATTCTTTATCTGGATTCTTTTTTCTTTCATTGATCTATGTGCTTATCCTTCTTCAAATACCAAAGAGTTTTGATTACTGTAGATATACTTTAAAAATTTTGATATTGAATATACTGATTCCTCCTACTCTATTATTTTTTCTCAAAATTTCTTTATTCTAGTTCCATTATCTCTCCCTTTCTATAGTAAACTTGTCTACATATGCAAAATATCCTGCTAGGATATTCATAGAAATTAAAACCTGTATGTCGTATTTGGGAAGAAATTACATCTTTATTATGTTGAGCTTTCAATATATAAATACCATTTGTCTCTCCATATATTTAGATCTTTATTATTTCCTTTAGCATTTTGTAATTCTCAGTGTATGAATTTTTGGAGTTCTTTTAGCTTTACTCTATTTTATCTTTTGAGGATTTGTAAATTGTAATGCAATTTTCATTCTGGTGTCCATATGTCCCTTGCTAGTATACAAAAATAAGTTGGCTTTTGGCTGTTTACCTTGTATTCAACAACTGGGATGTACTTATTCTTTCTAGGGCTTTTTTTGTAGAGTTTTTGAAATCTTGTATTTAGAAAATATTGTCATCTGCAAATAGGTATGCTTTTATTTCCCTAGTTATGATCAATATATCTTTTAATTTTCATGCCTTATACCACTCTATAAAACTCTTGCCACATTGTTGAGAAAAACCAGGGAGAGCAAATATTCTTTCTTTTTTCCCAGTTCTATGGGAAAAGCATTGTCATCACCATTAATATAATGTTAGTATAATGTTAGCCGTAGGGACATTTTTTTACATGTTCTTTGCCAATTTATTATTATTCTACCCTACATCTCAAAATTTTTGTCATTAATGTGTGCTGAATTTTGCCATGATTTTCTATGTTGACTGACATTGTCATGTGGACTTTAGAGTCTGTTAATATGGAAGAATATGTGTGATTTTCAATTGCTGAGCAAGCCTTTCATGAATCTAACTTGGTCATTACGTATGTCTCTCTATACACAGTTTAGTTCTATTTCCTAGAGCATGTTAAACCTTTTTATGTCTATATTCATAGGAAATGTATTTCTTTTTCAACGTTGTTCCTAGCTTTCATATTGACATAGAACTGACTTTCTAAAATTCATTTGCAAAATTTCCTCTTCTATTTTCTCAAAGAGTGTGGGAAGAATTTATGTTAGTTTTTCTGTAAAATTTTTATAGAATTGTCCAGAGGTATCATTTTGGGGCTTGAGATATCTTTTTCAGTAATTTATCTTGATTAAAAATTAATTTTAAGTAATATTGAGCTATTCAAATGACCTATTTCATATTATTTGAGTTATAATACTTTGTGTTTTTTTAATTGATAATATTTTACCTAAGGTGTCAAATTTATGTGTATTTACAGGATTCTCATAATCTTTTTATGTCTGCAACACCTATATTCATACCCACTATTTCATTCCTGATATTGGTTTTATCTTATATCTCCTTTGTGTCACATACTTTGAAGTTCTCTTTGTTGTCTATATGCATTTAACATTGTTATATGTACTTGGTGGTGTGAATCTTTTCTAATTATAAAATACTTCACTTTCTGTGTTATTTTTTTCTCCTATGAAATTTACTTTATTCAATATTTCTATAGTTACTCCTGGATTTATTTTGATTAGTACCTTTATATTTTTTCTATACTTTTATTTTTAGACTGTAATATCATCAGGCTTCAAGTTACTTTCTTGTACTTAGCATATACTGAGGTCATAATTTTAAATTTACATGTAATTTTCTGTCTTCTAATTGTACATAGATCATTTAAATTAATTAGTATGATAGGGCTTACTTTTACTTTTTGTTGTCTCTGTGTTTCCTTTCTCTGTTTTTACTTGGTCTGCCTCCTTATAATTTACCTGTACTTTTATAGAATTCTCTTTTGACTTATTTATACTTATTTTAAAATTCTGTAGTGTTATGACTATATCTCTTTAAGCAGCTTTATTTTTTGAATTCTAGGAATTGATATATAGTATATAAAGTAGACCTATCATACTCCAGTAGTGCCATTGCTTTACCATTTTGAGTGAAGCAAATCAATTTATCTCCTTTGCATCACATTGCAATTGACTTAGTATTTTCACTCCGTAAATGAAGAGTCACAAAATGACTCTATGGACACTATGCATTCCTAAAGGATATTTTCACCCAACGTAAGATTCTGAAATGAAAATTATTTCCTTTTAGCTCTGGAAAACTGCTGCATCACTTTCTTTTGTCTTCTAAGGGTTCTGATGAAAAATAGATATTCGTGTATCTTCATACATAAAATATTTCTGTTTTGCTTCTTTCTTCTTGGTTTTCAGAAGTCTGACTGTGACATGTCTTGTTGCATGTTTATTTGTTTTAATCCTGTTTCTCAAGTTTGGAGAGTTTTCAGCCATATAAATTTGAGTTCTTTTTTCATTGGATTTTATTTCCTCCCTTTTCCCAGAACTTCTACAACATAAATCCACATCTTTTCTTAGAGTACTGTAAGCCCCTATGACTCTGTCAATTTTTAAAATTCAACCTTCTGTTTTGGTTGTCATTTATGTTGTTCTGTCTTCCAATGTTGATTCTTTCCTCTACCCACCTCTATTTTGTTATTGAGTCTATGTATTCTGTTTTTAACATTTTATTATTTCATTGTAACATTTCCACTCAGTTTTCTTTGTATCTTCATTTTTCATTTCAAATATATTCTTTTTGTTGTTTTTGCTAAAAGCTTCTATTTTTAGTTCTGTTTTACAAATGTGTTTGTATTTTTTCATTGTTATAATTTAGATCTAAAACAACCCCCACCTGTCTCATATCTTAAGAACTAGGCTTTTGGGAGGTGATTGGTTCATGGGGGCACTATACTCATCAGTGGACTAATCTATTAATGAATTTTTTGCTGAATGTACCGTACTATCAGGACGTGGGGTCTGCTTGAGGGGCTTGGTAACTGAAGGCATGATTTGGAAAGGTTTATTCTTGTCCCTGGCTTCTCTGTTCTATTTCTACTTTCTGGTTGTCATGAGTTAAGCAGCTTCCCTCTGCCACACTCTTCTGGATACAGGAGACATGGTCTCTGTCTCATCTTTATCTAGGTTCTATGCATCCTCAACAAAGAATTGAGCAGCAATAGAAGTAACAAGAAAATAGAGACTTAAAAGAAAAAGAACTCTGCAGAGTGGAGCAACCTGATGAGTAACCTCTTGCGAGAACTTGACTCCAAATAGTCCCCCTTTTTTTTTTTTTGGTTTGGTGTTTCTATTGGTGCCTTTCCCCGCTCTTATAGGCCTGGGGCATACCTGATGAGACTTTCCAATTAATTGTCTTCACTCTCACTTTGGAGGTGGGAGCTTTTGAGCTTATATGGGCTTAGTCACAATCAGTATGTCAGCAAAAGCTTGAGAAGAGAGTCAAAACTTCAATAATAATATAATGACTGTGGGGTTACATTCAGTGATTTTAAAGCAGTTAGAGTGCATGCTCCTTGAGCTAATACTAGAGGTCAGGGAAGTTAGGGCAGGGATTTTTTGGTCTCCAAGAACTGTAAAGCATTCTGTCTGCTGTTATGTCAGGATGATTTCCATGCTATTTCTTACCTTATTCCCACCAGACTGTTTCTGTATAGGAAACAAATACCTATGAGCCAAAATAAACCTCTCTATATTTAAACTGCAGATATAAAATATTTTTGTGGCAGTGAGGGAAAGCAGCTATCATAGAAAATTAGTACTTGGTGCTTGGTCATGATTGTACCTGATCATGTAGTTCAGAGGCTTTTGGAGCTGGTTTATAGAAAGAGTTTGGAAATATTTAGAGAGTTAGGCTGAAGAGAGCCTAGAAAGTTGTCAGCAGAGTTTAATGGGCATCAATCTATAGAATTACAAGTATAGATTCTCATCTAATATTGATGCAATAGAAAAGTGGGTCATGTAGCAAGGTTTCATGAAAACAACAAAGATAAATATTAGGTAAGCAACTATACTTGTAATCCTATAGGTTGATGGCAGTTTGACCCATGCTGTACCCATATTGTGACTTTGCTGTATAAATAACCCCTGACAAAGGGCCTCTGTGGCCACCTAATTTAGGACCCCTCCTAGAAATCCAAGAAATACTCTTTTCTCCTTATTGTTAGACAAAATGGCCACAGGGAGGTCTGTTACTCAAAATGGTGTTCACTTCTCCTAAACAGGTCATTTCCTCTCTGGGAAGGTGGAACCAAATTCGCCACCCCACCTCGCTACTCATCCACCAATAAGTTTAAACTCTGTCATCCTGCCCAGCAATACAATCAATCCATCCTCAACGACCCCCCGCCATGCTCTCCTGCCACACAACCCTTTATAAACCTCACCCAGTTTCCCATCTCTCTCTCTCTCTCTCTCTCTCTCTCTCTCCTTTCTCTTTCTTGCCATTGTTCAAGACAGCCTAGAAGCTCTTTCCCCTAGTAAAGCCTTGCCTTGGTTGCTCCTGTTTCACCTAGATTTCTTTCACTTATTTCCAATAAAACTTTCTTAACTTCTTTCTTTGATTCGCCACTTCATTCCTTGATATTGTAGGAACACGAACTGGACACATTTGATATCTAACAGGTCAGAAGTTATATTTCTTCTATATCACTTTCAGAAAGGAATGAGGATTCTGTAAAAAATGGGCTAGATATCATGGGTGTTAAATCATGGTATAAAAACAAAATAAAACCTCATCTTCATTTTGCTTATATCCTAAGATTTTATATGAGGCTAAATTAAAAGTGATAAAATAATTAAGCTATCAGAGGAAATTTCAACACAGCTCAACATTCAGGCAGTGGCATTAGTACTGTGGCTTTTTAAATCAGGACTTACAGTGAGACTCGAGCAAAACACAAAAAAATACTTTAAAAATTTGACATTTGATCAGCAAAGAAGCCGATGCATAGTTAGAGTTAAGTAAAATTTGGTTGAAGAGGAATCGTAACCATTAAAAAGAAGCCTAGTGCTTTGAACTGGGACAACAGGAAAGGTAGAGCTTGAGCGCATCTCAGGAATTGGCCAGACCCTACCCATCACAGGCTCAAGGGCATAAAAGGGCAAACTCTTTTGAAATGCTGCTTGAAAAAGAAACTCTAGGGTTCCCTCTTTATTCAGGGCTGCCTAGGTTAAGTATATGTCTGAGTTAAGCTATCCAGACACCCAGAGGCCACCTTAGCCATGGAGAAAAAGTACCTGGTTACTGCTCATAATGACAGCAGACTTTTGCATTACCGAGTGGTACTTTTGCAGACATACAGAATGCAAGAGACGTGGATTTATGGAGGCTTCCACCAAGATTTCAAAGGAATGCCTGGGAGCCCAGACAATGTGCCTCTGAAAGGGTGATGTGTGAAGGTGTGAGTGTAAAGACAAAGATGCAGTGAGACTCCAGGAAGTCAGCAATGCCAGGAATGTGGAATGTATGCCAAGAAAAGCTGTGGGCAGAGAGCAGAACTAGCTTGAGAGAGACTATGTGGGCTGAAACTGACAAGGCCATAGGGGTGGTGCTACTCAAGCCCTTTGGAGTGCACATCTCACAACAAACTATTCCTGAAAATGGAGCTATGGGATTTAATGTTTTTGCTGGTGTGTTTTGCTCTTGCTTTGCTCCAATTCTATTCTATCTCCCTATTCTTCTGTTCTGCAAAGGGAATATATCTTGTGTCACTGTACATTGGAAACATTTAAATTTAGTTTTATTTTGACAGAGGCTCACTTCTAAGAATTAGCTATGAGTCTCAGGGGAGATTTTGGACTTTGCACTTTTGAGCAGTGATGGATGTGTTAAGACTTTGGCAACTCTTGGAGAAGGACTAAATGGATTTAGTGTAATGAGATAGAGATGATCCTTTTGGGGACTAGGAATTGAATGTTATGTTTATTATGTTAGTGTTTTGTTCATGACAGGAAAGTCATTAATTTACTCATTGAAGTATTTTCATTACAACACCTTTTAAAACTTTGTCATATAATTCTGTATGTCAGTCACCTTAGTATTGGTATCTATTGATCATACTTTTTCTTTAAGCTAAGTTTCATCCTAATTCCTGTTGTAACATACACTCTTCAGATGAAACCTGGATATTTTGGATATTATGATATGACAGTCTGAACTTTAAAATAACATATTTTTTAGCTATTTAAAAAAAACAATACTAGTAATTGTCATGCAACGTAGTAAGCATTGTATATTGCAACACTCAGACTGCTACAGTAGAAAAGTTCTTCATTACTATCAGGTGGAGGTAAAATCCCACTCACTTCAGCTTCTAATGACTATTAAGCAATAGTAGTGCCCTTTCTACTGATACTTTCATGGACAGGATTAATAGGAGTGACTTTCTAATGGCCCTATGTAGCTTCTGTTTACAGTATGAAAAAAGTAGTGTTTTTACTACTACCAGTGGTAAAAATCCTGTTTCTCCTCTATGCTTCCTTTAAATTCCCCCTCGTTTAGTGAAGGATGGCTGCCTCATAACGGGTACGTCGAGTGGAGGGTTTACACTCTTCACATAATTTCCAGTGACACAGTTGATGGTAGTGGCGATGGTACTGTGGCTTCTCAACCTTCCTCTAGAGACTAATGTCCCAGATTCTTCCTCTGATTTATGACACAATCCCCACAAAGGTTAGTGAGGTGTCCCATTACAGTCAAACAAACAAAGGTGGAGCAAAATCCAATCAAAGCCAAAGTGTCACCCTTCAGATCTTGAAATTCATAACTAGTTGGAGGTCTCCTCTTCTCATTACCTAATGTTTGTACTACATGCACTCCCCATGGCTTTCAGTTTTACTTACCTGAAAGAATATGGTAAAGCACTCTATCCTTACTTCACAGAGCACAATTTTTTTTACTTTCATTTCTAATTCAGGTACTCTTGATTTTTATGTCTTAAATTTCTAATCTTTGTTCATTTTACATGGTACTTCTATTAAAATTTACTTATTTTGAAAATTTTTCATGCTCAGTTAAATTATTTGGGTTTGTTCTCTTCTACTATAATTTTATTTTACACACTCGATTATTTTATTCAGGATTTTATTATTCTTTTGCCTGGAGTAATCTCTTACATAATTGAATTTCTCCCAAATTCTGAATCATCTAATTTTTTCTAATTCTTCTATGTGGGTGCCTTTCCCACATATTAACTTTTTATGATTTTTAAAAAGCATTTTATCCTAGAGCTCTATCTTCTATATATAAATGAATGAATCTGATATCTTTCTGTTATCTTTCCAATAACATGTTGCCAAAAATTGTTTTGAACTGTCTGTTATAGCTCACCATATAATCCCAGCACTCTGATAGGCTGAGGCAGTGAGATCAAAATTTTGATCAAAGCCTGGACAACTTAGTGACTTAGAGAGATCCTGTTTCAAAATTGAAAGTTAAAAAATGGGCTAGGAATATATCGCAGTATGAAGATCTTGGGATCAATTCCCAGAAGTACCTCAAAATTTTTTTTAATTGGAATTTTTAATTGTTTGAAATTTACCATTCTATAAAAAACATAGTACAATTGTATCCATATTCAAAATTAAGCTGTAAATTTTTAAAATCAGAATTTATTGGAAATCCCTGAAGTCAGATTCCAGTTTCCTGCCCAGTATATAACACAGGCCTGAGGAAAACAAACTAAAGGACAGAACTAATAGAGGCAGAAAGTGGGGTTCCAGAACGACCAACAGTGATGCAACTAACAATGGCATTGGTCAGTCCAAGCCCTGATTTTTATTGGTAATCAATTAGGGTAAATGTGAGCTATGTGCAAGACCAGAACTACACAGTCATGGAGTTTCTATGGAAATTAATGTAAAAAAGACTCATGAAAGGTAAGACAAAGCATTCTTGAATTAGGAACAGAATAGACAAAATACATGGTTGTAATTAGAACATTGTCCTTCTAGTAAGAAGGTTTTAGTTGTAGGAATGGAATTTGGGTGTGAGTTACATTGACCTCAGCATGCAGGCTTTGGTCAGATTCACTTCTATAAACAAGCCAGTTGTGGAGTTCTTCACAGCCTGCATTGGTGCACAATCAGTATTGAAGTCTTCCACAGGAATTGACATATATAAATTGTTAAAATGGCTGAATACATAAGAAAAATATATTATCAGCTTTAATTTTTGGTAATCTTCCTTCAAACTTTCCAAAAATGTAATTTAAAAAAGTACATAGGTCCTACAATAATTTTTTGTGATAATACAAATATATTATCCATGTTTCTAAGTGTTTATTGCTAGTTGGAAGAAAATTTCTGAGAAATGTATTTATCTTGCACTAAGCATTTTATTTTAAGATATTTAATTCTTTATACAACCTAAACTGATAGTTTAGGTTTTGTAGCTATATGTTTATATTACTCAAAATAGTGGCAATTTTTTCTCTTTCCAAACTCATTGCTTTTAGCTATTTTTCTTGTTTTATCAAAATTTAAATTCTGTCATGGTTTTCTCAAAGGTTTGTTTTCTTTTAGCAACCCTGCATTTGTAAGGAAAAGTATCTACAAATTATTCTTGAGTAGAATGATGGCTACTTTTTAAAAATCACTATCCTGTAAAATTATAGAATTCTACTAACATTTTGTAAAATTCCTAATGTGTAAAATGTAGAAGAGATATATAGATGTGATTTAGCTGACAACTGAACTATCAGGATTTGATATTAAACGCCATGTTGTACACTTTACTATAGAGACACTTTTAATATATCCTGCAGTTTATTAATAGAAACCCTCTATTAAACAATTATATCCCAATTAAACTAATTGATGGTGATGTATTCTTAGCATATACTGATAGATCTATTTATGAAAATTATAGAGTATCTTATCTATCATTGAGGCAGGGGATACCAAAAAAAGGCATAAAAATAGTTCGCAAACACATATGTGTGTTTTTAATTGGAAGTCATCTTGAGCTTATAATTAGTTTTATATTTTGCTCATAAATTGTTAGCAGCTTTGGAAACATCCATGGCATCCTGTTACTCTAGGTACCAATAGAACTTCATTTTGGTCTTCTTTTCTGTGTGGTGTGACCTAAAACAAGTCCTGTGGAGACACATCCAGCCTTGGAGGAAGAACTGCCCACTTCAGATGATTTTCTCTTGGTAAGTCAGGAACTTCATGTGTCACTAATCCAAGGTCATTTTTCTGGGTTATTTGTATTATTTTTGTTCCTTGCAGGTAGTGTAAATTTACATTTCATAGCCTCCCTTTGAGTCCCAAACCCCAATTGAGATTTTGAATTATAGAACTATTAACTTTTTTGCCCACTCAGAGGCTAAAGGAAAGATAAACTTTTTGTTATCTTCCTGGAATTCAAGCCACTATTTTTAACTATTTCTTTCACAGAGGAAAGAGCTCTGAGGATTCTCTTTACATGGAAGGCTGACTTACAGCTCACTGCCTGGAATGATCACAAGAGCTTGTTTTTTGTGCCTCTATGGCCATGGTATACAAAAGTCATAGTTATTAGAGAATAATCCCAGGCCTGATTTCCACTAAAGTTTCTCCAACAGCAATAATATTTAATCAAATTCCTTATATTTGTGTCCTATAGTGTCACTTCCAAAGGAATTTACCTTTCTTTCATGTTTTTCTCCTTTCTTTCTTAGATTCCTTGTCTCCTTCCTTTCTTCCTCCTTTTTGCTTCTTTCTTTCTTTCTTTCTTTCTTTCTTTCTTTCCTTCCTTCCTTCCTTCCTTCCTTCCTTCCTTCCTTCCTTCCTTTCTTCCTTTCTTTCCATTCTTCTTTTATTGATTCTTTTTCCTTCCTTTTTCTGTGAGCATTACTGTTTGCTGTTATTGTTATGATTGTTCAATTTTGTCCAAGAAATTGTAGCAGTGAATTTACTGTTTAGCAAATGATGACGTTTAGTCAAACCAAAATCTTCCATCCATTCTTTTCTGTATATATTTTTGTGGGTGACAATTTTGAAGACATAACTGACATTAAAAATTAATTTTTAGTTGGATTTGGAATAGTTAAAAATTACTATGATATTAACATATAAATTAGAAAAAATGTATCAGTAAGAGGTAATGGAGAAACAGAGCATGTGTTGCACTATTTATGAGAATTTTATACATAAAAAATAGGTAGCTTGATAACTGGAAAAATATTGAATGATGGTCAAACTGAATATGTAGAAGAAAATAAAAGTGGATACCTATGTTATGCAGTATAGAAAAATAAAATTTACATATATTAATTTTAGATCCCCAAATAATAGAACGAACAACTATAAGACAATCTGGATCACATGAAACTTTTAGGTGTGATTTATTTGAATAATTCTAGAAACAGAAACTATAAAAGAAATGTTAAATATTTTACAAAATACTTTTAATTGAATAGTTGAAAGGTATCACATGTACAATAAGTATAAAAATGTCGTTATTTAGAAAAATAAACACATCAAGGCCAATAAAACATATGCTTGTATATATGCAAATGAATTTATAAACAACTCATGCAAATTGCTATTATAACTAAAAACTATAAAACAAAAACAGTTAATGCATATGAGCTTTCAATGTTTAAAGGCACAAACCGAAATAACCGTACAGAAAATATAAATTCATTTGTAATCAAGATATGCAAATTAAAATAATAAAATATTACTTTTTGCCCTTCAGAACTCTAAAAAATAAAACTAAAATATTTTCTGTAGGTGAAAGTCCTCCAAAAATGTCATTATCATACAGTGCACATAGAAATATTAATCATTATAATCTTTTTGGAAGTCAAATTAGCAATATCCATTTCACTGAAAATATCTTTGTTCACTTTTGCTTAATAATCTCCATCTTGAAAATTTTAAGAATATATGAATATTTATTGTAGCCTGTCTATATTGGCAAAAAGTAAACTGGACAAATGTGACAAGTAATCATGAGGAAAATGGTTGAACAGAATGTATTATGTTTAATCAATTATTTGTTGTGAAGTTAAAAAGAAAGATAATTATACCAGTCCACTTAAAGAGACTGTGTTAGGCTGTGTTTTTTGATAAAAAATGCAAAATATAGAGGAATACATAAAATGTCATTTTGGAAAGAAAATGGCAAAAGTTCATGTCTAAGTATGTTTTTATTCATCTATATATTCTTTTATGATTGAATCTGTTCATGGAAAACATAAGTATGATGAGATTTCTAGTATGTATTGTCTATGAGAAGAGACACGGTGGATGTAGTTGATGTAGACTGGGAATGAAATAAAAGGAGGAAAACAAAGTGTGAAAAGAACTACATCATAAAAATGACTCTACTGCTGAACACCACCATATTGATTATGCCCAAAGCAGGCTGGAAGCTGTGCAGGCTGTAAAGAGTTAACCTCTCAATTGGCTCACTTTAAGAAGCTAGTCTAACTGAAGCTTACTTGACTCATAGAAGCACCTCATAAACACTGCAGTAGTGCACAGGTTAGCATGACCTTCCCAGTAAGGTCACAGGAGAGGCCAGAGAAATGGCCTGTGAAGCTGTGGGGCTCAATATGAGGTAATATAGTAGCTGAGGGCAGAGTAACTTGCATTCAAATTCCATTCTTAGGATAAAAACCTTCTTAGTTAGAAGGGAAAGGTTTTAATTACCACCCTATATTTTGTCTGTTCTGTTCCTAATTCAATAATGCTTTGTGTTTTCCTTTACAAGCCTTGCCTGCATACTATCCATAGCAACTGCATGACTGCACACCCTCACACTTAGTTCCCCTTTAGCATGTAGTTCCCCATTAACCCAATTTGATAACCAATAAAAATTAGTGGCTTGGACTGATCAAAGCCTATGGTGCTTGCTCAGCACTGGCTGACCTGGCTCCCCATTTCTCTTTTTTTTTTATAATTTTGTCTTTGAGTCTTTCTTCAGCCCTGCATCATACATTGGGCAGGAGACTGGCACCTACTGCATAGGTCTCCATTACTCTACAATATAGGACAGGTTATAGAAAACAATTATATTAATTAGATAGAGGAGGATTTTGTTCTCCCATAAATCAAGTATAAAGTAAGTGTGTACAAATGTCTGGTGGATTGTTCTTTTCTACTACATAATTCACAGATTTGGGATAGTAGAGTAATTTTCCCATCCTCTAATTGTGGCTTTCACTGATAACTTTGAAATAATTCCTATCATTTTATTATTTTGCAATGTATGTTTAGGGGCAAAAAAGAGAGAAGACCTTACAGTTTCATTATAAAATATGATTTCAAATTGATATTAGTATTAATTTGCATTCCACTGGCTAAAATATAACCTCATTTATTTGCAAGAAATTTACACAGTAACTTGTGGTTGTTAAGTACTTAGACAAATTCAGAAATTCTGTTACTACATTTTCTTTAAAATGCCAAAGGAGAGATGGAATTGGGGAAAAATTAGCACTAAATTCACTCAGCATGTATGGTTTCATCACATTTGTTTTCAGATACAGAAGTTTAGTGTGTATTATTAATGTGTGTATGTGTATACATTTCTATGGATGTATACTCCAATAAAAATGTATGGCCTTCAGCTAATTTTAAAACTCAAACACTTTGGACAAAGCAATTCTGCTTCAATCAATTTATTTTGTAAATGTAACAAATAGTTTTAAAAGGACAAAATACAAGGTACAAGTTTGTTTATTATAATGGTGAATACCAACAATTGGGAAATGATTTAATCAATTTTGGTATATTGTTACATGAAATTCCTGAAGAACTGTCCAAAGTATAGCTAATCATCAATTTCAGTGAGTACATTTCAGAGTAGTATTTATTGGCCAGGAACCCAGTTCTATTATATTCTTATCTCCAGCATTGTCAGGAACTTCTTTCAGTGGGCTGAAATTTATTTTTCTATTTAGTTTGTGTTTGCAATATGTAATGATTACACTCATTGTGGGGAATTGGTACCTGTACAGAAGGGATCTTAACTCTTGCTTTTTATCCTTATCCTTTCCCCACCTCTCCTTAATTTCTTGATTTCCTTTCCTTTTGCAAAAGATTTATTACCTTGTTTTGTATTATCTTTTATTTTGCTCTATAGTTTATTTATATTGAGTTTATTATATAAGATAAATGATATGATAAACTTGTATGTAGATAACATATCTACATACTTATGGAAACTTAGGGTAGACTGAACTGAATGAGATAAAACTTTTACCTTATAGAAATAACGTTCAGTTGTACTTGTAATTTTCTCTATATATATTATATAATTTGCAAATAGTGATAATTTGACATCTTCCTTTCCAATGTGAATGAATAACATTTTTTTCTTTTGCCTGATTGCTCTGGCTAGGATTTCCAGGACTTTGTTGGATAAATGTGGTGAAAGCAAGCATACTTATCTTATTTCAGATCATGGAGAGAAAACTTGCTTTGTACCCATTCTATATGATGTTAGCCAACCATTATATATAATATTCATAATTCTGTAGGACATTCCTGGTGTACTGAACTTACCAAGAGTTGTTTCTAAATGAAGAAGGGATATTAAATTTTATGAAATGCTATGTATATACATATTGGAATGATAACATAGGTTTTTGTCCTTCATTCTGTAGATGTGGTCAAAGTAAATAATGTTTTTGATGTATATTTGGATTTTTTCAACCTATATTTTGTTGTTATTCACATTTAAGTTCATCAGGAATTTTGCCCTGGATGTATGTACCTATGTATGTAGGTCTGTATGTCTTCATAAGATTTTGTATTAGCTAACACTGACGCTGTAAGATGAGCTTGGAAGAATTCCTTCCTCTTCAATTTCTTGAGAACTTGACAAAAGTTAGCATTAGTTTTTTAAACATTTGGTAGAATTCAGCAATGAATACATTTGGTCCTGGATTTTTTTTTAACAGGAGATTTTTTACTATTGATTTGATTTTGTTGCTCATTAGTATTTTGTCCCAGTTTCTTACTTCATCATGATTCAATCTTGGTCAGGTGTGTGTGTTGAGAAATGTACTTATATCTTCTAGGTTATAAAACTTGTTGACATTTAGTTGTTCATAATAGTCTTTTATGATCCTTTGTATTTTGGAGGTGGAAGCTACAATGTTTCTTTTCTTCATGATTTTATTCATACGTCTTCTCTTTTCCTTAGCTTAGTTATGATTTATCAATTTTATCTTTTCAAAATCATAGCTCTTTGATTTTCAGTCTTTTGTAGTTTTAAAGTCTCTGAGTTTCATTACTTTTTCCTCTTCTAATATTGGCTTTGGTTTGTTCTTATTTTTCAAATGCCTTTGAGTATATGAATAGGTCATTTATTTGAGATCTTCCTACTTGTATTTATTATTATTTGTTTATTTATTTATTTATTGGTACCCAAGATCAAACTCAGGACCTTGCACTTGCTGGGCAGGAATGGTGCCACTAAGCTAAATCCTCAGCCCTCTTTCTACTTTTAAAAATGGGCATTGGATGTTATAAATTTCTCTCATAGGATTTATTTTGCTGTATCCTATGTTGATATATTGTGCTTCTATTATCATATGTATTAAGAAACTTTAAAATTTTCTTCAAAATTCCTTCATGGAGTCATTAGTTGTGCAGCAATATATTGTTTAATTTCCATGTATTCGAATTTTTTCTAAAGTACTCCTTGATATTGATTTCTAATATTTTCCATTGTAGTTAGAAAAGAACTTAACATGATTTCAAGCAATTCTAAAGTTGTTGAGATTTGTTTTGTGGCCTACATGTGATTTATACTAAGGAACCTTCCATGGTCTCTCTCAAAAGAAAATATATTCTGTAGCTGTTGGATGGAATATTCTACAGATATCTATTAGATCTGTTTCAGGGTGCAGTTTAACTCTGTTTTCTTTATTAATATTCTGTTTACATTATCTGTCCATTATTGAAGGTGGGGTGATAAAGTCCCTAAAATTTTGTATTGGAGTCTGCTTCCCTTTAAGCCTATTAACATTTGCTTTTTATATTCATATGCTCTAATAACACAATCTCTATTTTCTCTCGGAGAATCAACCTCTTATCATTATATAATGATTTTTCTTATCTCTTTTTACTGCTTTTCATTCAAATTTTAGTATTTTCTGATATAAGTGTAAATATTCCTGGTTTCCTTTGTACTCCATTTACTTTTCTATCCCTTCAACTTTGTATGTGCTTTCAGAAGGAGTCTCTTGAAAGCAGCATATAGTTTAGGTTCATTATTTTAATCTATTTTTTCACTTTATGTTATTTAATTGTAGAATTTAATCCATTATATTTGCAAAGATAATTATTGGTAGGTAAGGTCTTACTATTGCCATTTTCTTATTTTGTTGTGTGTTTTGTAATTTCTTTTTACTTGTACTACAATCATCATTTCTAGTTAGGTGATTTTCTCAATACTATGCTTTGATTTCCAATTTATTATTTTTGGTGTATTTATTATAATTTTTTTTGCTTTCTAGTTACTAGGAGGCTCAACAAAAATATCATATAATAATAACAAGCTATTTTGAACTGATAGCAACTTATCTTTGATAGTAAAGATAAACAAGAAAGAAAAAAAATTTTAAAATACACTTGCATTTCATTCTTCCGTACATTTTGAATTTTTGCTACTCAATTTTCTATCTTTTTATATTGCTTATCTCTTAAGCTATTAATATTATTATTTTAAATATATTTCTTCTTGTTCTTCATACTGAAGATATAAATAGTTTACATATCATTTTTGAGTGATTATAACATTCTCCAAATATTTAAATAATACTCTTATCAGTGAGTTTTATACCATGCAAGTTTTCTTTCTGTTTGTTAATGTCTCTTTATTATGGTTTTAGCAATTCTTTTAGCATTTCTTGTTAGACAGGACTGGTGATGGTAAAAATTCTGTCAACCTTTCTTCATCTGGAAAGTTTTGGGTTTTTTTTTTTTATTCCCCTTTCATTTCTGAAGGATAGCTTTATTTTGGTGCTCTATTCTTGGTTCAGACTTCTGTCTTCTTTACTCTATGTTGAAACCCATTTCCTCCTTACATATAAGGTTTCTGTTGAGAAGTCAACTGTCAGGTGAAGGGAAGCACCTTTATGAGTTGCCTTTTTTTTCTCTTGTTTTCAGATTCTTTCTTCATCCTTAACCTTAGAAAGCTTGATTACAATAAGTCTTGGGGTAGATCTGGTTTAGTTAAATCTGACTACTGACCTTTGATTTTGTACCTAGCTATTTGTATCCTGTTCTTACATCTTTGAACATTAAGTTTGAGCCCCTTTGGCATTCTCATATTTCTCTTGAACCTGAAACACATAAATATTTGCTTTTAAATGCTGCCACATAATTCCCATATGCTTTGTTCATTTTTTTTCTTTCTTTTTGTTCCTCTAATTACATATTTTATAATACTCTATCTTCAAACTCAATGATTCTTCTACTTGATTGATTCTGCTATTCATCTTTGTATTACATTTTTAATTTCATTTATTGTACTTTTAACTCTGGGATGTTAAGAATTATTTCAATCATCTGTTAATTTTTTTGATAAATTAATGACTTTTTTCTTGAAAATTATTGATTTTTCTTAAAACAGCTATTTTGAGTTGTCTGAGAGTTCACACATACAGTTTGTTTTATGGTCAATTTCGCATACTTTTTCTATTATGTAAGGTCCTTGTTCCTGAGTATTCTGGATACTTGTTGATATACAATGACTTATCCACGTTGAAGGATACTTATCCTGATCTTCATAATCTAGCTTTATTTCTTCCTATGCTTTGCAAAATCCAAAGTAGGCTGTTTATTATGTTCTCTGAGACTGTAGTCACTATCACTATTTTAGTGATGGATGATGCTGCATATCCATCTTTGCTGTAGGTCCATACTTGGTTAGTAGTAACTATTTTAGCACAAGAGTTTGTCTCAAGCCAGGTTTGAAGCTAATTCACTGTTATTGTACTGTTCAGGTAGGACAGTGAAAGTATGTATAAAGGCCAGTCTGTCCTTTCTGGGTCTATCAGCCCCAGATTCTTTGTTCATAGTCAAAGTTCTGTTGTCAATTCTGGTGGAATTCTATTTAGTCCAGGGCTTTACTGTGGATGGTTTAGGCCTTGGTTCTAAAGCAATGACTTGTACCTATCTCCCTATCTTCCCGTAGTGGGCAGTGACTAAACATGGGATGACATAAATAGCCTCATAGCTAATTTAGCCACCTCAGGCTGAACCACACCTAATGCTCATAGTTTGCTGAGATCAATGCAGTAAGACCAAGGCCCATTGTGTTAGGACCTTCTTGTTGTTATGGCTTGTTTATGTGCAGAGACTGCTGCCACTGAACTGGGATGGTATGGGCAGAACAAAAGTCCATCACACCAGGGTCATATAACTCCATCTGATGCCAGGATAGGTTCAGAGGTTTTGCTAGTGAGTACCAGCTTGGGAGCAGGTGACACTGAGTATTGCCCTAGGTTGGATTTCATCACGGTGGGCCTAGTAAGGGCTTTCAAGCATGAATCCTATTCTTATATATCTCCTACTCCTATCCCCCAACTCCAATGATAAAGTATTTCTGCAACTGTATTGCCTGAGGTCTGAGGAGGCATAGTAAGGTAGTTCTTTGGCCCTCAAGGTTGATGCTAAGCTGTGTCACAACTGACACTTATGACCAAAAGGACAAGTATAATTTGAAGGACATACTGCCTCAAGGATATCGCTAGTGGTGGGAAGGGCTGAGATACAAATTTGTTCCATTGATGTAGTAGGTTTTTAACCGGACCCATATTGGATCCAGAGGCTCTGCCCATGGGTTCTAGCCTAGCAGCAGGTATCAGAAGGATCAGCCATTACTGGGTTTCCCCATGGTAGTTCTGGTGTTGGACTCCAAGCCAAAGTCCTGCACTAATTCTAGTTCTCTCCCCAAATGTAAGGATATTTCTTGATAATACAACAATGTAAATCTGAGTTTAGTTTGTATATTTTTCAGATTTTAAATTGCTAAGATATCCCAAATACTACTTTATCCTAAAAAGGTGTGAAGTTGAGACATTTGTAGGAAAATGGATGAACCTTGAGACCATAATGTTACGTGAAATAAATCAGAGACACAAGCTTAAATACAGCATGGTTTCTCTTCTATGAGAACTCCAAATTATCAATAAAGAGCAAAATAAAAGATAGATAATAGGAAATAAGGAAATAGAACTTTTGCAAAAGGAAAAGTGGGCAGAAGATTTAGGGAAGGAGGAGAGAGAGGAGGGGAAGAGGATGAAAAGAATGAAGATGCTTTGTATATATGTACCTACTCCCTGTGAAGGATATAATTATTATATACTAAAAACAAGTAGTAATAAAAAATAGAAATTGAAAAAAATGCCAAATAAATCACATGATTCCATCCACAGGCCTTCATGAAAAATTAAATTCAATCCCAGGTGGGTTTGATAGGGCAATGTTTAGGAAGAATTTTGTGAAAAAATATGAATTTTTTATTATATTGGGTATTCTGGTTCGAGCTAGTTCATAAAGAGGTATATATAACAAATTGCTTGAGACTGTTACATAATTTTCTTTGAGTAATTGGTTTTTTCATATGTAGTTATTTTTTCTTATAGAAAGATAGGGTATAGTGCTGTTTTTCTGAACTCCATTTACTGAAAACAAATGCTTAAATTTACTGCCCACTCTGATAAATTCTTCTACAATGAAGACTGGATGAAAAATCTAATTTATATCTAGGATAAGCATTTATGTGTCTAGTAACACAGTCTCTGTCATCTTTCCAGATCATAAAGATCATCCAATTTTCTATAGCTTCAGGGTCTCTTTAGTTAATAAATATTTGGTCAAATTTGAGGCTTAAATGCAGCAATTCTGTTTTACTTCAATTAGTCTTGCCTTTCTAACTTTGCTTACATATTCAGTGATCCAAATTTTTTCTTCATGTTTATATTAAAAGCTTTCAATATTATTAATTATTTTGAATGTTATTTTTATTAATGATTTCAATAATTTTGTGGTATAAAGAAAGTATAGATAAAAGAAATGAAATACCCAAAACATTGGTAATGTATGTTTTCATGGTATAAATAAGTTAATGATATTTCATTAAATTTTAAATTTTATAATTTTAATTTATTATAATGAAATAATAAATCCCAAGTGTGCATAAATATTAAATTTTACCATGCAACACACATGTATATACAAAATTTTAACAAAGGCACAAAAAATTATGACTGTTATGAGCTACCTGGATTTTCAGGCTGGTATCACACATGTTTGCATGCAAGGGGTCATCAAAATATTCACTAGATGTTTAAATAAAAGAAGTTTATTACAATAAAAGACACATTGCCATTAATCTCCCTCAATATACTCCCCCTTACTTTGAACACAGTTATCTCATCATTCTTGCCGTCTTCTGAAGGAGTTCTGGAAGTTCCTTTGGATGTCTTTACATGGTGTGATTAAAAATACAGTGAATGCTACTTCTGAATACCATCCAAAGGAAAGATAGCCTCATAAAAGCTTTAAGTTGTGTCATCCTCCTCCTTATTCACTGGATATATCACTGTGTAACTTCTTTTGGCTTTTCCTCAGTGTCAAAATGCTGATGAAAGATAAATGTTTTGAATGGATTCACGACATTGAGCCAAACATAACAGAACAACTAGAGACACCCATGAATGAGGAATTCAAGAACTGCTTCAGAAAATGGCAAGAGTGATGGGATAAATGTGTTCAGAGGAAAGTGGAGTATTCTGGGGAGGATTAATGGTAATGTGTCTTTTACTGTATTAAAAGTTTTAAAGTTTAAACACATCATATTTTCTGTTTTCACTTCATGCATCAAAACTCATCAAATGATATACATTATGTATGTACAGTTCTTTGCATATTAATTATAGTATAATAGAGCTGTAAAAATTACCCATTGAAAATACTAAATAGATATCCTAAGTAGAACACATAGAATATGAAGGATAAGGCTAATATAAAATGTGCAACTTTTTCTAGCCTCAGATGTCTAAAGATTTGTTCCTTGGTCCATTTCTCTCTGCAACACTAACTCAAAGAAATTAAAGAAGACCACTAGATCCAAGATAATTGAGACTACAAATAGCATCAATCTACACTTCATAACAATTAACTAGTACTAATAAAAATGTAGCTTTACCAGAGAATAGAAATTTTAACATAAGGTTTGGAATATTGCACATAGTAAAAAAAAAAAAAAAAAGGATAATATTTTGCCTTTCTTTGTGTTAGTTTAATTAAAATTGAAATCCAAGATATAATTTAAACATGTGAAATTGGCCGGGGATTTAGCTCATTGGTTTTGCCACCTGTGGCGCAAGTGGAAGGACCTGAGTTCGATCCCCGGTACCAATAAATAAATAAATAAATATGTGAAATTGAGAATTCTGATTGTACAGCTAACAAGCTGTTAATATTTTAACTTTCACTAATGTGATTTGATATGGAATCAAACAAAAAAGAAAGATGATATATTTGGATTATCAAACTATAAAACAGATTTCTTATTCATTTGAATTTCCAAGATTATTGTTTCCAATTGGAAAAATGTACATATGTGTTTATATAAGTATATGTTTGTATATGTGGGTAATATAATTCAATTTATAAGATAGATTCATTATTATAGATGTCTTTAAAAACTGTAATGGGCACAAGATCATTACTGTCCAACCTGAATGCATTCAATATTTCTGTAACTTCTTACTCTAAAGCTATTCTATTATTTAAAGAAAAGTAGTATTTTTAAAAAAGCAAACTTCAAGATAACAAAGTTGTATGTTATATAGACAGTAACATTGAATCACAAAATTTAGATTGAAACAAAGGACAAATCTGTTAATAAAATTGTTAAAAGCCAAGTTCTTCTTTGAAAAAAAGTAAAATTGTTAGGGCTCTCTTGCATAAACTTAGAATTAAAGTCCATTAAGAGAGTACTCTGTATTAGATATTTTGGAATTCTGCTTTAGTAAATGAATTATTGACTAGGTTATTATTGACTTTGTTGTGTGTTTGAAGTTTAGCATAGTTAAATATAGATAGTGATTGTTTTTACTTTCCCCATTAACTTTATTGGTACATTTTAGGTATAAAATACAGTTACATTCATCATTGGGATCTTGTACCATTACATGAGTCTCTTGGTTCTTATTTTTTTCCCCTTCCATTGCCCTCCCTTCACACCTTCCACCCTTCCCTATTTGTAAAGACCTTGTTTCCATTTTTTTCCTTTTCTCATATTTTTCCTTTCCCTTTTTTCCCTTCCCCTACCCCTCACAATTACCCTGCTCTTTTAGACCTTTTCTTCCTGTTACACAATATCAGTTATACATTTTAAAAATTACAATATTAAGATCTAGGAGACATTACCACAGATTTTACAGAATTTAAAAGGATATAGAAAGCATATTACAAAAATCTGTTTTGAAATAAATTTGACAACTTCTAAGAAGTACCTTGGAAGACAAATTAATGAAACTAACTCTGGAGGAAATATAAAATTTGAATAGCACCTATTAAAGAAAGTATATTTCTAGCTTGAAAACCTACCTATATGACAACAGCAGGCTCATAAACATTTTAACTGATAAATTATATCAAACAATTAAAGCAGAAAAAAGGAACACTTCTCCCCTAATTTTAGGAACTCAACATTGTGCTAATCTTAAAACCAGATAAAGATAATAGAAGAAAAATGTATGAACATAGATAGAAATTTGTTTAACAAAACAAACTATTAGAAGTCAGATCTGGCAGGATGTAGAAAGTGGTTTTGTTATAGGGATGGCAGTGTTGGTTCAGCATTGGAAGATCCACCCCCAAAAGTCATCATTTAAACAGAGGAAAGAAAAAAGCCATATGATCCTGTCACTAGTTGGAGAAAAAGTATTGGACTAAATTCTACAGCTGTTCATGGTAAAAGCTATCAGGAGACTAGAAGTAGAACAGAAACTTCTCAACAGATTAAAGACATGTACTCCATACTTCCAGCGAGAACGCCTTCTATGAATGGAGAAGATGCAATGCTTTCTCCTTAAGGTGGGGAACAAGGGCAGATATGCTTTATCTCTTTATCTCTCCATTAAACTTTGAAACCTAGGCCCAATCAAAATAGTCTGGCAATAAAATGACACAACTAGGATAGGATTGGCACAGCAGAAGCAAAATCTTTATATGTAGATGAAATGATCATCTACAGAGAAAATACTAAGAAATCTCTAGGAGCCCCTAGAACTTGTATTTGAATTTAGCAGGATTAGAAAACACAAGGTATATATAAAAGTTCAGGTCTATGTATAATTGCTATAAATGAAGAATTGGATATTGAAATTTAAAACTTATGTAGGAGTACAAAGCACCTAGAAAAGTTAAAAAAAAACAAAAACAGTGTTGGAAGACATTTAATACCTAATTTTAAGACTTCTTCTAAAGCTACAGTAATCAAGGCAGTGTTCGTATAAGGAAAGATATATAGATCATTGGAATAAAACAGAGAATCTAGAAATAGAACCACACATATATGGTCCACTGAGTTTTGAAACATTATTTAACATTAGCATTTTATAGAATATAAACTCAATTCAAGAGCCGAGGAAGAGATAGTGTTTTCAGCAAATGGCACTAAAATATCTGGTATCCAAATATAAAAAAATTAATCAGAACTCTTTTTTTCCATACATGAAAATAACTTGAAGGGATCTATGAACCTAAATAAGAAAGCCTAAAAGTATAAAACTTTAAAAAGAAATTATAAGGGAAAATATTTATGAATTCAGGGCAGGCAAGAACTATCTAGGATACAAAAAACATGATGTACAAAAGAAAAAAAATGATAAATGAGATTCCATCAAACTTTAGAACTTTAAAGGACATCATTAAAATGAAAAGTAGTCCTTAAACAGACCATATTTACAATGCATATAACCTATGACCAGAATATATAAAGAATTCTTAGAGCTCATTAATAGACAACCCAATTAAAATGTAGACATAAGAAGATGATAAATAGCCAGTATAGCACAAGGAATGGTGTGCAACTCTAGAATTAGAAAAATACTAATCAGTACAATAATAAGATTGAATTATACACTCATTAGGGAGATGAAGTTAAAAGTTTTAAAAGCCTTGTCATGACTTTTTCTTTTTGTTGGATTCTTCCCCTTTGTGTTTAATTTGTCATGCCCAATGGATTCATTCTGCTGGGTTTTTTGGGATTGTGATCCTCATTTTCTTTTCCTAGGGTATTGTCTGAAATTTTTTGGAGTACCAGTTTGGTATTCATGAAGTTCCTGAAGTGTTCTTTATCATGAGAGTATCTTATTTCTCCATCAATTTTGAAAGATAGTTTTGCAGGGTACATCAATCTGGGTTGGAGGCTGTTTTCCTTTAGGGCTTGAAATACATCACTCCAAACTCTTCTTGCCTTGAGGGTTTGCGTTGAGAAGTCTGAGAAGTGATTCTGATGGGCTTTCCTTTGTATGTGATTTGTTTCTTTTCTCTCACTGCTTGTAGAATTTTGTTCTTCTGTTGGATTTCTGGAATCCTAACTATTATATGCCTATGTGTATATTTTTTTTGATCAAGGCTATTTGGAGTCCTATATGCCTCACTTATCTGTATGTCAAGTTCTTTTCCCCTCCTTGGGAAGTTTTCTGCCATCACTTCTGTGAACAGTTTTTTTATATCATCCGCACTCTCTCGTCTTTCTTCATTGACTCCAATCAGTCTTATGGTATTCTTCTTTGCATTGTCTAGCAGCTGCTGGATTGATTTCTCATGTTTCCTTACAATTTTAAAGTAATTTTTCTTTTCCTCCTCACTAATTGCAATCTTATCTTCTATAAGTGAAATTCTATCCTCACATTGGTTCATTCTACTGCGCAGACTTTCAATGGAGTTTTTAATCTCTTGGAAATCTGTTTGTACATGTTTTATGGATTCCATTTGTTTCCTATGTTGGGATTCTATCATGTTCCTCAGGTTCTCTATTTTTTTATCTGTGTCCTCTCTAGATTTATTAATCATGTCTTGCACCATGAGCAAAATCTTTGCTGTTACCTGAGTAACTATTTCTGATTTCATTTTTCCCAGATCCTCTTTTGTTGCCAGTTCAGAGAGTTCAGGTGGTTGAGTATCAGATTGTTCCATCTCGTTTCCCTTTGCGGTTGCTGTAGGTATCCGGATGTATGTTTTTGAGGCTTGTTTATGTGCCTTCTCATTTCCACGGGGCGGAGGGGGGCGGTGCTTCTGGAGCCCACACAGCTCAGCTTCTCTGCCCTAGGAGCTTGAGATAGCAGCAGGGAAACTTCCTTCCAGGTTCTGATCCCAGCTCAGCTTCTGTACCCTAGGAGCTTGGGATGGTGGTGAGGGAGCTTCCTTCTGGGTGCTGGGACTGGCTGAGCTTCTCTGCCCTTGGAGCCTGGAATGGAGGTGGGGAGCTTCTTTCTGGATGCTGGGACCAACTGAGCTTCTCTGCCCTAGGAGTCTGGATGGAGGCGTGGAGCTTCCTTCTGGGTGCTGGGATGGGATGAGCTTCTCTGCCCCAATAGTGATTGTTTAATATTTTTATTGTGAAATTAAAACTTAAAGAAAAATTTATTTATATTTGTAATTTAGAGGAAAAAAGTAAAATGAAACCTTAGTAAAGAAGGTTAAACAAAGTGCAAATAAATATGTGAAAAGATATGGCACATCACTTATCAGTAAGACAATGCAAGATAGAATGAGATCCTTCTACACACATATTAAAATGGTCAAAATCCGTAACACTGACAATCCCAAATGCTGTTGAAAATGTAGAACTACAAGAACTCTTATCCAATGTTACCTAGAAAGAAAATTAAAACATGCTCTTCCCATACAATTTTAAGAAATCATGCTCTTCATGTAAGTTCTTGAAGAAGCTAAATACCTATGGGCACATAAAACCTGCACCCAGATGTTTAAAGTGGCTTTATTCATAATTTCCCAAATTTAGAAGTAACTGACATATCCTTCAGTGGATGAATAGATAAATTGTGATATGCCCTGACAAGGGAATACTATTCAACTCTAGTAAGAAATGAACAGTTGGCCAGGTGTGGTGGTGAAAGCCTGTAATCCCAGCACTCGGAAGGCTGAGGCAGGAGGATCATAGTGAGTTCAAGGCCATCCTGGGCTACCCAGTGAGTTCAGGGCCAGGCTGCACTACAAAGGGAAACCCTGCCTCAAAAAAACCAAAAAAAAAAAAAGAAAAAAAGAAATGAACTGTCAACCCATGAAAAGATTCGGAGGAACCTTAAATACCACTAATAAGTGGAAGAAGTCAATCTCAAAATGCTACATACTGTATTATTTCAATGATATGATATTCTGGAATAAAAAATTTATGGAAATGACAGAGTATTGGGTTCTAGTGTTTAAGAGATAGGAATAAATAGGCGTAGAACAAAGAATTTTTAGGGCAATGGAACTGCTCTTTATGACGTTATGGTGATGGAAAACTATCTTTTTTTAATTCCAGAGAATGTATGACACAAGTAGTGAAACCTAATATAAACTCTGGTCTTGACTGAAATGAAATGAATAGGTTCAATACTTATATGTGCCTCTCTGGTTGGCAATGTTGATAATGATAGAGGCTACATGCTTGTGTTGGGCTGGAACATGTATGGGAAAATCATGTATTTTCATCTGAATTTTGCTGTGAACTGAAAACTTTTAATACAAATCATTAAACATCAACTACAAACCAATAATCTAGGCAAATGTTTTATAGGAGAAAAAAATGGGATCAGAAATCAAGGGGTTTTGCTATAAAATGAATATGAATTAAGTGAACTGAGGAAATTAAAATGTTTTTGCCAATTTACCTTAAATGGTATTTTTTAACAAGCCAAGACATGAAATATAAAGAGTACGTATTTCAAACAATATTCTTCCTGATGAGAGCCTGCTATTTGGATTCTAATTTATTCCACTGGAAAATAGCTGCAAGGTAAGTTAATTTCCATGCTAATCCAAAATTGGCAGGTTCCTTTACTTTTAAATCAGAGTTGACAAGAAAGCTAAATCAGAGCTTCAATTATAACACATTTTACTATATATAAAATCTCTGACATATGAATGGAAATAGAGCTCATATATTTTGGTTACTAAGGTATTGTGATATAAACCATTTTTAATAGCTACAAATATTTTTGATGTTCTTAACAAAAATGGAAATGTAGGTAGTATATTAAAATTAAAGTAGAAGTAATTATCTTTTGGAAGGATGGTACATATATATGTTTCTTGGATTTGTTGTTTGAGGCATTGGGAATATATATTTAAATTCTTAGCCTCATGTTGGCTGTACAGATTCTATTCTAACAGATGTGCCATTTATTTTAAGTGGATTTGGAGAACAAAACAATAGAGAAAGGTTGAACTCTGTTGAAGACTGTCTTGGTCAGCTTTCTCCACACTGGGACAAAATATCTGAAAATTGCAACTTAAAGGAGAGGTTTATATTGTCTCAGAATTTCAGACATAAGAGACAAACAACATGGTATAAAGACATGGCAGAGGAAAGTTACTCAACTCATGGTTTCTAGGAAGCAGACAGCAGGGAAAAACCAGAGAGGAAGGGGCTACTGCCTAGATCTAGTCACAAGTCATGCTTCTCCCATGTCCTTTTTCCTCCATCCAGGCCTCATCTCTTAACAAAGCATTCAAGTTCAAAATCATCAGTGGGTTGATCACTGATGAAGTCAGTACACTCACAATCCATCCACTCTCCAAGAGTCTCTGAATCCAGGCAAGTTGAAAATCTAGCTTAATTGTCACAGGCCCAGGGATTTAGCTCAGTGATGCCGCCATTTGCCTCACAAGCTCAAGGTCCCGAGTTTGATCCCCGGTCCAAAAAAAGAAAAGATTAACTGTCACAAAGATGAACCTTCCTCTGAAGAAATAGGAAGACCTCCTTCAAACTAATGTAACAAAGTGTTTCAACTGAGTTTTATTTTAGACTAGAGTTCACCACATGCACTGTGTATTTCCTTGGATTACCTTACAAGGAGTGAGAGTGGGTTTGGAAACATTGTGAATGTGAATATTACAGTGGAGATATACCAGTTTGTATTGTACTTATTATTTTTATATTATGATGTCCTGATATCTTAATACAATAACCCCTTGTGGCTGAAGAGAACCTGCGGTTCCTGGAAATAGCCAATTCTTACAAGTGGCAAAGTACTTGGTTCTGAGCATAATTATCATACTTGAACTCATCAGTCTGGAGCCATGCCTCTTATGTCCGAGGTTTTATTAAAGCTCTATTCTTAGTCATCTCAGATCTAGGTAGCAGGCACCTATAGAGCACCCTTGCTCTGCTTCGCTATTCCTGGAAGAATCATGTCTGTCCTAAGACAGTAACTTTGAGTTCCAGTAAGAGATGGATTTGCACTGTATTGCATAGCACAGTATTAATAAAGGCTCTTATCAGACTCTAAATCATATAACACTGCCCTCTTGTTGCACTGTTCCACACACCAGGAATCCCAGGTGATGAGGTCAATTTTAGCTCAGAACAGCAGGATGGCATTTTCACCTGATGAATTAACATGCTATCTTTACAACAAAGCAGAAACAGCCAAAAGTAACTGAAGGGACTGAAAGGGATTATAAAGTTTTTCTGCTGTAAAATGAGAACCAAGAACTATTTCATATTAATATAGCCTCTTTTGCAACTTCACTTATGGAGATTAAGTCTTCAAGCTTCCCTTCTCTAATTGGCAAATTTCTAAAGGAACTAGAGATGAGTCTAAAAAATTGTCCTGCCTTTTCAGATTTTGCATTTATGATGTTTTGGATTTCACAGTCCAAAATTTAACTTCTGATCTTCTGCCTCAAATCTGTCTATTTAATATTCTAATCTTTATTTTATTTTTAAATCTGAAAACATTTTTATTACCTTCAAATTTCTGACATTCAAGTATAAGCAATTATTTGTGATATTTTGATTCATTCATATTAATCTTTATATGACTAAAAACCACTTTTCTCTCTGATTTTTGGGGTCCAGACTAACATCTAATTTAACAACTGGTCCTTCCATTACAGATTTTGACCATACCTACATTTCATGACAGGAGCTTGATCTAGTGCAAGCTATATTTTAAACACAATACTTAAGACACAGTAGATTTTCAATACATGGTCATTAAATAAATTAGCAAGTTTAACAATACATTTCCACAATCTTTTTGCTGTACAAAGAGAAACATCAATTTTTACTCTAGGATTCATGAAATATTTTGGAAAAAAATAGGTTAGATGGCTCTGGAAAATTATGTTAGCTATCTAAAATTCCTATCACCTGCACAAAACTTTCCTGGCTGCACTCATCCATAATAATCTCTTCCCTTCCTGTCCACTTGGAGCATGCTACTATAGGAGTATAATCCAAATAGTTTCATATATTAATTTTTTTTTGCTTAAATTCTTTTATTGGTACATTTTTGGTATACAATACATTTACATTTATCATTGGGTGCTTGTACCTGTACATGACATATCTTGGTTCTTATTTTTTCCCCATTACCTGTGTGCCCTTCACTCCTCCACCCTTCCCTATTTACATACTTCATTTCCATTTTTTTCTTTTCTCATAATTTTTCCTTTCCATTCTTTCTTTTCCCCATCTCCTCCCACCACCCCAACCTCTTTGGACCTTTTCCTATTTCAAAGTATCAATTATTAGTTATTAATCCTATTAATTCTTACTTACACTTTCAGTTTCTCACACTAGAGAAATTATTTGGTATTTACACATGTATGTTTTATTTATTTCACTTAAGAATATGGCCTCAATATGAATCCAGTTAGCTATAAATGACTCTAGTTTCTCATTCTTTATGGCTGAGTAGTACTCCATTTTATAAAAAAACCACGTCTTCTTTATCCAGTTTCCAGTTGATGGGCACTTGGGCTGTTTCCAAGCTTTAGCTATTACAAACTGTGCTGCTATGAACATGGGTGCACATATATCTCTGTGGTATGATTCTTTTAATTCTTTTGGGAAAATACCCAGCAGGGGAATAGCTGGGTCAAATGGGACCTGTAGTCCTAGTTCTTTGCGGTATCTTCACACTGATTTCCATAGTGGTTGCACCAGTTTGCACTCCCACCAACAATGGAGAAGGGTTCCTTTCTCTCCACACCCCCACCAGCATTTGTTATTGGTTGATTTCTTGATAGCAGCCACTCTTTCTGGGGTGAAGTGGAATCTTGATTTTAAAATGTCAACTGAAGCCTCCAAGGCCTGCAGACAAAACAGCTTGTAGTCATTTTTGTCCCCATGCCTCCAAATTCCATATTCATTCCATTCCGTCAGAAGTAATATATCCAGAGTCTATTAATTTTTCAGTAGACCAGAGTTATCTAATGGAAATACAGTGAAAGCCCTGCATGTAGCATGAAATTTTCAGGTAGCTACATTAAAAAGGGAGATAAAAGGAAGATTAAAAAGGAGATAACATAAGTTATTTCCACAATAGATTTTATTTAACTCAAAGTATTCAAAATGTAATTTCAGCACGCACTTACTTTAAAAATTTTAAATGTTTTTCCCTTTTTCATATAAGTCTTTAAAATCTGGTGTGAATTTTACACAGAGAGACAATTTCAATTAGGATTTGCCACATTTCATGTGCTCAATAGTAATATATGTCTAAGAATTCCATACTGCAACAGAGCTCTAAATGGTAATTTCCTAAGTTCTCCTTTTGCCTTTCCCTCTTACATTTTATTCTTACTCAAGATACTAGTAGGACTCCTTATTAACTCTTTCAAATATTTAAACCAGGTCTTTATAATACATGACCATGTCATACGACTCCTCTCCTCAAAAGTCTTCAATAGCTTATGATTTCATCCAGAATTAAACAGGACTAGAAATATTTATAAGACCCTCACTCACTGTACTGCTACCAAGTCTTTGACCCCATCTCTTGTTTATTTCATTCACTCTTGGTAGCTTTTCTCCAGACACACATTTGTTCTTTACTCTGCTTCAAAGAAAACTGGAATGGCCACATGTCAGTGTTTGCGCCCTTGCCCTTCTTTCTGGATGAAAATGTCTTTCCCCAGATTTCAGGTATCAATATAATTTTTCATTTATTTCAGGTCTGTTCAAAAATTTCCATTTATCTATGATCCTCATATCTTTCCTGATCAGTCTCTATTAAATTTCAACCTTTCTAAATCAACACCATGCATATTACTGCAGCATTTCTTATTTCCTTTACCCTATTTTATATTTCTAAATTTTAATACATTTCATATAATATATAATTTTTTTCTTTTTTATGTCTCATTGACTTATGGAAGAAACATGAGAGCAGAAGCCTTAGTTTTTATCTGCATTTACAATGTTGAAAACAAGGCCTAGCATACCAGTAAATTAATAAAGATTTATTGAATGGATGGTTAGTGAAAATCTGGAGGTCATCAGTTCCATACTTTGAAAAAGGGGCTTATACTCAAGTCAATATAAATAGAATAGCGCTAATTTATTCAGTCTTTATTTGGATGAATATGAGTGTGGCCTTGGGAGTGGTCTGTCTTCCTAAGATGTGGTTTATCATTGGTACTGATTTGAATTGTCAGTGTATGTTGATAATAATAATAGGCAGTCTGGCTTTTAAGAAGAGTTTTTACATTTTCTTCAGTAAATGAACCATTATTGTCTTTACCTATGTTCATTGGTCTCTTGATGGAAAGATTACAGCAAGCAAAGCTCAGCAAGCAGAAAGAGTTGATTATGAGTTTTATGGTTGACCTGGAACTTGGAAAGAACCAAAGACTTCAAATAAATCTGATATCACTTCTGAATGAGTTCATTTAAGAATATATAACAATAAGAAGGGATAAGGAAAATCTGATAGAACAAAATATTCATATTTATAATAAAAAGATGCTAAATCTTAACTGTAAATTTTAAAGTGCAAATGAAAACACTGAGATACATTTATTGCCTATTCAATTTTAAACATACATGCTCATATTTATAACATCACAATTTTTACCAGCTACATCTTTGAAACAGCATATATTTCCATCAACAGATGAAAGGATAAAAAATATGATGTTTATACATAATAAAATACTACTTTGCCATAAAGTATGATAAACTCAAGGCATTCATAGGAAAATAGATGTAACCTGAAAACATAATTTTAAGTAAAGTAATTCAGATACAAACTTAAATATCACATAGTTTCTCTTATGTGAAAAGTTAGAGATAGAGATAGAGAAATAGAGTTCAGAGGGGAGTTTAGGATAGATAAATATGAAGTAGGGAGGGGAAAGTCCAAATAATTTTCCAAATTATCCATTTTGTTGTTTCAAAATTATTTTTAGATATATGCTAAATTGTTTCATTTATACTACTATTTCTCTTAGTACTTTGAAGAGAAAATTTTGTACTTAACCTCTTTGTTTTTTCTTTGTAAGTAGAGTAATTTTATCTATAACTTGCAGTCTGAGTAACATTTTGTCCATTCTTTTGAGATTATGAGTCACAGTGTATTAATCATTACTATTCTCTTTTGTTACAAAGTTTTATTATTTTAATGGAAGCAAAAAGAGTGTTTTTATATTTTATTTATTAATATCTGTGTCATATTAAAATAAAAAGAATTAACTGTCAAATGGATAGAATAAATGAGTTTTAACATTTAGATGTTTAACACATTTTGATTTTAGTTTAGTGGGTGGTGAGGTATATGGAACTATACTCAATCTTTCACATGTGGGTATCCAATTTTCCAAGCACCATTTATTAAAGAAGATATCTTTCCACCATTGTATGTTTCTGGCCTTTTTTTTTCAAAGATCAAATAGCTGAATTGCTGGGAGTTGTTTCTTCTTCTTCTATACTGTTTAATTGATCCCCATGCCTGTTTTGTGTCAGTACCATGCTGTTTTAATCATAGCAGCTTTGTAGTATAACTCAAAGTCAGAGTTTGTGATGCCTCCTACATTGCTTTTATTACTCAGGATTACATTTTCTATTCTGGGTCACTTCTGATCTGTATGAATTTTAGAATTATTTTTTATAGACTTGTGATAAATACTATTGTGAGAAATACTTTGATTGGGATTACATTAAATTTGTGTATCAATTATATAACTGTAGATATTTTGATTATATTGGTTCTGCCTATCGAGGAACATGGGATATCTTTCCATTTTCTGATGACCTTCTTGATTTTCTTTTTCAGGATGATACAATTTTCATTGTAGAGATTTCACATCCTTGATTAGTTTAATTCCTTCATATTTAATTTTTCTTGTTGCTATTGCAAATCCTTTGTTTTACTAATTTCATTCTCAATGATTTCATTTTTAGTTTATAGGAATCGGATTGATTTTTATGTGCTTATTTTATATCCTGCTATATTGCTGAATTTGGTTATTAATTCTAGGAATGTTTTGGTGAAATTTTTTGAATCTTATAAGTAGAGGATCATGTCATCTGCAAATAATAATACTTTAACTTTGTCTTTTCCTAATATTTTTATTTATTTCTCTTACCCGATTGATCTGACTAACCTTTCTAGGGCTGTGTTGAACAAGAGTGGTGATAGTGGTTGTCCTTGTCTTGCTCCTGATTTCAGAAGGAAAATAAGTTTTTAAAGTTTTTTTATGAATAGTTGTTGGATTTTATCAAAAGATTTTTTTGTGTCTCTTGAGATGATCATGTGGTTTTTTTTTTCCTTTCCCCTGTTTATGTGATGAATAACATTTCTTTTCTAAATTAATTAAGTTTATTGGTACATTTAAGATATACATAATGATCACATTCATCTTAGAGAATTTGTACCTGATATATCTTTATTCTTCTTTTTTCCCATTTCCCTTTTCTCCCTTCAACCCCTCTTTCCTTTTTTTTTTTAAAACTTTGTTTCCATTTTTCTTCATTCTCCTCTTCTTTTTCCCTCCCTTTCTTCCTTTCTCCTCTTCCTCCCTTTTTTCTCTTCCCATTTGAATATTTTCTTCCTATTGCCCAATATTTATTATACATTTTGGTTCATATTTACCCCTTTTATTTCTCACACCAGAGAAACAATATACTATTTAAACATGTGTGAGCAATTTATTTCACTTATAAGTATATTCTCAAGGTGCTTCCATTACCTAGAAATGTCTCAAATACATCCTTCTTTATGGCAGAGTAGTACTCCATTTTATTTTTAAAAAGTGACATCTTCTTTATCCATTCATTGGTTAATGGACATTGGGGCTCATTCCAAGATTTAGTTATTACAAAATGTGCTATTATAAACATAAGTGTGCATATGTTGCTGTGGTATGATGTTTTTAATTATTTTGGGAATATACCAATGAAGGGAAGAGCTGGATCAAATGTAACCTCTTGTTTTAATTTTTTGAGGAATCTCCACACTGATTTTTACAGTGATTGCACCAATGTCGAGCAATCCTTGCATCTATGAGATGAAGCCTACTTGGTCGTGGTATGTAAACTTTTTGATGATTTATTTTATATTTTTATGTGTATGCTCATTAAAGAGAGTAACCTGTAGTTCACTTTTTTATTGGATCCTTACCTAGTTTTGGGGTCAAGGTAATGCTAGTTTCCAAGAATGATTGTGATGACACTCCTCCCCTCTTAGTTTCATTAAAGAGTTGGAGGAATACTGCTGTTAGATCTATTCTGAAGGTGTTGTAAATTATAAGATTTGAGTGCATCAGGTTCTAGGCTTTTCTTAATTGATAGATTTTTGGTATTGTTTCAATTTGATTGCCTATTATTGGATTATCCATAATTTTAAGTCTTTTTGTTTCAGTTTTGGAAATTCATACATATCTGTAAATCTCTCCAGTTCTTCTGAGATCTCCAATATTTTGGCATATAGGTTTGTGAAGCAATTGCCAATAATTTCTGAATTTTGGCATTGTCTATTGCAATTTCACCTTTTTCATTTCTAATTGCATTGATTTGTGTCTTTTTTTTTTTTTTTACTTTTTAAGGTAAGATTTAGCTCAAGGTTTGTCTATTTCATTTATTTTTTCAAAATCATTTTCAATTCATTGATTCTTTATATTTTTCATTTCTATTTCATTGATTTCTGCTCTGAGCTTTATAATTTTCTTCCTTGTACAAGCTTTGGATTTGGATTATTCTTATTTTTCTAGGACCTTGACTTACATCATTGGGTTATTTGGGCTAGTTCTATTTTTCTGATGTGGGCACTCACAGCTGTAAAATTCCCTTGAAGCACTGCCTTCATTGTGTCCCCTAAAAGTTAGTGTGCTGTACTGTCATTATCATTTAATTCTAAGAACTATCTTATCTTTCATTAATTTCTTCTGTCACCCACTGATTATTCAAGAGTGTGCTATTTAATTTCCATATGTTTGTCTAGTTTCTGTGGTTGCTTTTACTACTAATTTTTAGTTTCATTGCAGTGGGATCCGATGATATTCATGGTAAAATTTTAATTCTTTTGCATTTATTTAAACATGCTTTATTAGCTAGTATGTGGTCTATTTTACAGAAAGCTACCAAGTGCTGCCAAAAAGAATGCATGTTCTATTATTGCCAAGTGGAATGCTATTTACTTTTATTAAGTGCATTTGTTTAAAGGTTTGCTTCAACTCTGATATTTGTTATTGTTTATTTGATCTATTTGTGATAGTGAAATATTAATGTTTACCTGATATTTTGTGTCCATTACTGTTTTTTTTATGAACTTGGGTGCACCACAATTTGATGAGTAAATGTTTATGATTGTTATGTTCCTGTTAAATAGTTCTGTTAACCAGTATGTAATGTCCTTCCTTGACTGTTTTGATCAGCTTTGGTTTAAAATCCTTTTAGTCTGAAAATACGTTAGCTACTTCTGCTTGTTTTTTGGCTTCATGTTGCATGAAATATTCCATCTTTTGATGTTTAGTCTATGAAATGTTTGTGTTAAATGTGTTTCTTGCATACAATATACTGTTGGGTTTTGGTTCTTAATGAGTTCTGCTAATCTTTATCTTTTGATTGATGAATTGAAAGCATTCACATTGATAATTATAATTGATAGGTACTGACTTATTCCTGTCATTGTATTATTTACCTGTTGTTATTTTGCTTTCTTTTCCTCCTACTTAATTGCCAGCTGTACCTGATGCATTCATTCTGTTGGACCTTATGTCATTTTTATCTTCATTGTCACTTTTTAGAACACCCTTTGGAATTTTTTGAAGGTTTGATTTGGTGTCATAAATTCCTTTAGGTGCTCACTATTATGGAAATATCTTATGTCTCCATTAATTTTGAGAGATAGTTTTGCAGAATATATCAGTCTGGATTGGAAATTGTTTTTTTAGAGGTTAAAACACTTCATTCTAAGCTCTCTGTGCCCTTCAGTTTTGTGTTAAGAAGTTTGCTATAATTCTGATGGGTTTTCCTTGCTTTAACAGCTTTTAAGATTCTGTTCTTGTAATGGATTTCTGGTATTTTTTATTATGATGTGGCATGGAGTATTTTTCATGATCATGGCTATTTAAAGTTCTATATGGCTCACTAATATGTATGTTAAATTCTTATTCTGTGTTTGGAAATTTTTCTACTATTTTTTCTGTAAAGAGGATTTTTATGCCCTTTATGTGGGCTTGACTTTTCATTAATTCCAATTAGTCTTATATCACTCTTCTTTGAATCATCTAGCAGCCATTGGATCCATTTTTCATGGTGTCTTGTCATTTGTAAGGTACCTGTCATTAGTTATGCACTAACTACAGCTCAGTCTGCTAGATCTGATGCTCTGCCCTCACCTTGGCCACTTCTGCTGCCCATACGTGCAATCATATTTTTAATCTCCTGTATTTCTGTTTGGAATTGTTTTATGGACTCCCATTCTTTTCTATTCTAGGCCTTGATCTTTATCTTTAGCACCACTGGATTTTTATTAGCATCTTCTCTAGACTCACTGATTATTTGTTTCCTTGGACTCATTATCAGTTAAGTTATATCTTTTTAAAATTTTCCATGCATCTTATTGATTATCTTCATTGATACCCCTGCTGTGTGGCTTATGATTTCCTTCCCCTTCCTCCACGTTGGAGTGATTTTGAGGGAGTTGGGAGGTTTTGGGGGCATGCTATTGCCTTGTCTTTTTAAGTTTCCATTTTTTTGTTTGTTTGTTTTCTCTTCTGGGTCTGTGGCCTAGTACCCTTTTCTTCTGGAATGGGACAGAGTATTGTTTATGATCCCCTGGTAATTCAGATATTGGCATACAGAGGAAATCAAATGATAGCAACAAACATGTCACCTTGACTATAGCAGTAAAGTCAGCGGCAACAATAGTATCATATATACACTAGATATTGACAAACCCTAAGAATCATTCACAAACCACCTTTAACCAAAGCATTTACTGTCTCCTACTCAAACTCTACAAGTTTGTAGGATCTGCAATTTACCACTAATAATTCAAAATTTCATGATTTGTTCATTAGTCAGTACTTTTATTTATTGTTCTGGGCACTTAGTGCCCTTTCAAAGTGGAGATTTACAATTCATAGAAAAGTTTAATTGTGAAATGTCTTTAATAATTTCTATATAGCATTTTCTGTCTTTGTAGCACATGTCAGATATTGCACCTCTTAGATATTGAGTTTTCAATAAAAATCATTTGTATTTTCATTTTAAAACATTTTCTTTTTCTTTGTCTATTTCTTCTTTCCTTTCTATTATTTTTTAATCATATATCCAGTTTACTGTGTATTTATTAATTTGTCTGACCCAAGGTGAGTATACCAGAAGTTCAGAGGGAAGGCCTTGAGTCATTGTTAGTATTGTCTTTCCAAGAAAAAGCTATAATTTTCCTCTGCAAAAGAAGAAACCATTTTTCTGTCTAAACGATTTTTCTGCAGTTTTACTGAAAAAAAATTTTCTTGCTGTTGCCTATCACCATATCACTATCTCATAAGCTTTTTCTTTTTTTCTCATAAGCTATTCCTCCTTTTATAAAAGCATATTAACATAGAAGCTTCTTTTTAAAGTTTCAAATGTGTATGAAATATTGAGAAAATCTGGATTAATTTTTCAAAAAATTAAACTAATTGAAAAAGGTTTAAGTTTTCTTGAAAAGACAACTGATCTAAAGGTACAAGAACTTAGCAATATCAATTCATTTCCCAGGACATGTTTCACTTTATAACATTATGTCTGTACAACTTATTTAATCATCATGGCTTTAATTTTGCCACAATTTGTTATATGTGTGAATTTACATTAAACTTTCAGGGACACTTATCATCATAAGAGACAGCAGTATTTGACTTGTACACCCTCCCTTTCCCCATAGTTATTCCTCCCATTCTCCTAGCCCTGTCAACCCATGGTATGAGATTACTTAAATAATAAAGATATATTAAAATACATTATATATAAGAGAATATACAAATAGATAATCAACAATTTAGGTGCTGATAGTGGCCTCAGAATGCATTATATGAAATATCAAAGATTAGTTTATGAAAATATAATGTTGGAGCCAGGCAGATATAAGTTTAAAATTCAGGTCTTTTATTTACCAACTCTGAGAAACTAGAAGGATGAAAATAAAGTCTCAGTTTCTTAATGTGTAAAATATGGAGTCAAATGCACATTGATACATAAAGGGTGCACACTAATTGTATGTTTAAAAAGATTTTCCACAAGTAAATACTTCTGTTACCGATATTTAATGTCTTGTTTTCTTTGAAAATCTGTCCATGCCTCCAGATCTTAATATCCAAAGAGGACTGAGCCTGATGTTGTGGTACATACGTGTAATCACAGCACTCTGGAAGGCTAAGGTGGGAGGATCGCAAGTTTGTGTCCAATTTAGGCAGTTTAGCAATGTAGCAAGAAAGACCCGGTCTGAAAGTAGAAAAAGGACTGAGGATGTAGCTCAATGTGAAGGAGAGACAGAGAGAGAGAGAGAGAGAGAGAGGAAGGAAAAAGTAATTGACAATAAGATGAAGAAAATATTGAAAGGTGGGTATATAATGATATCTAGTGTGATCTTTAGAACAACAGTGAATTTTGAAAGTGAGATCAAATAGTATATTTTCTTTGCTGTTTTACACATGAGAAGAGTTATGGATTTGTGAGTAAACCTTAAAGAAATCAAAGCTGTGTAAAATATTAGACAATGTGAAATTATTTTTGTTGAAGTTCGTAAACTTCACAAACTGAGACAAATATCCTTAAACCATTTATTTTAACAAGCACTCAGTGTAGCAATTCTGTACCCTAACATGATATTTGAAATTAAACTTCTGCATCTCAAGTGACCTTTATAGCAGTTTTACAGTTCATAAATTTTGTACAATGTTCTCTGTAGAGTAGTTTTAATAAATCTTGATTGTGCTGTAAATGTTAGTGCACATACTTGAAATGGTATTTCTAGTCCTAAAAACACAAATGTAGAATGGGCTGCCTCTGAAATATGGAGTATTTGCCTTAGAGTTCATGAAGTATTAAACATAATTTCAGTAGGAAAAAAGCACAACAGATTATTTATCCTTGCCACCAGGAAAAGATATCTGATATTTATTATGCACATGTATTTACAACAGATTTAGGAGTCACAAAGAAGATTTGATTACTCTGGGCAAAATCAAATTTGTTAATGTAATGTGGATATAAGATTACATGATGTGGAAAGAGAATCTGTTAAAATCTGAGTCTTCATTCCTTACGTAGCATGTAACTTTTCCGCATGTAGTACATTAAGATTCAGCACATTTGCTATTTTAATTGATGGAATCTCCACTTTTTTCTTATGATTTTATTCCCCTGGTATTTTAAATTTTTGATAATATCTGGAGAAAAATAATGAAACTCTGTCTCACCTAGAGAAAATTCTTCCACAACCGAGCACCTTGAGACCAGGAGTATAATGTCAACTGAAAGCAGATGATAGTACTGAAATTTCATTAAATATCAGCTTCACCATTGTGTTCATTATAATATTTCACATGATTGTTAAAAAATTAAACAAATAAGTAGATGCTATATGGACTTTTAAAATTATGATGAGGATGTTAATAAGATAAATTTTGAATGGACTAAAAGCAAGAGGTAAAAGACTTGGATTATGTATTTTGATTTTTTTAATCCATGCCATTCCCCACTCTATTTTCCTTTCAAAAATTCAATTAGAGATTGTTCTAGTTGAACAATCTGAGATTAACTTCTAGATATAGTTCTCATGTCCTTAAGCATTAGTCATATGATATTTTCTGTCACTGCTTAACTGAATGATAAGAAAATTCCTGCATTAAATCATTGCAGTTGAGTAATTTTCAGATTGTCCCACTACTCATGCTGATTAGAGATTTTGAAAATTAACACTTTATTTTTGTTTTACTATGTCTTTATTATAAAGGAAATATCCTGTTATACATCTCTCAAGCTATATAATGCACATTATATTTTAAATGTCTTATGGCTCTATTTGTTTCATTGGGTATTAGTTCTTCTCTCTCAATAAATAACTTCTCTGTTTGGTGCTGATATTCTTTCAGTGTTGGGAGTTTGGGTTGTCTGCTTATATTTGTATTGGAAAATTCTTATTTATCTTTCTACATGTTTACTTGTCTAAGTTGGTAATGGAAAGATAGGAGTGGACTTTTGTGTTAGTAATGCCTCCCTTTCAGGAATTAGCTTTTATCTGAGAACTAGCCCAGCATCTCTGGTTCTGTTTCTGCATCCTGTATTATAACCGTGGTTGACTGTACCACTATTTGCTATTTAGAGAAAATGTTCCTGGATTTGTCCACTAGTATAACCTCCCATATATATCAAATGACATAGCTTATTCTACTTTACCATGCACTTTCTCCTAACAAATTTCCAAATGCTCTTCCTAGTTCTCCCATCCATTGATTCTGGAATTTATGCTTCCCCACACTATTCCAACTTTAAAAAATGATATTAAAGGCCCACCTCTGAGGAACAAATGAGCGGATGGGTGAGGACTTCAGCTGTATGGAGCCCCCACCCTGCCTCCCAGCTACCAGCAAGTAGACCAGTGAGGACTTCAGCCACATGGAGCTGGGTCTGCCACCTGCCCACAACCCACCTCCACACCACTAGCAGAGGGTAGCACCACCCCAGCCCAGCACACACCCCCTCCCACTCCCCCATGCCTCTGGTCTCCTGGCTGCGTGGGTACTTGGTTCCACACTACAGAGGCACAGGGAGTCATAAAGGCCATTGTCCTGACCTCCAGAAGATAGAACAAAAGTGAACAACAGAGAGAGAGCCTCTCTCAGGCTCCTTGATGAAAATTGAAGCTCACTGGAAAAATGAAGAAAATCTCTGCAATAAAGGCACACCAGATCACCATGGTTGGAAGTTGGAGGGATCATCACCTCCCATCGGAACCTGGACTATCTTCAGGGGAAGGGGAGCTGGAACCTGCAGTAGAACCTTGCAGAGCTCAACCCTGCAGGAGGACAGGCAACTCGACTTGGGACTTGCACCAGAAATCAGCCTGAATTGGATGGCTGTGCTACTGGCTTGCTGAGACTTATTGACTTACATCTGCACACTGCTATCCATGTTGTCTATTGTGACAGCAGAGATATAACTGGAAGGAGACCCTTCATTTTTATTTCTTATTTATTATTCAAAAAATTATTATTGTTTTCTATTTTTAATTTTTAATTTTTTTTTACTCTTCAAATTTTTCTTTTGTTTCTTCTCTTTCTCTCTCTCTCTCTCTGAGTATCGTGCTCTCCCACTCTTCCACATTGTTCTTCATCTCCCTTTTTGTTCCTGTTCTGGCCCTTATTAGGATTTCTTCTTTCTTTTTCTTTTCTTCTCTTTTTCATTCTCTCCATTGTCATTAGTTTTAAAGGAAAGAAAATACAGTTTCTAGCCTCCCTACTGCTGTTCGGTTGTTCTGTTCTCATCTTTGTTCTTTCATTCTGTCTTTTCCTCTTGTCTTTGATAGTTTCCTAGAGTTTACTTGATGTTCCTCTGGCCTCTGACCTTACTGCTAACCTTTCCCTATCCTTCTACTGATCTATCCCTCGTTCCCCAACTCCCCGACTCCTTCCCCATCCTGAAGGGTAAAGTTACTATATTGAAGAGTTTATTCACTGTAAACATATTTTGGGCTGGTCCTCAATTTTGATTCAATTCACACAGTTAAAGGTGATAGATTAGTAACTACCACAAATTGTTATTTAATAAGCTATGCTTGATGGTATTGTGTTGCTGATTGTGTCACTTGGGCTAAGGTGTTAACGATTGATCTAATCAGTTGTCCTTCCTGGTATAATGAAAATAAGACAGCTTCAGAGTCATTAGAGACTCAAAACCCAAAGACCAGCTATATCTGGAAGACACCTCTGAGAAGCAATCATTCTCTAAAGGCTCTAAATACAAGCAATAAAGATACTTACAATAAGCAATATCGAAGAAACAACCTAGGAATTAAACCAAGGACAGTACCAATAACAAAAATAGAAATGAGAAGACATATAAGCAAGGCAAAACCCCAGATTTCCAGCCTACCAAAGGCATATCCTGGGGGAAATGAGGTGGAAAAGCCTGATAATCAACCACCTGCACAGCCTGAAGTGATAGCACAGGAAGTAACAAAACAGATGAATGAGGCTCTAGAAAAATTCAAAACAGAAGTAATTTCCCAGATAACTACAGAAATGGTGAGCAGAATTCACAATACATGATTAGAGACTCTAGAACAGAAACAGATAAAAAAAATAATGAGTTCAGGACCAGGATGGAAGCTATGAATGCCCAGCATAGGAAAGAAATGGAAACCATGAATACCCAACATAGAAAAGAAATTGAATCCATGAAACAGATTCAAACAGATATCCAGGAGATTAAAAACTATATTGAAACCATACACAGCAGACTGAGCCAACCTGAAGACATAATATCTGATATAGAAGACAGGATGGTGGTCAGTGAGCATGAAAAGAGAGATCTCTTAAAAAATGTAAGGGACCATGAGAAATCAATCCAACAGCTCCTAGATGACACAAAGAAGAATAATATAAGACTGATAGGAGTCCATGAAAAAGCAGGAGAAAGTACAAATAACATAAACAAGCAGTTCACAGAATTAAAGACAGAAAACTTCTCAAACAGAGCAAAAGAAATTGACATACAGATAAGTGAGGCATATGGGACTCCAACCAGCCATGATGAAAAAAAAAAAAAATCTACACTTAGACGTATAAAAATCAAGATCGCCAATACCCAACAGAAGAATAAAATATTACAAGCAGTTAGAGAAAAAAACAAATCACATACAAAGGAAAGCCCATCAGAATCACAGCAGAGTTTTCAACAAAACTCTCAAGTCAATGAGAGGTTACAGTGAGGCATTTCAAGCCCTAAAAGAAAACAACCTCCAACCTAGACTGATGTATCCTGAAATAATATCTTTGAAAAATTGGTGGAGAAATAAGATACTTCCATGACAAAGAACACCTGAGAAACTTCATGAATACCAAACCAGCACTCCAAACAATTCTAAACAATATCCTAGAAAAAGACAATGAAGGTCACAACTCCATGAGGCCCAAAAGAGCAAATCCATCAGGCAAGGCAAGAAATTAAAAGGAGAGGGGGAAAAATGAAAAAGAACCAACAACAGGAAAATAACAGGACAATGATAACTCAATACATATCAGTTATAACCATCAATGTTAATGGCCTCAATTCACCAATCAAAAGAAATAGACTGACAGAATAGATTAAGAATCAAAATCCAACAATATGTTGTATACAAGAAATGCACCTAGTTCAAAAAGAAATATATAGACTGAAAGTAAAAGGATGGAAAACAGTTCTCCATGTGACAGGAAGCAAGAAAAAAGCTGGGGTAGCAATTTTATTTTCAGACAAAGTAGACTTCAAACCAAAACTAATTAAGAGAGACAAAGAAGGTCACTACATCCTTGTAAAAGGAACAATCCAAGAGGAAGACATGACAATCATAAATATATGTGCACCAAACACTAGGGCCCCAACTATACAAAACAAATATTAGGGGACATGAAAAACCAAATAAGCACAAATACAATTGTAGTGGAGGATTTCAATACCCTACTGCCACAAATAGACAGATAATCTAGACAAAAAATTAACAACAAAATTCTAGAACTGAACCAAGTTATTGAATAAATGGACTTAATAGATGTCTACAGAGTGTTCCACCCCACAAAATTGAAATATACATTCCTTTCAGCTGCACATGCATCATTATCCAAAACAGACCACATACTAGTGCATAGAACATGTTTAAGTACATGCAAAGGAATTAAAGTTATCCCATGTATATTATCAGACCATACTGCAATTAATCTGGAGATCAATAGCATAAGAAACCACAAGAACTTCACAAACACATGGAAATTGTATAACACTCATCTGAAAAAGCAATGGGTCACAGAGAAAATTAAAGAAGAAATTAGACAGTTTTTACAAATAAATGATAATGCCAGTACAACATATTAGAATCTATGGGACACAATAAAAGCAGTTCTACAAAGGAAAGTCACAGCAATGAATGCCCACACTAGGAAAACAGAGCAAGCTCAAATAAACAACCTAATGCTGAATCTTTTTTAATTTATAATTTTATTATCATTCACTAAACACATACATATACAAATATTAAAATTATTCAAAGAAAAGCAATGCAAGGGAAAAAACTATAATAATATTCAATATAATAGAACACAACCAAAGCAAAACTGAAAAGTACTTAAACATTTTTCCATATTATTTAAAAAAAAATCTCAAGCATTAACAAGACATGAAAGGATGTGATTTGTTTTAGAAAGATTTCCAAAACTAATATTGAACAAATAGTGGTCTGGAGAAAAAAGTCTAATTAACTAGTCGACTCCACATAGGCCAAATTATTTTTTATTTAAATTTCAATATAGTAATGTGACATGTGATGGAAATATAATCTGAGAAATATGTTATTAGGCAATTTCATCCATGTGTATGGCAAAGTACCACACAGAGTGCCAACTTTTAAGTGCAAACTGAAGTATATCTCAATCATCTGTGATGGCCCCTTGATATCCAAATATGCAGTTAAATATGATATACATGAGGCTACCACTGGCATAGCAGCACACTATTCTACACTACACTCCTTTATATAAGTAGGTTTGTGCTCTAAAGGGTGAAAAGCTGAGCGTGTTATGATAAGTACCTAAAACAGTAACAGTCATTTATCACACTATCGAATACTGGGTATTATACATAGTTGTATGTGCTTCTTCTGGAAACATACCCTTCTCTCCTTTGGTCTCAGTGACTCTTCCTTCCCAACCTACTGATGAGCTCCAGCCTAGTCTTTATTTACATCTCTTCTTATAGTTTTAAACACAATCTATACATGGATTCTTTCCAGAATCCACCCTGTAACCTGATCTCTCCCCTTCCCCTACTGCCTCACCTACCCCAATGAACCTTTACTTCGTATTTCAAATTATCCACTATTCATTTTAATAATTTTAATCCTTAATTACACTTTCAGTTTCTCAGACTAGAGGAACTCTTCAGTATTTACACATGTGTGTCCTATTTATTTCACTTAGAGTATGGCCTCAATATGCATCCATATAACTACAAATGTCTCTAGTTTCTCATTCTTTATGGCTGAGTACTACTCAATTTTATATATAAAAAAAATCCACATCTTCTTTATCCAGTCTCCAGTTGATGGGCACTTAGATTGTTTCCAAGCTTTAGCTATTACAAACTATGTCACTATAAACATGGGTGCACATATATCACTGTGGGATGATTATTTTAATTCTATTGGGAAGACACCCAACAGGGGAATAGCTGAGTAAAATGGGTCTTCCAGGCTTAATTCTTCGAGGTATCTCCATACTGATTTCCATAGTGGTTGCATCAGTGGTACATTAACACCAGCAGTGGCACAGTGTTCCTCTTTCCCTACACCACTGGCAGCATTTGTTATTGGATGATTTCTTGATAACAGCCATGCTTTCTGGGGTGAGATGGAATCTCAGTGTTGGTTTCATCTACATCTCTCGAATAACCAGTGATGTTGAACATTTTTTCATATATTTATTTGCTGCTTTTACTTCTTTGTCTGAGGAATGTCTGTTCATTTCAGATGCCCATTTTTTCATTGGGTCTTTGAATTTGGGGGGTCTGATTTTTTTCAGTTCTTCACATATTCTAGATAGTAGTCCTTTGCCTAAGGTGCAGCTGGTGAAAATGTTTTCCCAGATTGTAGGTTGTCTCTTAGGTCTGTTAGTGGTTTCTCTTGCAGTGAAGAAGCTTTTTAATAAGATGAAACCTCAGTTGTTGATTCTTTGTGCTAGTTCCCGTGCTAGTGAAGTTTTGTTCATAAAGTCTTTTCCTATGCCAATGTCATCAAGAGTTCTACATAAATTATCTTAAAGCAAGTTTAGTGGTTTTAATATTTAGATCTTTAACCCACTTCAATCTTAGTTTAGTGAATGGTGATAAGTATGAATCTAGTTTTAATCTTTGGCAGGTTGAAATCCAGTTTTTCCAGCACCATTTATTAAATAGGCTATCTTTCCTCCAATAAGGATAGTTGCCTCCTTTGTCAAAGAGGAGGAGGCTGAGTATATCTGCAGTTGTTTCTGCATCTTCTAATCTATTCCAGTGATCCTCTGGTCTGTTTCTTTGCCCACACCATGCTGTTTTTATCACAGTAGCTTTGTAGTACAGTTTCAAGTTGGAAATTGTGATATCCCCTGCCATGTCTCTGTTGCTTAGAACTTCTTTTGCTATTCTAGGTCTCTTCTGTTTCCAAATGAATTTTTGGACTGTTTTCTCTAGTTCTGTGAAGTATATTGTTGGAATTTCAATTGGCATTGCATTAAATCTATATAGTAGTTTTGGAAGTATGGCCATTTTGACTATACTGGTTCTTCCTACTCAGGAGCAAGGGATGTCTTTCCATTTTCTTATATCCTTCTTGATCTCCTTTTACAGACTGCTACAGTTTTCCATGAAGAGGTCTTTTGGTCCCTTTGTTAGATTGATTCCTAGATATTTCATTTTTTTGGATGCTGTTATAAAAGGAATTATTTCCCTAATTTCTCTCTCAGTGAGTATGTTATTTGTGCATAAGAAGGCTATTGTTTTTTGAGTGTTGACCTTATATCGAGCTACTCTACTGAATCTGTCAATTAAGTCTAGAAGTCTTTTGGCAGAGTTTTTTGGGTCTTCTATGTAAAGTATCATATCATCAGCAAATAATGACAGTTTAACTTTTTCCTTTCCTATCTTTATTCCTTTTATTTCTTTCTCTTTTCTAATTGCTATGACTAATGTCCAGAACTACACTGAACAGGAGTGGTGATAGTGGGCATCCTTGTCTTGTTCCTAATTTTAGCATGAAAGTTTTCAATTTTTGACCATTTAGTATGATTTTGGCTGTTAGTTTTTCATAGATAGCCTTAATCAGGTTGAGATAAAGACCTATTCCAATTTTCTGTAGCATTTTTATCATGAAAGGCTGTTGGATTTTGTTGAATGCCTTTTCTGCATCTATTGAGATGATCATATCATTGTTGTCCTTGACTCAGTTAATATAGTGTATTACATTTATTGATTTACGGATGTAGAAACATCCTTGCATCCCTGGGATAAATCCGACTTGGTCGAGGTGTATGATCTTCTTGATGACCCTCTGTATTCTATTTGCCAGTATCTTGTTGAGGATTTTTGCATCTATGTTCATTACAGAGACTGGCCTGTCATTTTCTTTTGGGGTTGTGTCTTTCTCAAAGTAATACTTGCTTCCTGGAATGAATTTGGAAGGCTTGCTTCCCTTTCAATTTCCTTGATGAGTTTAAAGAGTAATGCTGATAGTTCTTCTTAAATATCTTGTAGAATTCATCAGTGAAGCCATCAGGACCTGGACTTTACTTTATTAATACATTTTTTATTGCATTTTCAATTTTACTCATTGTAATTGGATGTTTAGAATTTTTGTATCATCTTCATTTAATTTTGGCAATTCACTTGTATCTAGGAATCTGTCCATTTCTTCTGTTTTCCATTTTATTAGAGTACAGGTTCTCAAAGTAGGTATTGATGATCCTCTGGATTTCTGCTGGGTCTGTTGTGACTTCACCTTTTTCATTCTTGATTGCATGGATTTTAGTCTTTTCTTTCCTTTTTTTGATAAGGTTGGCTAAAGGTTTATTGATTTTATTTAGTCTTTCAAAAAACCAACTCTTTGAGTCATGATTTTTTGTATTGTTCTCTTAGTCTTCATTGCATTATTTCTGCTCTGATCCTTATAATTTCCTCTCTTGTACATGCTTTAGTTTTGTTATGCTCTTCTTTTTCTAGGAGCTTGAGGTTCTGCATTAGGTTATTTATTTGATTTCTCTCTTTTTTCCTAAAATGGGCATGCACTGCTATGAATTTCCCATGTAGAACTGCTTTCATTGTGTCCCATAGATTCTTGGATGTTGTGCTGGCATTATCATTTATTTGTAGAAACTGTCTAATTTCTTCTTTACTTTACTCTGTGACCCATTGGTTTTTCAGGAGGGTGTTATTCAATTTCCAAGTGTTTGTGGGAGTTTTATGGTTTTTTATGTTATTGTGTAGGGAACAGGGGAAGGGGATGTTACCAGAACCTCTGCAGTAAGTCCTAGTCTCCTGTGAGCCATGGCAGCACATGGCGAATTACAGGAAAGGTAGACAAATGAGACTGAGAAGAAGCTGAGCTTTGGGTCTGATCAGTGCTGCTCTGAGTGGCAAAGACTAGAAGCCCTAGCCTGCAGCACCTTTTATTTAATACATCGGAAGAAACAAATGTAACAAATGAATATGTAGATTTCAGTATCACGTTGGGATGAACAAGGTGTAACAAAAGACTGGGTGGGGGAGGTGGAAATCTAAGAACAATGAGGAACTATGCAGATGAAGATTTAGTTCCTCCCAGGAACTACACAGATGAAGATTTGGTTCCTCCCAGGGTGTCTCTTGCAGGTGTGGTCTTGTCCTGGAGCATTACAGCATCATGGGATCATTGAGATCTACCTTGTGACCTGAGGCAAAAATGGAATTATGTCTTGGAGTGTTATAGCTGACCTGTAGGCAGGAGAACTAGGCCTACTCAAATGATTTTTCCCTAGAATTATGTAGCATTCCTCCCAACATTACTGATCTCCAATTTTATTGCACTATGGTCTGATAATGTGCAGGGGGTAACTTCAATTCTTTTACACTTACTTAGACATGTCATATGTGCTAGCATGTGGTCTATTTTTGAGAATGACCCATGTGCAGCCAAAAAGAATATGTACTCTGATTTTGTGGGGTGGAACACTCTGTAAACATCTACTAAGTCTATTTGTTCAATAGCTTGGTTCAGTTCTTGAATTTCGTTGTTAATTTTTTGTCTAGATGATCTATTTGTGATAATGTGGTATTGAGGTCCTCCATTGAAATTGTATTAGTGCTTCTTTGGTTTTTCATGTCCATTAATATTTGTTTTGTATAGTTGGGGGCATTTGTATTTGATGCATATATATTTAGGATTGTCGTCTCTCCCTCTTGGACTGTTCCCTTCACAAGGATGTAGTGACCACCTTTGTCTCTCTTAATTAGTCTTGGTTTGAAGTCTACTTTGTCTGAAAATAAAATTACTACCCCTGCTTTTTTCTGGGTTCCTGTGGCATGGAGAACTGTTTTCCATCCTTTTACTTTCAAACTATATATTTCTTTTTGAGTTAGGTGCATTTCTTGTATACACCATATCATTGGATTTTGCTTCTTAATCCATTCTGTCAGTGTATTTCTTTTGATTGGTGATTTGAGACCATTAACATTGAAAGTAATAGTTGATAAATATTGACTCATCCTCGTCATTATGTTTTACTGTTGTTGGCTCTTTTATTTCTTATTTTCCCCCTTTCCCTTTAGTTACAAAATCTCAATGAATAGAAGAGTTGGTTTTTTGAAAGAATAAATAAAATTAGTAAAGCCTTAGCCAACCTAATCAAAAAAAAAAAGGAAAGGAAAGGCCCAGATCCACGCAATTAGTAATGAAAAAGTTGAAGTCACAACAGATCCAGCAGAAATCCAGAGGATCATCAATACCTACTTTGAGAACTTGTACTCTAATATAATGGAAAACACAGATGAAATGGACAGATTTCTAGATATATATGAATTACCAAAGTTGAACGAAGAAGATATAAAAATTCTAAACACCCTAATTAAAATGAATGAAATTGAAGATGTAATTAGAAATTTACCAACAAAGAAATGCCTAGGTCCTGAAGGCTTCACTGCTGAATTCTACAAGACACTTAGAAAAGAACTATTTCCACTACTCTTTAAGCTTTTCAATGAAATTGAAAGGGAAGCAATACTTCCAAATTCATTCCTGGAAGCAAGTATTACTTTGATTCTAAAACCAGGGAAAGACCCAACCAAAAAAGAGAACTATAGGCAAATCTCCCCAATGAGCATAGATGCAAAAATCCTTAATAAGATACTGGCAAACAGAATACAGAGGGTCATCAAGAAGATCATACATTCTGACCAAGTCAGATTTATCTCAAGGATGCAAGGATGGTTCAACATACATAAATCAATTAATGTAATACACTATATTAACAGAGTCAAGGACAAAAACCATATGATCATCTCAGTTGATGCAGAAAAATAATTCAACAAAATTTAACATCCATTCATGATAAAAACTCTGCATAAAATTGGAACAGATGGTCTTTATCTCAACTTGATAAAGGCTGTTGTGAAAAAACAACAGCCAACATCATACTAAATGGTCAAAAACTGAAAACCTTCATGGTAAAATCAGGAACAAGACAAGTATATCCATTTTCACCACTCCTGTTCAATATAGATTTGGAAACATTAGCCACAGCAGTTAGCCAAGAGAAAGAAATAAAAGGAATAAAGATATGAAAGGCCAAATTTAAACTATTATTGTTTGCTGATGATATGATACTCTACATTGAAGACCCAAAAAACTCCCAAAAGACTTCTAGACTTAATTGACAGATTCAGTAGATTAGCTGGATACAAGGTGAACACTAAAAAATAAATAGCCTTCTGATACACAAATAACAGACTCACTGAAATAGAATTAGGGAAACAATTCCTTTCACAATAGCATCCAAAAAAATGAAGTATTTAGCAATTGAACTAGAGAAGGAAGCAAAAGATCTTTACATTGAGAACTACAGCACTCTGAAAAAAGAGATCGAAGAGTATATAAGAAAATGGAAAGACAATCCCTGTTCCTGGGTCGAAAGAATCAATATAGTGAAAATGGCCATACTACCAAAACTGTATTCAGATTCAATGCAATCTCAATTGAAATCCCAGCAGCATATTACACAGAATTAGAGAAAATATTCCAAAAGTTCATCTGGAACCAGGGGAGACCTAGAATAGCAAAAGCAATTGTACGCAACAGAGTCATGGCAGGGAGTATCACAATTCCCAACGTGAAACTGAAGTACAAAGGCCCTGTGATAAAAACAGCATGGTACTGGCAAAGGAATAGACCCTAGGATCAGTGGAATAGATTAGAAGATGCAGAAACAACTCCAGACATACTCAGCTACCTCATCTTTGACAAAGGAGCCAAGCGCCCTCACTGGAAGAAAGCCTATTTAATAAATGGTGTTGGAAAAACTGCCAAAGATTAAAAGTAGACCCATATCTATCACTATTCACTAAACTAAGATTGAACTGGATTAAAGATCTAAATATTAAAACAGAAACACTAAACTTGCTGGAAGGCAAGTTAGGTGGAACTATTGAAGACATTGTCAGAGGAAAGGACTTTATAAACAAATCCTCACTAGCACAAAGAATGAAAAACTGGGATCTCATCCTATTAAAAAGCTTCTGCACTGCAAGAATAACCACCAACAGAGCTAAGAGACAACCTACAATGTGGGAAAAAAGTTTTACCAGCTGTTCCTCAGACAAAAGTCTACTATCTAGAATATATAAAGAACTCAAAAAAAATCAGACCCCCCAAATATAAAGACCCAGTTCAAAAATGGGCATCTGAAATGAACAGACATTTCTCAGACAAAGAAGTAAAAGCAACAAAAAACTTATGAAAAAATGTTCAACATCACTGGTCATTCGAGAGATGCAGATGAAAACAACTGAGATTCCACCTCACCCCAGAAAGAATGGCTACTGTCATGAAATCAACCAATAACAAATGCTGGAGAGGGTGTGGGGAGAAAGGAACCCTTCTTCACTGTTGGTGGGAGTGCAGAATGGTGCAACCACTGTGGAAATCAATATGGAGATATCTCAAACAACTAGGATTGTAAGTCTCATGCGACCCACTTATTCCTCTACTGGGTATCTTCCCAAAAGAATTAAAAGTATCATACCACAGTGGTATATATTCACCCATTTTTATAGCAGCACAGTTTGTAATAGCTTGGAAATAGCCCAATTGTCCACCAACTGGAACTGGAGAAAGAAGATGCATTTTTTAAATAAAATGGAGTAGTACTCAGCCATAAAGAATGAGAAACTAGAGACATTTAAAAGTAAGTGGATGCACATTGAGGTCATACTCTTAAGTGAAATAAATCAGACACATGTGTAAATATCAAATAGTTTCTCTGGTATGAAACACTAAAAGTGTAAATAAGATTCAAAATGTATAATCAATATTGTGAAATAGACAGAAAATGTCTAAAAGAATAGGGGAATTGGGAGGGGAAGGGGAAAGGAATGAAGGGAAAAGACAAAATATGAGAAAAGGAAAAGCATGGAAATGAAGTCTTTCTAAATGTGGAAGGGTGGAGGGGATGAAGGGAGGGCCAGAGAATGGGGAAAAAATAAGAACCAAGATATATCATGTAAAGGTACAAGATCTCAATGATGAGTATAACTGTGTTGTATACCTAAAATCTACCAGTAAACTAACGGAAAAAAATCATATTTAAAATGATGTTTTTTTCTTCTGTCACACTATGGAATTTTGCAAAAGATGATGCTTGCCCTATCTTAATCCAATATACTCTTCAGTTTACAGACCAGCTTATCAAAATAGTAACCTTAATTTTATACATTTATATAGTTGTCTTCTGAAATAGTGTTATAATGACAATATTTCCTATCATTTATTCAACTCTATGGAGACAATGAAAAAGAGAAATGAAGGCTTTTTAGCATTGTAAATATTCCTTACTTTGAAGCTTTGAAGATCAGATTGCAAAGCATAGTCCATAGAAAAGGATTTGACATTTAATAACCACACAGAAAACCTATTTTATTTTAAATTATTTAATTTTTATTCACGTACAATTATTCGTTTGTATAATAGTCTTTAAGAAGTAAACTTTTCTAGAGATCATTGCAAATAGTTTTTTACATATTTTTAGTAATACCACCTAAAATTTTCTCCAACTGAAATGATTATTTAACTCTTAAAAAATGTTACACTGGTTAAAATTCATAAGATGTATACTGAAAAATTTAAGTGGATCCATTTATCTGCATTATTAAATTCTTCAAAGCCCTTGGCTAATCCAAATTAATTGTTATGTAGAAATTGACTTTTCTAATGTATAAATAAAAAGTTCAGTGAGATATATGATGATTTTAGGGTTAAAATTTGTATTATGAGAAAAGTTAAACTTGCTATAATCATAATGTATTTTATAGCCAAAAGTCATCAAATGGAAAAGTGGAGCAAATTTCATTGTGATTACTTTTAGTGAAATAATTCCCTTTTTGGTACCAAACTTGACCTTCTTTTCAAACCACTGAAGACCTAGGAAGCCTCTTGAGAGACAGAAGCATGCATAATAGATTTATAACTTGTCTGTTTACTACTGGACACCATGAGTAATAATAGATATAAAAACATTCAAGTTTAGAACATTACATTTTTGGACCCATGTTTTCTCAGGAGATATAGGAGTCTAGCTCTTCTAAATCTTAATTTTTTTCTGAATTAAAGGAAGACACTGTGTCTGCATTTCTGAAAGCCCATTAGAAAATGTCTAATGGATATCATTTTTGATGGTGATAATGGTGTATGTCTCTTGAACATGGCACCCAGGTTACATGGTTCCCACCTACTATTTATGATCCAAGAATGAGAAAGAGAATAATGACTGGTGGTTTACCACTAATCAAGAAGTGAGTCCTTGCAGATACATAGTTATCCCCCAGACAGCATCATAATAGCTGAAAATACTGTAGTCTCTTGAACCGATCTTGGACTCATTCATATATGTAGCTTGCAGATGAGTAAGGTCCATTATATTGCTTCAGAAATTACTGTTTCCATCTTCAAAGTATAGAAGGAGTTATAAGCTCCTCCCTTTGATTTAAAATTCACATTAATAAGAAAAATTTTCTGTTCACTGTGGTGACAAGAATAATCTCATTGGCTATGGGCAAGGTGAACTAAAAATAGAATCAAGGTTATTCAAGGCCAGGAGCTTGGATGGCTACCTTAACAATTCATCTGCAACATGAGGGAGAGTCAAAAAATGTCAGCGGGACTAAATATTATTTAAAGGATGCTTCTAGTCACACATGGAACAATAATAAAAATTAAGAGCAAATCATTTCCTAATTATAAAATAGTTTTTAAACTGGCAGTAGTTGTTGTCTTAAGGAAACATACCAAGACCCTCTCTGAGTGCATTTTCACACTGCTGAGGAAAAATCACTAACTAGATGAGGAGCCAAAAAAACTGTAGTATAGTCACTGCTGGACTTAGAGCTTCTCAAACTTCTTCCCGGAGTTGGAATCACCTGAGAGAATTCTTAGAGATTCTTACTGCTTTGGTACACAGTGTGAGCCTTAGGGATTGTTAGAACCTTTTTGAGTGATTCCAATGTGCAGCAAATACTGGAGACTACAGGGCAAGCCACTATTTAATAGGCAAATTTTCAAGAATTTCATTTTCTCAGTGGTGAATGAACTGTTAACAAATTCATCCCTTACAGGGTGGAAAGGATGTAAAAGATATGAAATGGAAGCATTTGAAAAGGACTAAAATGATAAGGGAAAGAAATTGAGAAAAGTAGAAAAAATGGAAACAAAGCTTTTGTAAATAAGGAGGGCAAGAGAGGTTGAAAGGAGAGGAGGGGAATAGGGAAAAAAAAGAATCAAGATATATCATATACAGGTACTAATTCCCTATATGAATATGATCATTATGTATATCTAAAATGTACCAATAAACTTAATTAATTTTTAAAAGCCCATTTGAAGGCTATGGACTTCATTAAAAATAGAATCTGTTACTACTTTTTCAGAATCTGAAAGGATTATTAAAATTTTCTTGGTAAGGGTAAAAGTCTGGTGATGGCTAGATATTGACAAGTTGAAATTCCTTAAAAAATTAGGAATTCTAACTGTACTTCAAAATGTGATTTTCTTTATTTTGTTCTATTATCTGATATTGAGTTATGACTTTTTGAGTTATGCTGGTTGGCAGTTAGTGACTGGCCTTTTCTTTCTGAATCACTCTGAAATCAGGCAAATCAGTGGCCATTTTTATGCTTTGCTCATATATAAAATACAGATAATAACTATACCATAACTTAAGTTTCCCCCAAGTATCTGGGGGAAATAAGATGTACTAATAGATAATCTTTTGAGAGGTAAACTTTACTATTAACCTTTTCCAAGGATAAAAATCGACTATAATTTCAAATTGTGAGATGAGCAGTAAGGTGTTGTGAAAAGAATATTGACCTGGAAAAAATCAGTATTCTTTCTCTTTTCTTCTTAAAGGAAGAAACTTGAAACAAATATGACATAGATTTAGCATTGTCAAACATTCTAACAATTTGTATATATGTGATCTTTATATGATTTCCTGTGCTCATATATATTCTAAATTAAAAATATAAAAATTTAATTAGAATATGGCTTCCAGTATTATAAGTGTTTGGATTTTACCAAATCACATAATTTTTGGGATCCTTTTCATCTTAATGAACAAAATGTCTTTGTTGTCATTTCAGACTGTCATATTTAGATTAAAATGACTCAATTATGATCTGATGCTGAATAAAAATAATTAAATATTTATGCTTATTTTAACACCAATATTTACATGTTTAAAAATTGAGTTTTAATCATGTGAGCCAATTGATAAATGAATTCAAATGTTCAATCATACAAGAAGAAATGGCCACGTGCAGTGGTGATTCCACCAAAATAAAGACATAAGATTCTTAAAATAATGACAAGACACTTACATTTGGGAACATTTAATATAGTTAAAGCTAATGTCCCAGGAAAAAACCAAAGATTTTATTGGCAACCTCAGTACTTAAAAGATCCTCCAAACACACTTGGACAATGAGTTACAAACTAGGTCAATTAAATTCTAGTTCTCTGTATGTGTGATTATATGCAATTAGTGGGAAGAATGTGTATTAAAAAACCATAGTTGTGTGTATGGGTATGTAATATGGATATAAAAATCACTGAAACATTCAGACCCATTCTGTTCAGTAGCAACATACATTTACGGCTTCAGCTAAAAGCCAAATATCCTCTCATGATGTCTATTTGTCCATTTTTATGAACACATTTCCTGTTTTCCTCATCTAAGTTCAATGCATAGATTGTGTCTTTTTTTATGTGTCACTATTATTATTTCTGATTGTCTTTAACAAAGTGAACATTAAATCCTCAACTAAGATTTGTAGTTTCATGTACTTCCTATATTCTGGTGAATAAAATGTATATACATATTTATTTATATTCCACTCTTTATAAAACATAATCATAAAATTCTTTTTAAAAATGGTTTATTGTTAATGTAAGATGAAGGATAGTACTTTTTAGCTATCTATATTATGCTCTCTTTTCTAATATTCAGTATAGAAAAAGATATCTCCTATCCCTGTGCTGCTTGGTACCTAAAAGCTATATTGAAGTATTTGGGAACTAGAATGTATTTCATGGTTATATTTTTATGCTTCCATAACCACACTTTCTGTTGTTATGAAACATGTTTATTTCTGTTTTATTTGACACTGTTTTTGTTTACTTCCTTATAGAGTAACAAATCTTACTACTTTTTAAATTTAGGAAATAGAATTTGATATTTAGCAAAGGTGACATGTTTATGACTTGTTTATTTGTTTTCTACCCAAGTTGCATTTTTTTAAAGTTCTAAAGTAATCACTTAGACTTTAAGAGCTAAATTGAAGCACTTTAAACACTTCTTAGAATTAAACCTCTCTTGTAAATGGCTATTAAATAGGCTGCGTGCCTAACATTCATATCATCCTGGCATCTCACAGCAACTGTTATCTTCAAATCTGCTAGTGCTTTAGAAATCATTATTTCATTATTCTCTGTCCTCGAAGCTCTTCTGAAGTATTATGAAAATGTTTCTCTCCCAAATCTTTCTTCATTTCTCAAGTGAAAAAGTTAAAGGTGAGAAAATAAGTGACTTTCCTGAAACAATTCTCATTTTCTGAGGGAGCAGTTTACTAAGAGAGTACCATCCCCTATTCATCTATTTAAAAGAAAGAAAAAGGTGTATAATTTTCATTGTGTTTTCTAATTAGATTCAACTATCATGAAAGAATTTTCAAGGGTTAAGAATAGTGTTCTGAAGATGAGGAACATAACCTTAATGCTCAAGAATATGAATACCTTCTGTAGAAGCAAGAGGTCAAAGATAGGATGTAACAGTTTCTTAAAGAATGTATTTAGTGAATATTTATATTAACTAGGTAGTTTCTGACCATTGAGTTTTTCTGATTGTAGTTTTTGAATAATATATTTATTGTGCTGTCTATTTGAGATTAAAGACACAACTGGTGGTTCATTCATTCTTTAACCAGCACTTATAGGGAACATACTATGTACCAGACCCTGTGTATCATTGATAAAATGTAAAATACTGTAGCAGTTAAGAATGTACATTTTGCAATCTGGTTTCTTGTATATAAATTCTACCTTTGAAGGCTTTTTTAAGTTTTGGTTTTCACCATTTTGTCCCTCATGTTCATCAGCAAGAGAGACTTAATACTAAATGTAACTTCATGGGTTATTTGAAGATCAAATGAAATGCTACATGGTAATTGGTATTATTAAACATAACTTCATTCTGTGGAATACAGTAGTATATGTAGAAATAGGGAAAATCAGTCTTGTGATAATGATTTGCACAAGATACAACTCAAGATAAGGAAAAGACAGGTAAATAAATATTGTCAAGCAGAGAAGTCATGGAATAGATTTGACACTAGAGATTCATTCAGAAGAAAACTGGACATTGGATTTGTTAATTTGGATGTGACAATATTTTAGTAAGAGCTGTTACAATCTGAGAAATAACCAACATATAATTAGTTTTTCTTGCCACGTATCAATTAAAAGTAAAATGTTGCTTAAGGTATTTGAATATGTGTTTATTTTTCCTTCCTGGTGTGCTTTTTTAACAAAAAAATTCAACTAATCCCCAATTCCTGGTGTGCATAAAATCTTTTATATAGTCTTGACTTTGATTTATCACTGACTGCCAATAGTTATAAAAAAAGAGTAAGTCTTGAAAAATATGACTGAAGAAAATTATAAAATATAATATTAAATTTATCTGTAGAATGCTGATAATATACAAGCATTTGGTCTTGATTGAGTTTATAGATTACATCACAATTTCAGGTTTCCAAAGAAATGCATAATTTTGAAGTTTATTTCTTCCTTATGAAGTTGAAGATCATTCCAGATTCTCATTCTGAATATCAGACCCATCCAAATTTAAACTATTATTATTCTCATATATTAAGTTTAAAATTTCTTTCTCCAAATATGCCTTAAGTGTGCACCAATGTGCTTTTACATAACTCAGAATGCATAGACATACTATTGTTTGCATATAGTGTATGTGATATTCAAAGAATAAATGTAAGTTCACAGGTATATATTATTATTTAAAATCTAAGAATTTTCTTTTCTACATATTTAAATTTAACTACAAAACTAATTATTTTTAAAAGAAAATATTTGAAAAAATTTAGATATGAAAATATTAAAATTCTTTTAAAATAACATTACTTTTAATTTTGGGAGGAATATACCCAGCAGGGGAATACCTGGGTCAAATGGGATCTCTAATGCTAGTTTTTTTTAGGAATCTCCACACTGATTTCCACAGAGGTGGTACCAGTCTACACTCCCATCAACAGTGAAGAGTTCCTTTTTTCCCATGGCCTGTCAGCATTTGTTATTGGTTGATTTCTTGATAGCAGACATTCTTTCTGGGGTGAGGTGAAATCTCAGTGTTGTTTTTATCTACATTTCTCAAATGACCAGTGATGTTGAACATTTTTTTTCATATGTTTATTTGTTGCTTCCACTTCTTTGTCTGAGAAATTTGTATTCATTTCAGATGACCATTTTTGGATTGGGTTTTTAAATTTAGGAGGTCTGTTTCTTTTAAGTTCTTTAAATATTCTAGATATTAGTCCTTTGAGGAAGAGCTGGTAAATTTTTTTTTCCTCATACCACAGCGACATATGCTCACCCATGTTTATAGCTGCACAGTTAGTAATAGTAAAATCTTGCAAACAGCCCAAGTGCCCATCAACTGATGATTGGATAAAGAAGATGTGGGGTTTTTTTCTATAAAATGGAGTACTACTCAGCCATAAAGAAAGATAAACTAGAGACATTTGCAGCTAAATGAATGGACCTTGAGGCCATACTCTTAAGTAAAATAAATAGGACACACGTGTAAATACTGAATTTTTTCTCTGGTGTGAAAAATTGAAAGTGTAAATGATGACCAAAATACATAACAGATATTGTGAAATAGGAAGAAAATGTTTGAAGGGAAGGGGAACTGGCAAGGGGAAGGTAAGAAGGGAAAGAAAAAAATGAAAACAGAAGGAAAAACAAACAAAGCTTATATAAATAAGCTTATGTAAATTGGCTATTCTATAAAGACTGTGCACTATTCTTAGAGACATACATATGAGAGAAGTACTATGTAAGTATACATAATTCAATAGTAAGTACTATATGAGTATACATAATTCAATAATAAAAATTTTGGAAGGTTTATTTTTAGAGATTAAAAGAGATTCTTTCATTTATTTTTCCTTTATCCTTTGGGAAACTGGATGTTTTGAATAGAATAAAAATCTTTACTACCTTTGGGCAGTTACCACATCCCACCCCAGTAACTGAAGAGATTTGGAATAAGAGGGGAAGTTTTACTGTTCAAAACACAAAAATTCTGCATCGTAAAGGCTCCTTCCTCAAGAAGTGGCCATTGGGAACTCAGACTGACCAAAATATTGTGAGAAATTCTCCTATCCTCAGCAATCCCTTAGTTGTAAAAAAAAGATAGAATTTTTAAAAAATTATTTATCAACATAAAAGAGTGAAGAGGAAGAAAAAAAACAATATGAAATGCCAGAGTATTTTGCTTCTTAAATTGTTCATTAAGACTTCTTAATAGAAATGCACCAGCTCAATTTGAAGTTATTTAAGATGCAGCATTAGCAATGATTTGTAACAAATGTTTCATCCAACAAATTCTAAGAAATTGTAAAAAGATTTAATGAAGTGCCAATTGGGTATTAGAGAGCTCTGTGGGTTGTTTTGGTTTGCTACTTGAATTATTCTTATTTCAAAATAGTATTCAGTTCTCCCTACAGGTAAAATGTAATGCATGACTAATTATCTCTATATAATTCCAATTAATAACTTTATGCAAAGTAAAATTCACTAAAAATTTTCTGAAACTCAGCATATATACTTCACCCAGAACTAAAAGTGAAACAAAAAATATTTTTAGAGAAATCCTTTGCTCTTTGAAAATTCTACATTGTCAATCCTTAAAGGAGAATTACACAGATATATTTTCCCCTAAAGTGTTATAAATAGGAATTATTTCTAGCAATGATTAGGAAACCTTCAATAACATTATAATTTAAGAGACCATTCTTTGCATAACAGAATTATCTATATGCTCCAGTGGCTAGAAAGAAGGAATACTGCTTTCATCTGATTATTAATATTCTCCCAATGCAGCAATGTTTGCTGAAGGATACCCTATCAGATTAGTGAGTTTATTCTGTCCTCTTCAAAAGCAGATTATAGCCTAGAGGGAGTGTTGGTCTCCACTCAAGATGAATAAATGAATACAAACTAGTTATTTAAGTTCCTAACATGCTCTGCAGCTCACCTCAGCATCTCTGGATCTAAAATGAATTTCACATTTCCCATGTCTTCCAATATCAACCCTTTAGGTGACTTTTATTCCTGAAGATGTAGTGCATATTCATTTGAACGTAATGATTTTCATCTACCAAATTCAGTGCTTCAAAGAGTAGGAGTCTAATATGAAGGTCAAAGAATTTGATCGTCTGTATTTGGAGAAAACATGTCCATGTTAGGCTGGTATTGAGAGACGAAATACAACATCTGATTCTGCCTTAATGTTTTGCTGCCTTTGGTCTCTTTTTTTATTCTACAAATTTAATGAATTTTTTTTCTTCTTAAAAATTTTGAACTTGATTGCATATTTGAATACAACCTTGCATTTTTCTATAAACTTTTGTTTCTTGACTTTCATTTTACTATAGTAACTGATAACAATATCACCAACTCAGTGCTAAAACTTCAGTTCTAGATTCATTCATAAGCATAATGTAAGTACACCATTCCCTTCTTTGCACATCCTTCTTCCACAAGACATTATACATCCATTCTCTGCTAAAAATTGTAACAAAAATATTATAGTGGAAACTAGCAAGACATTTCACTTGTGTTTGGAAAATGTCTTGTTTCCTTGTTTTACCATACAAGATCAATTGATAAAGAGGTCCTATACTCTAGCAGCAAACATTCCAGTTCAATATGTACTGTGCAAAAGAGCATTTGGAAATATAGCAGATCAGAAAGCCAATATATACTCATTTTTAAAATATGCAAAATTGCTAGGAACTAGCTAATTTTTTTTACTATACTTTAATAGATAAATAATGACAAGACCATTTATGGCCTATTTGGAAGTACAAATGCATCAGAGTTTCAAAAAATATGGGAGAAGGAGGGGTAAGGGGAGGTGAACAATTAAGATATGTTATGTATATGTACCTTCTTTCCATGATGAATGTATGGCAAACATGTACTAATGAAAGTAATTTGAAAAAATATCTGAGTATATATGTTCTGTTCTTCTAGAACATTTTCTCTTCATTTCTAGATAGGATAAAAAGAAGAATTTTGCTTGTTTTCTATAAATGTTTAGCTTTTGGTTTAAAATTTATAGCACAGGGTCTAAATATGGAACACATACCATCTTTTTGAAGAGGGATTGTTTTCTTCATTGTTCTGTTTGACATTATCTTTATCTTCTACCTGCTAGATTCCAATATCACCCACCCAACTTGTGGCAAGGATAATGTCTCCCAACACTGACAAATGTTTCCATGGGGAGGAGATTAGGGCCAGTTGAGAATCACCCTATATTTCCAGTTTTATTTTATTCTCTTGATCATTTATATTAAAGTGTTCCCAGATATCTCTTTAATTTTGGAGTATCTTGTTCTGGGATGAGTAATACCTTCTCAGTTGGAAAAACAGTGAACATCATATTTAACCTTAAGTATGCAATATCATGTACATAAGAGTGAGCTCAAAAAATGTTTTTGATTTCTTAAGAGAGAAGTGAGGATGATTATATAAAAGGGAACAAAAAGAGTCTTCATATTAAAAGTAACAAGAGTGAAAGCTACCTGGGATGACTCATCTGAGCTCACAATGAGACCATGGGACAGTTCCCTAGCTTCTGGGAAATGGAGCGATGATTTATCTTTTAGATAAAGCATAATTTTCAGATTTCTCTGCTATCCTATGTGTTCAAAAGGACATACATAATATATATGGCTAAAACTCTTTTAATTGTACAGACTATTCTCAATAGGCCTTTAGGAATTAGGGCAGAAAGAGAAAAATGAGGGTATATAACTGTCTCTCAAGAATCTACCTGAAAATAAAACTTTTGTTCCCATTACTTCACCCTGAAAGGACTTCTCATTTATGTTGATGTTGAAGTTTGTGCATGTGTGTTTGTATGTGTATGAAACTAATTCAGAGGCAATAAATATTAGGAAATAATAAAAATATTTGTATCTGCTGATTTGAACTGTGAAGGTTGAGTATCTTATTTGTGTTTAAATTTGGTGCCTCTTCTTTAATATCCTTTTAGTAAGATAAAGTAATTTGATGATAAGGAAGAGTCAAAGACAAAGTCATTCAGCTAATACTTAAATGTCTAGTGTTTGCTTACCAGATCCTCAATGGTTTGGCAGCCATGCATATCACAAACATTAAGAGGTTAAGAAATTACACAGTTCCAGTGAAATCAAATCATTCAAGTGAATTCACTGGAATTCAAGTGATTCCAGTGAAAAGATTTAGAAATAAGACATCTCTAATCCTCCAGCTATTAATCTCTAATGGTATAGTAACTACTATTTTGTCCCCATATATGTCTATTAAGTGCCAGATATAGATTAATTAACCATAAAATTAAGATGTTGAAAACTAATATGCTATACACATATACTAAGTATAAAAATACTGTTCTGTATGTAGGGTTCTTTTTAAAGATTTTTCAAACTGATCTTTTAAAAAGCAGTTTAATAATATGCTAAATTTTGCTCTGACAACTTAAGTGGACACTAAGTACCAGATAATTGTGGTAGGCAAAATAATGATCTCCTCAAAATGCCCATGTCCTGATGCTTGGAATTCTTAAGTATGTCACCTTACAAGACAAAAATTACTTTCCAGATAGGATTACATCAAGAATCTTGTGTAAGGGATTTATCCCGGACCCAGTGTAATCACAGCTATCCTTATTAAGGGAAAGAAGCTGACAGGAGCATCAGAGAAGATGTGATGATGGCAACAGAGCAGGTAATGATGTCAGCCTTTCAGTCAAGGACAACAGCAGCTTCTAGAATAAAAGTGGGAAAAAGCAATGAAATGGATCCTCTTCTAGCATGTCCAGCAGGAATATGCTCCTAATGATGCCCCCTTTTAGATTTCTGACATCCAGATGCTAACATGATAAGTTTGTGCTCTTTTATCAAGTTTATGGTAATTTGTAATAGTAGCAATAAGGCAGTAATACAACAGAGAAACACTATTTTATTATTCAACCTATTTATAGAATGTAGATGCAAAAGTGTTTAGAGAGTATCTATAGATATTTTAGAGAAAATATGATATAATTTTGCCAATGTTTAAAAAATGCCAACAAAATGTAAAGCATTTTATTGTGTTGGCATATTTAGTTATAGAAATAGCATGAGAACTTTTTTCTTTGCTTGTTATAGAAGTAAAAAATCCAAAATCATACATAGTTCAAGTGGAATAGAATATTAAGAGCTATATTTCAAATGAGGTATAAATTGATATTCAACATTAAATTTTCAATAATTTTATAACAAATTAAGATAATATAGACATCAAACATTTATATATACATCAAAAAATTTAATTTTTAATAAGGTTTGTCACAGAAAAATTAAATGTTAGATGAGAATTATCAGTACAGTAACGGAACAATTATGTGATTGTCATAAAACTGTAAATTCATTCTAAATGAAATGGTTTTGGAAACAATGACAAAAAGCTATTAAATATTATCAAGTAAATTATATCTAAACAGTTTGTAATATAAATTATTTTCTACCAATTATTCATTATTTTTACTCAAAGCCTCAAGTAACCTTTTTATCTTCAAAGGCTTTCTGCTTCTTTAATTTAATAGCTTTTTAAAAAGCTTTTAATGCATTTGATTATTTCATATGGCTAAGAATTGCAAATCCTTCTTTTTTTCCTACAAGTCTGAGGATATACTTGTACCTTAATAATATCATGAGAAATATAATTAATTATTTTTTTAATGAAGAGTCAAGTTGTTTCTTTTAGGTCAATAGTTAATTTCTTTAGTTGTTACTTTATTTCTTCATAAACTAAATGATAACCAGCTAAAAGTTAGAGTTAAATGTCCTGAAAAAATTTCATAAATATTTAATTATCTAAATTTAAAAATATAAGCCTATCTTAAATAAAATATATGCCTAAACAGAATTTATTTGCAAATTATTAAAGAATAGTCTTTTCTGTCATCTTTCTTGTGACTTCCCCGTCTGATAATGTGACACAAGTTGAATTGTTATATTGATTGGCTTGAGAGCTGCAAAGCTAAGTATCAGTACAACCCACTCCGAGTGTGTCTGTCTGGGTCACACTTGTGACTGTGGTTACTATATCTGGTCCCTGGCCTGTTCCTCTCTGGCATTGTTTCCCTGCTCTGTTCATCAGGCACCATAAAGTGATCACCGCTGCCTCCCCACACCTCTGCCTTGATGTTTCTGCCTTGGAAAGTGACAATCATAAGCTGAATCCTCAGAAACCACGAACTCTCTTCCTTTAAGTTGTGGATATCAGATATTGAGTATCATTGGCAAAAAGATGACAGATACACCAAGTCAAAACATTTGAACATCTGGAAATGCTGTTTCTAAGCAAAATTACAGAGATCTTCTTTTTCTTAAGAGCGAAGGGTGAGAAAGGAAAGGATTGTTAGGACTAGATAGAAACAGAAATTCATAAAGAATGTTCAAATGGATGAACTTTGGTAGAAAAGTTAATTACAGTAAAAGTTTTAATACTATTTTTTTCCAGAAATATTTCACAAGTCTTCTCACTCTATTTTTTTGAGAAATATACTGTATTGTGAGAAACTTTTGACTCTAACTCTCAACCTAGTTTGCTTCCATCTGCCTGTGTATAAACTACAAATTTTTGTGTCATGAAAAGTTTTTCTTTATCTGCTATTTTCCTTCTTCTTTCTCCAAGTACATTCCCTCTCTTAGTTGCAAATAATAAAATAAATGATCTAGAGGAGGAAGAAGGAATGAGTTTCCATATCCTTGGAGAAAAATATACAAACAAGGGCAAAAAATTGATAAAATACTGGTGTGAAGAATAGATGTCTTGGCCACTAAGTTTCAATTTATTTGCTAAAATAAAGATAAGATTAAGGGAGATGTAAATACTCATTGGCAGTGTCTTGTCTTTGTGAAAATTAAAGTCCTCACTGTGTAATTAATTGGTCTTACCCTTTACTATCAGTTAATCAGAAGTCTCCTTAGATTTCTTAAATTAGGAAAAGCCTGCCTTTGTGTGGCTGGTCATACTTAACACTAGGAGAAATTTCCCTGTATGACTTTAAAGCAGAGGAGATAGAGATACTCTTCGACCTCTTTTTACCTCTTGTAGTCCACATATACCTACAATCTTTCTGAAAAATCATTTATGTTCATATTAAAGAGTTTAGTGCATATATATTTATATACAATTGCATACACACACATACAAGGCACATCTTCAAGTACAAAGAAGAGAATGAATTATTTTTCACAAAGATAGTGTTACTGCCATTTACACAGGGATAATGAATAAAAAGTCATATTTCCCTAAGTTGCTTTGTTGCCACAAAGTTCTCTAGGACACATAATAATTACCTCTGCACCTTGGATGGGCAGTTATCTTAATGCTTCTTTAACATGTAGTAAAATTAATATTTTGTTTTCCAAAGCATTTTTAGAATACTTGAAAGTCTTCCAAAACAGGAAAGTGTTCTAAGTTTCTCAGTAGATAAATTCTGTCTTTGTACTTTTCAAAGTCAACAAATAGCAATTTTCTTTGCTTAAGCTTAGATTAGTTTCCATATTTATATTTTAAATATCCTCCTGCAGAGCAGTTATGACTTTAGAAAGCCATAATAAGCAAGTCATTTTGAAATCTTAAAACATCATGCACTCAGTAAGAAATTATTTGAGTTCCATAAGTGAATAAGATTAACTTTAAAAATGAAATTCTTATGAGAATAGCGAAGGCCCTCAACAAAGAAAATAATGCATTTGTAAAGGTATGAATCTGGTTTCAAACAACAAACTACTGTATTCGATAATTAGTATTTAGCTAAATGACATTTAAAATTAAATATACATTGGAGAAATTAATAGGATGTATAATACTGGGCACAAAGTCATCTTTAATTCTGTTGCTAATTACAAGTCATGATTACTTGAAAAATTTGAAGTTAAATAACAGAGAGTTTTGCTCCAATTGAGAAGATCTAAAAAGCCTCTCTCTTGAGTGTAGCATGTGACTGTTGCATCTATGTGGAAGCTGGCCTTGGAGGAAAGCAGCCTTATGGTTGAGATAAGGACCTGCAACTGACAAGCAACTATAAAGCACAAATTACAAGCATAGAAGTCAGTCAGGGAACTGAAACTTGATGTTCATGAGGCAGAGGTTATACAAACACTCATTGGCAAAGTTACAGTAAGAGCTAAACACAAAAACATATTCTAGAATAGTTGGTAATGAAAACAGATTTCTATATGTACCATTTTTTTTTACCTCAATTCCACCACACCTGTAATTAAGTCCATGTAAGCTAGACATATGAAAAGTGCTCATTTAGCCAAGGAATTTGATCTCAGTGATGTTAACATTGTTGACAGAGCCTTGTGGTTTTAACAAAATTGGCAATGCATTTGTTATAGTTTTATTTCTGGAACTAGAGTTAGAAAAAATCTATGTCACCATTTTACAGAGATATATGAAACAAAGAAGACATTTCAATTGCCATTACAGGTAGATTTTTGCAAGAGTTTGAATATTTCTGAATGGAGGAATACTGTCTGCACAATCTTCTTTCCAGGGTAATGATTCTAAAAATGAACTGTGTCAGGTAAAAGTGCCGAAGACCAAGACCAGACCAGGCCACAACAAGCCTTTATTAGGGGAATAGATCTGCCGGGCTGTCTCTGAACAAAGGAGAGACAAAAGCAATATGGCTGGGGCAGGGAGAGTCTTTTATAGAGACTGGGGTGGGGCTTGTAGGGGCTGAGGTGGGGTTGAGTGAGGTAGTGATCAGGGAGTGGAGGAGCCGGTGACGTCACTAGGTGGTAGGGGGTGAGCGAGTATTAGGTTACTCTCTAGGTGGGACCAGGGGCATGCTGGGAGGAAGGGTTTATTCTTTGGTGGGAGCAACCATCTTGGCATGACATCACCCAGGGGAGGGGCAAGGCACCATAGGAAGAGGGCAGCTACTATACATAATAGCTGCTGAGGTAGTGGAAGACCTATCATTCCAGGCTTTTGTTTTATGACAGTTGGGCGAAGGTCTCTTCTTCTGGAGCTGCTTTCTGCTGACCAGGGGCGAAGATTGGGGCTAGACCTGGATCTGATGAGGCCTATGGCAAGTGGGGACCTCTTCTATTTGTCGTACTGGCTGGTACCCTGCCATGATGAATTCCGTGACTGTCTGGTTGGTGAATGCCCTCATTCGTTCCTGCAAGAAATTTTGAAAACAGCGAACCAGACAGGGTCCGAAGAGTAAGATAAGGCAGATGGTGACCAATGGTCCTATCAGAGGAAGGAGCCAGGGCAGCCAACTACTTAGGGAAAAGAGATTTTCATTTACCCAATTGTTCATGCGTTGATCAATGTTTGAGGCCCTTTCAGTGAGCCTTTTTGCTGCATCTCGTACTAAACCCGATTGATTTGTATAAAAACAACATTCCTCTCCTAGGAAAAGACATATACCACCCTTCTCTGCTGTAAGGAGATCTAGTCCCCTCCTATTTTGGAGAGTGACAGCCGCTAAGGAATCTAGTTGGTTCTGTAAAGTTGTGATTGATCTAGCTATTTCTTTAAGGCTGTCACTTAGCTCTTTAGAGAGAGTTTGGAATTGAGTTAGTGAGGTAGCTAGGCCCCCTACTCCTGTCCCTAAAGCAGCAGTGATGCCTAGTCCTACAAGTAAGGGTATTAATTGGACAGCTCGTTTGTGTCTGACCTGTGTTTTTGTTGGCACTGATAAAGTTTGATTATTGGGTGCTATATCAATGTTCGGGCTGAGGTAAACTAGAGTGCAAGTCCCTGTCCAGTTAGTTGGCAGGCACAGGTGGGCCGAAGTTTCACAAAGGAAGAAGATCCCTTGACTGGGTAAACAGAATTGGTTGTGTATGTCGAAAAGATGTGTGAGTTTGTTATTCTCCATTTCCCATATTCCTAGTGTTCCTGTCAGCACAGCACCTGTTAAGGGTTGAAAAGGTCTTTGGCGTGAAATTTGTTGGGCATTGTTGGTCTTATTTTCCCATTGGAGGAAGAATCTCCTGGTATCTACCAGAAGCCATTCTGGAGAATGGTTAAATGTTGGAATAAGGAGGCATTCTGAGACTGAGGGGGCTGTGTTGTAAGGAGTCCAGGGATGTATAGTCATGCAGGGCATATGTCGACCATTGCAAAACCCAGAATCTTTGCTGAGAAGACCCTGTGTCATAATTTTTGGAGCCCCAGTGAAGCGGACAGGCTGAACAAAGGGGGCATTTTGGGTGACCTTGTAGTTAGTATGACCTGATGGGGCCTGTAATTGTAATGTGTAATTACACTTCCAAGAGGGAAGGTGTCCCAACATGGAGCCCATGGACAAGTTACGCTGAAAACAAAGTGGGGCCTGAAAGCTCAAGATGATGTTACCAGCTATAGGTCCAAGTATAGGCTTTTCCTTACTCTCATATAGAGACAGGTTAGCCATGTACGATTGAAGGAGTTGGGCTGCACGACCTGTTTGTGTTCTTCTTGTCATATCAGTGATGCGAAAGTTGGTGAGGGACTGTTTATTAAATAACTGTAAAGGGTTTCCCATCTTATATTGAGGATGGTAAGTAAGACTGGTTGTAGCCCAGACTTTTGTAGGTACCGGGATGGCTGTATAAGAAGCAGTGGATAGGGACATACAGAGCCAACAGTTACTGGCTAGAGATGGGTTGAATTGATTTAATAGAGAGTGGGTTAGCTGGAGCATGTTATCTAGATAGTGTGGAAGTGAGGAGTGAGTCAATTGGAGGTCATTGTATATGTGTGTAGGGTTGACGGGTAAGGGTGGGGCCATGGAAACTGCATGTAGAGGAAAGAGGAAGATGGAGATGAGGGCACTTAGGAGAATTGTGATGTGGACCCCGTAGTGTATGATGGAATGGTGAAGAGTCTTGTCAAAGGGAAGGAGAGAGGAGTGAAGAAACATTTTGTGTATTTGTGAGGACAAATAAGAATACTGGGAAGGGTGATAATTAGGTAATAGGTTACCGTGAGAGAAAAAAAAAACTTGTGAGGGAGCCCTAATGACAGCTGTTAGTTACCCTTGATAAATTACTGTAGACAACCAATAATACTAATGAGGGTAATGATGAGGTAGTATATTGTTGCCAGAATACATTTGTCTATGGTTTTCCAGTCTCTTGGGGCAGTGGCAGTGAGCCCAATCCCAAAGAGAAGGCCCGAAAGAATTAATAAGAGAAGGCTGAGGATATCTGTAGGTGACCCTGTGTATATGGAATCACAATACCCCATGGGTCCCCTAACAAAGGGGAATGTCTTGAGGCAGATGAAGGTGTGTGTACAAACAGCAAATGAGGAGAAAAGAAAAGAGCTCTATCTCAAAACATGAAAAATCAGCTAGTGTTCCCTGTAACCAGAGGTCTGTTACCCACTGGAAGATTGTCTCAGGGATGTCGTCCTGTGGGGAGCACCAAGCGACGTTTTCCAGAGCACACTCAAGGAAGGCCCGAAACTGCTGCTGTAAGAGGATGTGCATCCGTATTACCTAGGAAAGTCAATTGGATTTTGAGCCGATAAAGTTAGAGATGTCAATGAGAGAGAGAGGTTAACTTTCCTCTGGAATCTGTGTGAGAGTACGGAATAATCTGAGTTTAGTAGGTCCTGTGAAAATAGAGGAGTATCTGGCAGTGTTAGATTGTTGTTCAGGCTGTTTTATCTGGGAATCTGGAGGAGCCTTTTTTATCCTGGAAAGATGGAACCAGGGGACTCTTTCCTGGAGTTTTACCGCAGTAGGAGTTATTAATGAAACAGTGAAAGGTCCCTCCCAATGTGGCTGGAGGGGTCTTGGGGACAGGGTCTTGAGATATACCTGGTCACCTGGAGAAAGAGGAGGAGGATGTAGAATACCTGACGAGTCCGGAAAGGGGAGAGTTTGGTTAGCCAGAGTTTGAAGGAGACGACGGGCATAGTTAAGTGTTGGGATATAATCAGCAAGTGCTGGTGATGGGTCTGGTAAGTTAGAAAACAAGAGAGGTCGTCCATACATCAACTCAAAGGGGGTTAAATTTAATGGTTTTCGTGGTGTCGAGCGAAGCCTCATGAGAGCTAAAGGGAGGAGGGTAATCCAATTTTGTTTGAGCTCTATTGAGAGTTTAGTTAGCTGAATTTTAATTAACCCATTGGCTCGTTCTACCTTGCCTGATGATTGAGGTCGATATGGGATGTGTAGTTTCCACTGTATATTGAGTGTCTCTGTTACCTGTCGGGTGATCTGAGAGATGAAGGCAGGTCCATTGTCTGATTGAATGGAACGTGGAAGGCCAAATCGAGGAATGATTTCTGTTAGGAGCACATGAACTACAGCAGCTGCTCCTTCTGACCTGCAGGGAAAGGCCTCTATCCACCCCGTGAAAGTATCTACCAAGGTTAGGAGATATTTGACCTTTTTTACAGGTGGCATATGTGTGAAATCAATTTGTCAATCTTCTCCTGGTAGTTGTCCCCTGGACTGGTGAGTCTTTGTGCGTGTTTGAAAGCCACCTTGGGGACTGGTGGTTGAGCAAATGGGACGGGCCTGTGTTATTGTCTGTGTGTGTGACGCTAAGGATGGGTGGTATAGAAAAGGCCTGAGAAGGTGCAGGAGGGGTTGGGTTCCTATATGGAGTGAGTTATGTATGTCAGTGAGGAGAGGAATTATTTGATCATCAGGTATGACATGGCGTCCCCGATATAGAAGCCAATCATTTCTTAGTGTAGCACCCTTTTTCATGTATTTGGACTTTTCCTGAGGAGAGTAGTTAGGTTTTAAGGGTGGAATGATTAACAACTGATTTTGGCTTTGGGGAACACATTGTTGTGCCATATTGCGGGCAGTTTGATCTGCTCTGTTGTTTCCCTGAGCTATAGGAGAGGAAGATGATTGATGTCCTTTACAATGAATGACCCCCACTTGTGTTGGGAGGGTGGCCGCTTGGAGAAGGGCATGTATTAGACGTCCATTAATAATGGGTGTCCCTTTTGTGGTCATAAAGCCTCTTTCTCTCCAAGTGGAGTTATGAGAGTGTAGGATGTGGTATGTATATTTGGAGTCAGTATAAATATTGCCTCGCCTGTTGTGAGCTAGAGTAAGAGCTCGGATGAGTGCAATTAATTCTGCTTGTTGAGAGGTAGTGTTGTGTGGGAGTGTGTTAGCCTCAATGGTCTGTGTGAAAGAAACTATTGCATATCCTGCCCCCTTCTGGCCAGGCACATGGCTGGAAATTGAGCTGCCATCAATAAACCATGTGAATTCTGGGTCTGAGATAGCCTCTGAGGAGACATTAGGGAGAGAGGGAAGGAGGTTTTCAATTGTTTCTGTGCACGAGTGGGAGAGTGTCTGAACAGGCTCAGGAAGGAGAGTGGCTGGGTTAAGGGAGGGGCAGGACTGAAGAGAGAAAGATGGGTTTTCTATAAAAGTGGTATGGAAGAGCTGTAGCCTAGAGGGGGACAGGTGTGAGAGGCTATAATGAGTGAGTAAGTCCTGTAGGCGGTGGGGTGACTTCACTGTCGTTGGTTGGCCAAAGGTAAGTTTGGAACTTTCTTGGGCTAAGAGGGAAGCGGCCGCCAGAGCACGTAAACATGTAGGCCAGCCTCGGACTGTGTAATCAAGCTGTTTAGACAGGTAGGCAACTGGGGCAAAGTGTGATCCTATGTTTTGTCCCAGAACTCCCAAAGCCAATCCTGTTCGTTCAGTGACATACAGAATGAATGGCTTTTGAAGATCTGGGAGAGCCAGTGCTGGGGCAGAGAGGATAGCAGCCTGAAGCCTGAGAAATGGTCCCTTGATAGAAGTATTATTTATAGGTTCATTTGGGTCTCCCTTGGAAGCATCATACAGGGGTTTAGCAAGTAGACTGAAGTTTGCTATCCATAAGCGGAGAAAGCCTGCGAGCCCCAGGAAAGACAGGATCTCAGCCTTGGAGGAGGGGATGGGGAGGTCCTGAATAAGTTGTTTACGGTCCAAGGTGATCTCTCATTGCTGATATGAGATCTTAACCCCAAGGTATTGTACTGTGAGTTGGGAGAGTTGGGCCTTGTCCCTAGAGACTCGGTACCCCTTTTTATATAAGAAATTAAGTAATGAGGCCGTGTGTTGTTGAGAGAGTGTGAAGGTGGGGCTGCACAAAAGTAAGTCATCTACATATTGGAGCAGCTTAGAGGGAGACAGGTTTAACTTTAAGAGGTCAGTAGCCAAGGCCTGTCCAAAGAGGTGTGGACTATCCCGGAAACCCTGTGGAAGAACTGTCCAAGTAAGTTGTTGAGAGTGTCCTGTATCAGGGTCAGTCCATGTGAAAGCAAAAAGATTTTGTGAGTTGGGGTGTAGGGGGATGGTGAAAAAGGCATCTTTGAGGTCTAGAACCGTGAAATAACGTGAAGAAGAGGGGATATGGGACAGTAATGTGTAGGGGTTGGGAACAACAGGGTGTAAAGGAAGTACAGCAGAATTGATGGCTCTTAAGTCTTGTACTAATCTGTAGGAACCATTTGTTTTTAAAACTGGAAGGATAGGAGTGTTGTAGGGGGAGTGAGTTGGTCTGAGAAGTCCCTTGTTGAGTAGACTGGTAATTACAGACTTTAATCCTTTTAAATGTTTTAATGCTAAAGGGTATTGGGGAACATTTGGAAATTGAGTGATATCTTTGAGAGAGATCTGAATGGGAGGGTGATGTTTAGCCACAGAAGGGGTAGAGGTGTCCCAGACTGAGGGGTCAATATAAAGCTCCCTAGGAGAAGGTGAAGTTAGATTGGGAGTTGAATCTGTCAGGGGGGCAGCCAGGAGCAGCAGAATACTGGTAGGGTCTAAATTGGCTGAGTGAAGGGTGAGTGAAGCCCTAAATTTAGTTAAAATATCTCTCCCCAAGATGGGGGTAGGGCAGCTAGGAATAACCAAGAAACTATGTGAAAATGTACTGCCCAGCAGAGAACAAGCTAGGGGTGGTGTACTTAGTGGGCTTGAGTGTATTCCCTGAACTCCCACAATAGTTACTGTGGAGGGATGTGTAGGACCTGAGTACTGTGGTAAGGCCGAATAGGTAGCCCCCGTATCAAGTAAAAATGAAATAGGCCTACCTGAGACGCTGACAGTTACCCTGGGCTCATTGAGAGTGATGGCCGTGGGGGCTGTAGATGACCCTGGGCACCGTCAATCCTCCGTCGCCAGGCCGATGAGCTCTGACAGAGACGTCTCCACACCTGCTGACTGGGTTTGAGGAGGGGATGGCCTCTTACCTCTTTGGCGAAGGGGACAGTCAACCCTCCAGTGACCCGTCTGCTTGCAGTCGGGACAAGGGCCAGGCGGTGGCTTGGGATTGGGACATTCTCTAGCCCAGTGTCCAGTCTGATTACACTTAAAACAGGCCCCAGGAGGCCCATCACGAGTAAATGTCCTTTTGCAGGATGGTGGTTTACCCTGTAGGGCTGCTGCCAGCATCTGGTAATTGGCCACTTTTTGTTGTTTTGCTTGTTCCTCACGGTGATTGAACACCTTAAAAGCAACATTGAGGAGCTCAGTTTGTGTGGCCTGGGGGCCCTCCTCAACCCTTTTTAGTTTTCTCCTGATGTCAGGGGCAGACTGTGAAATAAAATGGGTGTTAATAACAATCGTGCCTGCCTGAGAGGTGGGATCAATTTTGGTATATTTTTGAAGAGCATCAGCCAACCTAGAAAGAAACTGTGCTGGATTTTCTTGGGGTCCCTGAGTTATTTCCCTAATTTTATCAAAATTAACTGTCTTTTGTGAAATTCTCTTTAAGCCTTCTCCGAGACAAACAATCATGTAGTCTCGGAGATCTCTGCCTGGGTCTCCATCCTGGTAAGTCCAATCAGGTTGAGTATCTGGCACTGCCTGGGTACCCACTAGTTTAGTTGGATCTGTGGCATGAAAATCATCTGCTGCTGCCTGGGCTGCCCTCCAGACCCTCTGGCGTTCCTCTGGGGAGAGAGTAGTTGAAAGAATTGTATAAATATCTCGCCAGGTCATATCATAAGACTGAGTAAGGTAGCGAAATTTTTTGATATAAACATCGGGATCAGAGAAAAAGGAGCCTAGGCGTTTTTCAATTTGAGAAAGGTCAGAGAAAGAGAAGGGAACATGTACTCTAACAATGCCCTCAGTCCCGGCTACCTCTCGGAGGGGCATCTGTGTGGCCAGGGCTAAAGGTGGAAGGGTGGGATAGCGAGAACGGGTGTGGGGTGGGGAGATGTGAGGTGCAGGGGATGGGGTAGGAGGAGGTAAAGGAGGGTCACAAGATGGCGGAGGAGGGTCACAAGATGGCGGAGGAGAAGGGCCATGTGGTGAGGTGGAAGGAGACAAAGAAGAGGTACAAGATGGCGGAGGAGGAGGGTCACAAGATGGCGGAGGAGAAGGGCCATGTGGTGAGGTGGAAGGAGACAAAGAAGAGGTACAAGATGGCGGAGGAGAAGAAGCACGGGATGAGACATAAGAAGAATTTGGGGGTTTATAAGGTGGGGGAAGTGTTAGTGGTGAGTGATCAGCTGGATCAAATGAGTCAGAATCAGAAAGAGTGGAATCAGGAAGGATGGACTGTGAGGCTTGGGCTAGGAGTACTTGAGAAGGAGAACAGGATTGACAGAGGGAGGGCCGAGAGCGTAGGTAGAAAAAGGCTTGTATGTAGGGGATTTCTGACCATTTGCCATTGCGCTGACAGAAGTTGTGTAAATTCTGTAGTATATTAAAATCAAAAGTGCCATTTTCAGGCCATTGAAACCCATTATCTAATTTATACTGAGGCCAAACCTGATTACAATAGAAAACAAGTCTTTTTGGCTTAAAGTCTGGTCCCAACAATCCAAGGGGTTTAAGTTGTGCCAGGAGGCAGCCCAGAGGCGTTGAGGGAAGGGGTTTGGATTGTTGGGCTCCCATGTTAGGGTGGGTGAGGAGGAGATAGCCCCCTGGGAGAGGGACAAAGGGGAGAAGCGTCCTTGTCTCCTTTGACAATCTCCGAGTTAGTCTCCCAGAGGGAGAGAACGAGAGGAGCCGGGCCGATGGGACGTCTCTCAGGGGCACGGTCCTGGGCCCAGGGCCCGTGGGGGTTTCTCTGACCAAGCGCTTGGATTTCTGAGAAGTCCCCAAAGGGAGAGAAAATGAGACAGAGAACCCAACGAGAGGGAGGCTGAACTGCCTACTCACCCAGAGATTGGTGACCGGTGTGGATGTGTAGTGTCAGCAATGGCAAAGGTAGAAAGCCCCGGCAGGTCCTGGCAACGGCAGATAGGGTTGGTCCGATGGAGATGGCCAAAAAGGCCAATCAACCCCGTCCTGTGGGGGATCGTCCGTTAATGGACCATCTACCATCCGAGTCACGGCACCAGAAATGTCAGGTAAAAGTGCCGAAGACCAAGACCAGACCAGGCCACAACAAGCCTTTATTAGGGGAATAGATCTGCCGGGCTGTCTCTGAACAAAGGAGAGACAAAAGCAATATGGCTGGGGCAGGGAGAGTCTTTTATAGAGACTGGGGTGGGGCTTGTAGGGGCTGAGGTGGGGTTGAGTGAGGTAGTGATCAGGGAGTGGAGGAGCCGGTGACGTCACTAGGTGGTAGGGGGTGAGCGAGTATTAGGTTACTCTCTAGGTGGGACCAGGGGCATGCTGGGAGGAAGGGTTTATTCTTTGGTGGGAGCAACCATCTTGGCATGACATCACCCAGGGGAGGGGCAAGGCACCATAGGAAGAGGGCAGCTACTATACATAATAGCTGCTGAGGTAGTGGAAGACCTATCAAACTGAAAGACAAGTCCATGAATGTCATCACTATGAGACACAATGGCAGATTTTTGAACAGACGCCCCATACTTCTTGAAGATCTTTGCTCTTGAAAGTTACCAGAAAAATCTCATTTTAGCAAATCAGGCATTTTGGGTTGTAGGAAATCAACCTGACCATTAACTCAGGATTTTTAAACTTAGATTTAAAAGCTTAATTAGTTCTGAAAATTATGGAAAGGCATTTACTAAAAGAAGAATTATCTTTCTTACCTTTGTGTGGTTCTCAGAGGCCTTCCTTGAACCAGCATGTAGAATGAACTAGGTCTAAATGAAAGGCCCTATTGGCAGAGGTCTCACTCTCCAACCCTTCAGGACACAGGTCCAGAGAATGCATGAGGATATAGCTAAAACAACCAAAGCAACACAATTTCAAATTTAATTCACAAGCAATTTACAATTACATTCCTTCCTCATATCGTGAATTTACAATTTAGAAAGGTGTTTCTTATTTTAAAAGTACAATATTTACACAATTCTTTTTTTCCCCCAAACAATGCAACCTAAAGTTGTAGAAGAAATAAGTGAAAAGTTATATCATGCAGTCTCAAAATATATCTCATGCAAAAGCATGCTTTCAGGTATAAGTCATGAGATACTTAACTTCTCAAAAGCTATATTCAGCACAAAAGAAAATCAATATCAAAGGTATGATAATTCATTTTGATCTAGACTGTGAATAGAAAAGTTCAGTACATTTTCCACTAAGACATTGTTTTTTTAAAAAGTACTTAGTATTTATCATTAATCAATTCCTTTTAAGAGAGAAAAAGTGAAGCTATTTGGTTTCAGAGTCATTCTCTTTCTATCTTCAGAACAAACAGTTTCAGAATCTTACAAAATGTCCTGAATTTATCAAAACAGTCTGAAATTTACTTTGAGATTTTGTTATAATTCTGTAGCTATATGTGACCCTCACCAGAAATGAAGAATTCACCATATACACAACCAGACTGAAAAATAAGAAAACTTTCAGTCAAGACACTTTCCCGGTTAGAAGTTGCAGGAGCTGCAAGGATGAGTGAGATGCAGATCTTGTAGATCTCCAGACTTCCTCTTATGAAGAAACCCAGAGAATTGTCTGTACTCTTTTGTCTCCAGCACCAAGGAGAGAGGAGAGCAGAAAATCCAGGATAGGTGTGGTCAGGTGTCAGCGCTTGGTGTCTGGAAGTGGCAAGCAGACTTTGTGATTTCACCACTTCCCTCAATAATGTGTTTGACACAGGTATAAATATGTCTGACTACGAAATGATTCCTCATAGAGTGTTTATGAGAAAAAACATTTAAGATAAATATCTTTTTCTTTTAAATGATGATAAACACAATAGAGAACAACATACTTCTGTTCTGTTAAACTGAATAATGCCATTCAAAACAATAACAGACATATGTAAAACAAAAGCTTTGTATCAGAAAAGAAGCACATTGGGCATCTAAAAATTGCTTTTATCTTTAAACATCACACCACTATGTCATTTATGGTATATGCTGAAACCGTATGAGAGATGTCATAAATAAAAAGACCACTAATGTGTACAGCACTTACAAGGTATTCAGTTTATTTTGATTTTCTTCCAGTACTGAGATTATCTTGAGGAAAGAGAAGGGAAGGGTAGAGAGGAAGAAGAGAATAGTAGGAAAAGAGGCCAACCTCCTCTATTGTCACAAATTATTTTCTGGCTTGATTCTTTTCCCTGGAGGGGAGCAGTGAGCTCTGGCTTTTTTGCACTAAACGTAGAGATAACTTCACTTATTGATCAGATGCCCAATTTTGAGAAACAGAACCTTCTAAACCAAAAGTCTGAAACACAAACATTGGACAAATGTACTGATTGTACAGCGTGCTCTGAGCAGATAACCATAAAATGTATAATTTTTATCACCTCACTTAATTTTATTTTATTGGTACATTTTAGGTATACAATATAATGACATTCATCATTGGAAATTCTCACCTTTACATAATCTCTCTTGGTTCTTATTTTTCCCCCTTCCCCTGCCCTCCCTTCAACCCCTCCATCCCTCCCTATTTACAGAGAATTTGTTTCCATTTTTTCATTTTCTCATATTAATTCCATTCCCTTCTTTCCTTTCCCCTACCCCTCCCTTCCCCTTCCACTTTCCCCTTTTCTTCCTATTTCACATTATCTATTATACCTTTTAGTCCTTATTTACACTTTCAGTTTCTCACACTAGAGAAACTATGTAGTATTTACATGTGTGTCCTATTTATTTCACTTAAGAGTACTGCCTCAATGTGCATCCATTTAGCAATAAATGTCTCTAATTTCTCATTTTTATGGCTGAGTAGTACTCGATTTTATTAAAAAAAAAAAACAAAACACATTTTCTTTATCCAGTCTCCAGTTGATGGGCATTTGGGCTTTTTCCAAGTTTTAGCTATTACAAGCTATGCTGCTATGAACATGGGTGCACATATATCACTGTGGTATGATTCCTTTAATTCTTTGGGGAAGATACCCAACAGGGGAATAGCTGAGTCAAATGGGACTTCCAGTCCTAGTTCTTTGAGGTATCTCCATACTGATTTCCATAGTGCTTGCACCAGTCTACACTTCCATCAGCAGTGGAGCAGGGTTCCTCTTTCCCCACAGCTCTGCCAGCATTTGTTATTGATTGATTTCATGATAGCAGCCATTCTTTCTGGAGTGAGGTGGAATCTCAGCATTGTTTCCATTTGCATCTCTCCAATGAGCAGTGATGTTTTACATTCTTTCATATGTTTATTTGCCATGTCTACTTCTTTGTCTGAGAAATGTCTGTTCATCTCAGATGTCTCTTTTTGGTTTGGGTCCTTAAATTTGGGAGGTCTGATCTTTTTAAGTTCTTTATAGATTCTAGATAGTAGATTTTTGTCTGAGGAACTGCTGGTGAAAATTTTTTCCCACATTCTGGGTTGTCTCTTCACACTGTTGATGGTTTGTCTTGCTGTGTAGAAGCTTTTTCTTAGTAAGGAAAAATCCAGCTTGTTTATTGTTTGTGCTAGTTCACGGGCAACTGAGGTTGTGTTCATAAAATCTTTTCCCACACCAATATCTTCAAGACTTCTTCCTAAACTCTCTTCCAGCTGGTTTAGTGTTTCTGTTTTAATATTTAGATCTTTCATCCATTCTGATTTTAGTTTAGTGCATGGTGAGAGATATAGGTCTAGTTTAGTCTTTGGCAAGTTGAAACCCAATTTTTCCAGCACCATTTATTAAAGAGGCTATCTTTCCTCCAGTGAGGGTGTTTGGCTCCTTTGTCGAAGATGTGGTGGCTGAGTGTGTCTGGATTTGTTTCTGCATTTTCCAATCTGTTCCACTGGTCCTCAGGTCTGTTTCTTTGCCAATATCATGCTGTTTTTATCACAGTAGCTTTCTAGTATAGTTTCAAGTTGAGGATTGTGATAGCCCCTCCCATGGCTCTGTTGCCTAGAATTGCTTTTACTATTCTGGGTCTCTTCTTGTTCCAAATGAATTTTTGGATTGTTTTCTCAAGTTACATGAAATACACGTCTGAGATTTCAACTGGGATTGCATTGAATCTATATAGTAGTTTTGGAAGTATGGTCATTTTCACTATGTTGATCCTTTCTACCCAGGAGCAAGGGATGTCTTTCCATTTTCTGATATCATCTTTAATCTCTCTTTTCAGAGTGCTATAGTTTTCAGAGAAGAAGTCTTTGATTTCTTTTGTTAGGTTGATTCCTAGGTATTTCAGTTTTTTGGATGCTACTGTGAAAGGAATTGTTTTCCCTATTTCTCTCTTAGTGAGTCTGTCATTGGTAGAGGAAAGCTATTGATTTTTGTGTGTTGACCTTGTATCCAGCTACTCTACTAAATTTGGTTATCAAGTCTAGAAGACTTTTCATGGCATTTTTGGGGGTCTTCTATATAGAGTATCATGTCATCTGCAAATAACGACAATTTGACTTCTTCATTTCCTATCTTTATTCCTTTTATTTCTTTCTCTTGTCTAATTGCTTGGCTAATGTTTCCAAAACTATATTGAACAAAAGTGGAGATAATGTACATCCTTGTCTTGTTCCTGATTTTAGTGTGAAGGATTTCAGTTTTTGACCATAAAATGTATAATTTTTAACCATTCACTTTTTAAGCAAAAGAAATGTCACATTCTCTTTGCTTTGAACACAGGTATTTTCATTACTAGGCTCTGGAATTCATTAGATTAAATAATCCAAATTTTCCAGAAGTCTTTCTGTAGACTGAAGGATTTTAAAAACCCATGTTGTTATTTATTGAAATGTACATTTGAATCAGCAAGTTTTTATTTGCATGGTGTAGTGAAGTGCAAATGCATTATTCACTGATATATTTGAAATCACTGTTTTTCATTCTCCTTAAATACTTTGTGGATCTTTGTTTTCTGGTACAATCATGTTATTAACTTATGGCATGAGATTTTTTGAGTACTGCTGTTTTGAATGTAAGCAACATACTTAAAAAAAATAAAGAAAATATACTCTTTTCTAATGCAGAGAAGCATGTAGTAGACATGGTCCCTGGCCACACTGAAGCATCAAAATACTGTGGTTTCTCATGGGTGTTTAAATCTGAGTGTTCAGCAGCAAATGAATACATACTTTTCAGAGATATGTAAATGAGACCAAAAGTGTCTTTAAAGTCCTATGTTAGAAAATGTATGTGTAACCTCTTAACATGTGTGCTTTACAGGTTACAGAAAAACTAGATGAAATTTGTTATCCAATGCTGTAGACACAAAAACATCCTAGATTTGGGTAGAGATATAGTCTCACCTTTATCCTAGAAAAGACAAAGTTCTGAAGTAAAAATATGCAACCTATAGACTTCAAATGTAAAATTGGATTTAATAATACATGTAATTTCTGTATATTAAAGTTTGATAAGTTGAACTAATATACTCACTCTTCAAGGGCTATTTTCTCAAAACATTTTAAGTATACCCTTCCATAGCATGCTTCTTATAATTGTGTGCAATCACTTAATTAACACAGATGAAGCAGACAATTTCAGAGGCAAATGTTCATTTCCCCTAAATGGAATGTGCACTTTTTAAAAAGTCTCTGTTGATCAGATATAGGGTGTGATTTCCTTCAAGCTGCAAAGCAAATCTAGCAATCCACTTAATATCCTCATGAAAGTGTGTTAAATAATTTGTGGTCTGCAGTGACAAGTTCTGGACTGGTCTCTAAATAAGTAAGAAACTGGTTCATGGTAGCAGAAAGTACAGGACAGAACACAGATATATTCTATACTTCTTTACCTCTGCCAGCGGTCCAAGTTTCAATACATTTATCTAACACTGATGTGAATGCCATGGCTATTACAGAACATGTATCTATAATTTTCATTCATTCATTTCTTTCTTAGCTTTATCTTCCCAATACGTACTTATAAGATATCAGTATGTTTAATGTTCAAAATGCATTTTTAAAGTTTATTCTCTCAAGATACAATGATGTCCTCTCTCAGTCTCCTGGTTCAGCAAGAAACTCCCCTGATATGCACAGCCTAGCATATGTAAACTTCTAAGAATAGAAGTTCACTGTTGAGTTGTCAAACAGCATAATAGTATTCATAGCCTTTGGAGAATCTATTTTTCCCCCCAGGCACAGTGAAATAAATGGCATTTAACTAATCTCATGAATCTAACATTGACTTTTTCTATCTACCAGAAAGGATGCTGGTTTCTTAAGAAATACTGTAGTATAATGTAGCTGGTGAAAGTGAGGATTGTGCATGAGATTGCCCAGGTTTAAATGGGTACACTTGAGCATCATTACAATTATGGTGCTCTACTCTCTTCCTTTTTTTCTTTTTTCACTTCTGGGCCCTGAGCTGAACAGTTTGGGTCCACCACACCATGAGCTCCTGTCATCATGTGCTGCCTCACCCAAAGCAACAAGACTAACCAATCATGAGCTGAAACCTCTAAAGCTGGGAGTCAAAATAAACTTTTTTTATTCTAAGTTGATTACATGAAATATTTATTACATAGTAATAGAAAGCTGACTAACACAACTGAAGGAGTTAGAAATTCCATCAAGATTTATGGAATCTTTAACATATAACAACTAAGTGTGCCAAATACATATTGTGGATTACAAAATTTTTGAAGTGTTGTGAATTTCCCAAATTTATTAAAATAAATACAGAAATAAATGAAAAGTTTCTAATGTGATTGTTATGAAATTTTGTTTTAAATTGAGAAAGGACTTATAAAAGCACCATCTCACAATAATCTTTCCTTCCTGACATGATGGTATTCACTAATCTTTGCTTTCCTTTGTAGTATTAGAGCACTCATATTCATACCTTTTCCTCCATACCATATTTTATTGTCACTGTAGTATAAACACTGGAGGGACAGCAATCGTGTATGTTATTTAGTTGTCAATGTCTAACACTAAAGTAGAAGACCAAAACTATACACTGAGAGAATAAATGAATGTACATAAAATTCATGAGATTCTGATAACAATCTAAAAGCTACATGTCATGTCATATGAAGACGAAAAGTAATTACAGTGGTTTTGGATTATGAAAGATCAGACAAGAAGTGTTCAATAAGAGAAAACATAAGGCCTAGATTTTTTAGTAGAGAGCTAACAGGTATAGCGAACTTAAGCAGTTAAAGGTAATGATCAGTGAAGGCAATGAGGTAGCATGTTACCTTATATCTATAACCACAACATCTGTATATGCATCATATTGACTTTTCAAGTGAAGGTAAGAGTGTTCAGTGTATGAAAACGAGCATAGTTTCCATTGAGTGGTTGAACATTCTGCTCAGAAAAGGAATTTTATTTGATTTAGATATGTATTATAAAACAAATACCTTGTTTTCACTGATAATGCAATTTGAGAATATTCCACAAAGAGATATAAACACAATTCCCCAAACATTGACAAATGTGTACCTTTCTCTCCAAAGTTTAGTGAAAATATGGAAAACATTTGTGAGAATGGGAGTGACAGGAGCTCATTGAGAGCACCTATATTAGTCAGCTTCACATCGCTAAAATAAAATACCTGAGGCAATTAATTAATTTAAAAAGAAAAAGAAATTTTATTTTGGCTCACATTTCTAGAGATTCCTGCTCAAGATCAGGGAGTCTCATCACTCTGGGCCTTTGTTGAGTCACTATGAGAGCAAACCCTTTGCATCTCAAGCCAGGAAACAGAGAGAGCAATGACAGATTGAGACCTCACAGTCTCCTTCAAAGGTGTCCTCAGTAACCTGGGAGCCTCCAGTGAGCCCTCAACTCCCAGGGATTCACAGCTCTACGCTCCACCTAACAGTAACGCCTCATAGACCAAGGCTTTAACATCTTTACCTTTAAGGGACACTTCTCATATTCAAAGCACCTGCTCCAGACAGATGTGTCTGCTGGAGTAGGAAATCCAGAGTGATTTTCATAATATTTAAAGTTTTTCTTTAAAACTAGATTACTTTCCCAAGGTCAACTTAATTTTTTAGTCATTGAAAGATATTTACTTTTCAAATATTTTTCATATTAACACATAGGGGTCTAAAACAGAAGGAATTTAATGAAAAGGATGGATTGTGTGGATGAAGGAAGAGCTAAGAAAAAACAGCAGCAGTAGAACAACCCAGGGTATAGAGTCAGTAGGGAGCTTTCACAATGACTGCTGGGTCAGGGGCTATGAGGTTATCTCCCCCAGAGCCAGAGGTGGTTAGAGAAGCATAGAGACCTCTCCTCTCCTTTCATCCTCTAATGGCCTGCCAGTGCCTTCTGATAACCAGTAGCTTATTTTTTTGCCTGGGAATCTCTGCCTACAGCATCAGGCTACCAGTGATGTAGGCCAGAACAGGGGGAGTGAAGAGAAAAGATTCTGAAGGAGAATAAGTTCTGTTTGATCATTATTTTAAGCACTTGATATCTATTTTCTTCCTTATCCATGCAGGCACATGGACTAAAGAAAAACAGTGATGGAAATGTTTTTAGCTGAATAATATAAAGGATGAATGAAAACAAAACTTTTAATATGCAATTAAACAATGCTTAGGAGGTAATTTATAGCAATAAATGTTTCTATTATAAAAGAAAAAAGCCTTTCAAAGAGCTAAAGAAAGGAAAAGCAAATTCATGCCAAATAAACTAAAATAAAATTATATTAAGCATTGCATAAAAGGCTGACTTTAAAAAATACATAGTGGCTCAAGTCAACAGAATCAAAAGTTGACTCTTCAAATAAATTAATCAAATTAAACTTAAATATTATGCACTATTAATATATATTAATTATTTAAAAGAGCAAAAAAACCAAGATAAAATGCAAACAAGGAAATTCTTGAGACATGAAGAGGATAAGAGGATTTTTGTGCACTTGATGACTTAGATGAAATGAGGAACTTTCTCATTTCATTAGTTCCCAAACAAAAGCATTCTGCAAAATTTTGCTTACCTTCACAAACTGCACATCCAGTGACAAACATGACCACAGCAGTCTTCCCCAAACAAGCACAGATGTGGCCATTTTTCCCAAAACTATAACAAAATTTGGTAAACTTAAGTACCACTGTGTGTGATTAGAAATTTTCTGCAAATCTGTTTAATATTAGATTGACTAATGATGTGAGGAAGAAATTTAATCAAGTATATTTTTATAAATAATAATTAAAAGTGGGAAATGAAATTTGAAATGTATTTAAATATTTTAATGTGATCCAGTATCTAGAAATAAATTGAAGAAAAATGTAAAACTTCATTCATCTAAATTAAAAAACATGACAAAGAAAAATTTTTAAAAATATGAATAAATGAAGGGTTATCTCATGTTCATGGATTAGAAGACAAAATATGGTAAATATGTCAATTCTCCTTAAATAGATATATAAAGTGATTTATAAGCTAAGCCTTCCAATGAAGGCTTAAATGGAAAAAAAAATTCTTCATGTCTGAACTAGCCAAAAATAAGACATTTAAGGCATGGAGAAGCTCTGAATTATCAAAATTGTTTACAGAAATTTGCATTTTTATTCAGATCAAGTACATTACCATCATTTTTGTATAGTGATGAATTATTGGTGAATTATTGAAATACTATTAAATGGATCCAAAAACTGATTTTCTCAAACATTGATTTTACAAAGTATATGTGAGTGTTCAGATCTTGTGACTGCTTTTCAAAGGTTTTTGTTCCCAGAATTTTTTGATGGAAATTATTATAATTTTTGTGTTGTCATTTTTTTCTCTCCATACGTTTCCATACACATATAAAACCATATGTATAATAATATCGCTCTTTAGCCATCATATATCCCTATATCCATCTATTTATAAAATCACTTTTCTATTTGCTCCACTGTCACTTCTTCTGAAGTAGGTTTTTAACTGTACTGCAATCCTTGCAACATTTTACAATGCCTGTTTGAAATGAGTTTCAAATGAAAATTAATGATATAAATAAAAACAATACATAACATTTGTAAATAAGATGCTTATATTTTAGAACAAGTAATTCATGAAATATATTCTGCCTAATAGCTCTCTCACACATACAAAAATCACCACACAAACACACACACACACACACACACACCCAGACACACCACACTAATTTTATATACTTAAGAGAAAATGTAATGTATTTTTAGGAAAACAAAAAAGAACAGATTATAAGTATGATTTTAGTTTGAGATATATCTTAGTCATTTGAACAATTAAAACATGCATGACCATTCCTTAATTATATTTTGATCATTCATTTATTGTTTTATTCATACAATATTTATTTTTTAATTTTATTCATTAAAAATTTATTGTATTATATATCAAACAATTTTCAAGCAGTTAAGAATAGTAGCTAAGAAGTAGGCATTCTTGTGGATGAAGTCCTAATTTGTTATTTGCTCAAAAGTCAAGGTATATATAAACATTATTACTTTGCTATATGTTAATCATGTGTCAGTTTAAGTTGTTTACCTTTTTCCAGAATGAAATGTTATTCTCCAGTATTTGAGTACCTTCAAATTTTTAATAAAACTTCAGTTTGACTTTCATGAAGACATCAACTGATCATTTTCTTTATTAATAGTGCTTGACAGTAATTCACATGTAGGTAAGCACACATACATTTAAAATACTATCATTCCAGAAGATCATTGAGTAAAACAAATATTATGAACAATCCACTCTGTGTGACTGAAAAATCACTCTAGTTAAATGACCTTAATTTGAATAAAGGTTACAAATTTGTCAATATATTTTTATGAATTTAATAAAGTATAATTTAGTTTACCTTTATTTCAGAAGTTTTAAAGTTAGTTAAAATATCATTTATCTGTGGATTTCAATTTAATTCAATGTAAAATCTGTAAAAGACACTCATTTTTCTGCCTCAAAAGTCAAATTATTTATTATTAATTAAAGTTAGTATGTTTAGTTTCTATAATTATACTTTTCAGGAGGTGAATAAGCAAAATAGTATAAAGTTTAAAACCACATACTTAGAAGTTCTTTAAACAGCATCTGTGTTTTTAGAAATAAAGTGTTTGTGATCTTACTAGCTCTTTTACTTGGACTTTTACCATTACTCTGGAGAGAGACAAATAACTTTTAATGAAATTCATGTTGTGCTTTATAATTCAGGAATTTAGCAGTTAATGGAGTCTAAAAAGAATGTAGAGCCTGAGGGAAACAGAAAGAAATTTTAGGTTAATCTTATTAATATAATGTTTATAGAAGATATTGGTCTCCAGAACTATTATTTCTACCATCATCATTATAGATGACTTTGTTTATTGAGCCATAGCCTTAGAATATGATAATTTCTGGCTTTATATTAATTATCTATGTATATATAAAGTCATCAGTGCAAAGTTTTAAATCTATTTTTTTTTGGCTATAAAAATGCCTAGTCTATATTTAAAGACTGAGGAAATTACTTCTGTAAATAATTAATTTTTTAATATTTTTTTAACTAAAGTTTGTTTACAGAGTAGTTCATATTTCACAAGTACTTACAATTCAAGGGAAAACAGGCAATAAAAATTTTATCTATTATAGTGATGAATTTTGCCCAAGCAAAAGTGTTTTTTCTGTATTTTACTGTCATTCTTATGCAAGTATTAATGACATTAAATTAAGTATTCCCTATGGGATTAAAATATCAATATTGACTTCTCAGTAGTTTGTTTTTTAAAATATATTTTTATTTATGTTTTCCAAATTTTACTGCATGTACTTTAAATTTTAACTGAAGTGTTTGCATAATTATAGTGATATATCATGACAGTTATCTGTTATCCAAAATTACTTTATACTTACAGAATAAATCTAGAAATTACATGAAATTATTTAGATTAAATTTAATTTAGATGACAAATGTGAAAGTCATTATTTTCGAAAAATGTTTTTCTTTTGTATTTCAGTTTTAATAAAATTCAGAGAAATTGTGAGAGCATTCTCAACTTTGGACATATTTGTCATGGTTTCATTTCATTAATTCAATTTCTGAATTGAGGCCCTGTCCAATCAACTTTGTTAAATTAATTCTATGATAGGTTGATATTTTAAAATGCACCAAACCAATTCTTTTAGTGATTAAGTAGTAGTGATTTAGATATGTAAGACAGTGAATAATATTTTTCAAAGAAATAACATACTTCCAAAGAATTCAGTAGGAATGATATCAATATTAACTGATATTGTGTGTAAAATAACATCTTCTGTGATACATGAATTTATTTAAAAAATTGAATCATTCCTCAAATTGCAAAATTCAGTTTTTACATTCTTGGAATAAAATTACCCAATTCATTTTCTTATATTTTTCAATGTCTCACCTAAAACTCATTTACTATTTTATATTATAGGTCTAGCTGGTACATAGAGGAGAGGTATATTCACATAATAGTATGATTTTGTGAAGGCTGAGCCTCCGCATGGGCACCTGGAGAGGGGTCTATTTAGTTCACATAGCCCTTTGTGAGTGAGTTAATTAGTTCCCCAATAAAAACAACACACAGAGAGTCAATCATCAGCATCAAAGAAGCATCAGAGCATGAGAGTTGGAGCTGCAGCTCCAGAGCTCAAGAGCTTCATGTCTTTATTTCTTCAGAAAAACAGCTACTAAAAGGCTACAGTGCTCTTAGTTCACAGCATTTAGAGTGTTACTGAGACATAGTGTGACTAAACATCTGCTGCACAACCTTGGCCATGACATGCATCCGTGGTTGAGTATGTTAAGTCACTCTAATATGTAATTGTAGCTCATTATGTACATGTCTCTGAGAGTGGAGTCATGTCCTTAAGTATCCTCTGATACCTCAGACACCCAGGTTTTGAGTATAACCGGAAATGGTACCCCACAGATATAAAATTTAGCATCTGATTACAATTTAGTGATTCCTAATATCTGAAGATGTTGACTAAATGGTGATGGCTTCCAAACTGCATCCTCCAATAATCATTAACCTGATAAATGATCTCATGTATTTTCAAAATCACAGAGAAATATCATTGCGAAGAAACTACACATCTGATCTTCATGTCTAAGTAGTGAGTAGACTAATTTTAGAGGTAATTTACCTTAAAGTGTAAAATTTTAGGTTATCCATAAATCATTTTTACCAATAACCATATTTGCATGAAAATAGGTATTTTGATCCTTCAGATAGCTGGGACATTTCATTGTATATTTACCAATTTCCAAAATGTTTATTAGTGATATCAAGAAACTTGAATGCCTCTTGAGTCTCATTCTATAAATTGGCTATCATTTTATAAATAATAGTTACTCAACAGATATCTTAGTGAGGACTGTTTGCTTTTGTCCTTATTTTTAATTCATTTTGTAGGGAGACAAAAGCTTACTATATGAGTTCATTCTTCTAAGTAGTAAATACCATGCAGGATGAAATTTGTAAGAATTTTTTTGAGTGCAAATTTTTGGGAATGAGGAGAACTAAAAATATGGAGCTTTATAACCAAGAAATAGGTTGAAAATCTTTGGAAAAAAGAGGGAGGGAATGATTAAGAATTGCCTTAGACTGCAGAAAAGTTTTAAGATCTTCTCATCTAAGCCAGAAGAGGTTTCCCAAATAAAACTAGCCAATTGGTGAGCAATTTCAGACTGGTTCACAATACATTCTTTGCTGTTTCAGTTCCTGATAGATAATACATATCTTGGGGGAATCCTGCCCTTCTGTATGAGGTCAGTGATGCGCTCAGAGAGGAAACATTGGGGTTGTCAGGAAATTGAGCTTTCTCCAGCAGATGATCTTGATGGAGATTTGAACATACTTCCAAGAAGGCTATTCCTATTAAGTAATGTTAATGATATTTTTATATTAAGCAATTACCTTGAAGATGAGCCTAATTAAGTCACTTTTTAAAAATTCAATACATAAGAATATATATCAGTGTTGCCTAAGTCTCCTTCCAGAATTTTTCATCAAATATTCCTGTAAACAAACCAACACACACACACACACACACACACACACACACACAAACCCCAGGAGAACAAAGTTCAAAAAACTCAAAGAGCTATCTCTAGTTGACAGAAAAGAAAAAGGAACTCAAGGGTATATTTGTAAGGAGGGAGAGTAGCACTAATCACTACATTAGTGCATTTGGACCTTGGGGTGCAACTCAGATCTAGGTTAGATTTATGGAGACGGAGACTATACTTCTAAGAAAAGCACGAGAAGGGCCAGAGATTTAGCTCAGTGGGTTCTGCTGCCTGCCTTGCAAGCACAAGGTCTGGAGTTTGATCCCCGATATAAAAAAAAAATATGATCTACTGGCAAATTAGGTATAAAGTTAGAAAATCCCACATAATACTGCTTGATTCTTTGGATATGTATTCTTATTTTCTTCTGACCTCCCCTTTTTCTGATAAGAATGAGAAATTAAATGTAATCTTATTGAAATTTCCTCAGATGTGGCATGTCAACTCATCTTTTTCTTCTTACTCTTACTCTTTTTTTTTTTTTTTACTACTGTGGATTGAACCTAAGGTCTTCATGCTTAGCTATACCCACAGCGTGAGTTTTTGCTTTTGTTTTTGTTTTAATTTTGAGACAGAACCTCACTAAGTTTATCTGGGCTGTGCTTGTACTTGCAGTTCTCATGCCTCAGCCTCCCAGAATGCTGGAATGACTAATGTCAGCCATCATGCCAGGCTTTCTCTTACAATTTGTGAGATTTTCTTTTTCCATTTAAGTACTTTGCTATGATTTATCAGAGTGTGAATTTTTGGTACGTGGAGTTCACTGACATTTTTGGATGTGTGATTTAATGTTTTACATCAACCTTGGGAAGTTTTCTGCTATTATTTGTTTTAATACTATCTGATCTTTTTTTTCTCTTACTCATATTATACATATGTTGATGATCTTAATTGTGTCTCATGTTTTTTGGAGGTTGTGCTGATATTTCTTCATTCTTTTTTCTTTCTCTTCTTCAGGTCTTAAATTTGTATTGATCTATCTTCAAGTTCACTGATTCATCTGTCAGTTCAAATATACAGTTGAACACATCTAGTGAATTTTTAATTTCAGTTATGGTACTTTTCAACTCAAAATTTCCATATGGCTCTTCTTAAAAATAAATTTTTTTCTCTTTTTATCCTATATTTAATAATTAATTATAATTATAATTAATTTAATATATCATTCTTATGATACTTTATTTCTCTCAGTATGGTTTCTTTGAATTTTAAAAATTTGTTTATACTTAATTACTTGCTTTAAAGTCTTTGTTAATTTTTTTTTTTTTTTTTGTACCGGGGATCGAACTCAGGTCCTTGCACTTGTGCAACAGGCGGCGAAACCACTGAGCTAAATCTTAGGCAGTTCCTATCATTTGTTTTTATTTCCTTATCTTTACATCACACAGGAATCTCTTTCCAATGTCTTCTACTTCTGTTATTGTTGTGGAAAACTGGTCAGGCTAATATGTGAAATATTTTTTTTCTTTTGTAGAGTTTTATTTGTATTTTTATTGTAGTGTATGTAGGAAATTATTTCTGTTGTTTTTAATATTTTGGAAAAATCAGTTGATATTGTTGATGTTACTCAATGCAAACTAAATATTTAATATTTTATTTTATTGATATTTCATTTACCTGTTGAGTACACATTGTATAACATAATAAAACTCATAAAATTAAAATAATTCATTAATAGAAATACTCTGTAAAAATAAAAGTGTGTGTTATACACCCACCTAATGCTACTTTTTAAAAACTTTTATGTTTCATACCGGGGGACTGCACAGGTATTGGCTTGTCTAACTCTTTAGTCTCTGCTGGAGGCTACTGTGGGACTCTTCAGCCTCTGATTGTGGTAGTCAGCCCATAAATCCCCTCACAATTTTTATTCAATTAATTTTATTTTCTGATCACTGAATAACATGGCATTGAAACCAAAAACAAAACAAAACAAAAAACTAAAAAAAAAAAAATGAAATTGGTTCCTACTGACCATCCCTTAGTTAAGAATTTAAATAATGTGGCTATAGATGATCCTCAAGTTAAAGTGTGGTAATATCCCTCTATAGCCACAGCCTCCTGCTGAATGAGCATTCAGATCCTGCTAAAGCTCAGTCTCAGGGGGTTGTTACCTTTGCCTCTTGCCCTTTCCAGTATAGTGACGCTACTTGTCCCATTTCTGACCTTTCGAACTTCACACGGCACATAGATTTCCTGAAATACTGTCAGTACTGTCCTAAGTAGTTCACTCACCAATCTCTCACTACCTACAGTTTTGGTGGTTTCATCCAATTCCATCCTGAAATCTGTTATAAACGGTTATGTTATAATCAATATGCAGTGCAACATCAGAAGTGTGAGAAAATGTAAAGACGTTGGGGCCAATTCAGGCCAGTTTCTAAGCAATGATCATATCACAGGTTTATAGTGAATTTGTAGAAAAGCAACTTGAGGGGTGTCTAGGAACACTCTGCATGCTGTCACAGAATATGGGCTGAGTGACTAAAACACCAGATCTTCATTTTCACCATCCTGGAGCCTTTGGTGGTAGTAACTACATATCCGCCAATCTAATTCTGAGTGAAAGCTGTTTTCTGGACTTGGAGATGAAAGCCTTCTCACTGGATCATCAAGTGGGGTAAGAATCATCTCTCTGCTCTTTTGAGAAGAACACTGAGGGTTCACCACTCATGATCCAGGAATCAAGGCTTCAAAACATGGAATGGGGACAGGAATAATGCTCTTCAATCCACAGCAACAAATAAAACAGTATTCACAAAATTAACATTTTGCCTGTGACAAGAAGATTGGATCCTATTCCTAAAGATGGCAAGCAAACAGATTAAAAGGAAGTGAGGTATTAAGTTTGTAGCACCCCAGAAAGAAAGGATAATGAAGTAGTCATATATTTGTGTAAAGAACAAAACTGGTTCTGTGGCAAAAACACCATAGGCAAAATATCAAAACAATGATCAAAAAGGAAATGAGACTCAAAACAAAGAAAAAAATATAGTGGCAGTGAAAATGCAAAAGAACATTTTTATTAGGTGCAATCTCAAAGGAAGATATGAATTAGCAGTTCCTTCATGTTAGGCATTGCACTGGGCATGTCTATTTCCCTCCACCTTATGAAATCTGTTCAATGAGCAGTCATGCAGTCAGGAGCACAGGAAAGGCTTAAGAAGAAACAGCAATAAGTGGAGAGCTACTCTTAGAAACATCATTTCATTTTCTTAAAATGTATAACTTTATTATCATTCACTAAACACACACATATACAAAAATTAAAATTATTCCAAGAAAAGTAATGCAAGGGGAAAAAACTATAATAATATTCAAATATAATAGAACTCAGCCAAAGCAAAACTGAAAAGTACTTAAACATTTTTTCCATATAATTAAAAAAAAAATCTCAAGCATTAACAAGACATGAAAGGATGTGATTTGTTTTAGAAAGATTTTCAAAACTAATATTGAACAAATAGTGGTCTGGAGAAAAAATTCTAATTAGCTAGTAGACTCCACTAGGCCAATTTTTTTAAAATTTAAATTTCACTACAGTCATATGACACATGATGGAAATATAATCTGAGAAATATGTTATTAGGCAATTTCATCCACATGTATCTCAAAGTACCACACAGAGTGCCAACTTCTAAGTGCAAACTGACAAGGTATACATCAATCATCTGTGATAGTCCCTTGATATTATCCAAATATACAGTTAAACACGAGATACATGAGGCTACTACTGGTATAGCATCACATTGTTTTACAGTAAACTCTTTTATATAAGTAGAATTGTGCTCTAAGGGATGAAAAGCACAGCATGTTATGATAAGTACCTAAAACAGTTATAACAGTCATTTATCACACTATCGAGTACTGTCTACTGTACATAGTCGTATGTGCTTCTTCTGGAAACATCCCCTTCTCTCCTTTGATCTCAGTGACTCTTCCTTCCCACCCCACTGATGAGCTCCACCCTAGTCTCTATCTACATCTCTTCCTATAGTTTTAAGCACAAATCTATATATGGATTCTTTCCAGATTCCAGCCTGTAACCTGATCTCTCCCCTTCCCCTCCTGCCACTCCTATGCCATTGAACCTTTTCTTCCTATTTCAAATTATCCATTATTTGTTTTAATCATTTTAATCCTTAATTACACTTTCAGTTTCTCAGACTAGAGAAACTATTCGGTATTTGCACTTGTGTGCCCTATTTATTTCACTTAAGAGGATGGCCTCAATATGCATCCATTTAGTTATAAATGGCTCTAGTTTCTCAATCTTTATGGCTGAGTAGTTCTGAGTCATTCTTTATGGCATAGGTAAAGACTTTATGAACAAAACCTCAATAGCACAGGAACTAGCACAAAGAATCAACAACTGGGATCTCATCTCATTAAAAAGCTTGTGCACTACAAAAGAAACCATCAACAGAGCTAAGAGACAACCTACAATGTGGGAAAAAATTTTCAGCAGCTGTACCTTAGACAAAGGACTACTCTCTAGAATATATAAAGAACTGAAAAAAAAATCAGACCGCCCAAATTCAAAGGCCCAGTTCAAAAACGGGCATCTGAAATGAACAGACATTTCTCAGAAAAAGAAGTAACAGCAGCAAATAAATATATGAAAAAAATACTCAACGTCACTGGTCATTTGAGAGATGCAGATGAAAACAACACTGAGATTTCACCTCACCCTAGAAAGAATGACTGTTACCAAGAAATTATCTAATAACAAATGCTGGCAGGGGTGTGGGGAGAAAGGAACCCATCTCCATTGTTGGTAGGTTGCAGACTGGTGCAGCCACTGTGGAAATCAGTATGGAGATACCTCAAAGAACTAGGCTTAGAGGTCCCATTTGACCTAACCCTAACCCTAACCCCTGCTGGGTATCTTCCCCAAAGAATTAAAAGAATCACACCACAGTGATATATGTGCACCCATGTTTATAGTGGCACAGTTTGTAATAGCAAAAGCTTGAAAACAGCCCAAGGGCCCATCAACTGGAAAATGGATAAATAAGATGTGGGTTTTTTAAAGAAACAACATTTCATTTAAACTAATTGAACTTTTGTGCAAGGGTTACCCATTTTTTTGTTGCCCAAGCTCAGGTTTCTAGCACAAGAAGAGGGAGCTATTATAAATTATTCTTTAAAAATTATAATGAAATACTGTTTTCACCAAACAAGCAGATGTGGCCATTATCTCTGTGTCACTTTTGTACAGCACACAGGGCCTGCTTGGAGAGGTGATGCCTCTCACAGTAATGACCCACAGCAGAGCCATTATTCAATCTTCATTGTTATCCAGTCAGTCCCTCAAGTGTTGTCACTGTTCTTACTGTGCACACCTCAGTTGTTTCTTTGATACAGTGGTTCTCAAGAATTAAATTTACTTTTCATGGTGGTGGTCACAAGATTTTTCATAAATGATTATTGTATTAATTTGGCCATATTATTACATAGACAATGTGTAAAAGGTTGAAAAACAATACACAACTCAGGGAGACAACATGAAACAGAGAAATGAAAAAAGGAACATCTGCATAAATATTTGAAATTACTGACTACCTCCTGTTTTTTACTGACTACACTTTAACAAAAGTTGTCGCTCATGAAAATGAGCTCAATTAATTTAGCAACACAGGAATAAATTATGTTTTCTTCCTGAAAAATTCATTCAAATATCACAAATATGTATGACTTTCATCCTTTTATTTACCTTACCTTATGTAAAATAGAAAGCAGAAAACATGCACAGACATGAGACTGTTTATATATCTAAAATTCAGTTATTTTTCTTATTTAATGAGAATATCATAGGCACAACTAATATCTGCTGATGTTGAGACATATTAATATTGGAAATATTGAGGTCAAGTGGTAAGCATGCCTAAGAACATGAGACTTGTGGTGTGCTTCTGAACTTGAAGTCTGTGAGTGCTCAAAGACATGTGGCAACATACTGATCCACTGTACTCTGAGAATCCATCACTAAGAGGTAAGTTTGGGAGGCCTCTGCTTAATGTGTTTGACTTGTTTTTTCCTACAAGGTCTTGATCTGTGCCTGCTTCTGCTCCCACTTCTTGTTGCCTGGGTCAGTGCCACCACAGAAAGCTTATACATTTCTCCCCTCTTCCATGATATACAAAGATGATACCTACTGCAACCAGATTCCTGAGGGATTCCTGCATTACATCTCTGTAGAGCTGCTTCTGGGAAGAATCCAGCAGAGCCCACTTCTGCAGGGGGAAGCTCACGGCCACATCCTTAAAGGTCACTGGCTCTACGCCGCCCAGGTTCCGAGGTGTCCTGGTGTCCTGGTGTCCTTGTAGGATCCTGTAGTCTTCATTGTTCACACAAGAACCGGGGCTGAGTCACCTGTGCCTCTCAGCCCCACTCACTGGCCTCAAACACAGCCATGAGATATTTCTTGATACTGACTCTCACCACGGAGATGTCTACTAGTGACGCTGGCATATTTATTTCATGACTTGGCTACACTGGTTTATTGAAATCTATTTTACCTACTTACACCGTGAGTATTCTGATTTCAATACTCAGAGAACACAGTCTTGCATTTAACTTCTGAATCATGAAGCTTGGTGGAAGTTATTAGAAATGTGGGTCCAACTCTCTCACAGAAATATCAAAATTGAAGTCTGAGAGCTAAGGGGAATGTGAGCTGCAACTCCTCTGTTACATTTGTCCAGAGTGAATATCAAATCCTGCTAAATTTGGAATGAAATTAAGGAGTTGATAGACTGGGCACTATCTATTCTTATTAGGATATAGTAGTTTTTTCTATAATAAATATTTCTTTATTTTCTTTAGGACAGCTTTCAAAGACTTTAAGTGTTTGATTTTTCTGTTAATTTTCACAAATTATGCTTCTTTTCCTCAGGGGTGGTTGTGTGGAACTCATTCCACAGACATTAGAAAAGGGTTAAAGATTCACTCCTTGAGCAAACACCCAGGAAAAGTAAAGAAAAAAGGTGTAGAATAATTTTAACATATGACAGATATTTTGCCCACAGTCCAAACATATGACAGGAAAAAAATGAAACAGACTAAGAGATGACCTGAAATGAACTAAGATCTCATATAGGATCTAAAACTCTTAAGCTCATAGAAGCAGAAAGGAAAATGGTGGTTATCAGAGCCAAGAGAAGGGAGAGCTGGGAAGAGATGCTGGTCAAACAGGATAAGATTTCAGTTGATTAGGGAGAATGTAGTGACTGTAGTTAATGACAATGCATTGTATACTTTAAAACAGCTAAGTGTTCTCACAACAAAAAATAAGTACAGTAGGTTATGTATATATTTATTAGCTTCATTTAGTCATTCCACCATGTACATTTGAATCATAACATGATATATGTCATAACCACACATAAATTTGCCTATTTAAAATAAATAACCAATTAACTAAAAAATTAGCAACCCCTAGAGGAGATACAAAAGAAAATATATGTTAGAATAATTTGCAAAATGCTTTAAAAATGTAACAAATGGGAGAATTGTGATCAGACAGACATGAAAAAAAGGATTTTACTCTACATGAGTTGTTTATTAAAAATAACTAATGCAAATATGTCGATTCTCATGTTTGTTAAAATTTCTTGGTACGTTTCCTGTTCTCTCCTCTTTTCTATTTAAACTAGTTTTATTTTAAAAACTAACAGGGTTCATACTTTATTCTGATGTTGAATATTATCCTTTTAAGACATTTATGTATCAAATTAAAATTATAAGGTTATGAGCAAAATATTATTCTATATACAGAAAGTAATTGACCAATTTGTTAATGACCTGTAGAGATTGAAAAATGTAAGCATTCACTTTCTCTTTCTTTCTTTTTTTTTTTTTTTTTTTTTTTTTTTTGGTACCAGGGATCAAACTCGGGTCCTTGCACTTGTGCAGCAGGCAGTGAAACCACTGAGCTAAATCCCAGGCCCTCACTTTCTCTTTTGAGAAAACAAAATTTACTTTAAGCTTTTATCAACAGATTTCAGACAGTCTAAAAACTCCTGACTACTCCTAGAAGACTTGACATTCTGTGACTCGGTATGATAAATGTCTTGCAAACAAATTCCAGGCAAGTTATTGAGACAACAGCTCAAATGAAACTCTCTTATAGTTCTTTGTAGGCAGCTGAAGACTTGTAAAATGCTACATACTGAATTTTAAAAACCCACAAAATCAAAACTGTGATCATGATTGTAATAAACCTCAGGGGGGTATTTGTGTTTAGCTATTAAAGATTTTATATTTTACCACAATATTACTTTTCATGGAGGAATTGTACTGCAATTGGAATTCTATTGAAAACTAGAATAAATAGTTCACCCAAAAGTGTAGTTCTATAAAGAGTTTTTTGAACTGTAAGGATTGAGTCCTTTCATAGTGATTTTACTCCTTTGGGGTATTTGATCTCTGATAACTGAGTTTCTGTAGCTAATTTGGTGTTATCTCATGCTTGACTCCAGTACAAAAGGTAGACTTAATCTCTGTGATTTCACTCAATAGTCCCTGGATAGATTTTCTTTGAAAAAGTTAAAATGGGGTCTATTTTTCAAAAATAAATGCTTGTAGAAAATCATTCTCTAAAAGATCAGAAAAATAATTTTTATAACATTCATTTCCTACTAGCAATGATTTAGGGACAGAAATTTAAATAGTAGATTGTAGATACATATCCTATAATTTTAATTCTTCTTCCAACCTACTGTGTTATATTACTGTGCTATTATCTCTATTGTGTTATGGTACTATTGTGAAAATCCAAGTTGTTTAGGAGTTTAATAGATCTTATCTTAAATGATACAGTACTCAAAAATAACTATTGTCTAGCTTCACTTTTCAAAAAAGGACACATTTAAAACAACCTGAAAGAGCTATTAACTAATTTATCAGATATATCAGTACACCAGTTATGCCAAAGTAGAAAATAAAAGAGTATGTTTAATCTTCATAACATTCTTTTACTGTTTTACTGAAGTGAGAGAAGAATAAACTAATCTCTCAATCATTTGACTAATAACTGTCAAAAATAAAATACATTGCCAAATATGATAAAATACATGGTCAATTATGGCATTGTGCAAACATATTCTCAGTCATAGTAATATGAATAATACTGAGTAACTGTGTCCAAAAATGTTCTGATTTGACAAATTGCTGCCATATTCTAGTGTTCAATCAGATATGTGCTATACATTCAGCTAGCCATGAACTATGTACTCTACTCAAGCTACTTTCCACTGTAAGTCTCAGATGTCTCATCCTTAAAGGGTGAAAGGTGTGTCAGCTTTGTGACAGAGAATAAGATGACAGACACTTAGAAAGAATTTTATATGTAGGAGGTATTCAGCCATTTCTTTCATTTAATTCACAGATGACACCTGATGAAAAATCCATCTGTAAAAAATATTTTACAGCAGTTATATGTTTCTTTCTGACTAAATTAAAACATACTTTAGACTGAATGTGTCAATTATATATTAAATCCTAATACCCTTCAGAATTTCCAGCAAATTTTTTCTCTAATTGTTTGACTATGTTTTTAGATTGCTTTTCAAAAGTACAGTTTGGTCTGTTTCTTGGCTACATGTAAGAAGAAGTGGGCAGATCCAATAAATTCTACAAGTGTAGACCTTAAATTTTCCCAACATAATGAGCAATTCTGTTAAAGACTATCTGAAACGTGATATTTGAGAATCTGTCAGATAAACAGATTTAAATAGCCTTTTCTTCAGACTCCTTGAAGTATTTGATCTATTCATATATTAAGTCATCATGAACCAAAATACTTTGACCATATTATCTCAAATGCTAAGAAAAGTAGAAAAAAAGCCTTCTATGAGTTATGATTTAAAATTAGAGTAATATCTAACACAAGTATTTATTAAATATGCTCACTTAAACTATTTGTTTTCACTCCACAGTTTAAGATCATTATTTTTTTTGAGCCATGGGTCTCACTGTGTAGTTCAGACTGGTCTTGAACTCACTGTGTAGCCCAAGCTGGCTTAAATTTGCAGTGATCCTCCTGCTTCAGTCTCTAAAGTGCTGGGATTATAGGCATGTGCCACCACGTCCAGCTTTAAGATTATTTTTGAACATCTAAAATATCTACTGTACAAGCTGGGCATGGTGGTACATTCCTATAATCCCAGCACTCTAGAACCTGAGGCAGAAAAATAACTGAGTTTGAGGCCAGCCTGGTCTACATGGTGAGTTCAAGACCAGCCTGAATTGTATAGTGAAATAAAACAAAACAAAGTCCTGTACTTTATAATACATTCTTCGTTGTATTAAAAGTTTGTTCTGGAAAGATAGATCAGTCCTTTTCTTCCTCCTCCTCCTCCTCTGACTTATTTTCATTCTCCTTGGTCTTTTTCTTCTTCTTCTTCTATGTCAACTTGTTTATCCTTGTGCTTTAGGTTCTAGAAAAATGAGAGCTGATGGTTTTAAATAATTAACAATTTAGGTTTCTTGGTATTAGAAATTTCTCTTCTCTTTCCCTCCATTTTTCTCATTATTCTGTTTACAGTATATCTATATGAGTAAGTTACTCCAAGATTTTAAAGCAAATATATTAAAAAAGAAATATATTTTGCAAATATTTGTGTCCTCCAGAATTTATACTTTGAAGTCCTAGCCCTCTATCTGATAGTGTCTGAAGCTGAGATCTTTGAAAGTAATTATGTGGAGTCTTGGATAGGTAAGATCAATGCTCTTACAAAAGGAAACATAAGACTGTTTGTTCTATCTCTCACTACACAAGGCAGAGGAAAGGCCAAGAGAGGACACAGTGAAATATGGCCACCTGTGACCAGGAAAGTGCACTCACCCAGAACTAAGTCAGCCACCACCTTCATCTTGGTACTACTGAGGCATCATGACTATGAAAAATAAATTTAGGTTATTCAAGCTACCCAGAATCTATTGTCCTGTTGCAGATTCTGAGAAAATTCTATAGGCAGCATCTAATAAAATCAATTACAAAGTCAGCACATTATTTTCTAAATGATAAATTCTAGAAAAGTTTTATTTTCTTTCTTTTCTTATGTAGCTTCCACTATATTAGCCCAAGGCAAATTTCTCTTCAAGGTAGTTACAAATTTACTTCACTAATATTTGACATGCTGTTATCTCCTTCATGCTACTGTTATAGAATTTTACTTCACTATGGGAAAATACCTTTTACCCATTGATAATAAGTTTCCCTATTTCTCATTCCACAGATTTTGACTTTAAAATACCACTGCTTTTGCTGCAGAAAGGCAGGTCTGCGCACACCAAGGTCGCGAGTCACGTGGAACATGCCCAATCAGCCCCGCCCGGCAACAATCCACTGGACCCCCCCCCCCCCGCCCCGTATAGCCACCTGGTTCCACACTACAAAGACGCAGAGGACACCGGAACACTAGACCACTGTACTGAGTCCCGCTGCTCCCGGCCCAGAGGTAGGGGCTTCTGAGATGCCATCCCACTGCTCCTGGTTCAGAGGAAGGAGCTTCCCGGCCACCATCCTTCCCGCCCCTAACAGCCCACAGGAAAGGGCTTTTGGGCCACCATCCCTACCGCTGCTCCCTGCCGCTGTCCCACCTCTCCCAGCTCAGAGGAGGTAATCCATGCAGGCACCAACAACCGCCCCCCAGTTGAAATGAGAAAACATGTAAATAAGTCTCAAAACCAGACTTCCAGATCATCTACAGCAACCCCCAAGGGAAATGAGATGGAACATCTTGATACTCAACCACCTTGACCCCCTGAACTGGCAACAATAGGGGATCTGGAAAAAAATGAAATCAGAAATAATTTCTCAGATAACAGCAGAGATTGTGCTCCTAGTGCAAGACATGATTAATAAATCGAGAGAGGAGCTGAGGAATATGATGGAATCTCAACATAGGAAACAAATGGAATCCATAAAACAGATGCAAATAGATTTCCAGGAGATGAACAACTCCATGGAAAGTCTACACAGCAGAATGAGCCAATATGAGGACAGATTTTCGGATATAGAAGATAAGATTGCAATTAATGACCAGGAAAAGAAAAATTGCTTCAAAATTATAAGGGAACATGAGAAATCAATCCAGCAGCTGCTAGATGATGCAAAGAAGAATAACATAAGACTGATTGGAGTCAATGAAGAAACAGGAAAGAGTGCAGATGACATAAAAAAAAAAAATCTCTTCACAGAAATAATGGCAGAAAACTTCCCAAGCAGGGGAAAAGAGCTTGACATATAGATAAGTGAGGGATATAGGACTCCAAATAGCCTTGATCAAAAAAAAATTTACACATAGGCATATAATTGTTAAGATTCCAGAAACACAACAGAAGAACAAAGTTCTACAAGCAGTGAGAGAAAAGAAACAAATCACATACAAAGAAAAGCCCATCAGAATCGCAGTAGACACCTCAACACAAACCATCAAGGCAAGAAGAGCTTGGAGTGACATATTCCAAGCTATAAAAGAAAACTGCCTCCAACCCAGATTGATGTACTCTGCAAAACTGTCTTTCAAAATGGATGGAGAAATAAGATACTTTCATGACAAAAGAGCACCTTAGAAAATTTGTGAATATAAAACCAGCATTCCAAAAAATTTTACACAATATCCTAGCAACAGACATTGAGGATCACACCCCCAGGAAGCAAAGCAGAATGAACCAATCTGGCATGACAAGGAATTAAATGTAAAGGAGGAGAATCCAACCAAAAGAAAAAGTCATGGCAATGACAAGTCAATACGTTTCAGTTATAATCATCAAGGTTAATGGTCTCCATTCACCAATCAAAAGAAATACCCTGGCAGAATTGGTCAAGCAGCAAAATCTAACAATATGCTGCATACAAGAAACACACTTAATTCAAAAGGAAACTCATAGACTGAAAGTTAAAGGGTGGAAAACAATATTCCATGCGACAGAAACCTGAAAAAATCAGGAGTAGCTATCCTCTTTGAAGATCAAGTAGATTTCAAACCAACATTGATTAAGAGAGATGAAGAAGGACACTACATCCTTGTAAAGGGAAGAATCCAAGAGGAAGAGATGACAATCATAAATATCTATCCACCAATCACTAGTGTGACCAACAATATAAAACAAATACTAAGGGACATGAAAAGTCATATATGCACTAATACAACTGTAGTGGGGGACCTCAACACCCCACTGTCACAAAAAGATGAACTGGACAAAAAATAAGTAATGAAATACTAGAACTCAATCGAACTCTTGAACAAATGAACTTAACAGATTTTTACAGAGTCTTCCACCCCACAAAATCAGAATACACGTTCTTCTCAGCTGCACATGGGTCATTCTCCAAAAGAGACCACATACTCACACATAGACCATGTTTAAGTAAGTGCAAAGGAATTGAAATTATCCCCTGTATATTATCAGAACATAGTGTGATGAAATTGGAGATTCTTAGAAAAGAAACTCAAAAAATTTCATATACACCTGGGAATTGAACAACAAACTTCTGAATAACCAATGGGTTACAGAGGAAATTAAAGAAGAAGTCAGACAGTTCCTTCAATTAAATGACAATGACAATTCAACATATCAGAATCTATGGGACACAATGAAAGCAGTCTTACAAGGGAAATTCATAGCAGTGAATACACATATTAGGAAAACAGAATGAGCCCAATTAAACAACCTGTGCTGCACTTCAAGCTTCTAGAAAAAGAAGAGAAGGACAACTCCAGAGCTCATACAAAGGAGGAAATTTTAAAGATCAGAGGAGAAATCAATGCAGTGGAGACTAAGAGAATGATACAAAAAAACCAATGAAGCCAAGAGTTGGTTCTTCGAAAGAATCAACAAAATTGACAAACTCTTAGCCAACCTTGTCAGAAAAAGGGAAGAAAAGGCCCAAATCCATGCAAGTAGGAATGAAAAGGGTGAATTGACAACAGACCCACCAGAAATCCAGAGGATCATCAATACCTACTTCCAGAACCTATATGCCAATAAGATGGACAACACAGAAGAAATGGACAGATTCCTAGATACATATGAATTATCAAAGTTGAATGAAGAAGACCTAAAAATTCTGAACAACACAATATCAACCAATGAAATTGAAAATGTAATTAAAAACTTAAAAACTAAGAAAATCCTGGCCCCTGATGGCTTCACTGCTGAATTCTACAAGACATTTACAGAAGAACTGCTGCCACTACTGTTTAAACTCTTCAATGAAATTGAAAGGGAAGTAATACTCCCAAATTCATTCCTGGAAGCAAGCATCACCTTGATCCCCAAAGCAGAGAAAGACCCAACCAAAAAGGAGACCTAAAGGCCAATCTCACTAATGAACATAGATGCAAAAATCCTTAATAAGATAATGGCAAACAGAATGCAGAAGATCATCAAGAAGATCATACATCCTTATCAAGTGGGATTTATCCCAGGAATGCAGGGATTGTTCAATGTACACAAATCAATCAATTTAATACACTGCATCAATAGAGCCAAGGACAAAAACCATATGATTATCTCCACAGATGCAGAAAAAGCATTTGACAAAATCCAACATGCATTTATGATTAAAACCCTCCAAAAAATTGAAATAGATGGTCTCTACCTCAAACTGATAGAAGCCATCTATGAAAAACCAACAGCTAATATCATACTAAATGGTCAAAAACTGAAATCCTTCACACTAAAATCAGGAACAAGACAAGGATGTCCACTATCACCACTCTTGTTCAATATAGTTCTGGAAACATTAGCCACGGCAATTAGACAAGAGAAAGAAATAGAAGGAATAAAGATAGGAAATGAATAAGTCAAATTGTCATTCTTTGCAGATGACATGATACTGTATATAGAAGACCCCAAGAACTCCACCAAAAGTCTTCTAAACTTAATAACCAAATTCAGTCAAGTAACTGGTACAAGGTCAACACACAAAAATCAATAGCTTTCCTCTACACCAATGACAGACTCAGTGAGAGAGAAATAGGGCAAATAATTCTTTCACAAGAGCATCCAAAAAACTGAAATACCTAGGAATCATCCTAACGAAAGAAATCAAAGACCTCTTCTCTGCAAACTATGGCACTCTGAAGAGAGAGATTGAAGATGATATCAGAAAATGGACAGACATCCCCTGCTCCTTGGTAGGAAGGATAAATATAGTGAAAATGGCCATACTTCCAAAATTGCTATATAGATTTAATGCAATTCTAATTGAGATCCTAGCAGCATACTTCATGGACCTTGCGAAAACAATCCAAAAATTCATTTGGAGCAAGAAGAGACCCAGAATGGCAAAAGCAATTCTAGGTAACAGAGACATGGCAGGGGGTATCACAATCCCCAACCTGCAAGTCTAATACAAAACTACTGTGATAAAAACAGCATGGTACTGGCAAAGAAACAGACTTGAGGACCAGTGGAACAGATTAGAAGATGCAGAAACAACACCAGACACACTCAGCCATCTCATCTTCAATAAAGGAGCCAAACATCCTCACTGGAGGAAAGATAGCCTCTTTAATAAATGATGCTGGAAAAATTGGGCTTCAACCTGCCAAAGATTAAAACTAGACCTATATCTCTCACCATGCACTAAACTAAAATTCAAATAGATTAAAGATCTAAATATTAAAATAGAAATTCTGAACCAGTTGGAACAGAGGTTAGGTAGAACCCTTGAAGACACTGGTGTAGGAAAAGACTTTATGAACAAAACCTCACTTGCCCATGAACTAGCACAAACACTCAACAAGTGGGATCTCTTCTTATTAAAAGGCTTTTGCACAGCAAGGGAAACCACCAGCAGTGTGAAGAGACAACCCACAATGTGGGAAAAAATCTTCATCTGCTCTTCCTCAGACAAAGGTCTACTATCTCAAATCTATAAAGAACTTAAAAAGATCAGACCTCCCAAATTTAAAGACCCAATCCGAAAATGGGCATCTGAAATGAACAGACATTTCTCAGACAAAGAAGTAGAAATAGCAAATAAATACATGAAAAAATGTTCAACATCACTGGTCATTCAAGAGATGCAAATGAAAACAATGCTGAGATTCCACTTCACTCCAGAAAGAATGGCTGCCAACATGAAATCAACCAATAACAAATGCTGGCAGGGCTGTGAGGAAAGAGGAACACTTCTTCACTGCTGGGGGGAGTGTAGACTGGGGCAACCACTGTGGAAATCAGTATGGAGATACCTCAAAAACTAGGACTGGAAGTCCCATTTGACCTCACTATTCTACTGCTGGGGATCTTCCCCAAAGAATTAAAGGAATCATACCACAGTGATATATGTGGGCCCATGCTCATAGAAGCACAGTTTGTAATAGCTAAAACTTGTAAACAGCCCAAATGCCCATCAACTGGAGACTGGATAAAGAAAATGTGGTTTTTTATAAAATGGAGTAGTACTCAGCCATAAAAAATGAGAAATTAGAGACATTTATAGCTAAGTGGAGGCACATTGAGGTGATACTCTTAAGTGAAATAAATAGGACACACATGTATAAATACCATATAGTTTCTTTGGTGTGAGAAACTGAAAGTGTAAATAAGGACTAATATGTATAATAGGTAATGTGAAATAGGAAGAAAAGGGGCAAAGGGGAAGGAAGTGGGAGGGCTAGGGGAAAGGATAGAAGGGAATGGGATTAATATGAGAAAATAGAAAAATAGGAACAAAATCTTTATAAGTAGGGAGGAATGGAGGGGTTGAAGGGAGGGCTGGGGAAGGGTGAAAAATACGAACCAAGAGAGATTATGTAAAGCTGCAAATTTCCAATGATGAATGTCATTATATTGTATATCTAAAATGTACCAATGATTAGAATGAATAATCGATAATGAAAAATAGGAAGAAAAGGTCCAAAGGGGTAGGGGTAGTGGGAGGGTTAGGGGAAAGGAAAGAAAGGAAAGGAAAAATGCTGAGAAATGGAAAAAATGGAAATAAAGTCTTTGTAAATAGGAAAGGGTAGAGGGGGTGAAGGGAGGGCTAGGAATGGGGAAAAAATAAGAACCAAGATGCATTATGTAAAGGTACAATTCCCAATGAGAAATGTAATTGTGTTGTATACCTAAAATGTACCAATAATATAATTTAACCAAAAAAAATAAATAAAATGACAGCAGTTAAAGCTAAAAAATAATAAATAAAAAAATAAAATACCACTTCTTTGATATCAAAATCTTCATGTATAATTCTTCTTACAGGATGATCTATCTATTCACCTCTTTGAGAAATGTTAGCAATGAGAGAAATGTACCCCCATCTTTTCACTACAAAATAGCAAGCATATCTGGATTTTTTATTTCACAAGTGAATGCTTGTATCAGAACCCAGTTTATCTATTTTGTTCTCACTTTCCATAACACATCATGATTATGATTATCAACTTTGTGTAAAATTGTTGCTTTCTTTGCTCTATAATTTTTATTTCCAGCCATTTAAAAATATTTTATAATAATCTAGTCTTTAAAGCTCAGAGTGATACAATATGGAATGAAACAGAAAGACTTCCCTATTAAAAACTGCCACTCTAGTTGAGGGATGCAGATAAAAAGCAAATAATTAAGAAACTAACAAACAGAAATTGTATGTATCTTGTTGTGTGATGATACACACTAGCAGGTCAATAAAGTAGAGAAGAGAGATGGTGAATAACACGAGTGGGAAAACTTAAAGAGGGTGATCAGGGAAAGTCCTTTTCTGACAAGATACAATTTGTGCAAAACTGTAAAAGACAAGGGGAAAGTACAAACTAAGTAGAAAGGTGATAATGGCAAACTATCTGGAGAAGTTAGAGAAACATCCAGAGGAAGTTCATCCAGAAAATGAGAAGAGCATGGTAGAAGACAGAACCATATACACAAAGGCTTATAGGATGTTCACTTATTATGAACACATTAGTCCCATTGATTAGGGTTCCCTCATTAATGATTATTTAAATCAATATCACTGAAAAGTGAAATTTCAACAATATTCAACCATGCACCCTACATCATTTTCATTATATTGCTGGGCAAAGGTTTTACATACAACTACCCTGGAAGTTAAATTGATCTTAACTTGTACAATTGCTACAATAAGCAATATTTACAGGATTATTTTATGAGTTTAAATTTGCATTTCACATCTATTTTAAGTTAATGTGATGATCTGGTATTGCTTTTCATAATTGTCCATTATTTTTATCAAATATTCCATTGGAAATGAACTGTTTCCAAATGTAGAAATAAATGAAGCTCAATAAAATTGATCAAATGCTTCTTTGCATAGGTCACAAGTACACTGAATCGTCTATTGCATGTTCACTTTCCTCTTTGAGCCAAATCAATCAAGGTTTTATTCAAAAGTTTATCTGAACATAGATCTCTTAAGGGTTTTTAGGAAAACTGCTTAAGGTGTGTGAGAAAAAAGAATAGCTTTAAATGAAGGCACTTAGTGTTTGCAACAGCATTCATTTCATTAATTAGAAATTCTCAGACATTTGGTGCTTTTAAGTTTCTATTTTGAATAGCTTAATATGTATGTCATATTTTATGACAGTACAAGACTGATTTCACGAAACATAAAGCCAATAATATGACTTAGGAGGCATAGTTCTTTTAAAGATTGATCCTTTCTATAAAACAAATGCAAACAAAACCTAAATCATCAATCAACATTACTTAAATAGCAATGGTAAATATTTATTATTGCTATATATTGAAAATAATAAGCTCTCTGGGGACAAAGAACTATGTGAATGTCACAAAAATCAAATCCAGACCCCACACGTGAAAGTACAAACGTTTATGTATGTAGATATTTTTTTCTTATATTTTTCTAAACATCATTTTAGTTTATTTGAGTGTGTAATACCTAATGTTTACATTTCTTGTGTGAGTTGATACATGTTTATAACACGTCATAATTTCTTTTTTCATCCTCTTTCTCTCCCCCCACCCTGGACTTCCCTACTTTATTTCTCTCTACATGTTCCCAGTACACAATGTTTATATTCCTTGGGTGGAACTGGTACATGTACATAACACATCAGATGTTCTTGTAAGAACTCGAATCTTCTTTTGGAAAATGTAGAGAATAAGACAATTGTACAATTCAATTTCTTTCTTTTTAAGGGAAACTTTAGTTTACATTTAAAGAAAAGTCACTAAACATATGCAGTATAAAAACATCTTTTTGAACCATAAGAAGAAAAGACAAGAAGTTATATACTATCTTCAGATTCATCTTTATCTTCAGATTTTCCTTTTCTTCAGTATTAAAAGGCATATTATAAGTACGAAAGTATAAAAACATTTTTATTGAAGGAGTTTAAACATTTCTCAAGAGTGTCTAGTTATCAATATGTATAAATTGCTTGAGGATCTTTGGTTACTAAAGATTATTTTATTCAACTAGAGAGCAGTGGCCGTCTCAGTGAGCATCTTGATGACTATGTTTGAAGGCCCTTGAATACAAGCCAAAGGAAAATGAAGTTGAAGGTGGCAGTGGAGTCAAGGATATAAAAGCACCACCTTGAGAATTTCTAACTTCTATGTAATCATCAGGGAAGAATACAACATGTACTGGGTTTAGTTGGGTCAAGATATACAATTTTATCTGGAATGAGTGAAATAGCACAACTGTGAAGGGGGATCTGTTGGTGCCTGTAAGACCACACATGTGGAATTGATGAATTTTTTAGAAGATTTTATTATTCCAGCTGGGTGCAAAGAACAGTGTATCTGCCCTCACATGTATCAATTTACCTCAGTGATCTTGAAAATTTAGAGGCTATGAAACAGTTGATCCTTGGTAATCCAGCAACTATGAGAGATTGTTGTTCAGAATCACTTGGATTGTCCAATGCTGGTCTTAAAAGGTATTAAGAAATAAAGATTTTGTTAACTAAGGCAGCAAATATGACATTAACTGTCTGAGTCACAATTGCAAGGCTAAGAGAATCTAGGAAAGAGTTAGAAACTGTAAGTATTAAAAATCATCCCAACTATAAAATAGACATGGTAAAAATGTCTTCATTACTTTAGTCTCTGAAAGTAAAATTGCTTTTAAGTATACTCTTTCAGTGTATTTAAAAAGTATATTTAAAATAATCTACTTTGTTCTTACAGAAATAAATTTGGCAAATCTGAAGTTTTATAGGGTTTAATTCACTTAATTAAGGTTAGTACAAGTTCAGAATTCCTAATACAATGCCCTTAAGTCCGATGTCTGTTAGATTTCAGAGGCTTGCTATTTTAGAAAGGTAATGCTGTACAAATATCAAGTACTAAGTAATACCCCAGGGTCTGGTGCAACATCCTAAATTCAAATGCATCAATATTAAGCAGAAGATTCATACTAGGTGGGAAGCATAAGGACTAAGTATATCCTAATGTCGAATAACAGTAAGTTGTATTGCCATAATTTGCCTTACATTTATTAAGATATTTCTGACTTAAGCAGCCTTTAGTTATTGAAATTTCAGATCTATAATGATGTTAACCAGTCCAAAGTGGGTCCAAACATTCTCCATTTTTCATTTTTACAGCAAAAGTATAGAGGGTAATGTGATTTCATCATTAGAAGGACTTATTAGAAGTGCCAAAGAAAACTGAATTTACCAGTCATTCTTTCAGTGACACTGAGAACACTTGTCTTCCAAATTGCTGTTTTTCTCTATAAGTGATTTGTGACCCCATCCCTTTCTACTATGTAATATTTACAAGAAATAGTAGGGTGCAGTATTTGTGAACTATTGAAAGAGGGTAAATTAAGTAAGTTCAAATTATGCTTAAGTAAAAATATGATTTTTTGATGATAAAGGACATTATTTCAGCTGAATTTGTCATTACTGTCATCATCATTTAATTAAAGCAAGACCTTCAACTTCAAATAAAAAAAGGAAAAAAAGAAAACACCTTCATATCCATGACAATAGTGATGGCTTAAAAGTAATAACCTTTTGGAAAGACAGAAGATTGATTTAAAAGTATCTTCCATAGCACAACTGACTAATATAAGATCTGTCATGAGATTGGTTTGAAAATGTGGTCAGATAATAAAAAGATTTTAAAACAATAGGTAGAAGAGAATTTTCTTTATGATTTTGTATACATTCATCCTCCTCCTGTCTAAATCTATTCTAATAGTACTCACTTCAATTTTTTGCTTTATAAATCCATATAAAGGAATTTGAGTTTTATTTTATTTGAAATGGAAACTTATGGAAAGGTCAAGCAGGACAGTGACAAAGTTAGATCTACATCTCACAAAAGGCCCTAGTATGAGAAAGAAAGACAAAGATTGAAAATGGGGGCCGGGGGGAGTAATTAAGAGGTTGATGCAAAGCAATAAAGAAAATTTGATGGTCTAGACTGTCCAATTTAAAAATTCAAAAATCAGCTATGAATTAAAATCAATATGACTTAATGCTTATTTGGATATAGGTAAGATTATAGGAAGAAATATTTCCATGAATTCCTATTGAAAGGTGATATCTTTCCATGACTGGAATATGAAAAATGAAACACATGAGTTTGGGGTATATTTGTATATAAGAGGGGTATAGTTAGCATAATGAGCCCAGCACTGAATATATTAAATTTGAAGTTTCTTCATGACTTCCAAATGAAACTACTACGCTGTTAAGTTTTAATACTTGAAAGGCCAAAGGAGACTTATAAACTAATGATTTAAATATTTTGACAAAAATAAAGAGATGTCAGGGCTGATGATTTCACTCAGTTGTAGAGCACTTACCTAGTATGCTACTGGCCCTGAAAAAAATGAATAAAGAGTTGTTAGTAAAAGAAAAGTATAAAGTAAAAAATGAATTCTAAGGGTCAGCAGTTTGCATCTTGAAGAGGCACCCACAAAGCAAACTGGAAGAAGGGGATAGAGTCTCAGTAGGAAAATTAAAAAATACACAGTGACCTGGATACTAAGCTATGAGAATGTTTTTAAAAGGTGAGATTGTTATGTGACAGTAGTAGTTATTAGTAGACAAGAGAATGAAACATTGTCTACAGGATTCAATGACAAGAAGGTCATTGATGACCATAATTGGCAATCACAGGGCAGAAGACTGATTGCACAGGTTTATGAAAAAGAGAGTAAAGAAAAGTGTGGTGTGTAGATAAGAAGAAAGGCAAAGTAGTAACAGCTTCAATAAAGAAAACTTCAGGTGGAGAAACTTCAGCTTGTTTAGGAAAATAATGGAGACAGGAAGATTGGAAATATAGAACAGACAAAAAGTAAGAGAAAATTTCCCTCTGAGGAGAGAAAAAAAGAATCCAGAATTTGGTGAGAAAATGGTGTCTAAAGGAGGGATGAGGCACCTCTACTCTTTTAAGCAGATAGAATTAAGAAAACATGAATTTGTATTCAGGAAAGTTTATAGATTTGATTGCAATATGTTCTCAGTTTATGGCTTCTCTTCTACCCAAGAAATAACTGAGAGAAGAGAAGTAGTAGACATACGAAGTTTGAGGAGAAAAGAGACCGTTTGAAACAGCTGCCATGGAGAATAAGGGTGAACAGACTTGTGAATCCAAAGAGAATTTTACTAATGAGTTTTTGATGAAAGTTGTAGGTTGAAATTACAATGGCATAGCAATATCAACATTACCAATCTGCAAAATTTATAAGATTTTTATTCATTATTACAAGTAATGAGTAATGGTGATTTCTATATGTGTGAGATTATAAGAGGTGCCCAAATATTCAAACCAGGAAATAAAGACAAGGAATATATATATATATATATATATATATATATATATATATATATTTCAGAATATATTATCAAATAGAATTTTTTAAAATAGAAGAAATGAGCATGAGCAAATATTAAGTAGGTACATATCATATTAAACTAATCTCTTTCTCCTTTGATAGGATTAACAAATTGGTAGCTTGAATGTTCTGAAGATATGCAGCTGGTGTGACATATTTGTTAAGCTTACTACAATACAAACTCTACAAATGATTAGGCTGGTGTTTACATTGCCTCAAAGAACCACTATGTTTCTGGCAGAGGGTACATCCAAAATGAATATTTGTTGAATGAATTAATGAATAACTTTCTGATCAAAGATGTGAGTTAGTTGTATGGGTTAATTAATACTAAAATATTGACTGTGCGATTACTGTCAATCTGGAGCAAAATCTGCAGTTCTATATCCTTTTTTATCTTGTTTGACAAAACCTGATTGAGAAAAGTACAGCATGGTTATAGAATTTTTATTTGTACAAACAAAATAGATATGAATTGGAACAAATAGAAAACTCTATTTCCATTTAAATTAAACTATACAAGAATGGAATGAGGGCAACTAGAAAGACATAAACTAATTTCTTTAAAAAGTAATCTTAGTATGATTGTGACTCCACATTTTCCATGTGAATTTTTGAAATTCTTATTTTGAGTGATTATAATGTAATTGCACTGGTGTGAATTTATTTAGAAAATTTTGTTTAAATTTCTAAATTACTTACTTTTATCAGTATATGTTTGTAATATCCAATAATTATTTGTGGAGGAAGGTGTATATAATTTTTACTATATTTGATAGCATTTTCTCCTGGTCCCCTTCCCTCCTTCTCTTCCCAGATCCTTTTTCCCATTTCCAAAATATCTATCTCCCTGTTTCCTACCATCTATCTTTCATTTTGCTCTTTAAATTACTTACACTTCAGATTTCTCATATAAGAGAAACCTTGGAATATTTAACCTTTGGTGTTTGATTTATTTCACTTAAACACATTCATTTTCCTACAATGACTCCAATTTATCCTTCTTTATGAGTAATACTCCATTGTGTATACAGACCACATTTTCTTTATCCCTTCATGTGTTGACAGTCATCTACGTTGTTCCCATAATTAATCTGTTGTGAACTGCACTGTCATAAACATGGCCATGCACATTGCATGTAATATGATGACTTTATCTCTTTGAGGAAGATACCCAGAAAAGGTATAAGTTGCTGTAATCGAATTTCTAATTTTAGTTTTTTGATGAATCTCCATAATGTTTTCTAGTGTGACTGTACAAATTTACATTTCTTCAACAATACAAAAGTGTTCTTTTTCTCTTACAATCTGGCCAAAATTTGTTGTTTTTTGAGTCCTTGATGATAGCCACTTTTTTCGCAAATAAGATGAAATCTTAGTGTTGTTTTCACTTGCATTTCTATAATGACCAAAACTTCTGAAAATTTTTCATGTAGCTATTGGCCATTTGTACTTAAATTATTTATTTCATTACCTAAGTTTTGATTGGGTCTTTTGCTTTTGGGGATCTTTTTATTTAGTTTTTAAATATATACTAGATATTAGTCCTTTATACAAGGAATATATGGCAAAAAATATTTCACATTCTATTCATTGTCTGTTCACTCTTAATGGTTTCCTTTGCTGTGCAGAAACTTTTAAATTTGATATGATCTAATTTGTTGATTCTTGGTATTATTTCTTGTGCAATTGGGGTTTTGTTCAGAAAGTCCTTGCCTATGCCTATGTCTTCAAGTCTTTATTTTATATTCCAGTAGATTCAGTCCTTCCTGTTTTTATATCTAGGTCTTTGGTCCATTTGGGTTTGATTTTAGTACAAGGTGAGAGCCATGGGGCTCTAGATTCATTCTTTTGCATGTAGATAACCAGTTTTCTCAGAAAAATTTTTTAAAGAGACTAATTTTTTCCCCAGAATTTCTTTTTGGTCATTTTGTGAAAGAGCAAATGGCTAAAAGTGCATGTGTTCACTTTTGTGTGCCATTCTGGAAAATGAGATAAAAATTATCTAGAAAATGGTTATTAATACATTGAAGCCTCTGTGGGAAATGAAGATTGTGGGTATGTAGAATGAGAGGTTGAGTAGGAAAAATTATAGCATTGTCAAATATAACAAAATAATAGGTCACTGTTTGGTAAACTGTAAAACTTTCCTTCTCATGGAGAAGGTTGGACTACCAAAATTTTAGATACTAGCACTCTAAGATTCTTTGCATCTTTTGTCTTAATATAGATTTAGAGGGTTTTAAAGAAAGGATTCAACTCAAACATTTTTATGAGGTAGTAGCAAAACAAAGCAATCAATTTCTCCTCAATTGAATCTTTGGAACAAGATAATTGACTTTCTTAATATTGTTGAGCTAAACATAATTTTCCCTTGTAATATTTGTCTATTTTGCAGTTGAATGAGAGTTACAGTGGTGTATGTGAATTCACTATGGATAATCTTGTCTTGAAGGTAAATTTACTTTCAACCAAAATGTTTATTGAATCACTAGATTCCAAATATTTCAAATTTGTCTTTCAGATCACTTTCATCAAAATGTGAATATTTTTAGTCAAGTCAATTTTAAACAGTCACTAGTTAGTTTGCTATTCATACTCGCAACTTAGTTCAGAGCTATTTGGTTATAATAAATGCTACTAAAACTTTAAGACATAATTGTCTTTATTTTAAAATACTTTTTAATGGTTTTCTATCAAATATACAAAGGTAGAATTAGGCAAGAATTCATGCTTATACACTCAAATATTGCTTTTTGAAACCTAAATTTTCATTAATAATATTTATATTACATAATATTATTATATATATTTTGTTTTGTACATTTTTTATTGTTTTGTACATTTTGTGAAATTGTGTTCACATCCTTGAAAATAAGATTCAGCTAAGGTTAAGGCTAGAAAAAAGGAAAAATTTTAGATTTGTTCACATAACATTTTAAAATTTTACGCCTTTTAAATATTCATAATGAGTTTCTGTTAAGTTTATCCTAAAAAACTTTATACCTTTAACTACTTTATCTATTTGTACTATATTAAGCCTAGCTGTAAATATAATGCATTCCTCACCACTAATATCCACAACTTGAACTTTAATATCTTTCAAACAATATGGTACAAAATACAGACTTATATCTACTTTCAACAGACACTGACTACAGAAATGTCACAGTATTTAAATAGTACTGTAAATAATGTAGACATAAGCCATTAAAATTACATAAATTCCAATTCAGTATTATTTCAAGCTAAATTGCTTATTTATATAGAAGTGCACACTTTGTAGGATAACTTTTCACATTGTTTTTAGCCAGGCAAAACTTTTCTCTTTTCTTTTTTTGGGGAAGTGGAGACAAAAAACTTTACATAATTTGCAATTACTTAACCTGAGAAAAAAATTACCATAGGTTTACCTTAGATTTTTAAAAATAATTTTCTCTAAAACATAGAAAGTTATAACACAAATGAGTTTGAGTGAACTTAAAACACATCTTAAAATATACACTGCCACTTACAAAATGAATTTATGTATTAATTTTACACATATTATTTATATTACTAAATTATTCATTTTAAATTCATCTTTAATTTTTAATTTCTCCCAAATGTATAATTATACAAGTGCAGCATTAAGTAGAATAAAAATTTACACCGAGAACTTATTCTAATATTTTTCTTTAAATTTAGCTAAAAAATTTGTTTTGACAAAATATAATTACCTTAATGCTATTTTTTTTTGGAGGAAAACACTATTGTGGAAATAATACTATCTTAAAATAAGAGTTGATTTCTATTCCTATGTCTTCCACTTTCTAGCTATAGTATCCTGATTAATTCATTCAATGGATTTAAGGGTTAGATTCACCTACTTCTATAATGGGCAATAGTATTTTCTTACTTTATTTTTCAAGGATTTTAATGATAAAGTGAAAGTATAAGCCAACTACACTATAAATAAAACATTTAAAAAGGAATGCTATTACCCTACAAATCATCTCACTGTGTGCAGGCACCTGTATATTTTTACCAATCTGTATTTTCAGGGAGAATATTCTAAAAAATATTTTGTGCTAGCTTTGCTTTTTAGGTCAAAAGCAGTTGCTATCACATGTGTATAATACATTTCTAAAGCAATAAAAGTGATAAAATGAAATTAAAATCCTAATAGATCATATCTCCCACATAGCAGTTAAGCTACAGAGTCCATTTTTTAAAAAACAAGGTTAAAATCTGGGACTTGTAGAAAAACATTTGCCTTTTTAATACTTTACTTAGTATAAATAAATGACTATGCTACTATCTGAAGATCTACTTGTGCCAAGGATAGCTGGGGTTTGATTGTGTTCCCCAGCAACTTTTGGAAATCCTACAGGCATAAGCCCTGGTGCTTTGGAAGAAATTTCAGTTAACCTTGTGGTGTGTGGTCTCCTAAAGAGACATAGCAGGGCAGGATGCTGAATTCCAACATGATTGCTAATAATAGATTTAACTTCTAGACAAATCTTATCTTCCATAGTTCTATATAGTAATTATACACAGAATATATGAAGAACTTTGTACTCAGAAAAAGTTGGAGTGGACAGTGTGAATTTTTATGTCATTAAATGCACTAGAATCAACATTTGTTCTCTACTGCACAGATGGTAGAGTGGAAACAACTTGAGGCTTCAAGTTAAAAACAGGAGATTACATTTTGATTAAGCAGTTTTGACTGTCACTTCAGAAAAGTCACATTTGTTCTGCATCTCAATTTTCTAATTTTAACGAAGGTGTAGAATCACACTTTCTCATTTCTTTCTAGAACAATGAACTCAAATATTCTAGGTAACTTTTGTCTTTGGAGCAATTGTTTTGGTAAAGTCAATGTAAGCCATTTTTAAAAATTTAATTTCAGCATATATGATAGAATTTTTGGAATTGGTACTGGTCACTGTTGGAAAATAGCATTATTTAGGTAGCCTCCAAAATTAAAATTTGATTATTTTATTATAATATGTCATTCAAAAAAGAAAGACTTTGAAAAGTTATATGCTATATGATAGTAACACACACTGCAGAAGCAGTTCAGAGAGAAAGAAGAGAGCTACTTAACGAAAAAATAATTAAAACAGTGTAGACACTTAATCATCACGCTCAGCATGTAACTTGAAAACTTATTCTCTAGGTCAGAAAATATCATAAAACTATCCAGAGGGAATTTAATGTTCTTCATATGTATATATTTTATTCCAAACATTTGAATATGTAAAAGTATTTTTTAAAAATTGCTGTATTCCTATATCCTTCTTTCTCCATTAAATTATTGCAACCAAGGTAATATTATTTGATTGGTGCTTTGGTAATTACGCTACTCTTTATATGTACTGTACAATCTGTGTTAGTTTTGTGTCACTGTGATAAAATAGCCAAGAAAATCACCTTATGAGGAGCAAAGATTTATTGATGTTTCAGTGGTTTCAATGCATTGTCAGGTGGCCTGTTGTTTTGGGGGATTAATGGCGAGGAGGTCTGTTCACCCCATGGTGGCCTCAAGCCAAAAGAGAAACAGGAAGAGTCCAGGGTCCCAATTTCTTCTTTGAGAAGGTACCCCCAGTGTTCTAACTCCTTTTATCAGGCTCCACCTTTTAAAGGTTCCACCACCTCTCAACAGTGCCACAGGTTTGTTTGAGAGATATTTAAGATTCAATTGAAAACTGTCTATTTGATGGTCATTCAAGGTACTCAGCTACCTAGATCTATTTAATTTACCTAATATTCCTGTTACTTACCCACTTCTAACAGATCTGACAGTCATTCTTGTCTTCTCCTTCCTCTTTCTATTTCTTTCTTATCTCCATATCTTGGCCAAGAATGATGTTTCTCCCTATCTAAAATTCCTTTCATCTTACCTATAAGATGTCACTAAACTTTCTGTATTGTTCAAGTCATGTTGGAGTAGCCATGTTTCTGTTATCTAAAAATGATGCTATTCTAATTGATACTTATAACACTGAGCAATAATTTTGCATTAGATGATTTCTAGGAAATGTAATATAGAATGGCTTCTATATTTCTCTAAGAACAAGTTTTAAGGACCATACAAGAAATTACTACATATAAGACACTATTCTAATGTCATATTCTTGTATTTGTGAATCTTGGCAGGGGTGGATCATTACTACTGGTTGCAATTTATTTTTGTAAGATTCTGTTCTCTGTCAAAATGTTAACCTAATTTCAAGAAATGAAATATTTGATGTACACTCATACCTTGGTACTTGACTGCTTTGAAATTCATCAAATTTGGTTCTCAATGTATTTTAACTGAATGTTTGGTTTGGTACTAGATGCACAAACTAGATTTTGTCAGTGTCAGTTACCTCAAGACTTGCTGCACTTCCCAGCAAAAACAGTTTGTTTGATTCTCTTTGTTTTTGATGCATGTGGTGCCTCCTGGAACCAACAACAATGAGTGGCAAGGTACCACTGTACTTACTCAAATGATGCTTTTAAAGTGAACCTTTACAAATTCATATCATTAGATAACTATTTAAAACTCATTGGTTTATAATTTACTTTTCTGCTTTAAAATGTCAAATCTCTACCAAAAGACAAATTTATTGTTTCTATTTTTTTCAGTTAAGTTTATTGGTACATTTTAGGTATACAATACGGTTACATTCATCATTGGGATCTTGTACCTTTACATGATGTATCTTGGTTCTTATTTTTTCCCCATTTCCCTGCCCTCCCTTCAACCCCTCCACTTTTCCCTATTTACAAAGACTCTGTTTCCATTTTATTCCTTTTCTCATATTTTTTCCTTTCCCTTCTTTACCTTCCCCTCCCCCTCCTCCTTCCCCTACTCCTTTAGACGTTTTCTTCCTATTTCACATCAATTATACATTTTGATCCTTATTTACATTTTTAGTTTTTTATACTAGAGAAGCAAAAGATAATTTTAAATAGTAGGAATGAGTTGCCAGTTTTTCTTTTTTGTTGTCGTTGTTGTTGTTGTTTCATTTTTCTTCTTTCTGTTAGAATGTGGACTTTTAACTCCAGGCCAAACATTTTTAGGTGGTGCAGTTTTGATACTATTTTAAACTGAAAGTTAACATTTGAGTAATTTACCTTAAGTGTTTGATTTCTTGAAATTAATTTCACAGCTTCTCAGGGGACATAACTTTATAAGAAAAAACATTTCTCTCCCCGATTTCTCTCTCTCACACTCAAACACAAACTCAAGAACACAAAAATGAGACAGTAAATTAATTGTTTGAGGGGTAATCTAGTTGACTTTGAGAAAAAAAAGAAGAAATAATTTCCAATGACTTTAACTGCTATTATAGTTTCCTATGGTACTAAATATTAGTATGTTTTCTATAACTCATAATTTCAATATCTCAAAATGTGAAATATTAGGGATAATCTTAGTGCTTTTGGACAAGATCTGGTGCATTCAGGGTGGTATGGCTACAGAATAATCTTAGAGCTTTCAATAATGGCAATAGGTATAATATAAATTTGAATCCTCAACATTATTTGAAGTAACACACATCACCTAATGGTTCTGGGATGTATTTAAGGATAGGAGAAATCATAGCCTAGAAATTTTTCTGCTTAGAGTTACAACCAAATCACTCCTAATAAGAGTATGATGTTGTATTGGTTAAAATATCTTCATAATCCCTAAATAATTCCTATCAAAATAAGATACATAGAACAAGAAAAAGGAATGTTGAGAAGCAACCAAATTTGAATGTAGAAACATTTAATTAATTAATTACCTGCAGTTCTTGTTATCCTGTTTTGGGGCTAATGTTGATTTATTAATAATTATTTAATGAGGATATTCTATGCCCTAGTTTCTAGGGAAAAATGATGAAAATCAGTACCTTTATAGATATCATGATTCAATCAGACAATAAAAAGGTTAAATAAATATAAAACATTCAGTATGTTAGACAGTGACAGGGACTAAGAAAAAAAAAGTGATTCAAAATGGTATGAGCATGGAATGTATGTGGGTTTTAGAGGAGAGCCCTATGGAATACTTTCATAAGAAAAGTTTCCCAGTTTAAATTGGAAAAATCAAGGAAACAAATAGCAGGTTATAAGCCAAAAGAGCATTGGAAGCAGTGTGAAAGGAAAGTGCAAAGGCACCAAGGCAAACAAACCCCCCCAAAACCCCTAAAAAATAAGAGAAAATTAAAAACTTCCAAATCCCAAACCACATATATTAGTAGAAGATGAAATCACAGGTAATATAGATCAAATCAAACCTTTTAGGACATAACGCCACATTTTGGCTTTTCTGCTAAGCCCTCAGAGTTCTGCATAATCAGTTCCATATTTTTATTATACACAATAATCTCTCTTATTAACATTGTTTTCCTTTCCTTCTCCATTTTTCCTGTAGCTCTTTTTCTTCTTAACTATCAGAGTTGTATCTCAGCTCTTATTTTTCTTTTGATGTTTCTTGAATGGTTATCTTCTTGAAGCTTGTGAAATTCACAGATGATTTCTAAATAACTTCTTGTAGTAAACATATTTTAGATATATTTACTTCTCTAAGTCTTGAAGGAAATATTGTTTTTCTGTAGTGGATTGCAAAGTCTGAAAAGTTGATTTATTTTCCTCTGTACACATCCCTAGAGAAGAAGTGAATTATTCAAAACTCATAGAAGGCAACTGCCTATGTCCTGTGCTACAGTCATGGTTCATATAGCTCATACAAGATTTAGCACCTTGAGTCCAGGCCCAAGTTCAAAATACTAGTTCTATCTTTGCCTCATTTTTGGTGTCCAGCAGAATTCATTTAGAGCTATTCTACTGAACTAAGGATGTTTTTCTGTTCTAAATACTGAACTTTCTGAAACAGACTTATTCTGAATGTTCTTTATCAAAAGGAAAATTATGCTTAACTCAGAAGTATCCCCGAGTTCAGGCATACCAAAGCCACCCTTTACAAAAACGGCCTTAAAGTCAGGGCATGATTGCATCTATTTCATATTCATATCCTTATTTTTTTATATTACCAAATGTCTTCCTAAAATTTCTTTATTTCCACATATTTTGAAGCTCTTTTCTAATTTAAAATTATCTAGAGTAGTGATGGTGAACCTTTTAGAGCTTTCAACGGTAACCAACACCCCACTGCATCATGCGTATCATAGGTTCGCCACCTTTCATCTATAGAGTATTTATAACATATTTTATAGTATAGGTATCACTGTAACCTTCAAAAAACAATGTGATGTGATATAAGTTTATAATTACTAACAGCTAATCACCATATTAATCCTGAAGAAACTGTTCTAATAATGTCCAGTTAAAAAAATTCACATCCAGATATAGCATGTCACATTCACTCTTAAGACTAAATGTCTAAAAATACCCAGTCCTGTGAGGATACAGAACAATATGAAATATCCCACTGTTCAAGTCTATTTATGGTAGTTCTATTCACAAGCTTTAAAAGTGCAATTGATCCAAAAATCTGTAAATAAGATAATGGTATTTCGTATAGTGGGTTATTATTTCAAAATATGGATAAATGCAACCTTAAGAATGACTTTTCAAAAGATTGCCTTAAGTTTTTGAGGTAATTGGATGAACATAAGAATAAGAATAAAAACTCTGTGTTGGTAGAAGTCAAAGCAGTAGTTGGCTTTAGGCCATGGGAATGGACAGACAGGAGGCATGAAGGAGCTTCCTGGGGGCATGAAACCACTCTATCTGCATGGGGATGCTGATCACATAAATTTACCTATTTACCAAAACTTATAGAGGCCAGGGATTTAGTTCAGTGGTGCCAGCATCTGCCTTAAAAGTTCAAGGTCCTGAGTTCGATTCCCCAGTACCAAAGAAAAAGAAATCTTATAAAAATTAATATTTAGAATCTATGTATGAGTTATAGAAATTTTACCTCAAAATTTAAAAACTAATCCATAAATCTTATATTATTTTACTACCTAAAATAAATATAAACTGATAATACTAAAACATCAACAAAGTTTAGAAATTAAGATAATCATTTTTATTCATTCAAAATTGTTTGTTTTCCACATAATATTACAAATTAGTGTAATACCATTAAATTTCAATATGCTGTTTTATTCATATTATTGCTGGGTTCTACATTTTTTATCAAAGTAGCATTTTCAATGGCATCAAAATATTTTAAATAGAGCTTTTCATAAATATAAAATTATGGACTATCCTCAAAATATCATTATAAATAAAGAATAGAACATATAAACTAGAAGTACAACAAAAAATGTTGATTTTTAAAATTTACTTCTCTATGTTTTAAAATATGAAAGACATAATGTCAACACACCCTTTTTAAATAGTGATGTCACTGTTATTTTCAATTCTACTTAAAACAATACATACTTATAACTTGGCACCCATTGTTATTTTGACCAATGTTTTAAATTTCATAATAAGTGACTGGGATAAAAGGTATTGTTCCTTAAATTTATGAAACTAACTACAATTAATAGAAAGAGAAAAATTATTTCACATTACTATTTAATATCCTCATCTATATTCTGTCATTGTCCATAGACAAAGTCTATTTAATAGAGATATTTATTATAGAATACTGGTTAGTCTTCAGGAACTAAAGCATGATTTTGGAAGACTTTATTTTCCATTAAATAGATAATCCTAATATTTATGATTTTATACTGGAAAGAATGTAGACTTCTTTCTGGAGCTATTTGGAAGTCTAATGATAGCAAAATTATGAGACTTATTTTTATTCAAATTATATCATATATCACTGTTTTCATTGTCCACGTCATTTTCAAATGCACATTTCTAATTTCCAAGTTTAAAAAAATCTGGCAGATTGTGAACAAGGATATGAAAAAGAGAATCAATGTTGAAAGAAGTAAGGCCTCACAGGGTGAAAAAGCAAGAATTTTTTCCAAGGCAGATGAGTTTATCATAGTTAAATTCACATACATGATGACTGAACTACTAAGAGTAAAAGAGAATAACATTTAAAAGCAGGATATTCTCTAAAATGGCAGATATACCTTCCAAAATTCAATATGGGTCCTCTGTGCTATTGTAAATTCTCTCTACTATAATTTTGAATAAATTAATTGCTATTCCCACAAAGCAACCCTTTCAGTTTGAAGCAATTAATTTTGTCATCTTCAAAGAAATCCTCTTTAGTTTTAGCACTGATGTTATTACCCATTTCCCTCTGCTAAAGGACATTCAAAATTAATATATTGTAGAAAGTCTCGAGTCAATTGTTTGAATGCCTTCAGCATTTCCATATCTGGCATGTTTTCTGTAAACTAAGTGACATATCTTTCATAAAGTTAGTATTCCTGGATAAGACCAAAATATGTGGCCTATTTACATTTAAATTTCTTATATATTTGATTTCCTACAGCACTAGAAATCATTATAATCTTTTAATCCAGAATATTTTCATCTTGTTAGTAGGTGATATTTGCAAAGAATAATTTTATGAGACTTTCGTTTCTCATACTTTTCCTTGAAATAGTATCAATATATGAAATAATATTTATTTTAAGAGAATTTTATAAACTTTATTGCAAATATCTTCTAATTTTAACCTCACTTCAAGTAATATAGGGAAGAAAGAAGAAGGAAAATAAGGTATTAAGCATGAAAGTCATGTATCTTGGCAGATTTTTAATTTAGCATCCTTTTCTTAATATGAGATAAATGACACAGGTACTGTACAACCATCTGAATGTATTGCTCCTTGGTAATGGTTGAAAGTATTTACAATATCATTGATCATTAATGGGGGTGTGTGTCTTATAATGAACACAGTTTGTCCAGAACTCAATCACAAATCTTGTCTGAAGACAGCCCTTCTGCTGGTCAAGGACATATCCTTAGGACTTGAAGAACCTATAGATAGCATTTCTAAACAATCACTGATGCTGTGCTATTGTGCCATACTGAAAACACACAAAACAAAGGAAATTGCATAACAACAAAAATGTGTTATTACAAATATTAGTGGAGATTTAAACTTATTAAATGATTTTTATTTTGCTCATAGTCCTAATGTAGGAGACATAGTTTGAAAACTGTAGTCTTAACCTGTTCTGTTCTTCAAGTTTCTTGGAAAATTAGAGGGGTTTATCATATTAGTAGATGTCTGAATTTCACATTACTTACTTTTTAAAGAATATTGATGCAAAGTTTAATATTTTGATTTTCAATAACTTGAAGGGAATCATGACTGTTAGTTCAACTATAGTATAGTTAAGAGTGTTAATATAAATGAATCATCTAAAGATTTATAGACAATTTTATTATCCTAAAACAGAAACTATTAATGTTACATAAATGAAATGTTTATCTGGTATAATGGATTTTTAAATAACAGAGTTACACACAACTTTTAAAATTATATTATGATATAAAAGAATGCAATGGAGAAAATTAGTTAAGAACATGAATCAACTGTCTGATTAATTCTAAAGCTAATATTTCATGCTACATAAATATATACATTTTATGTGCCAATTAAAAATAAATAAAAAATAAAGCTAACATATTTTAGCTGTGTAGATTTTGTCAACCATGTAGTCTGTGTTCATTTGCAAAGCAGAAATGATACTTAAGGTTGTTACCATTAAACTAAGTTTTGCATATAAAGCACAGAACCTGATGGCCCTAAATAATTGTTAAGTGATACATATTTTTGTATTCTGTGATAATTTCAAAAATAAGTTTCATATCCATGCATTTTGATAGTGTTTAGACAGATATTAAATGAAATTTATGTGTTCTTTTATTCCTTAATACTTACACTTTTCATCTTTGGGCCAGGGATTTAGCTCAGGGGTGCCATGCCTGGCTGGCAAGTGCAAGATCCTGAGTTCAATCCCTGGTACCAGAAAGGAAAAAAAAGACTTTCTATCTTTTAATCATTATACTCTCTAGAAAGATATATAACTTAATCTTAGTAATTTATATTTTTAAAAATGGAATTAAATTGCAGGAGCACTTTTGGAAAGCATTTACTCTTCCAATGTTTCTAGAAACACCTTTTAAAAGAAAAGCAGAGATAAATCCACATTTGATCTGCTTGACTTTCTCTTTCCCAGCATTGCTACTCATGGGTGGTGTCCAGGGAGCTTCCTCTAAAGCTCAGTCCCCAGGGATGTTGGTAAATATCCTTCCTGACCTATTCTCTGAATTTGAAGGTGCTTGGTAATGAAACATTTGAAGAAGTTTATCACATCATTCTTTGAATGTTTAAATTCGACCTTCTCTGAAGTCTGATTTTTGTCCAGACAGTTGATAATTTATTTCACATGTCAACCAATTTTTGCTTATATTCATCATTGATCTTTCCCTGCTGGCCTTCATATAAATGTGTAAGACTCAACTGGGTCTTGCAAGATATCTTATGTGTGTTTCTTGGGAGTATTTCTCACTGTCCTCGACTATCTACTTAGCATTTTCCTGGATTAAGCAGCCTTTTTCAATGGTGATTATAATACTTTTTTCATTTTCTCTGATGCGATCCAAAACAGATACCTAAGGATGACAGGTTCTTTAGCATCAAAAATGATTTTAAATTGAGAACTGTCGTTATGGCCTGTGAGGAATAATACCTGGGATACCAAGCTTTCCAAATGAAACTTTGCTTTCATTCTTGCCTCCTCATCTTCGAAAATCCGAATGGGTGCCAAAGTGGAAAGTGAAAACTTGTGTACAGTGTACTCTCAATTTATGACCAGGATGACATACAAACAACTAAAGTTAATGAACAAAAGGTTTATTAGGATTTATGCCCATATTTAATTAGTTGTTGTTGCAGAAGTATATCAAGAATTGCTGAATCTTGAAGATACATATACTGCCTTGACACTGTCATCTATTAAGCAGGTGAAGCTTTCTTTTTTTTTTTTTTTTCTTACTGGGGATTGAACTCGGGTCCTTGCGCTTGTGCAGTAGGCGGCGGAGGCGGAAACCACTGAGCTAGATAAGTCACCGGCCAAAGAAGAGCCAGAAATCTTGAGATCCTTTTTTTTGTTGTTGTTCCGGGGCTCGAACTCAGGACCTTGTGCTTGCAAGGGAGGCGGGCGGCGGAACCACTGAGCTAAATCCCTGGCTCCAAAGAAATTTCTTTTTTTGGTAATGGGGATCAAACTTGGGTCCTTGCGCTTGCGCAGCAGGGGGTGAAACCACTGAGCTAAATCCCCGGCCCCTGAAGCTTTCTTTATAGTGTCCAGGGTGTCAGTCTTCATGCTATCCTACAATTCTTCAAAATATACAAGAGTTCTATTAATTTATTTTTTCTATTAAGTTGATTGGTACATTTTAGGTTTACAATACAGTTACATTCATCGTTAGGATCATGTACCTTTACATGATATATCTTGGATCTTATTTTTTACCCTTTCCCCTGCCCTCCCTTCAACCCCTCCACCCTTCCCAATTTACAAAGACTTTGTTTCCAATTTTTCCTTTTCTCATATTTTTTCTTTTCCCTTCTTTCCTTTCCCCTACCCCTCCCACTTTCCCCCTACTCCTTTAGATATTTCTTCCTATTTCACAATATCAATCATACATTTTGATCTTTATTTACTCTTTTAATATTTCACACCAGAAAAACTATTCGGTATTTACACGTGTCCTATATATCTCACTTAAGAGTATCGCCTCAATGTGCATCCACTTAGTTATAAATGTTTCTAGTTTCTCATTCTTTATGGCTGAGTAGTACTCCATTTTATAAAAAATCCTGCATCTTCTTTATCCAGTCACAAGTTAATGTACAATTGGGTTGTTTTCAAGTTTTAGCTATTGCAAACTGTGTCTCTATAAGCACAAGAGTGCATATATCACTGTGGTATGATGCTTTTAATTCTTTTGGGAAGATACCCAGCAGAGGAATACCTGGGTCAAATGGGACATCTAATCCTAGTCATCTGAGGTATCTCCATACTGATTTCCACAGTGGTTGCACCAGTTCACACTCCCACGAACAAAGAAGTGTTCCTTTCTCCCCACAACCACAATAGAATTTGTGCTTGGTTGATTTCCTGATAGCAGCCATTCCTTCTGGGGTGAGGTGAAATCTCAGTTGTGTTTTCATCTGCATCTCTCCAATGACCAGTGATGTTGAACATTTTTTCATATGTTTATTTGCTGCTTTTACTTCTTTGTCTGAGAAATGTCTGTTCATTTCAGATGCCCATTTTTGAAGTGGTTCTTTATGTTGTGCCAAGTGAACCAATAAATCACCGAACACTGGACCAACGACAAAGTTAAAACTGAAAGGAGTTTATTCACGCGTGTGGACTCCACTCCCTAAGCGAAGTGAAGCCCCGAGTCCAGGAAGAGCACAGTTTATATAGGATGTCATAGCAGCAAAGCTTTTATAGGTGTTATTTTAAGAAGAGAAGTTCAAGGGGAGGTTAACATGTTTTTGACTAGTTGCAAAAGTATTTTTTACAACTCAGCTATCTTGCTGTGTCAGGTTAGGGTAATTTACAGTAAAGGGAGGCACCAGGCACTATCTCTTTCTGAGAAGCAATGAAGCAAGTTTTCAGAAGCAGAACAAGAAGTTACAAAAACATCTACTTTAAAAGGAGAGGGGCATAAGGGGAGTTTATCTACAGGCCAAGATGGCGTTTCTTGGGTTTATCCTGGTCTCACACTATATTTGAGGTCTCTGATGTTTTTAGTTCTTTATATATTGTAGATAATAGACCTTTGTCTGAAGAACAGCTGGTAAAAAAATTTTCCCCACATTGTAGGTTGTCTCTTAGCTCTATTGGCGGTTTCTCTTGCAGTGCATCTTATTATTTTTAATAAGATGAGATCCTAGTTGTTGATTCTTTGTGCTAGTTCCCATGCTACTGAGGATTTGTTCATAAAGTCCTTTCCTATGCCAATGTCTTCAAGAGTTCTACCTAACTTGTCTTCCAGCAAGTTTAGTGTTTCTGTTTTAATAGTAAGATCTTTAATCCACTTCAATTTTACTTTAGTGCATGGTGAAAGATAGGGTCTAGTTTTAATCTTTGGTAGGTTGAAATCCCCTTTTTCCAATACCATTTATTAAAGAGGCTCTTTCCTCCAGTGAGGACGGTTGGCTCCTTTGTCAAAGATGAAGTGTCTGAGTATGTCTGGAGTTTTTTCTGCATCTTCATTTAATGTATTCTACCAATCATCAGGTCTGTTTCTTTGTCAGTACCATGCTGGGGTTTTTTTTGTTTGTTTGTTTGTTTGTTTTTTTGGTCACAGTGGCTTTGTAGTATAATTTCATGTTGAGGATTGTGATAACCCCTGTCATGTATCTGTTGCCTAGAATTGCTTCGCTATTCTAAGTCTCTTCTGGTTCCAAAGGAATTTTTGGATTGTTTTCTCTAGTTTTGTGAAATATACTCTTGGGATTTCATTGGGATTACATTGAATCTGTATAGCAGTTTTGGTGATATGGCCATTTTCACTATATAGGTTCTTCCTACCCAGGAACAAGGGATATCTTTCCATTTTCTTATATCCTCTTTGATCTCTTTTTTCAGAGTGCTGTAGTTTTCAATGTAGAGGTCTTTTGCTTCCTTCATTAGATTGATTCCTAGATATTTCATTTTTGGGGGGTGCTATTGTGAAGGGAATTGTTTCCCTAATTTCTCTCTAAGTGAGTCTGTTACTTGTGTACAATAAGGCTATTGATTTTTGATGGTTTATCTTGTATTCAGCTACTCACTGAATATTTCAATTAAATCTAGATGTCTTTTGGTGGATTTTTTTGGGTCTTCCATGTAGAGTATCATATCAGCAAATAATGACTGTTTAACTTCTTCCCTTTCTATCTTTACTGCTTTTATTTCTTTCTCTTCTCTAATTGCTGTGGCTAATGTTTCCAGAACTATATTGAACTGGAGTGGGGATAGTGGACATCCTTGTCTTGTTTCTGATTTTAGCGTGAAAGTTTTCAGTTTTTGACCATTTAGTATGATGTTGGCTGTTGGTTTTTAATAGATAGGCTTTATCAGGTTGAAATAAAGACCTTCTATTCCAATTTTCTGTAGGGTTTTTATCATGAATGTGTTTTGGATTTTTCCAAAAGCCTTTTGTGAATTTATTGAGATGATCATATGGTTTTTGTCCTTGATCCTGTTAATATAGTGTATGACATTTATTGATTTACATGTGTTGCACCATCCTTGCATCCCTGGGATTCCATATTCTTTATATCAAATAATTAGTCTATTCTCTAAAACTAGCTATTGAAAATAAAATATAAAAAGATAATGTGTTTTGGATGACCACATTTTTGAATACTTGCCCAAAAAGAACTAAAGGTGATACTCTAATGCATTAATATATACTAAATAGTACTTTTTCAATCATTGTTGAAGAAATGGAAAGTTTTTCCTTTATTATCTTTCTAAGATTGTTTTCAACAGGATCAATTTCACAGGACAAGCACTAGAATTTCATTTTTACCAAAAAAAAGTAAGTAGCCCTAAGAAAAAATAAACATAAAAATTTGATAGGTAAAAATAATATTAGGCAATGGTAAGACATGGTGTTTAGAATTAAAGATTTTTCTCCAAAAAGTTTCATTTTTAGGAATGCAAGTATCTTTTTTCAACTCAAATCCCCAATTCTGAAATCTGAATATTATTTTTTATTATTTATTCTATTGATATTACTTGATCTATTAGTTATTGGGAATTTTTAATAAGGATTGTATTTAATTTCATTATAAAGTTTTTCCACTAATATGATTCACTATGATTTATTCAGAGTAATCAGAATAATTACTATATTTAATTTCATTACAGATAAAAATAAATTTAACATTTGAAATCTCTTTACTTTTGTAAGCTATATCATATAATCAACAACATAGAAAGATGGACTTCAAAAATAATCTTTCTAGAGTCCACTTTTTCATCTATGTTAAGTTAAAAGAAAGAAAATGAATTCAGTACAGTTGCTGAATACAAAGTCAACACTCAAAACTCAACAGCATTCTTATATACAAATAACAAACTCAGTGAAAAAGAAATTATGGAAACAACACCTTTCACAGTAGCATCAAATAAAATGAAATATTTAGGCATCAAGCTAACAGAGAAATAAAGGACCTATATGTAGGAAATTACAGTACTCTAAAAAAGGAGATTGAAAAGGATATCAAAAGATGGAAAGATATCCCCCTGCTCTTACACAGTAAGAGCCAACACAGTGAAAATGGCCATACTCCAAAAATTGTTGTACAGATTTAATGCATTCCCAATAAAAATACCATTAGCATACCTCACGGAACTAGAGAAAATACTACTAAAATTCATTCATAACCGGAAGAGACCTGGGATAGTGAAAACAATTCTGGGCAACAAAGGCAAGGCAAGGGGCAATCACAATCTCTGACTGGAAATTATACTACACAGCTACCGTGATAAAAGGAGCATGGTACTGATAAAAAAAAACAAACAAACCTGAAGATCTACAGAACAGGCTAGAAGGGAGGAAAAACAATACCAAACACACTCAGCCACCTTATCTTTGACAAAGGGGCCAAACATGTTCACTGGAGGAAGGATAGTAAGTGGTGCTGGAAAAACTGGCTTTCTACATGCCAATGCTGAAGATTAAAACTAGATCTGTGTCTCTCACCATGCACTAAAACCCAAAATGGATCAAAGATCTAAATATTAAAACAAAAGCACTAAATCTGTTGGAAGAGAGAATAGGTAGAACTCTTGACAACATGGGAGTAGGCAACAACTTCATGAACAAAATCCAAACTGCATGGGAAATAGTGCAAAGAATCAACACGTGGGATCTCATCCTATTAAGTTTTTTACACCACAGAGAAATCACTAACAGAGTGAAGAGACAACTCACAGAGTAGGAAAAAATTTTATCCAGTAGCCCCTTAAAAGACTAATATCTAGAACATACAAAGAATTCCAAAATTCAGACCTCCCAAATTTAAAGACCCAATCCAAAAATGTGCATCTGAAGTGAATAGACACTTTGTAGATGAAGAAGCAGAAACAGCAAAATAAAAATATTACAAAATTTGCAACATCACTGGTCATCCAAGAGATACAAATTAAAACAATGCTGAGATTCCATCTCAATACAGAAGGAACAGCTAGTATCAAGAAATCAATCAACAACATGCTGGTGGTGATGTAAAGAAAAAGGGACTCTTCTCCACTGTTGGTGGAGTGTAGACTGGTTCAACCACTGTGGAAATCAGTGTGGAGATTGTTGAAAAATATTAGGATTGAAGGTACCATTTGTCTCAGCTTTTCCCCTGCTGGATATCATCCCAAAAGAATTAAAAGCATCATAGCACAATGATATTGCGCACTCATATTTACAGCGACACAATTTGTAATGGCTAAATCTTGGAAACAACCCAAATGCCCATTAGCTGATGACTGGATAAGGAATATGTGATGTTTTTATACAATGGAGTACTACTCAGCCATAAAGAAAAACTTGAGACACAGTTAACTGGATGCAACTTGAGACTATACTCTTAAGTGAAATAAATCAGACACAATTTGTAAATATTACATTGTCTCTCGAGTGCAAGAAACTGAAAGGGTAAATAAGGACCAAAATGTATAACAGATAATATGACATAGGAAGAAACTGTTCAAAAGGAAAGGGAAAATGTCAAAGGTAGAAGGAAGAATACGGAAGAGAAAAGGGGAAAAAAACTAGAAGAGAAGCAAAAAAAAAAAGGAAACAAAGCTTTTGTAAATAAGTGGGGAGGGGAGGTTGAAGGGATGGAAGGGGACTGGGAGAAAAAAGAGGAATCAAGATATACCATTTACAGGTACAAACTCCCTTCAGTGAATGTGATCCTTATGTATAATTAAATTGTACCAATAAAATTAATTTTAAAAAATGAAAGAAAAAATCTGATGTAAACTTAATGGTCTGCAAATGGTAATATACAACATATTGTACTTTAATACATATTTAGAAGTGACTCCACATAATCTTGATTTACAGATGTAGATACTCAGTCACATAGGATTAAACAATCTGCCCAATATACTTTGCTGGTTGAAATCAAAGCAGGGCAAAAGACAACTTCTTCTATACACAGCCCACACATTTTTGCTGAAGTAACTAAATAGCATGTATCCTGAGCTGTGGAAGCCATAACTTCAAATAGTCACATACATTTTTTAAAAATTTTAAATTTTAAATATCTTTTTGCATTTTAATATAATTTAAATCTCATACCATTACTATGACTAAAAATGAAAACATTTGCAATGGTTAAACAAGAGAGTTCATTGCACAAAGTATTTCCAAGAAATATTGAATGTTTTGTTTAATACCATCATCCCAAACAAAACAACAAAAATGTTTAAACTGCTTACTTTTATTTGTCCATTTATTATTTGCTTTCTATGAAATATTTTACAGTTTAATATTCTTTAAGTACATTTTAACAAGTTTCTCAAAGTTCTTTTTTATTTTAAAATGTAGTTTATCAATTTTCTTTAGCATTTTCTTGAGCAAATAATTATGAAATATATAAATAAAATAAGATAGTAGATATATAAATAGCAGCTTTCAGGTTAGAATCTTTGTGTATTTGTGGAATAAGCAAACATATCATTTTAAAGCAAATAATTTTTCTTTTCTAAGATAATTTTATTTATTATCATAAAGAATTTGGTTTAAAAATAGTTCATGCTGTGTTTTTAAAGTTTTATTTATTAAACATAAATACTTTGTTTCTATAATCTTTTTCAATTATTATAAAACCTCAGATCATATGTGTATATTAAATGTACGTTAATAAAAATGAGCAAAGTGGATTACGACACGGAATGTTAGTTTTGCTTTTCTGCAGGTGAGCATACTTCCAAGCACAACTAATTCGGTCTAAATTTGGTTTGCAAAGCTCACTTATAAATTGATCTCAGTAAGAATCTTACTTAAGAAGCGGGAAGTTAAGTGGATAAATTCAAATACCTTTCTGCCTTGGTTCAATGGGATTTTCTTTAGTTAGTTCTTATGCCTCTGGGAAACATTCTGAACTAAAAGTTGTCAAACCAATTGCAATAAGACTTGGCTATAAATTGTTTGAAATTGACTGTTTTTTGAGTCCTCAAGGACCACGTGAATAAAGAAAGATTAAGTTTTCATAACTAAGTAGTAGATTCTAATGGGAAATTCAAGATGTAACAATTATGATCAGTAGACATGAGGGGTTTTTGTAGGGATTTCTTTAGTTTTCCAACAGTGGCTGAGATAAAACAGCTACAGCTAGAAAAACAAGCCCATTAATTCTATAAAATTACCCTCCATGACAATTTAAAATCCTGCATTGTTAAATAGTCTTGCTATTAAATATAAATATAAATTAATATTAAATAAATATAAATATAAATTAATATTAAATAAATATAAATATAAACATTAGCATCAAAAAGTTATAACATGTATATTATTTTATTTGTTTTGGATTACTCTAATTGGGCTAAATTATTTTATCAGTAAGGTTCTAGAGATTAAACCCAGGACATTTGTACTGAACTACATCCCTATTTTTTTTTTCCCTGGGACAAGGACTTACTAAATTGCCAAGTTCCCCAGGCTGGTTTTGAACATGTAATCCTCTTGCCACAGGGTCCAAAAGTGCTGGGATTTATAGGCATGCTCCACCATTTTAGGCTTTGGTTGACTTTTAAAAAATAAAAATAGCAAATTATTCCCTAATTTATCCCAGAAACTTATTAACATGTGCTGAAATCTATGATGCTTTCAATAAGCAGTCCTATTTAAAATTTTAAAATGTTTCAATATAAAAGTAAATGTTACACAATATACAAAATAGCAATTTAAGAATAGATTAATAATGTAACAAAACTTATTTTATCTTAGTGAATAATGCTGTCCTCAGTTTCTAAGGTTGTATGCAACCAAAATTTAAAAATATCTCAAAAGGTTAAAATTACATAACTCTATAAGCCTGTGGAATTTGAGACACGAGCTGTAAACTATAGCGATTAATGTCAGAAAGATACAATTAATAAGGACATCACATATAGCTAATGTATTATCTAAAATTTATTAGTTAAGAAAAAAAGTTTTTGAGAAACTTAATCCTTTTTGCCCAAGAACACTCATTGATGGAGTTCAAAGTTGCACCATTTACCCCAAGATAACTTGTGCATTATACTCTTAACCTTGCCCCAATGGTGCTACAAAATAATCTCCCTTTTATTATTATTTTCACATTACGCTAGTATACCAATAGTCCTGAGAAACAAAACATTATTCTATTTACAGCATTCTGTTTTTAGTAGAGGTATTGCAACTTAAATAATTCTTAAAATTCTCAATCTCTGAAAATTAAATGAATGCTGGGAGCAAACTGCATTTTTTTCTAAATGGGAAGATTAAGGGGCACACATTCTCATGATATGAAGATAGGAACTCTGCCCTGTGAAATTCCAAAATAACTATCCTGATCTAAAACGTAGAAGCAGTTTCTTGAATGATTTCAATACTAAGTACACCACTTTTCTCCTAGCATTCCCGTCCAAACAAAATTTAGTCTATATAAAATAAATTTGACTTGGACTTTTTCACTTCTTGAGAACCTCTTAGCTTCTACTCACTGTCATACCATTAAATAAGGCAGGGTTTCTGTGGAAAGAGATATATATTTGTTAAAAAGCAGAAACAATCATTTGATCCTAGAAACACTAACACTAGTACAGGTGCTTGTAGGTACCAAAAGGGAGAGGAGACTCAAACTTTCCTAGTTCATAACTATAATAAAGATGAGAGTGGGGTGAGAATAAAGAAAGCTGAATGATACACCAAATAAATTTTATTAATCTGCTTTCCCATCACTGGGACAAAATACTCGACATCTACCATTGTTGGCTGGTGTTATGGCTTATATCTAGATGTCCCACCAAAACATCTTGGGGCTTTCAGGAGGTGGCTGGATCTAGGGTGTGTGTTGCTGGGATTAAGGGCTCAATGCTGGGACTGAGGGTGCCCCACCCTGGGTGGAATATAAGGGACAGAAGAAGGCTTGCTCTTGCTGCTGCTGCTGCTGCTTCCCTGTCTCCTTTCTTCTTGCCTGCTTCTTCTCTGCAGTGCCCTCTACTATGTGCCACCCAGACAATTATGGACTGAAACCTCTACAAACTTTAAGCTGAAATAAAACTTTTCTCCTTTAACCTTGGTTGTGTGGGATTCTGTCCTAGCAATGAGAAAAGTAACTGAGACAGCTAGCTTCAAGGGAGAAACAACATGATGAAAGACCACGGTGCAGGAAGCCTCCTCACATCTTGGCACCCACAGAGCAGAAAGAAGGGAGAAGCCAGGGACAGGAGTAAACCCTTGCAGGTCACATACTCAGAGACCTGCCTTCTCTGACCAGGCCCCATCTCCTAACAGGACATTCAGCTGTGGCTAATCCCCTAGAATTAGTAGCATCCCAGTGATCCTATCATCTTCCAAACTCATGAGCCTTCTGGAGGACCTTTTAGATACAGATCATGACAATGATAGACCCCATGAAACAGAAAAGAAACCTGTGCTAACCAGGCTTCATCAATGCTTATCATTAACAGGGGAAGGACCCAAACACACCAAGGCAACAAGTCTCCTGTGTCCTGTAAGGGAAATCTAAATTTGTTCCAGTGCCATCACAAACACCTCAAGAATAAAATTAAACATTAAGGTGATTTTATTACTTTAGAAAACAAATTAGATTTTGAAATATTTGATACCATTTAATTATAGGACACATTATACAAAATTAGAACTCAATGTGGAAATTACAAATTGGATGTTCCAAATATTGAAAGTGATAAAAATAATCATGTAGTCTTTTTAGTATTAACAATAAGAAATGAGAAAAAGAGTCTTGATAAGTAGGCTATTTTGGTATTAAATAAGAAGATATGGAACTTCTGATTTGCTTATTTGTTATGTACAGAAAAATTGAGCAGCAACATGTCCCTCATGAAAAATTTGTAGTCATCATGAAAAATATATTCACACATGATTATGTATCTCTATTTCACAGATGAGAAAGTTCTAGACAGTGGAAAAATGACTTAGCAAAGCTTGCACTGACAGCATCTTTAGATATTCCTGACTAAAGATGACTAGAGGGTATCAGTGCAGGGCATACAACACCTACTCATTACATCCGTCACTAATATTCTCTCTGCTTTCTACAATGCATGTGAAAAAGGTGCCCTTAAGTCACTGAACTAACATCTCAAGTCCCTGACCATGGTGCAACCAGTTTGCCACTTCCTTGTTCCATCTAGAATAAGGGACTGCTAAAGGGAAGTAGGTTGACACAGCACACTGGGGAGTCCTGACTAATTGTGACATATAATACAAGGTGACAAATAATTTGTCACTGTTAATATTCAAAGTGCTGAAATTGGCAAATTCTTTACTTTTAAAGACTTAAAGACATTTCAAGATGTTCCTATGAAGTAATCTATAAGTACTGTCATTATCATCTGGGAGGATAGAGGGATTAAACAGGGACAGAGTTTCTGCAAGCATTACAAGAATCATGCACAAGCCCAGAAAATTCAAAAGCAACATCTCTCACATGCTAAGGAAATCTTATGTGTGATGAAACATAAAACAAAATAACTTTGGAAGTTTCATATCCAAGGAAAATAGATGTCACAGCTCTGTAAGCTGGCTTCCAGGCAGTTTAAGTTAGGTTTTTTTTTTGTTGTTGTTTTACGTTTCTGCAGATGACAAAAAGAAGGAAGAGGAGAGTGGTAAGTGTAGGTGAATGTAATTTCGGAGCTTGTGAGTACGGAAAGGCTTCCTAGAGACTGAAGGTGGCAGCAGGTCCCAGAGCTTGACTTTGTGTTTCTTCTGTTGATCAATCAAACCAGGAAACCTAATACATGAGTCTTTTAGCTTCTACCATAAGACCAGAACTGAAATTCTCAGCAGAGTAACCAATACTGCAAAAGCACAAAAGTGTAATCCAATCATGTATTTTGATTGCTAGAAGCAGTGGATATTTTTAATTGTGAGAAAATAAATGATGGCAATGTAAGTTTTTAGGTTGATAAAGAAGTCAAAAGGGCATTACAAGCCACATAATACAAAACTGATGCTATGGATTTCTATTCTCACCTGTCTCTAAGAGCTTTTGTAAGGAATAAATGAAAGACCATATGTAGGATGATTTTGGAAGCTTACAACCTATTGTACAAATAACATATTTTGCACTGAGTGTTTAAAACCATGTAGAAATAAATAAAACCATGTGACAATTTTCCTTGAATTAATATTACTAGAACTCTTTCTTTTAAGTTGAAAACAATAATTGGGATTTTTAAAACTAAAAGTCTAACATTTTAATATGTATAAAATGGTTTTCTATTCCTCAGCCATTGCCAAGCAGTAGATCATTGGTTTCCAATGACACAGAATAAAGAACTACCCAAGAAGCTTTTCAAAATACAGATTTCATGGTTCATCCTAGACTAATGAATCAGAATATCTTTTGATTAAAGCCTGGATATGGCTAAGATTTTTGCCAAGTGTTCTGTTGGTTCCAAGGTAGCCCTCCTTGAACTGGACTATGAATGGCATTTGGAAAACACTGACTCCACCATGCCTGGTCCAGGCTTATTAAAGTGCCATTTGGGAGGCTCCCTGGTTTTTTCTTCTAAAACATATATTTTGATTTCTTCAAATATCTTTCTACTTCTTGATATTATCACATTATATCTCATTATTACTGAAATATTGACAGTATCTCCCATTCAGTTTACTCAGATAATATTTCCTAAATGTGCAAGGTACTGAATGCATTTCATCTTTATAATACATATTAAAAGGCCTAAATTATTAGCAAAATGATAAGATAGTAACATTACAGTAAAGTAGAAAACAAAGAGGACAATTAGAAGAGAAAATAAAATTGATATTATATGATAAAAATATTGTTAGTTTTAATTAATAGGATCCTGAATGTACAAAGGAGCATACTTTTTCTATTCTGAGCCTCGCCACCAAGTTTGAGTTTGAGCACTATTTTTGAAACATAGATATAGAAGTTCACCAATAGGAGATTTATTAAATAAAAAATAATTTTGTCTGTCTGGCACTGTGTTAAGGACATTATACTTAAGAAAATCAATTGAGAGTATGGCCTCCATGTGCATCCATTTAGCTATAAATGTTACTAGTTTCTCATTCTTTATGGCTCAGTAGTACTCCATTTTATATTTAAAAAATCCCATATCTTTTTTTTTATTAAGTTTGTTGGTACATTTTAGGTATACAATACAGTTACATTCATCATTGGGAACTTGTACCTTTACATGATATATCTTGGTTCATATTTTTCCCCCTTCCCCTGAACTCCCTTCAACCCCTCCACCCTCCCTATTTACAAATATTTTGTTTCCATTTTCTTCCTTTTCTCATATTTATTCCTTTCCCTTCTTTCCTTTCCCCTACCCCTCTCACTTCTCCTTCCCTCTTCTTCCTATTCTACATTATCTATTATAGATTTTGATCCTTATTTATACTTTCAGTTTTTCACACCAGAGAAACTATTCCCATGCTGAGTGTCTTCCCAAAAGAATTAAAAGAATCATACCACAGTGATATATGTGCACCCAGGTTTGTAATGTATTTATAATGAAATAGGAAGAAAAGGTCTAAAGGGGAAGGGGAAGTGAGTGGGGTAGGGGAAAGGAAAGAAAGGAAAGGAAAAATGATGAGAAAAGGAAAAAATGGAAACAAAGTCTTTGTAAATAGGGAAGGGTGGAGGGGTGAAGGGAGTGCAGGGGATGGGGAAAAAATAAGAACCAAGATACTCATGTAAAGGTCCAAGCTCCCAATGATGAATGTAACTGTATTGTATACCTAAAATGTACCAAGAAACTTAATTAATAATAATAAAAAAAGAAAATTAAGCCTCAGAGAGGTTGAGAAATTTATCAAGACCACAAGGCTGGTGAGTGCTGATGCCGTGACAGTCTTGAGTCACACTGGAAGCAGCTAACTGCACAAACCATGAGTATTTTTTATGAAAGTAAGTTTTCCACTCTGAAACTATTTTCCTATTTGTTTCAATTTTTTTATTTAATGCATGCTGTTCAAACTAATAGAATAGCTATGGTAAGATCTAATAAAAATTAATAAAAAACATTTCTTAGGACTCATTAAATTCTTGTAATACAGCTGAAATCTCATCTCAGTCTAAATTAATTGACAATTTGTGATAATAGAGAAACATTTTATTTTTGGCCTTATTAAAACTGTGACCCTTAATATGCTCCACAAAACATCCAGAAAATAAAAATAATAATACTAGAACATATGAAATGACCTTTCTTCATGTGGCTTTTCCTTGCATTAACATGAAATATTGCTTTTTCTTTTAATTTAATGAATAGTAAATGTACTTGTAGATTTGTAATGCATGCTGTATCAGTTATCTATCACTACATAACAAACTACAGCAAAAACAATAGTTTTAAAAACTTCCCATTGACTCTGTAGCTTAATGACATTTCTTCTTCTGGTTTCTCCAGGGCTCAACCCAGCAGGCACCATGGCTGGAGGGGATGGTTCTTAATAGGCGGCCCTCCTACTTCTGAGTTTCAGTTTGAAGGGTGGGTGGGTGAGGCAGGTGGATCTCTCTCTCTCTCTCTCTCTCTCTCTGTAGTCTTTTATTCTAAGCTTCTTCATAAGCTACCAGATACATTTCCAGAACATGAGATTGGAAGTCATAAGCCATCCTGATGCTGGAACTTAGAAGTCATAAAATATTACAAGTAATGTGTTAGAAAAGCAAGTTACAGAACAGGACCAAATTCAAAGGCTAGAGAAATATTTTTACCTCTTGATAGGATGAGATGGAAAAAATGTGGTCACATCTAATGGGGCACATTTGAATTAGTCAGTTTAGCCACAAATACACGTCAGTGTAGTTATGCGCATGATAACATTAGAGGTGAGGCAAAGTAGGGCAGAAAAAAGAGAAAGAACTTGGAAAGCAAACACTTGACATGAATTCAACTGTCCTACTGAATGGACTGATTTAAGCAATGCTTTCACCTCTTTAAACTTGAAATTTTCTTTTTCTCAACTATAAAATATAGATGGTAATTCCTTCTGCACGGGGTGGTTGTGATGACACAAAAAGATTGTATACACAAAAGAATCTTATAACACACTAAGTGCTAAATTAATATAAAGTATTGTATAAATAAGAAGTTAAAAAAACATGATTTTTAACCAGCTTGTCAGAATATTTTTGGATAAACACTGCTAGTTGTTTGTGTGAAATATTTTTGTGAGCCACAAGAAGGGAAATTGAGATCTTAGTGAATGTTCAGATTTTAAAGGTGAATGTTGGTTTCTTTGTATTATTTGTAAGAAAAGATTTTGTTCTTAACAGGAAGAAGAAAGGAGGAAAGGAGAAGTGAGGACAGGGGTTCAGATAGAACACAGGAGAAAGCAGGAGACTGAATGAAGAAATTATATACAGTATGATTCCTCCTATAAACACCACATACTGTATTACTTTTGGTAAAGTAACATAACTCATTAAATTTGGATTTTTTTAGTGAGTAAATTTTTTTCTCATTATAGTTAGATAAGATATAATACAAACAACATGAAGAGACTCAAGAGTCAGGCAAAATGGACCAGAAAAAAGTAATATTCATAGAAATCATGGAGAGAACATCAAACATACACAAACTGTGGCACTGGTTGTTTCAAGCTAAATTTATCTCTTTCATGGAGCAGGGATTTAGCAGCTGACTTCTAGATTAAATCTCAACATATCAGAGGAAGATTTGCTAGATTGTCTTGTGATCTAATTTCAAACAATTGATTCACTTAAACAAGAGTCTATAGTTTCAATTTCCTCCTTAAGTTATGATTGTTCTTATTAGAGAACAAATAGTATAAACTTTCTGGTTTAGAGGAGCATCAGTATTTTTCCCTTCTCAGCCAGAACAGAGAATAAAGGTGCAGCTTGGAAAAGAGCCTGACTTAGTTAACTTTCAGAAGACCAGAGGCAAGTATATCATATTTATGCTGCTTAATTTTTCAGTTGTCACAGTTGCAAAGACAGGTCTCACTCACTGGCTGACAGTGAGTTACAGAGCAACGAGGCTTGCAAAGAAAGGCAAATACAAGTTTTATTGGTACAAAAGAGCAACATTGCAAACTAATGACTTCTGTCCCTTTAAATTGTGGCTGGCAGGGGTTTGATCCAGCAAGGCAATCTCTCTGAAGTGTCCATCAACATCACCTCAGCTGCCATACTCATCAGCAGCACTTTGGCTCCTGCCCTTCTTCAGCAGGGCCATCTCCCTGGAGGCATGTTCTAGCCCTTCGTTTCAGGCTTAGTTTTATCTGTGAAATATCACAGTGCTTATAGGTGAATGGGAGGGATTAAGACCTTTTTATTTGATTTGTTTCTAGGTATAACTTTTGAGCTTTTCTCAGAATCTCATGGTGGAATAAATTGCAGATTGGCCCCAGACCAAATACCATAAACAAATTTTCTTCTTAGTATAGTTTAAGTCTCTATTCTCTGCTATTCTCCTTCCCAGTATATAATTTGTCATATGAGTCTCGAGTGCGGACACCCAGGTGCCCCCACTAGAGACCCTGAGTTTCATTCCCTTACATCTTCCCTGTTTCTTCCCCCATATTCCTTAATTCACATTATAAATTATTGCATATCTCCTCCATTGGGAATTCTCTTAGTTTGTAGCTCAAACTTTTTTTTTTTAGCTCAAACTTTTTAACTGCTTTAAAACATTGTATGCACGACTAATATTGACATGTTGTCAAACTTTTACATAAACTATTTTACTCTGGGTCTAACACTGACAAAGCATTTACATGTAAAAGAAACTTTCCAAGTATTTACACAGAGAATAAGGAAGTGGAAACTTTATCTTCATCAGTGTGTCAGAGGTAAGTCACATTAGTACTCACGTCTATTATAATACCTCCAAACATCTAGCTGCCTTGGCTGGAATTTCTGCTCTGCTCATAATTTTGTGTCGCTTGTTCTAGGCAGAAGCCTTCTCATGTCACTCTCTTGCTTTGTTTGATGGTGCTCAGCAGATTAGTGATGTTTGTGCAGGGAGTGACTCACTTCAGAACACCCCTATTGGTGCTAGCCTCTGAGTGCATGATGCATCCCTCCCTGGGTCTGGGCCCACCTTTATTGCCAGTACTTGTTGAGTACCACTTATATCACAGTCTTAAAATCATCCATGAAAAGAGAGCCTTCATCTTCAACCACTGGCCCTCAATTCCTTAAACACAACCAAGGAAAAAGAATGCATGGCCCAAAAACACACAATAGTTTTCAGACTCAGAACAATCCCAATATTTACTTATGAAACAATAAAAGCTCTCTAAAGGGAACAATATAAAATCTAGCTCAAGCTAGTACACAGCCATTGGTTTCTGTTATTATATAGGATGTATTCCTTGACACCACAGCATTTCAGAGAGATGCCTTTTTATGTTTGGTCTCTAAAGTACATTATGTATACCTGAAGATCTGCTCATGGGCTGTTTTGTGCATGACATCAAATTCAGAATCTTTAAAGCTGTCTCCAGGATTTTACTCTTTGTAAAAAGAAATCTGCATATTTTTTGTCACTTTCCATGTCAGTGTTTCAAAAATCTGAAGGCCAAGTATCAGTCTCACTCAAGCACAATGAGCTAAGAGTGAGCTTCTTTTGCCTTTGGCCATCTCTACCCAAAAATGGAAACTGAGGTTTGAGAGAGTGCAATGCCTTAAGAGGACTCAGAACTATAAAAGATAAACTCTGAACCCTGTTTGGTAAGTGCTAAAGACAGAATTAGCTTTACAGTGTGAAAATAAAAATCACTTAATACATAATCTTTTGCCCTGCTCATGTCTGGGAACATCTTTAACAATTCTTCCTTCCTCTGCCATCCTCTCATACACTGCTTCAGGGACTCAAACAGCTGTCATACATCCCTACTGCTTGCTCAAGCCAGAAAAGAGAATGTTAATGTTAACTGGCAGTACTCACCATCTTCCTTTGCATAGTTCTCCCATTTCCATGGTGCTGGATTGGGATATTTCTCTGTCCTTTAGCAAAAACTCAACTCCAAGTTCATGATTAATAATGTAAATGCATTTTTCTTTATGAAAACACAACCATATACAGAATAGGAGCTTCTGTACATTTTTATGATAACTGTCAGAGATCACACTAAAATATTTAGCTCAATACTCACAAAAATAATTTTAATAACTTTTTGTTATGTTCTTTCATTTTTATTTTAAAGCAGTCATAGTACCCTGCACTTTCAAATTAATACATTACATTCGTATGTTAAGAGAAAATGCATTTTTTTTCTTTGTGCCTTTATCAATCTCTATCATGCTGCTCATATGCACAATGCAGAAGATTGTATGGAGCAATAAGAATTAAAGAGGAATAGCTAAGAACCTAATGCTTTATAGCCTGTGAAACATTTAGCTGTCAGAGGACCACACATTCAATAGAGTCAAGTAGAACTAAGTGCTTCCCTTTTTATTTTAATTTAATGCCTTCAGTAACAGAAAGAAGAACAAGAAAAAGACGGAGGGAAAATCTTCATGTCATCAACCAAAAACAGAAAGGTCAATACATTTCCCACTACATAAAGTTTTTTTCTTTTATCTTAACTGTACTTTTCCTTTCTTCTGGTGCATGTTTAATGCTAAAATCATTCTTTCAATTTGTTCATGTAGTTCTAATGAAAATTAGGTAGCTATTGAAAAAGAGGAAACGTTAGTGTATTCATTTTTACATCTTAAAAAACTACATTTTTATGCCATGGTCCACCAAATATCAGTCATGTTTGATTCCCTTATGAATTTAGAGCTGAGGCAAAATCCACTTTATCTTATCATTTTTCTTTAGTTCTAGTGATAAATGATGTTGAGTTTTAATTTTTTCTGCTAACAAATCATTACCACAGCTAAGTGTTTGCAAATGAATTTTTAAAAATGAATGGTGCTTTAAAATTATAAATTCTGCCAGAAGTTTCATTATTGATATTTATTAAGATTATGGTCAATCTGTACAGAAGAATGTTCTGAAACTTTCAAGTCACAATGTGAGAACAGAGAAGTTCCTACATAATTAAGACTCAGCGCTTTTCTTGCTTATAATACAAAGCTGAGTGGCATCTAGTAAGTGCTCAGAGAGTATGGGAACTGGAAAATCATCATTTTATAACCATAATAATAAAGATTAGTTCAGACATGAACCATCAGTAGCTATTAAATCCAGGACAATATTTTGATTAAAATCAAGCATGGACTCAAATTACTTCTACATGGATCACCACTGATCATATTGGGGCAGGAGATTAGGGTATGGCCAAGTGGCTAGATAATTGGACATGACCTGTCAATATGGAGACCTTCTGTCTCAGTTGAAATGTAGGTACAGAATCCTGTGTGGCACAGCCTGGGTTTATGTCAGAGGAAGATATAAAATATAGTGGCTATTGTTCACATGGCCACTGCTCTCTCACTCTTGCAGTAGCTCTCCCTGGGTAGAAGACATATTTTCTCTTTTCTTCAGGCACTTCTTTTTCACTTATTTTCTTACTCTTTTAACTTTAAGAAATGTTAAGCTTTTACATGCTTCGTTTATTCTGTCCAATTCTTTGAACAGGACAGTAAGAGCCTGGAAAAGACCACTGGGCACCACAATATTTGGTAACAGTATGAAAAAATATAATTTTGTGGTGGAAAAAGGGACAATACTTTGATAAAGTGATCAAAATTAGTATAACCAACTAGACATCATATAACCACAGATGTGATATAGCTAAGAATTCATAACCTAAACCTGTTTGCAGAAAAGCCCTGAACAAATTTAAGAAAATATTATATTTTTAAAAGCCAAAGAAAATACGTGGCACACACCTATAGCCCCAGCACTTTGGGAGGTTGAGGAGGGAGAACTGCAAATTCTAGACCTACCTGGACAACTTAGTGAGACCATCTTGAAACAGAGTAACTTGAAAAGGAGATGTAGCTTAGTACAAAGGCCTTGAATGCAATCCTCATAACACAAAACAAAACAAAACAAAGAAATAAAAGACAGACTCCTGTGGAAGTATTTCAGATTGCAGAAGAATAAAAATAGATAACAACTAAATATAATATATGGTCTAAGATTAATTTCCACAATGAAAGGAAAAATACATTACATCAAGAGGTCTTTTGACAAAATGAGAATATTGATTGGTATATACTCTGGTTTGGTTATAGTTTAAATGTGTCCTCAAAAACTCATGCTAGAAAGTTGGTCCCCACTGTGGTGGAGCAGGAGGTGGTGGAACCATTAAGAGATGGAACTTAGTGGGAGGTCGGGGTCATCACCCTGAGAAGGAGCCCTTGTAGACTTTGTAGGACCCTGATTTTCATCACAGTGCTGCTAAAAAGGAATCAGACTGGCCAGTTCACATTCTTAGATTTCCAAGCTTGTCATGCTATCCATCCTGTACACACCCCCATAGTGATGCCAGAAAACTTCATCAAGGCTGAGGAAAACCAGGCAGCAGGCTATTGACATCCTAGAGCTAAAAGCTAAATAAACCTCTTGTTGAACAAAATACTGAGCTTTAGTTGTCTTGTTATAACAATGAAAAGTGAACTAAAACAATAAATTTAGTAAAATATTGTACCAATGATAAATTTTTTAAAGCTGATCATCGGAGTGTGATTCTTTTAGAGATATTTTGATTATTGTGAAAGATAAATAGATGATAGATAGATAGATAGGAAAATGAAAATGAAAATGGTCAAAAATGTTACAAACAGATGAAACTCTGGTTATACATGAGTTTGGAAGTTACCACTCCATCCTCAGTAAAAAGCCAGAAAAAAGGAAATAAACTAAAAAAAAAAAAATTACAATTAAATCTATAGGGAAAAGGAGGTCACATATCAAATCATTGCCCCCAAATTGAAGACAGATTGCATATGCAGAAAATCACAATATAATAGAGCAAAAGCCTTTTCAGGAACTAGTTCCAGAGAAAAAACACCTGAAGTATAATTAGTGAATTGTTGGATAAGAGATGTGGACAAGACTTAATATTAAAATTTCTAGGGGAACAGTCATAGGGAGCCCTCATAATTTTATAAATTTTATAAATTATAAATGAATAAAGTAGACAACATGAAAAGATAGATGAACAACATAAACTAAGAAATGAAAATTCTAAGGAAGAACAAGTAATAAATGGTACAAATCAAAAACACTGTGACAGAAATGAAGAATGACATTGATGCACATTGCTGAAACAGCTGAGGAAAAAATTTCAGAACTTAGTGACAGTAATAGAAACCTTTAAGTCTGAAAAACGCAGCGAAGAAAGACTGATATTAAAGATAAATAAAGGAAGAAGCTAAGTGTGGTGGTGGTATACTCCTATAATCCCAGAACTTGAATGGCTGAGAGAAGGATCATGAATGCAAAGCCAACCTGAACTACATAGTGACATCTTGTCTCAAAAAGAGAAAAAAACCTGTAGAATTACTACATAAAAGGTGACATATACATAATAGGAATACAGGAATACAGAACAAAAGGAAGAGAAAGAATATTTGAAATAATAGTGAATGAGAATTGCTCCAAAATTGATGTCAGACTTCAAACCAAAACTCAGAGAATTATAATCCGGATAACTATAAATAGACAAACAAAGACACAATAAATGACTTGTAGGTATATCCTTGAAAGACTACTAAAAATTAAAGATAAAGAAAAATTCTCAAAAGAAACCAGAGGGTGTAAATATATTAACAATGAAGAACAAAAGATAAAGATTATATACAGCCTCTGCTGGTAAATAGGCAAGCAAGAGAGAATGGAGTGAAATATTCAAAGTAAAATCCAACAACCTACAATTCTGTACATTTTGAAATTATCCTTCAAAACTAAAGAATAAATAGAGTATATCTGAAAAACACAAATTGATAGATTATGTTTCCTGAAGATCTGTCTTGCAAGAAATGATAAAAGGAGTTCTTCAAAAAAAAGAAAATAGTATAGATCAGAGATTGGGATGTGTATAAATAAAGGAAGAGCACTGAACGTATAATTAGTGAAGACAAATTAAAATTTTTATTGTTTTTACTCATAATTAACTGAAAGCATAACAATTTGTCAAAAGTAATAGCAATTATGCATTTTATTAGTGTGTCCATGTATCTCTTTTGTTTATAATCATATGTTCATGTATGCTTAAATATAAGGAAAATAAATGACAGCAATAATACCAGGGATGGAAAGAAGAATTATGATTATTTATTATAAGGTACTTTCAAAATGCATGAAGTAGTACTGTGTTACTTGGAATGGATTGTGTTAGTTGTAAATACACATTGTAAACTCTAAGAAAGGAGAGAAAATAAAATTATGTATAATACCCAGTCAAAATCCCAAAAAACAGAACAAGAATAGAGGATAAAATGAGGAAGAAAGAACATGGACAACAAATAGGAAACAGTAACACGTACAGTAGCTATTAATCCAACTATATCTGCAATGACTGTGAACATCAATCCATCAATTTAAAGCAGAAATTGTCTCAGTGGATCGAAATCCAACCACATCTTGTCAACAAGAAATTCACTTTAAATATAAAGACACACAATTAAAAGTAAATATGTAGAGAAAGATATATGGTCCTAGAAGTAATTAAGTCATGAGTAATCATTTGAATTTTAGACAGAACAGAATTCACAGAAAAGGAGAGTTGTCAGGGATAAAGGAGATTACATAATGCTCATGGGGTCAGTTATCCAAGAGCACACAATAGTACTTAATGTGTATGGGCCCAACAAAGAAGTATCAAAAGACATGAAACAAAAACTGATAAAACTTCAAGGGAAACTATGTGCATCCACTATTATAGTTTGAGACTTTATAATGAATGAACATGGGTGAAAGAAATATTTTAAACTTCTCTAGAATTTTTATATAATTTTCAAATAAAATGTTTCCATTATCCAGAAGCCACTATATTTTGGGGACACAGGTGTACATGCAGATTTATATTTATTCTTATTTTTAAAATTTGCCCTGAATATAGAATCAGCATTGTCACTAAAGAAATGCCTTTTTTATTTGTTAGACAAATTATATTGTAAGATACTATCAAGCCAAGAAAATAATTCATCTTCAGGGCATGAAAGTCTTAGAGTGCCACAAAATGTTAACAAGTGAAATTGTGCAGGACTTCTGAGTACAAAACGGTGTCTACCTTGTTCTGTTTTCTGTTGCTGTAACATGATATCTGAGACCAGGCAATTTATAAAGAAAAGAGACACAGTACTGCACAGCTCATGGTTCCACATATTCAAGAATATCATGTCACCAGATTCTGCTCAGGATTTAATGATGTCTTCATGGTGGGAAAAGCAGAAGGGCGAGTGAGTGGGTGCAGAAGAAAATCATATGTGTTACAAAGAGAGGATAAGGAAGGTCCCAGCCTCCCTTTAGAATAACCCCCTCAGTCTTGCAGAAATTACATTACTCTCTTTATGAGAGTGGGGCATCCATGACCTAATTACCTCATAAAGGTCCTATCTCCTTCTAACACTGCTGCATTGGGCACCAAGACTCAACATGAGTGATCCTGGCCTCCCACTTCCCTAGCTTAGGGGTACTTCATCAGAGTGAAACACAGGAGAGAATTTCAGGGTTTCTCCTCATTTTCCCCAAATGCAGCAACACTTAGTATCTTAAGCAACAAGAGTCATAACTGAGTCAATGAATAATTGTACCATATGAAGAAAAATGGTCTCCAGTGCCCAACTGTTTGCTGGAAGTAGAAGAAAGAAAGAAATTCTGGTCCTCATGTGACATGACAGTTGGCAAGGCAGCTGAACACACTTTAAACACTCATTCACAGTATCAAGACTATGATCACAGGAGAATAAAGTCCAGCAGCTGCCGTGATTACCACCTCATTTAATATCCATCGGCCAATGACTGCTTGGGAAGCTTTGATATATACATCTAAACACTCACCTATCAAAAAGACAACCATCACCCCCCATTAAGAGGCAGAACAAAAGGGAAATATAAAATAAAAGCAGATTTTCTTTTGTATTTTTTTTTGCAGTGCTAAGAATTTAACCCAGAGCTTCAAGCATGCTAGGCAAGTGCTCTACCATTTAGTTATATACCAAACCCCTCTTAAGACATTTTTACATTCATATATACAAAGGCCCCAATCAGAACAAAACATCAGTGTAAAACCAGGAGGAGAATGCAAATATCCTTGTTCTGCAAACCAATATTCTTCCTAGAGAACACTGCTTTAGAGATCATAAACAAAAACTATTTATCAAACAGTATTCCTAAAACTCTCCTTTCCCAACAACTACACTGAACGGAGATATGTTTCTCTGCTAGTGATCACACAAATACCCACTGAAAAGAAAGAAGGAAAACTGCTTAGATGTAGTTAACCTACTTGTAGGAGAACTTTCAGGGAAAAAAATTCTTAGAAAACATTGTGGTTGTTGTCCCCACAAACCCTCATGCAGTTATTTGTGGGGCTTTTTAAGGTGGCCAGATTTAGGGTATGTGACTCTGAATTAAGGGTGCCTCATCCTTTGTGTAGGTGGCAAAAATCAATAGGCTTACTGCCTGGATAGAATTCAAAGGCAGCTTCTGCTGTTTTATTGCTGCAGGTGCTGCTGCTGCTGCTTGCATACGGGTTGGCTGTCTCCTGACTGATTGCTATAGACTGTTTCTCCTCTGTGATGACCCTCTGCCATGCCACCCTCCTTGAAGCCACCTGAATTTGGACTGAAATCTCTACAAACTGTGAGCTAAATAAATCTTTCCTCATTTAATCTGTGAGTGTCGGGTGTTTTGTCTCAACAATAGGAAAAGACAGAAGATTACTATTTAGGGAAAAGGAAAGATTGGGAAAAAGTGGATGGAAACAGAAAAGGTGAGTTCAAAAATCTTTAGAGAAGAATTTATCTGAAGACAAGAAAAAATTAGAGGAAGAAAATTGCCTAAATAATTTACCATCTTGCTTTCTCTGGATTGATTTTAAGTCATATTCCATGTACACTGCTTTTGCAAATGAAAACAAACAACAGAGGAAGAAACAACCCTGAATTTTTTTCAAGAAAGCATTTCTCAGTGTACTAGAAATGAATTCTTTAAAAATTTATTGAAATAATGAACTAAAGAGGCATATTTGAGCTGCTCCCAGCTATCAATGAATCTGACAGTTTGCAGATTTTAAAAGAGCAAAACGGTCTTTACCTGTGAGTTTGTTATAAAATCACTATCTCAAAACCTATTTACTCAGAAGCCCACCTTGTTAAAAAAAACCAGTAATGTTGCTTTTCCTTAAAAAGCAGTATTTATAGCAAAATATGAAAAACATTTGAATAATATATATCAATCTGAAATGAATCATTTTACCACAGAAGTATTCCAATGCAAACAGTTTAAATAAACTTGAAATGTTCCATGTACCATTTATGTAAGGGTTCTGTTCTCAACAAAAGCTGTATGATACATTCATCCAGTAATCATATAATGCACTGGAGTTACCAACCATTGCTACTGAAAGGATACAAGCAGAACATCAATCCATCCACAAAACATGTATGGTGTCCAGCCCCATATATGGGTTTAGCACACTCTTATTCTTATCACACATATCATATAGATCTTACCATCCTACCACAAATAATTGTCCTTCCCCAAAACAACTTTCACAAAATTTTAATATTAATTTCTTCCTAAAATGCCATGTCAAATTTCTTTTCTTGCTAAAACAGTCTCACTTTTTCTACCGAGGAAAATAAAGGCAGTAAAAAGATCACCCAATTTCCTGGGTTTCTGAAATTTTCCATTGCCACCCCAACTACAAAAGTGTTTGGGCATGTAGCTCAGCAGTGAACCACTTTCCTAGCAAAGTTGAGGACATGGGTTCAGTTTCTGGTGAAAGAGAAAGAAAGAAGGAAGGAAGGAAGGAAGGAAAGAAAGAAAGAAAGGAAAGGAAGGAAAGAAAGAAAAAAGAAAAAGAGAGAGAGAAAGAGAAAGAGAGAAAGAAAGGGAGATTAAAAAGTTTCTGATTGAGTTTTTCTTCAGCCCTTAGAAGAGATGGGTATCTATTTTATCTTATAAATAAAGAACAAAGAAAGTAAGTTTACAACTAGACACAAAAAATGGAGAAGTACATAGATGAGAAGATAGATGCTTCCCATTCTCAAGAATGCTGCAATTCTTTCGTTTCTTTTGTGTATAATGTTCTGCTTAATTCTAGAATATTCCAGATTTTTTCCAAAAGTATTTCACCTAGTGCTTGCTTAGGTTTCTAGTGTGTGATGTGAAATATCTTAGCTAACACAGCCACTATAAAAATATCTGAGTTTAGTAGAGATTGAATTTTGCTCCTCAAAAATTTGTAATTCCAATTCTCATTCCCAGTACCTATAAATATGATATTTATATATAATGTCATTGCAGGTACAATTAATTTACAAGGAGATCACACTGAATAAGGACAAGTCCTAATGTAATGTATCACTGTCTGTATTAAATGGGAGAAAGTATGGAATGAATGCACAGAGAAGAGAATATTGTGTGAAGATCCAGTAAGAGAGTTTCAAAATGAAGACAGCAGTGTGAAGACAAAGGCAGAGATTGAAGTGATTCATGTATAAGCCAAGAGTCTCCATGATTTCTGGACACTGCAGAAGCTAGGAGAATGATCTAGAATAGGTTCTCCTCAGAGCTTGAGTATAAGACAAACTGTGCCAACACCTTAGTGTTGGAGTACATTCTCTAGAACAGTGAAAAATTGATTTACATAGTCTAGAGCACCTAGTTGTGGAGTTTTGTTCTAGTAGTCCTGAGAACCGAATAGAGGTGATAATATTAATATCATTTCTTTGATGCAAGGTTACTACCACAGTTACATAACTCTAATTGAATTTAATATATTTTATAGCATTTTGTGATTGACTTCGTACTTTGAGGAAATAACTAATTTATATTTTCATCAATCAATTTTATAGAAAATAAAAAATAAAACTATCAAAAGCAAAGATGTCAAACAAGGAAAAAATGATATAAAATTCTGCTGCTCTTACATATGAAATTTTTTTAATCTCAAGGTAGTACTCAGCAATGATATTACATGCATCATTGCCTGAACTGTCACATTGCTAAGCCACTTTATATATATACCAAGCCTCACTGAATCTTTTAAGATTCTTGCACTCTGATTGTCTGATGGATTTGGGATCTTATTAAAGTATTAAGGTTAAAAAACGTAAAGTATGAAGATTGCTTTTTCATAAGAACACAAGACAAACAAAATAAGAGAGCAACCATTTCTTCTGTGCTGGTGATGTACCATGCCCTGTGCTAATTCTTTTCTAGTGTCCTTATGTTTATTTTATGTACCACACGTTAGTCTCACTTTAAAAAGAAGCTGAGTCTCAGAGAGGACATAAAATTGTGCTTACGTCTCATGGGTAATAAGGTGCAGGCTTTGTTGATAGGTCTGCCTAAGGCCAAAACAAATACTATTCTATTCTGTCAAGTAGACATGGCATTTGCAATCAAGGTAAGAACTTCATATGTAAGCTCCCTGCTCAAGAATGAAATACAGCAGAGAAAGATATAAGGTTTAAAATAAAAGTCATAATGTTGGAGAAAAACAAGAAAAGGTAGTAGGAGTAGACTCAACTTTTGAAAAGTTTGAGGGCAATGGCAGATAAAATTGATAGTTAAAGAAAACAAGCAGCCATAACCCAAGACACCAGAAAAGTATGTGAATCTTTCCTTCACTGCAGATAAGCAGAAAGAACAATATACAGATATGGGGATAACTAAAGATGATTTAATAAAGAGTTTCTTGGAGATGTTGTCTCTGTTTTCTGTGTAAAATGTATGGCTGGTGGATATTACTTGAAACCACGTGAAGAAGCCCATGACCTGTTCCCTAAAGAAAGGAAGCTGCCTGTCTAGAAATCCTTTACCAAAGATGGTGGGGCCCAGGAGAGAAACAGAGCGTGATAGAACACTATTTCTTCTGAAAAGAAATAGAAAGCAAATCAAAAGTTTCACACCAGACCAAAGTTCTTCTTACTTTGCAACATGGAAGTCCTCAAATTGCCTGCATGTGGTTGTTATGAACCACACTGTGACAAAATCGTGCCAGGATGAAGGACTCATTCTCCCAATGTTGGGAGTGTTGACCACTGATAGCCTTCAGCTGTGCAGACTTTAGGGCAATCGCTTTGGCTAAAGAAATCCCCTCACTAAAATCACATCCTTCTTCCATCAGCAGCCCAGTTTCTCAAATAATTGTCACATGCAAGGGAATAGAAATTCATCCTATCTCGGGCAACTGTAGGGTTCTGTCCAGTTTTAGATCTCTTTGAAAGGAATGGCTGAGGCTTTGGGTTAATTCTATCCTGGTCCAGCTTCTTCCTCTAACCCATCCTTTTTTTTTAACCTTCCTTCCCTCCACTTACTCTTGAGAGATTCCTCAGTAAAATTTCTTATGTATCTTTATGTTTCAGTGTTGGCATTCTGAGTAACCTCATTCACCATGCTGTAGCCACACACTCTATAGGAAATCTTCATTTTACCTAAATTTTCTGATCTTCCTTCCTTCCAAAGAAAAAGGTTACTGAGGAATTAAAACTTCTGAAGAATGAGGAAAGTAACATTATTCCTGTGTTACTGGGAAAATACCTCAGTGAAAAGGCCCTGGGTTCAACCCCTAGTACTATTTTAAAAAAATCTCTGCATTTATATAAGTAGAAAGATAATGTTCATATACTAATAAGAGTGAATGAAATAATCTGATTGATATTATTAAGTAGGCCCAACTACGTAAGTAATTTTCAGAAATTAAAAAAATATAAATATATTTATTGATGTATATATCTATATAAAATATATGTGAAGTACAAAAGTAGAAAGGAAGGGAGGGAAGAGAGAGAGAGAGAGAGAGAGAGAGAGACAGAGAGAGAGAGAGAGATTCTTCAGGAGGAGGTAAGCATAAAAGTTCACATTCTTACCCAGAGAAAGGACAGCTCTTCTTGGTACCTGTCATCCACTACAGATGAAAATAACATTAATGGCTGCAGTACAGCAGGGCTGTCAATAGCCTAGCATATTTTTAAACAATGATAATTTATTTCTCTGGCTTAAAAATTCCTGGATATGGGTATTAGCATCAAAAAAGTAAATTTCAAATTTCTTTAGTGGAAATCATAAATTATTTTTTTCATGCTGACTATATAACTACTCAAAAACACCGTATGTTATAAATTTCAAGTTTGCCTTGCTGACATTTTCTTCAGGGGAAAGGGTTCATTTTATTGTATCCCTTATTTTTAAATATGAATGTTTAGAATTTTATTTAAAATACCATAAAATATTTTTTCAAAATTTAATTTGAATTTTCATATTTTAATTGCCATTCAATTTTAAATTAATTATATTCAATACCAGAAATATTTATTTTATTCTTTTTGATGCATATAAATGTAACAGTTTCAGTTGGCCAAATTTTTCATCTTCAATCAAAAGCACTAGACCTAGAACCTGGTAACTGCAAGTAGCTTGTTTTATTGCATTTTGTTTTGTTTCATTTTTTTGCAGAGATATTATGAAAAGAGTTGATGTTATTGGTTGAAACATACTTGATAATGTTCTGACTAGGAAATTGAAGGCACTAATTCAACAATAAATTTCTTCTTCTTTCACACAATTAAAGGTCCCCAACAGTTCCCCAAAAGTTATTGTTGAATAATGCTTTTTTTTCTTAAGTGATGTGCTGCTTTAGGTAATGGTATCAGCTTTTATTTTAGCAGTAACTCAGGAAAGAATGCTGGACAAAATCTGGGCATTCAATGTACTCAGCAAGCAATTCTGAGCCACTTTGCTGTCAGAATCACACTGGGAACAATCATAAACCTGCAGAAATCTGAGGTCGTGTAGCAATTTACAATACGCAAATCCTCTATTATAGTAACATATGTTCACTGGCAGAAGAGTGGCAAAAGTTTTCATCAGCCTCTGCTATCATTGGGACACATTGCCTAATAATCCGCCGATTGAAACTTGAAGCAATAAACCAGATAAAGACAGTGTGTTGCTTAAGAGGTAGGTGTCACAGGATGCCAGTGTGGCCACAAGAGCATCCCAAACTGAGATGTTGCTGACAGCTTGAGGTGGGCCCTGTTGCAGATGTCACATTTGTCATCTAACACAGTTCCATCATGTCATTTGTGTGTCACACTTAACATTAAAGCAGCAGAATGTAATTACCAACAAAGTGTTTCCAGAAGCCTGATAATTCCCTGACAATGGAATTGTGCTCAGTTAAATTGACCCTGCACAGCTCTGTGTACCCTGAGGAAGGCACCTGCTGCATCACAAAAGGTGACTGATGGAAGATGCAAAAAGGAGAGAGATGTGCAGCAATTCTTCTGTAAGAAAGTGGAATATCTGCACAAAGAGGACTCAACATGAGGGAGAGAACACTGCAGTGCAGCCTCAGTAATGTGGAGTGACAACCTTGACTTCTGGGAAACTGGAGGCGGACAGGAACCACCAGAGCACAGAAATCAGAGGCAGGGAATATTACAGGGATTTCAGCCAATTTACTGTAATTCTGAAGTGCTGATGGTCAGCAGGTTATTTTCCCCCTTTATACTTAATATAATAGATATCTGCCTGTGCTCTGTATGCTATAACAGAGAAATGTCATAGTCTGAGAGATTTATAATGAAGGGAAATTCATGTAGTCACAGTTCTGGAGGCTGGAAAGTTCTGTATCAAGGTTCCAGCATCTAATGTGGGCGTTATCTCATAGTGGGAAGGCAGATAGACAGACAGACAGGCAAAAAGAGTGAAAGCAAGCAAACCTACACTCATGATGATGGCATTAATTCCACCCATGACAAGAGAACTCTCGTGACATAATCACCTCCTAAAGGTCCCACACTTCTTAATACTGTTAAAATGTCAATTCAAATTCTATATCAGTTTCAAAGGGCAAAAGATTCAAGTCATACAATGCCCCACTTCACCCCTTCCCTCTCCCTCTTTTCAATGAAGAAATTCAAACTTTTTTTGACTCGGCATTTGTCACATGCTTGCTGTATGTCTGACAATGTGCAAGGGAGCATGGGGACAAAAAAATAAGACTGACAGGCTTCCTCCCTTAGGGAATCTAGTAATTTTGGAAAGACATGATCCATGAAAGATTTGGAGAACAATTTAAGACAGGATGCAATCAAGTGTCATAGAATGCATTAGAAGAAATAAGTATTCTGACAGGTCAGGAAAGGTGGAGATGATGGGACATGGTAGAAAGTGAAGAAGGAACAAGAAATGAACAAAAAAAGAGACAGATATGGATGGAAAGAAAATAGTATACAATACATTTAGTAGGTGAGAATTTCACAGACAGGAGATAGTGAGGATACCAGGGAGCCCTGTATTCTCCAAGAGGCAGACAGTAGATGCAGCCACTAAAAATTTGTGATGAGGACTGTAGATGACAGTTGCTACTAAATATAGATACGCGAGCATGGAGAAGTCTTCCAACTACAGAAAATACTAATGAATGAGACTGAGTGGTTTAGTTACAGGTGAAAAACTGGAGATGAAGACATTTTATAAATGGGCCCACACTTTCTTCCTAGTTTTTTTACATACTGACATGAATAATCTTCCTTTAAACCAAGATTAAAATATTTTATGCCATAAGAAACACAAAGAAAGGATGGATTGTGGAGAACTAATCTTGCAGTTTGTAATAAAATAAGAACTTTTAAAAAAATCTTAATTATAAACACAGACTGAAATAAGTGCAAGAAGTAAGCAAACCACAAGTATGACACCTTCCTCTGTCTTAGTTGCAAGTAATTGTGCCTATGCCTTGCAGCTGGCCTGGAAAATCTATTGTGTCCTGGAAGACAGGCAAACAACCAAACAGCAACTCTAACCCACAAAATAAGGGAAGCTTCGAGCCATCATTCCTGGAAATTACTGACTCCATAAAGAAAATGGCTTTATTCTTGACCTTTTGCAACATATGCCATATTATGACATTTTCAAATATGACAGCCATATGAGAAAACTATTATTTTTCCACCAGGAATATACTATCAATAGCCTCGGTGATCTTGGCAATGTTTCCTTCTCTGTTGAGCTGTTTCACATAAGCATATTGACAGCTGAAATGGGTGTCACTTCCAAACTTACAACAAAACTCTAGATTGACAAGAGTTAATACCTTTTGTGAAACCCATCAGAGAGCTGAGCAGGACAACCCACTAGCATAAAATCTGAAGAGAGACATGTTTCTGTGAAGAGAGGTGAAATGCCAGCACTATTTCACCAGGGTTAGGTATAGCCCACTAAGCCAGGTCAGCTCGGGTGACTGGCAAAATAATGGAGGCCTATTGACAGAAGGTGAGGCCCAGATCACCACATATCCAATATAGGAGGCCACATCCTCTTGCAGAATTTTTCTGCATGGATCTTACTGGGCACTCAAAAAGTTCAGAGGAGTCCTGAGAAAGTCTACTTTATAGTACAAACTGGAGAAGGAAAGCAATAGCTTCTGCAGAAGTGAGGTATTTCTCCATGATCCCTTTCTCCATTCTACTTTTTGGAACAAGAGCTTTTGGTGTATTGGAGGTGAAGGAAGGTGTTCAGGATACACACACAGCTCCTGGAGAAAAAGAAGCACACATTCCCCCTAGACACAATTTGGTGTCTGCCTAAGACAGAGACTTATTCAGAAGAGCAGAGATTCCACCTACTTATACATACTCAGTGCCTGATCAGCAAGCATCTAGTATCATATAACTTGCAAGAAAGGGACAAAACTTTTCTTAGGCATAGCTCACAGAGAAGACCTAAAGCAAGAGGGTAGAGAAGACATGGAACAAAGCCCTCTGACAAACTAGCTGCAACACTAAACATAACCTATCTCCTGAGAATGTTTAAATCCACAGTAACTGAGGAGCTATAGCACAAAAGCTTCAATCCAGCTCAATTTCTGAGATTACTCAACATTCCACACAAAGATCTGCAAGAAGAATAGCAACCCCATTTCTAAACATTAAAAATTATCTCAATTTATATAGCCCTAGGGGAGAAATCTGGCTTTCACCTCCACCTTATCAAGAAGCATACAAAACAAGAGGACAAATGAAGACTTTCCCAAGGAAATAAGCAATTGTACTAACAGAATTCAGATGCTACAAATCTTGAAATATCTTATGAGAATTAAATAATCATGATTGATGTGTGTTAATACTCTAATGGATAAAGTACATAGCATGCAATACCAAATAGGTAATTTCAGTGAAGAGATGAAGATTTTAAGAAAAAAGAAATCTGATGGAAAACTCTACAAACAAAATAAATACAATAAGAAATGAAGACAGTCCACCCAAAGTATTATTAGTAGAATCTTTAAGCTAAAGAAGAAATAGTGAATTTGAAAAGTCTATAGAAGTTATTCCCAAATCAGAAGAAAATAAAAAATAAGAGTGCAGCAATCCTACTTTATCCATGGAGAATATGTTCCAAAACATCCAGTGGATGCAGCACAGAATAGCATCCCTGTACCCAAACTGCACTACTACACCAGCTGATCTAATAACCTAGACAGCTACTATGTGATACCAAGTGGGTAACTTAAGTACTGTGAATATGCTGAGTAGAAATAAGATTTATGTCCCAGGTGGGATAGAGTTGGATGCAGTGAGTTTTCATCAAGCTACAAACATCAACATACAACTTAAAATTGATACACTATTTATTTCTGGAATTTTCCATTTAATATTTTCAGACCATAATTTACTGCAGGAAACTAAAATCTCACAAATTGAAACCATGGATAAGGGAGAACTACAGTATCCAAGGTCTGTGAGACATTATCAACTAGTCTAACATATGTGTAATTGAAAGTTTAGAAGGAGAAAGGAGAACAGGACAGAGGCAATCAATATCTGTAGAACTAAATGGCTGTTGAGTTGTTTTCTTTGGTGAGCCAATTCCTCTAGAGATAGAGTATTTTGGAAAACTTCTCTCTAAATAACATATTTTGTTTCCTAAGTGCTATTGTCTCTGTATATTCCCTTTACATGATGAGTAACATACAGGCTAGAGTTCAGTTCTAGTTCCAGTGTAACTTATCTCTGACCATGCAGATCTTTTTACATTGTGTGGCCAAGAACAATGACTTCTAAGGGGATTCAAAGAAATTCAAACACTGGAAAAATAATTTAAAGTAAAAAATTATCAATAACATTAAAATTTAAAACTGATTATAATCTCTGTCATAGATTACCACAAGTCATACTATAAAAGTTCTAAATTCTACAATAAAAGAAACATACTTAATGACATTCTGAGCCCACTACTTCTTAAATCTGTTTGATCATGTATTTATTCTCCTTCATACAAAGTACTTATAAAGTTGATGCAGCTGAAGTTAAAAATAAATCACTTTTAAGTAATTATAAGAAGAGTTTGATTCTTTTTTCGTTTCTCTTGTTTTTTTGTGGGGAGGAAGGTGGTTATTTTGTTCTCTGAAGGACTGATTGAACAACCTTTAGTTTTCAAACTGTATCTTGTATTCTTCAACTTGTTCACTGTATCTTGTTCACAGTCTTCTGTTATACATTAAACATTCCACTTACTTTTTGTTCCGCTACAAATGCTTTGCTGTTAAATATTTGTGTGTCTTACTTTCTCAATTTAATTAGGTCTCTTGCAAACATCACCCATTCAGAAAGTGCTCATTAGCAACCCTTCTAAATTACTTTTTCCCTCTATTATTCTTTGCCCTTTCATTCTTTTTATTTTCTTCATATCATTTATTATAAATACATACATATATCACAATATTATATTTCACATTTTTGCTTCACAGGTGACTGTAACAGAAGAATGTAGATTACATTAACGCCAGTGATTATTTCTCGTTAATGTCTAGAATGGTAGGCACTCAATGAATATGTTTAAACAATGGGAGATTAATACATTGTATGAATCACCTGTATGAGTTCTGTATTTTTCCTTAATCTATCCCTCATTGGTCTACCTAACTCCGGCCACATTAAACTATTTCAGCTTTACATCAGAAGTAATACACAAAATGTGGAATATTCTGTATTATAGCATTAATTGCTAAAAGATCGATCAATATGCGTTAAAGATTCTTGGACTTTAACAATTATAATTCTATTGCTCTAATGCATTTCCTGCTAATTTACCTTGCAATTACTACTTTCTTCAAATAAGGGTTTGGAAAAGGACCTCTGTTAATATTGTCAATGAAACATCTTGTAAGACTTATTTAAATAATCTTATCTAAATTTCCCAAAGTTTTAGGAGAGAAAAATTTGTTATCTTGGAGATTATCCAGTACTTCTGAAAACATGGTTTCTGGTCATTCATTCTCAAATGCCCTAGATAGAGGATCTGGGTTAAATTTACTCCAGTATCTTGAAATAAAATGCAAATGAACTGCAAAGTTGCTATTAACTCTTGCTTTTGTAACTACTGCTTGTATAGTTTGACCTTGTCAATTCAGCACAATGACATACATTAGAATACCCAAGTGTTTTAATTTTTTTTAATTTTTATTTTTTATTATAGTACATATTTGCAATACATAATCACATTCTTCATGGGGAGTTGGTACATGTACATAAGGCATCTCAATTCTGTTATTTGTCCCTTTCTCCTTCCTTCCTTCTTCCCTCCTTATATCTCTTGGCCCCTAGAACTTGAAAAAGATCTATCTCCTTATTTCCTATTACAGTAGTACTTTGCTTCACGAACTAAATTTGTTCCACGATTCTGGAGAAGATGGCCGTGGTTGTGTCAACTGATACAGCTTGAAAATGGAAGCAAATATTTGCTGAATGTTTCTATTTGCTAACCAAATTGTTTGTGATCTAAGGTATTACTGTATCATTCTTTCATTTTTCTCTTTATTTATATTTTAGGCTTCTTATATTAGAGAAATCATATGATATTTAAGCTTGTGTGTCTGATTCATTTCACTTACCATTATAGTCTCAAGGTTCATCCATTTTCCTACAAATGACTCAAGTTTAGTAATGCTCTATTGTGTATAGATACTACATTTTCTCTATCCGTTTATCTGTTGATGAACATATAGGCTGAGTCCAAGATTTAGCTATTATGAATTGTAAACATGGATATGTATGCATCACTATAATATGATATAAGATATTTAGGAGGGACCTAGCTGGATTGAATGAAATTTCTAGTTTTAGTTTTTTGAAGAATATCAATACTTATTTCCATAATGGTTGTACTAGTTTACATTCCCACCAACAATATAGAAGGGTTCCTTTTTCTCCATAGCCTTGCCAGCATTTGTTATTATTTAATTTCTTGGTTTTAGCCACTCTCTGGAGTAAAATGGAATTTCAATGTTGTTTAATTTACAGTTCTCTAATAGCCAGCAATTTTGAATTTGTTTCATGTGTTCACTGGCCAATTGTACTTATTTTAGAAGCTCATACAAATAGCCAAGAATTGCTTCAAGGAATTGTGATTTAATTAGTATAGAGGTGGACTCAGGCACTTTAAGCCTCACCCATTTAGCACCAAGTATCAGGCATCTAAAGTCTAATACGTGGATCAGGGCAGGCTGCAACTACTAGAAAAATGTGAAATGAGGAAAACAAAGTTTCAGCAAGACTGGGCAATTAAACATTAACCTGAACAGACAGCACTGACACTAGTCAATCCTGGAACAGTTAGGGTTACAGTTGTCCAGGGCTCTGTGAGAAAAATGGCTCTTCTCAGTCCAGCAGAGAGCTGACTGTAGGCTTCTGTTCATGAAAGTTCTAAACATCCAGTTTGTCCTTAGCTTGTTAAATGGCCCGTACTCCTATGAAAGCCTTGGTTTCTATAACCATATGGCATCCCTCTTCCTTTCAAAGTTTTTCATAGCTATGTTGACCTAGAGTTTCCCAGTAAGCTCATAACCTACAACCCAACAGGTACACCCAAGGGTGCTTCATTTGCTATATTTACTTGTCCTACAAGCTCCTCTGTTCCCAGAGGTAAGAGAAGAGTGACAGGCTCGGGTTTCTACAATCTTGGTCTTCTCTGATCTCATAATTATCTCATCTCTAAACTACTCTTACTACAACTAAATAATTTTAAGCTACCTGTACAAATGAACTCTGGTGAATTTAGAACTTATTAACATTTTTTACTTATGTGTTTATTGAGATCTAAACCCTCTGTTTAAACTCTCATCTGTATGTATAAAGATAGATAGATACCATAGGTAGATAGGTGAGAGATAGACGATAGATAGATAGATAGATAGATAGATAGATAGATCTACCCACACTCCACTGTGGGGAGGTACATTAAAAACTTTTGCTGAATTTAGATGAGAATTTAAAACATTTTGAAATAAAATCTTTCCAAATTACAAAATTCAGCTTTCAGAATGATAAGAGGCAGCACAGCACAATTTAAACAATTTCAGCTTCTCAGCTGTGTGAATGTGAGCCAATTACACTTCTCAAACTCGATTAACCCATCTATAAAAATGAGGATACTTTGATAATGGGAGTATGAGTTACTTGCAGTGTAAAACACTAGCTTATCTTTTGTTCTTGTAACTAATACTTTTTTTTAGTTCTTTTATTGGTACATTTTAGGTATACAATTCATTTACATTTATCATTGGGTGTTTGTACCTATACATGATGTATCTTGGTTCTTATTTTTTCCCCATTACCCATATGCCCTTCACCTCTCTGCCCTTTCCTATTTACATAGATTTCATTTCTATGTTTTTTCTTTTCTCATAGTTTTTCCTTTCCCTCTTTTCCTTTCGCCTTCCCCTCCCTTCACTCCTTCATCTTTGAATCTTTTTTCCTATTTCAAATTATCAATTATTCAGTTTAATCATTTTAACCCTTGTTTACACTATCAGTTTCTCACAGTAGAGAAACTATTTGGTATTTACACATGTGTGTCCTATTTATTTCACTTAAGAGTATGGCCTCGATATGCATCCATTTAGCTACAAATGACTCTAGTTTTTCATTTTTTATGGCTGAGTAGTACTCCATTGTAACTAATAATTAATTAGCTATGAATGACCAGGCCCTCACAGTTAGGGAATATAACTGATGATGTGAGAGAGACGGTTGGGAAAGAAACATTTTTTTAAAGGTTGTTGCAGGCAATATATTGGATATCTTTTAACCTTTCCATCCATGAAAACAAAGAGCAGAATTCGTTTAAAATGACTTATCTGCCTTTAAATGGTTTTCTGAAGTCCATGTCTCTCTGAGAATAAATGGTGCAGGTTTATGATTTACCAGGGCTACTCAGCCACACGTCAAAATCATGCTCTGCTCCATAATCACAACAAATAAAAGGCAGTTTCATTTCTAATTCTCATTTTTTGTCTGGGAGAATTATGTCAAAATGATGCAAGAGAGATAAGAGGAAAGTCTCTGTCCAAGTCATCACTACTCTGCACATTTCAGTCCATACAAATACAGAACACTTGAAAGAAGTGAACTGGTTTGTAAGAGAAACTTGAAATTGTCTCCCCTATTTTTGTGGTTCAGTGGCCCCTACTCTATTGTCTTTTAATCAAGCCACAAGGGAACCTAGATGAAGAATATGAAGTAGGCTTATGATGCTATGTTATATCTGAGTAAGAATATGGTACTTGAAACTATATCATGAGACATTTCCAGACTGTCAATTAATATAACAAAGTCAATGGAAATATCCTTAAAAATTGTTGCTATATACTCATTTTAAAGGAAAGGATCAAATGAATACTTATGGTACCAATTTTATTAAAATAATTGATTACTTATTGCAATGATACTTTTTCAAAGACAAACAAACAAAATGTTTGGCACTTGTATATAAAATTAAATTGCTAATAGCCTTAAATTTCTAAAAAACCTTAAATATTAAAGTTTTTCTTAGGCTCAGTAATTTTTCTCAACCCAGAAAGAGTGTTAGACTACAAAAGTCCATGTGATTTAGTTTTCATAGCATTTGCCAAGTGACACTGAACACAAGTCAGTTAGTATTAACTGTTCTGAGAAACAAGCTGAACAAACCTGAGTTCAGAACTGATCTTAATTACTTTGCACTTTATTCTCTTGGCTGTATTCAGCAAAAAACACCATAAGCACTGGGAACACACACAAAAAAACAAAACTCCCTTCTCTTGACTTAATCTTTGTCAAACCAGCCTAACAATGTGGTGTCACAGTTGGGATATTTTGGACAGTCTTTCTGGATGTATAAAGTTTATCTCCTCGGCTGAGATCAACAGCTTTGTATACGCATTTAACTCCCTAAAGCTTCACAGTCACCTTCTATCTCTAATGAATGGAAGGAGTTATCACTTAGGAAAGCAAAAGCATGAAGAATATTGACTAATCCGAGCTCATATGCAATTTGAATTACAAAGTGCACAGAAGTTTTGAAGGAAGGTTTAGTTACTTTTATTTTCCCCAAGAAGTATTGTTTTCTATTAAATCTGCTATGCTTTTTTTTTCTATCTGTTTATCTATTTGCATAGTCTATGTTTACATGAGTACAATAAACCCCCTATTTGAAAATAGGAATTAAGTGAAAGTCAGCCTTTTGCTAAGGGAGATTTTTTTGTTCAGTGGAAGCATAGAGCAGAAGCGTCAGGCTAACTTGACAGAAATGTCTTGCTATAACTCTTACACACCTGACGCTCACTTCTGGTTTCCTTTTCTTCAGTGTTATAATTTCTGACTCTCTGCAATTGTATAACTCATAATCAAACATAGAGACATAAATTAGGACTACAAAATCATGTCTGAACAGGAGACATGAGGGGGTGAGCTAGTAGAAAGTGCATGATAATTGATTAGATCCTAATTTTCTCATTTATCAACCACAAAGCTTTAGTCAAGTCAGTACAGTTTTGGGGTCTCCTGACAACATGTGGATTAGGAAGAAATAATTGGGTGGTTGTTTTGCAGTTTAAATTGGATTAAAACCTATGGCCCACAACTTACTAAATTTTTATTGCTTGCCTGTGCACTTACAAATTCATATATCAATTAAGTTTTGGTACAATATATGAGATTGATATATATCATTCTTGTCTTTTTTTTAAAGACAAGGCAATCGAGGCACAGGATCTTAAGAAACTAGATCAATATTACTTAGTAAATAAGGAACTAGGTGTAATTTAAACTTAATTCATCTCCAGCATCTTTCAGCTCCCAGTCATTGTCAAGACTACCTCTCAGAAATGAATATAAACACACCTGCATCCAAATCAATGTCATATATCAGTTTTGTTTTTTATTCTAAAATGCTTATATATGTTACCATAGTTACTCCCGGGGACTTTGAAATTTAATAAAAATCATTGTTGCCCTCAGTATCATATACTTAGCTCAATTCTAATTCCATTGATGTCCCATACTAAGGTTCTTTCATGCTATCCTAGAGTAGAAAATCAGGCAAGAAAGAGAGCTCATCAAATAATTTCCTTTGAATTTTAAATGAGAGTACTTTCTGAAAAATCTACAATTTGATACAACTTAAGGATAGGGAAATGATAAACTCAAGGGAAATAATCACTAATGCAATTTCAATGGTCCCTGCCTAAAGAAAGAGATTTGAATCACTGAGGAAGAAATTAGAAGCTTCTAAACATCCCTAAAACCATTATTTTTCTCTTTCAATTTTTAAAATTTCATCAAATACTGACAAATTATAATTGTATATCTTTATTAAGTACAAAGTGTTGCTATGTTTTATGTTATAGACAAATCATGAGGTACCTGTATTATAGACAGCTAAGTTAGATAGAAATTAATAGGCAGTCAGAGAGGGATCAGGCCCTTGAGGGACTCAGTGCAGAAGTCAGGACACATCAAGAGTGAGTCTGGAGGTGAACTTGAAGAGAGCTACTCCTCAAGACAGAGACACAACAGCCAGGCCTACAAGCCACTCCAGAGATAGACAGCAGCTTGAGATTATATTGTGATTAGCACCACCTGGTCCAGTGAGCCCAGACAGGCATCAGAAGCATGCATAGCTGACCAGAACACCATGTGTTGTAGTCAGGGTTTTGGCAAGGGAATATATTTACTACAGGACACATATTTTATAAGTTCATTTTATGATAATTACTAAAAAAGTCAAATACAAAAGGAAGGGAAGAGATTAACTGGACACTAGAGGCCAAAGAATGCAGCTGAGGGCGTGGATCCCTGCAATGTCCCACATAAGTCCAGCTAAAGCTTAGAGCTCAAGGCAATGTCCTCCATGAGTCCAGCTAGTGGCCTAGAGCCCATGGCAATGTCTCATGCTTGTCCGTATTGAGGATCTACACCTGGAAGGCCCAAAGGCCAGTGGTGGAAGCCAGAAAACTTACGCCTGTGAGATGAAGGATTTGTGTCACCAAGCTGAGAGATCCACATTGGAGCCAGGAAGTGATGCTCATGGTGAAGATCAGAGCTCCCCTGACAATGACAGCGAGGCTCTGAGCTCCTCCTCGATGAGAACAGCCTAGTTCGCATCAGGAAAACCATCTGCAGGAAGCTTTTCCTAGAAAATCAACAGGCCAAGATATTCCCCTCCACTTCTCTCTCTCTCTCTCTCTCTCTTTTTTTTTTTTTTTTTTGGTACTGGGGATCAAACTGGGGACCTTGGGACCTTGTGCTTTTGAGGCAGGGAGTGGCACCACTGAGCTAAATATCCAGCCTTCAGTTCTCTTTTTATGGCTATTGGTAACAATTCCAGGTGGATCCTCCACACCCAGTCCATGATTATTCAGTTCAGCTGGGTGTTACAAGTTGACCATTAGTCAATCCACCACACCGAGATCCATACTGCTACAGTTTTCCAGGAATGCTTTTGTTCTCTCCACATTAGAAGTTGTAGGTAAGCTAAAGGCAATGATGCTCACCATATACCTTTGCTATGTGCCTCTCTCCAGCTAAGTAACCATACTTGTAATTCTATGTGATGACTATAGTTTGAGCCATAGTTACCTAAGTTTCTATTTGTGCTGTATAAAACAGCTCTGGGAAAGAGTCCCAGCAGCTACCCTCTCAGGACTCCTCTTGGAAATCCAGGAACTGTTCTTATTATTTCCAATAAAACTCTCCTAATCTCTTCCTTTGGTCTGTGACTTCAGTCCTCCATGTCGTGAGACCACAAGCTTGGTACCTAAGGTAACAGCTGAGTAAAAATGAGTAGTGAGCCCTATGAACTCTAGTCACTGGGGATTTTTGTCATTGTGTGTTTACTGTTTGGATGAAACAATGCTTTAGTCTGTACATGTAATATGAAGTAAAAACAGACATAAACATATCATTTTTCAAATAATGTCTCTTCCCTCGGATACAAATATCTCAGGACAAGTAATATAAAACACTTGCTTCTGTGAAAGCTCATCACTTTTTCTTAAGTTTCATCTTCTATGTTTGAGATACATAATAATTACATTCATTTTGAGGAATAGGTACCTATCTATATCATGTATTAATAATTTTTATTTCCTCTTCCCTTCCCTACTGTCCCACCTATCTCAGTCCTAGATCCCTTTCTTATCTCCACAAAGACTACAAGGCTTCAATCCTCTTTCTATGAAGAAGAGAACAGAATTTGTGTAATGGGGAAACATAGCACTTATGGTACTGCTTCTGCCTCTCAGTTAGATATAGAGGGATATGGTATTAAGCTACCTTTCATACTTAGAGAACAATCTAAAGACTAAATTATACTCTTTCTTTGAATCTAATTTTTGTTTTAGCATATTATTCTCCTTCCCTTCTCATTCAAGAATCTTGAAGGAATTATTAATCTTCAGGTATCATTGTCATTTTGTACTCTGCTCAGGACACTATAGTGTAACCTCCACATATGCCGTGCCAAGTAGCCACCATGATCCCCTTGTTGATAAAGTCAGTGAAAATTGCCTGATCTTGTCATATTAAAGCTTAGAACATTGTACAGTACTTTTGACTAGAGAAACTATTTGGTATTTACACATGTGTGCCCTATTTATTTCACTTAAGTGTATTGCCTCAATGTACATCAATTTAGCTAAAAATGTCTCTAATTTCTCTTTATTTTTATGATAGAAAAGTACTCCACTTTATTTTTTAAAAAAACATATTTTCTTTATCCAGTCTCCATTTGATGGGCAATTGGGCTGCTTCCAAGTTTTAGCTATTACAAATTGTGCTGCTGTGAACATGGGTGCACGTATTTCACTGTGGTATGATTCTTTTAATTCTTTGGGGAAGATACCCAGCAGGGGGGATAGCTGGGTCAAATGGGACTTCCAGTCCTAGTTCTTTGAGGTATCTCCATACTGATTTCCACAGTGGTTGCACCAGTTTACACTCCCACCAGCAGTGGAGCAAGGTTCCTCTTTCCCCACAGCCCAGCCAGCACTTGTTATTGGTTGATTTCATGATAGCAGCCATTCTTTCTGAGATAAGGTGAAATCTCAGCCTTGTTTTCATTTGCATCTCCCAAATGACCAGTGAATTTGAACATTTTTTCATGTTTATTTGCTATTTCTACTTCCTTGTCTGAAAAGTGTCTGTTCATTTCAGATGTCCATTTTTGCATTGGGTCTTTAAATGTGGGAGGTCTGATCTTTTTAAGTTCTTTACAGATTCTAGATAGTAGACCTTTGTCTAAGGAACAGCAGGTGAAAAATTTTTCCCACAGTGTGGGTTGTCTCTTCACACTGTTGGTGGTTTCTCTTGCTGTACAGAAGCTTATTAATAAGAAGAGATCCCACTTGTTGATTGTTTGTGCTAGTTCCCAGGCAACTGAGGTTTTGTTCATAAAATCTTTTCCTACACCAATGTCTTCAATAGTTCCATAGTTTCATATATTATTAGGTTTAGGAATTATTAATTGATAGAGGGGCATGGAATGCTTAAAAAACTTGACTAATTTTAAGGGCCTTTTCCTCAACAAAAATTCGCATAGAAGCTCAATTATGAACACAAATTTAAACAGTTTACAAATTCCCTAAAGTCAAAGACCACAGGATAAAACCCCTTGATCTACATATTGATTATCTGAAAATATATATATAATTAGTTGGCTTCAGACTTCTTGTTTGAGCTTTAATATAGGCACTTATAACTATACATTTCTCTTATGCACATTGCCTTGTAGTCCATAAATTTTAGCAAAATATATTTCTATTTTTATTCATAACAAAATATTTCCTAGTGTATTTAACCTTTTTTTGATTTCTTTTTTGATCCATTTGTTGTTTAAAAAGGTATTTAATTTCTACATATTTGTGAATATCCTGAATTAGATTTAAATTTCATTATGTTTTGCTGGAAAACATCCATTTAAAGTATCGTCTCTTAATGACACTGTAGTCAGCAATGAAACACATACATGCTGGATGATGGTCCCACAAGATTATAGTGTACCTGAAAAATTACTCTCACCTAGTGACATTGTAGCCATTACATTGTCATAATGTAATATATTGCTCCCACATTTATGTTGATGCTGGTATAAAAAAGTCTACTGCACTGCTACTGCTATAAAATATAGCATATGCAATTTTATAAGATATACATTACTTGATAATGATAAGTTACTATATTATTGCTTTATGTATTTTCTATGCTGTATTTATATCCTTATTTCAGAGTGTACTGCTACTTATTAAAGACAATGTTTTCAGTAAAGCAATATGCTACGTAATGCTGCCAGCAGCCTCATATGTTTTTCATTTACTATATCTGTTTTTTACATCAATAGGACATGTTGATTGATGGAATTCTACCACCGAAGTTTATGTAAGTACATTCTATGATATTTAAACAGTGATGGAATTGCCCAGTGACACATTTCTCAGACCATAATCTCACAATGAAGTGACACATGTCTATATTTCTTTCTTTTTAAAATTATTGTAACTTGTTTTGTGGTCCTACAGATGATCAATCTGTACATGTCCCATGTACATTTGTTTGATAAAAATCTGTATTTGGATAAGGTGGAGTGCTTTGTTAATTTTTATTATGTCTAAATAATTTATAGTGTTATTGAAGTCTTCTGTTTTCCATCACCTCATCTCACTATGACTTTTGCTTAGTAACACATTTCTTTCTTTATAGATATTTTATACAGTGTTTAAGGTCTCTATCTGGTAATTATTCTTCACATAAAAATATTAATTCCCTGATACTTCTGTTTGAATTTTCTTCTAATATGTACTTCCACAGAATCCTGCAGTCTTATGCCACTAACATCCACTTTTCTTTTAAAAAGTCTATTTTTAATTTTGAATCCCCAAATAAAACTCAAGTTCCATGAAATCAGGAACTTTAAACAATTTTTCTTTCTTAATATATCCTCTAGCACATACTCCAGTATGTAATAGTTACCAAAAACTTTTGATAAAAAATGAAAGAATGTCCCAGTTTTCCTTAGTATGCTATTTTGAATCTGTCATCCATAAACTGTTGAACTTTAAAAATTTCTCTGTAGAATTTTAGTTTTTATTAGAGGGGAAAAAGTCCCTCATTATTACATGATGTCTGTAATTTTGACAACATGGGCTGAATTTAGTACACAAGTCTGATTTTTACCTTAAAAATACTTTTCATGTTTTTAGAAAAAACTTATACATCTTTTCTTAACTCCAAAACTCTTATATTTAGAAGTCTTATCTCAACATTTGAACGTACTTCCAGATTGAACAAAAATTGCTAAGTCTGCTGTTATTCTAGGAATTTTCTCCTAATTCTAAATTTGTTAAAGTGTGAATGCATAGTATTTCATGTGAGAACACATATTTAGATAATGTACATAATACGGTGTGTTTTTATGTAATAATTATTCCAGTGACATAAAATAATGTCTTCAATTATTGTCCCCTAGTGCCCATTGATCATATTCATATGCAGTTATGTTAGTTTCCCATCATTGTGATAGATATCTGAAATAAAATCAATTTAAAGGCTGGAAATATTAATTTTGGCTCATGGTTTCAGGGGGTTCAGTCCATGGTTTCTTGGCCCTGCTGCTTTGGCTTGGGTTGAGGCAGACAATCATAGAGGTAGCATGTGGTGGAGCAAAACTCTTTAACTTATAGTGGTTGGGAAGCAAAGAGAGAGGAAGAGGAAGGACCCCAATGTGCCCATTAAGGACTCATTGCCAATGATTTTACTATTTCTATGATCCCCTGACCCCTTCAATAGCACTAATAGTGACCAAGACATTAGCACATAAGTCTTGTGAGGAACATTTAAGATCCCAACTATAAAAATGGTATGGTTCATGCTCCTTAAATGTGTTAGACTATACTTTTAGTGAAATATGTATAATCTTCAGAAGGCAAATCTCAAAAGTCTGGGAATTCATTGACTTCAAAGTTCACTTTTGAATATATATTTTAATTATTTATAATTAGACAATGAAGAATAAAATTTCAATTATCCAAGATAATCTTTTTGAAAGAGTTATCTAATGACTACCTGAAATCTCATTTTAGGAATTTATTTAAAATTCAAAATTATTGGCTACATATAAAATATACTATAATGAAGGCTACCAGTGACTAATGTTTTGTAATATGAAGAGAGGAAACCAGGTAAATAGCATAGAGCTAATGTGAAACTACTCTATTCATATAACTCAAGGGAATGCAGGATTTATCAATAAAATAACTATCAAATTTTACTATGCTTTTTCATAAAATTCATCAAGCATATCACTTTACTAAAAAGTATAACAAAATTCCCTATGATATAAAAAAGTTAAAAATAAAATAAAGATAGACTGTGTTTCAGATAAGACTTGTTGGGGTTCAGACACAATATCCCAAAATACATCATCTTTGCATTTGAGAAGACAACAGAAGCAGAAAGGTCACTTCCAACTTCTTATGCCCCCTTTCTACTAATTTCCTTCATGTGACAGGTCTCTTGGCATACACTTAAAGCACAAAAATGTCCCATAAAGAATCCAAGAAAAATCTGCTAATGTCCCCTCAGTTTATTACCATTAAATCATACCCTTTTGTCTTTCAGTAATAGTTCTGTATGTCAGTCTATTAAAATACATAGTTTTATGTGAGTCTTTTTATTTGTGAAAGCTCTTGTCATATAAAATTTACATTAAATAAATTAGCATGCTTTTTTCTTAATTTGTCTTTTGTAATAGGAATTTCAGTTATGAATCTTCCAGTAAGTAAGGAAAAGATACTTTTACTCTGGAAGACTCAATGTTTGGATGAAAATAAACTATTTGAGCTAAACTATTGTCTCATGGTAATTTTATGCATGTTCATATTTATCATTTAGAATTTAATTTTTGAAATTCAACTAAGGTACATACATGTAAAAATGCACTTTCATTTATAAACTCAATTTCAAGTGTTTTGGTTTGTTTGCTAGAAAAACACATCAGAGAAATTTGGTTTTATAAAAGCAAATTGCATATTTAACATAGTCTACATTTTTATATATGTGATTTTGTTCATGATATATTTATATTTTCATATTTATATAAATATATATTTGTGAAGTGCACTGGTAATAGCATTAACTGTTACAAAACAAATTTTAAATGGTATACAAATGCATATTTATAATTCTGACTATATAGTGTGCAAACCTTTAGACTTTTTTTAGTTCATTGAATTTGAGAATTTTACTATTTTTGCCATGGACTAGGAAGATATAAAGTACCTTAGGGAGAAACTGTAAAAGAAAATATTACTCCTTGTAAGATATGAATACTTGTGTGGCCTCTCAAGTGTAAGAAATATATTTATTATAGGTTAGTCTTTCCCCATAGGGAGGTGAACTATGGAAATAGCTGAGAAGAGTTCAAAATAAGTGGCAACAACAAGGGATGGCTATTTAATTATTTTATGGTAGTACTGAAAAGTGATTGATTTCTGATTTTAGAAAAAGATGACACAATTGGAAAAAGACTAGGTCCTCTCTCATTGCATTTACTCCTTTCCTCTGTTAAATATTCAAAATAGAATACCATAGATGAGAATTGCATCTATATATGTCTGCTCCCTCTATTCCAACAAGGCAGGTATTAAACGTTTTGCAATGTAACACTCAGGGTTGCAAGTTTCTTAAGAAGACTGTACATTTGTTGTTGTTGTTGTTGTTGTTGTTGTTGTTGAAAATTATAATAGGAAAGATTATTTATCAAATGCTTACAGTCTCTCAGACCTGGTTGACTGCACATTATATTCATATATAAAACGGTGTTTTGCTTTACAATAAATCTGCAAAAGATATTCTGATTATCATCCTCAAATTAGAAAATCAAGATTTAGTGAGTTTTTATCACTGGCATCAAACCTTTAAGCTAATAAGCTGTAATTCAAACTTGATTTATGTCTGTCAGAATCTAATGCCCGTGTTATTTAAAATGATAAACAAAATTCTAGTTTTCAAAATCTTGCAACATTGAATTCTACATCAGTGATGTTTATGTCTGTCAAGGTTTAAGAGTGGCTCATGGATGGATTCCAATCTTCTGGAGGATAAACAGATGGAAAAAAGAACATTATACAGCCATTATGTAAAGAGTAGCAGGCTATGAAATGAATAATTTAGATTCTAACCTTCTCACAATCCCTCATTTTAAAAGGACAAGGAATGAGTCCTTACATTCTCTTTTGGATCAATATAATAGAATTTTAGAGTATGCATATATGAAATGGATCTTGCTGTATTTTCTTCTTGTCTCTCTCATTTCACTAGGGTTTTGATTTTGTCATTGTTTAATTTTATTTTAAATGTTTCATATGTATATTGACTTATATTGTTTAAACTGCACTACTAAACACCAGGCGTGGTGGTTTCAGCCATCAATCTCTATCCAAACACTACTATAACACTTAATTAGCTTTACCACAGATGTTCTAAGAAGATACTAGCATAGTTCATCACAATCCCCTAAAATTGAGAAAAGGGACTAATTAATCCTTTTAAATTCCAAGTTTCATTAGTAAGATTGATTCTTAAGATGTAGAGGACAGCAGAAAATGATTATAGGACTAAGTGAAAATGTGATAGGAAAGCTGTATCCTCCAATTGAGATAGCAAGGACAGCAAAAAACCCTCTTTTTCCTAGCAAGCTGATTAATAAAATGTTTCTAAAGGGAACATTTTATTAACGTTCTAATAACAAAACTTACATTAAATAAATTAGTATGTTCTTATATCTTTTATACATATTACAGGTAGGAAATTAAAAATTTCTAATAACCATACAAGAGGTGAGCAATAATTAAACAAAGTGAGCAATAATTAAACAAAAATGATCTGTGGAGAAGCACAGATGATTCTAATATTGGAGTTATGACAAGGTATTTAAAATAACTAAAATAAATGTACTAAATGTGCTGAATAGTGTAGAAGACATTTTTTTCCTATTTCACATTATCAATTATTCATTTTGATCCTTATTTACACTTTCAGTTTCTCAAACCAAAGAAACTATTCAGTATTTACATGTGTGTCCTAATTATTTCATTTAAGAGTATGGCCTCAAAAAAAAGTCTAAATGGGTAGGGGAATTTGGGGGTAGTAGGGGAATTGGGGGGTAGTAGGGGAAAGGAAAGAAGAGAAAGGAAAAAATATGAGAAAAGGAAAAAAAATGGAAACAAAGTCTTTGTAAATAGGAAGGGATGGAGGGATTGAAGGGAGAGCAGGGGAATGGGGAAAAAATAAGAACCAAGATACATCATGTAAAGGTACAAGTTCCCAAAGATGGATGTAACTGTATAGTATACCTAAAATGTACCAATAAATTTAATGGAAGAAAAATTTAAAAATAAAAATGAAAAAAAATAGTGTAGAAGAAAAAATAAATGAATAATGAAGAATTATGATGTAGAAATAGAATTGTAAGAATGAATCTAATACTCTGGCATAAAAATATTAAAATGATATTAAATAAATAAATATATATTAAAAACTCATCAGATGGATTTTACAACAGACTGAACACAAAGGCAAGGTTAATGAACTGTAAAGCAAGTAGTAGAAAATATCTAATATGAATATTGAGAAAAAACAAAAACAATGAATAAAATGAATGAATGAATGTCTAAATATTTGATACATGTGTCATGGGAATTCTACGGATGCAGAATGAAGAGAATGGAGGAGTAGCAGTATTTATAGAGACAAAGGCCTTAAAACTAATGAAATAAATGTTTGTATAGTTCAGCAAATTCCAAGCAAGATAAATGCAAATAACTGTACACACAGGTACATCATAATCAAACTGCTATAATTTAAAGATAGAGAGAAAAATCTTCAAAATATTCATTCCAGAAAGGAGCAGCAATGAAATGAACAGTTGACTTTTAGCAAGTTATTTAAGGCAGAAACCAATGAAATGATATCTCTAATGTGCTAGAAAAATATATAGTGTCAAACTGGTAATCCATATTCTACTGAAACATTGATCAAAAATGAAAGCCAAGTGACATTTTTTAAAAAATTAAAATGAGAAAGTTAAAACTTCACCTTTTATTTGTCCTAAATTATCAAGAAATTCTATAGAACCTATGTTATCCTGATGGAAAATCATCCAAGATGAAAACACAGAACTGCAAGAATGTATGAAGAGTAAGAGAAAGGACACATATTCATATAGCTCTTCTTGAATATTGGCCAGAACTGGACCTTGTATGTTGCAAATTCTCACATTGTTTGGCAGTTTATAAAGGTAGAAATTTAAAGTAAACTATAAATCAAAAATGTATATTGTCCCACCGCTCCCGGCCCAGAGGAAGAGGCTTCTGGGCCACCATCCAGCCTGCCACTTCTGGCCCAGAAGAAGGGGCTTTTGGGCCGCCATCTGTCCCAGAGCTCCCAGCCCAGAGGAAGGGGCTTCGGAGCCGCTGTCCCAACCCTACTGGCCCAGAGGAAGGGGCTTTTGGGCCACCATCCATCCTGCTGCACCCAGCCCCTGTCCCACCTCTCCCAGTTCAGAGGAGGTCAGCTGTGTGGGCACCAATAGCACCATCCCCCCTCACCCAGTCGAAATGAGAAGACATGTAAATAAGTTTCAAAACCAGACTTCCAGGTCACCTACAGCAACCTCAAAGGGAAATGAGATGGAACACTCTGATACTCAAACAACTAGACCCACTGAACTAGCAACAAAAGGGGATCTGGAAAAAATGAAATCAGAAATAATTTCTCAGATAACAGCAGAGATTGTGCTCCTAGTGCAAGACATGATTAATAAATCGAGAGAGGAACTGAGGAACATGATGGAATCCCAACATAGAAAACAAATGGAATCCATAAAACAGATGCAAACAGATTTCCAGGAGATAAAAAACTCCACTGAAAGTCTACACAGCAGAATGAGCCAATGTGAGGATAGAATTTCAGATATAGAACATAAGATTGCAATTAATGACCAGGAAAAGAAAAATTGCTTCAAAATTGTAAAGGACAATGAGAAATCAATCCAGCAGCTGCTATATGATGCAAAGAAGAATAACATAAGACTGATTGGAGTCAATGAAGAAACAGGAGAGAGTGCAGATGACATTAAAAAACTCTTCACAAAAGTAATGGCAGAAAACTTCCCAAGCAGGGGAAAAGAACTTGACATACAGATAAATGAGGCACATAGGACTTGAAATAGCCTTGATCAAAAAAAATCTACACATAGGCATATAATTGTTAAGCCAGAAACTCAATAGAACAACAAAGTTCTCCGAGCAGTGAGAGAAAAGAAACAAACCACATACAAAGGAAAGCCCATCAGAATCACAGTAGACTTCTCAATGCAAACGCTCAAGGCAAGAAGAGCTTGGAGTGACATATTCCAAGCCCTAAAAGAAAACAACCTCCAACCCAGATTGATGTACCCTGCAAAACCATCTTTCAAAATTGATGGAGAAATAAGATACTTTCATGACAAAGAGCACCTTAGGAACTTCATGAATACCAAAGCAGCACTCCAAAGAATTTTACACAATATCCTAGGAACAGACACTGAGGATCACAACCCCAGGAAGCAAAGCAGAATGAACCTATCTGGCATGACAAGAAATTAAATGTAAAGGGGGAGAACCCAACAAACAGAAAAAGTCATGACAATGATAAGTCAATATGCTTCAGTTATAACCATCAATGTTAACTGTCTCAATTCACCAATCAAAAGAAACAGACTGGCAGAATGGGATAAGAAGCAAAATCCAACAATATGCTGCATACAAGAAACACACTTAATTCAAAAGGAAACTCATAGACTGAAAGTTGAAGGGTGAAAAACAATACTCCATGTGATGGGAACCTGAAGAAAAGCAGGAGTAGCTATCCTCTTGGCAGATCAAACCAACACTGATAAAGAGAGACAAAGAAGGACACTACATCCTTGTAAAGGGAATGATCCAACAGGAAGAGATGACAATCATAAATATCTATGCACCAAACACTAGTGTGCCCAACTATATAAAACAAATACTAACATACATGAAAAGTCATATATGCACTAATACAATTGTAGTGGGGGAGTCTCAACACCCCACTGTTACAAGTAGAATAACTAGACAAAAAATAAGTACTGAAATACAAAAACTCAATCGAACTGTTGAACTAATGAACTTAACAGATGTTTACAGAGTCTTCCACCCCACAAAATCAGAATACACATTCTTCTCAGCTGCACATGGGTCATTCTCAAAAGCAGACCACATACTCAAACATAGAACATGTTTAAGTAAGTGCAAAGGAATTGAAGTTATTCCCTGTATATTATCAGACCACAGTGCGATGAAATTGGAGATCTAAAGCAAAAGAAACTCAAAAAATTCCATAAACATGTGGAAATTGAACAACACACTTCTGAATAACCAGTGGGTCACAGAGTAAATTAAAGAAGAAATCAGACAGTTCCTTCAATTAAATGACAATGACAATACAACATATCGGAATCTATGGGACACAATGAAAGCTGTCTTAAGAGGGAAATTCATAGCAGTGAATACGCATATTAGGAAAACAGAACAAGCCCAATTAAACAACCTGATGCTGAACCTCAAGCTTCTAGAAAAGAAGAGCAGGAAAACCCCAAAGCTCATACAAGGGAGGAAATTATAAAGATCAGAGGAGAAATCAATGCAATGGAGACTAAGAGAATGATACAAAAAATCAATGAACCCAAGAGTTGGTTCTTTGAAAGAATCAACAAAATTGACAAACCCTTAGCCAACCTTATCAGAAAAAGGAAAGAAAAGCCCAAATCCAAGCCATTAGGAATGAAAAGGATGAAATTACAACAGACCCAGCAGAAATCCAGAGGATCATCAATACCTACTTTGAGAACCTTGAGAACCTATATGACAAGAAGATGGAAAACACAGAAGAAATGGACAGATTCCTAGATATGTATACATGACCAAAGTTGAACGAAGAAGACCTAAAAATGCTAAACAACCCAATATCAACCAATGAAATTGAAAATGTAATAGAAAATTTATCGACTAAGAAAAGCCTAGCCCTGATGGCTTCACTGCTGAATTCTACAAGACATTTAGAGAGGAACTACTGCCACTACTGTTTAAACTCTTCAATGAAATTGAAAGGAAGGCAATACTCCCAAATTCACTCCTGGAAGCAAGCATCACCTTGATCCCCAAAGCAGGGAAAGATCCAAAGGAAAAGGAGAACTATAGGCCAATTTCACTAATGAACATAGACGAAAGAATCCTTAATAATAGAATACAGAAAATCAACAAGAAGATCATACATCCTGATCCAGTAGGATTCAGCCCAGGGATGCAGGGATGTTTCAACATACACAAATCAATCAATGTAATACACTATATCAATAGAGCCAAGGACAAAAACCATATAATTATCTCCATAGACACAGAAAAAGCATTTGACAAAATCCAACATGTATTTATGTTAAAAACCCAGAAAAAAATAGAATAGATGATCTCCACCTCAATCTGATAAAAGCCATCTATGAAAAACCAACAGCCAATATCATATTAAATGGTCAAAAACTGAAATCCTTCACATGAAAATCAGGAAGAAGACAAGGATGTCCACTATCACCACTCTTGTTCAATATAGTTTTGGAATCATTAGCCACGGCAATTAGACAAAAGAAAGAAATAAAAAAAATAAAGATAGGAAATGAAAGAAGTCAAACTGTCATTATTTGCAGATGACATGATACTCTATATAGAAGACTCCAAGAACTCCACCAAAACTCTTCTAGACTTAATAACCAAATTCAGCAAAGTAGCTAGTTATAAAGTCAACACACAAAAATCAATAGATTTCCTCTACACCAATGACAGACTCACTGAGAGAGAAATAGGGCAAATAATTCCATTCACAATAGCATCCAAAAAACTGAAATACCTAGGAATCAATTTAATGTAAGAAATCAAAGACCTCTTCTCTGAAAGCTATAAGACTCTGAAAGAAGAGATTGAAAATGGTATCAGAACATAGACAGACATCCCCTGCTCCTGGATAGGAAGGATTAATATAGTGAAAATGACCATACTTCCATAACTGCTATATAGATTCAATGCAATTCCAATTGAGATCCCAGCAGCATACGTCACAGACCTTGAGAAAACAATCCAAAAATTCATTTGGAACAAGAAGAGACCCAGAATAGCAAAAGCAATTCTCGGTAACAGAGACATGGCAGGGGGTATCACAATCCCCAACCTGCAACTCTACTACAAAGCCACTGTGATCAAAACAGCATGGTACTGGCAAAGAAACAGACTTGAGGACCAGTGGAACAGATTAGAAGATTCAGAAACAACGCCAGACTCACTCAGCCATCTCATCTTCGATAAAGGAGCCAAACACCCTCACTGGAGGAAAGATAGCCTCTTTAATAAATGGTGCTGGAAAAATTGGGCCTCAACCTGCCAAAGATTAAAACTAGACCTATATCTCTCACCATGCACTAAACTAAAATTCAAATGGATTAAAGATCTAAATATTAAAATAGAAACTCTGAACCAGTTGGAACAGAGGTTAGGTAGAACCCTTGAAGACATTGGTGTAGGAAAAGATTTTATGAACAAAACCTCAGTTGCCCATGAACTAGCACAAACACTCAACAAGTGGGATCTCTTCTTATTAAAAGGCTTCTGCACAGCAAGAGAAACTACCGGCAGTGTGAAGAGACAACCCACAATGTGGGGAAAGTCTTCACCTGCTCTTCCTCAGACAAAGGTCTACTATCTCGAATCTATAAAGAACTTAAAAAGATCAGACCTCCCAAATTTAAAGACCCAATCCAAAAATGGGCATCTGAAATGAACAGACATTTCTCAGACAAAGAAGTGGAAATAGCAAATAAATACATGAAAAAAGGTTCAACATCACTGGTCATTTGAGAGATGCAAATGAAAACAGCACTGAAATTCCACCTCACTCCAGAAAGAATGGCTGCTATCATGAAATCAACTAATGACAAATACTGATTGGGCTGTAGGGAAGAGGAACCCTGTTTCACTGCTGGTGGGAGTGTAAACTGGTGCAAGCACTGTGGAAATCAGTATGGAGATATCTCAAAGAACTAGGACTGGAAGTCCCATTTGACTCAGCTATTCTCCTGCTGGAGATCTTCCCCAAAGAATTAAAAGAATCATACCACATTAATATATGTGCACTCATGTTCATAGCAGCACAGTTTGTGATGGCTAAAACTTGGAAACAGCCCAAATGGCCATCAACTGGAGACTGGATAAAAAAATGTGATTTTTTTAAATAAAATGGAGTACTACTTAGCCATAAAATTGAGAAATTAGAGACATTTATAGCTAGGTGGATGCACATTGAGGAGATACTCTTAAGTGAAATAAATGGGACACACATGTATAAATACCAAATAGTTTCTCTGGTGTGAGAAACTGAAAGTGTAAGTAAGGAACATATAATAGGCAATGTGAAATAGGAAGAAAAGGGACAAAGTGGAAGTGGAAGTGGGAGGGGTAGGGTAAAGGAAAGAAGGGAATGGAATTAATATGAGAAAATGGAAAAATAAGAACAAAATCTTTGTAAATAGGGAGAGATGGAGGAGTTGAAGGGAGGGCTGGGCAAGGATGAAAAATAAGAACCAGAGATATTATGTAAAGGTGCAAATTTCCAATGATGAATGTCATTATATTGTATACCTAAAATGTACAAATGATTAGAATGAATAATCGATAATGCAAAATAGGAAGAAAAGGTCCAAAGGGGTAGGGGTAGTGGGAGGGGCAGGGGAAAGGAAAGAAGGGAAAGGAAAAATGCTGAGAAATGGAAAAAATGGAAGTAAAGTCTTTGTAGATAGGGAAGGGTGGAGGGGATGAAGGGAGGGCTAGGAATGGGGAAAAAATAAGAACCAAGATGCATCATGTAAAGCTACAAGTTCCCAATGAGAAATGTAAATGTGTTGTATACCTAAAATGTAACAATAAAAGAATTGAAGTAAAAAAAAATATATAAATATATATTGTAAAAAGCAACAATTAAAATTATAAAATGAAAATCTGTAACTAAAAAGAAATAGAAGAGATAAAATGAAATACTAAAAAATTGATTAATTCAAAAGAAGACAAAACATTATAATAAACTAATAATTATTACAAATAGAAAAATAGAAACATTCTCCATATAATCCAACTGTATAGGTAATGGCACAAATTATAACCAGCCAAAATATCCTGGTTGAAAGACAAAGGCTACAAGACAAGATAAAATTATATATGCTACTTATAAAATACATATTATATAGTCATAGTTATATGGATTAAAATTAAATTGTAGATAAAAATATTCTATACAGTTACTAAGAAAGCAGATAAATATTTACATTATACTAAGATATGCTAGTGTATATATATAAATTATTATAATTATTATTATATCATTATATATTATAATAGATTTTAAATCATGTATGCAAGTTCTCTGATATTTCTTTCAAAAATTAGTGTCTACTGTTTTTCATTGAATGTGTCTTGAAACTAAAAAGTAGGGTAAGTAGAAGCATGAATATGTGAGGAAAGTGTCCACGTGGCCATTGTGAGGGAAACCAAATGCCATGTGCTACAGACAGTCAAATAGCCTCGTGGAGAGACTAACATGGCAAGGTAACCGCAAGAAACTGAGTTCTCTATCTGGGAGCCATGTAAGTCTTGGGTTTGGATGTTTTAAGCTGCTAGATGACTACATCCTTGTTGTGGCTTGTGTCTAGATGTCCTCCCAAAGCCTCATGAAGTCATAGGTGGGGGTTTTTCAGAGGTAGCTGGATCTAGAGTATGTGACACTGGAGCTGATTCATGGTGCAATGCCAGGCTCAAGGGCACTAGGATTAAGGGTGTGAGTGCTACTCATCCTAAGTAGTCTGGGTAAGATAAAAGGGGCAGAAAGAAGCTGTTAAGGTCACTTGATGTTTTTGCAGTCTTTCTGCATTCAATTAACTGTTTCTCCTCTGTGATGTTCCTCTGCTATGTACCACTCTGCCTTGAAGTCAGCAAACTATGGAATGTACATGTAAAATAAGTTATGATATTCCATACTATAATAAATGGTGGGGAAATGCATCTAACTCAGAAAAATAGAATTTTCTTGATAATATTTTTCTTTTATATATTTTTCAATTGATGTATAGACTCTTGAGAAGATTCTAGGATGATTTAATGCAAATACTCTTTTGAAAGACAAAGCCATTATAGCCCAAAGGTAAAGATGCTGCTGAACACCATCAGGTGTTAGTAGAACACAAAGCCTTAGCCATTGGCGTACTTTTATCAGCACAGGAAGTTAGTGTAAGAGCAAACATTCTGGAAATTTGTCCTTGGTGGAAATGTCTAGTTTACACTATCAAATCTGGAACTGCTCTTTTTTTTCTTTCTTTCTTTTTTTTTTTTGTTTTGGTACCAGGAATCGAACTCAGGACCTCTTGCTTGAGAAGCAGGAGGCAGAACCACTGGGCTAAATCCCCAGCCCTCATTTGTTATTTCTGAGGGAAAAGGAGAACACAATAGACAAGAAAATCTATAGACTTTTTATCAACCATTGTTCATATTCTACTTTTGCTATATTACATTGGCCAAATCTCTTAATATTCCTGTTGCTATTTCTTTTACCTGCAAAAGTAATAAAATAATGTATTCTCAACATTTTAGGAAAAAAATTAATGTGATTTTTCTCATGACCAAGCCCCAATGATAAATCATTGGTAATAATGTTGCTGTTTATCATGGATAGATTTTAAACAATTCTTAACATTTCTCCAGTTTAATATTGTTTAATGAATTTTCCTGATTGCCAAGTCCACCTAAAGAAATAATTCCATACTGACTGCCACTGAGTAATGGATAACTACAGGTGTATGCCCATTATGTTCAATTATGGACTTCCTTAAAAGAAATTTCTTGTTTACAAACTCAATGTTAGTTTTTCTGTATTTGTTTTAAGAAGAAACTAGAAATTTTGTGTATCATTTGAAAAGTATGTCATGCATTTTAGGTTAAGAAATGATAATTTTTAGTGATAAAATTATTTTCCTTCCAAAAGAATATCACTAAGAACTAATTATAAAGTTGTTTCTGGTAACAAGGATAAAAGCATAGGAACTTGAAGGAAATTATATACATCTTATGACTTTATTCTTTTTCCTTCTACAGAATGTGGTTTTCCAAGTTGTAGCAAATCTTTAGAGAACTAAATTTGGGTAATTTATATCTCTATTAAACTAAATGATATGGAATTATTTTCAGGTGGTCAAGCTATTTTCAGTTACACAAAACAGTATTCCATCTAGAAGGAAATAGTAAATGAGCACCTTGCAAATGTTTGTAAACACAATCAACAGTTCATTATGATAGTAAGTATCTCAAAGTGCCAGGATCAAAAATAGATATAGTTGTTAATTACAGTAGTGTGCATTAGTTTGTTAAGCCTAAACTTAATCTTCCCTAAAACCAGTCTCCTTTTTACTGCTTTTATTAAGAGTAAGTAAAAGATGCTATCTCTTCCTTTCTTCTTTTTCCCTTTTAATAGTCAATAATTCTAATTGGCAATGTCTTCAAAGAAGTCACAGGTCGTTGTCATCTAAAATAGAAAATGTTTATTTCTACAGTCACATTCTCTATATCCCTTCTTTCTCTTTACAAAACCCATGGAGAAGGAAATAGTTCTGATTTGTGATGTTAATATAATTCTTTATCAATTTAACTCATTTTTATACATTTAGCTTTTTCTGTATTAATTTTAAAGTTTGTATCTTTCTTGAATTTCTGTTTGGTTTTTGTTTTCTGTTTGCTTTTCATAAAGATTGGGAGGAAGGAGAAATATACATGTGTTCAAAATTCTAAAATTACTATTTTTATGATTTTCCCCTAGATTATCAGGTAAATAAACACTTCATGCTTGTCCTGTCTTTGTCTATGTTTCATACCGTTTTCGTGTGTCCTCATACAGGTTGTCTGATGAGTTTTGTTGGATTAAGAATTCTTACTGTGGATTTCTTAGTCAATAAGATCAATATAAGTATGACACTGCCTGTATTAAAAATACAAAACCCATTATTCAGAAATTTAAATTTAAGAAAAGGGTTAGAGCATTTTTTCTTTTGTAGCATAGGTTCCTTTCCTTACAAAGTTAACCAAAAACAGACTCAGAAAAAATAAAATAACACTGGATTTTCTGAGAAAATTGATTTGTATGTTTCTACTTGATTTTTAATACAGTCACCTGTAATTTATTTGTAATTATCTTGTAAAATCAAATTTAGGGGTTCTGATATCCTTTTTAAGAGCACAATATTCCCCTAGGCACTACCTACTAAATGTTCCGTCAACTCCCCAAAGTGCCATGTGCCAGAGACCAAGTTTTTGCCATATGGGCCTTTGGAGGATATTCAACATCCAAGCTACAGCAGGGTGACGTGACTGCATATTAATCACAGAAAAATCATGTAACAACTATTCTGCTGATTTAAAAAATATCTTAAACTTATAAGAATTAAGTGTGTTTTGTATATGTACCAACTCTCCATGATAAATGTAATCATTATGTACTGAAAACATGTACTAATAAGAAGAATACAAATAATTTATATATATATTAAACTTATAAACAGTCTTCGTAAAATATCCAGAATAGTAAGGCTTATATTATATTGCCTTGCTCTCATCAAAAAATGACAAGTTGAGGGTTCTTATCTGACAGTCAATAATTCATAACTTTTTAAGCTTCCCAGGAGATAAAAATCACTTTTCTACTTATTGTTTTAAAGAATTGTTATCCACTTTGTAAAAGTGGAAATACATATTAAATAATAGTAATGATGAGGGAGAAAGAAAATAAATTGTAGAGAATAAAGACAGTAAAAGACATGATTGAGAATTTTAAAGTCAAAATTATAAATTTTTCTCATGATATTTTAATATAGAAACAGTACAATTTCTTTAGACTTTTCATAATATAATGAATTACAATTGCATAATCATGTATGAAATATAGAAATTGCATGATAGTAAATACATAAATTACATCATAGTAAAATAAACACAAAGAACTAAAGCCAAAAAAGAATCACATTTCTGGGATTGTGCTTCTAGAATATATAATTTCATATAAATTTTATATGACAAAGCGACAATAGAACCATTCCAAATGAACGGTATACTTTAAATTCTTCAAGTTTTTTTCATTAAGTTTATTACATTTTTAGGTATAGAATATGATGACATTCATCATTAGGAACTTGTACCATTACATGATGTATCTTTTTTTTTTTTTTTTGTTCCGGGGATCGAACTCGGGTCCTTGTGCTTGCGCAGCAGGTGGCAAAATCACTGAGCTAAATCCCTGGCCCTACATGATGTATCCTGGTTCTTATTTTTTTCCCATTCCCCTGCCCTCTCTTCAGTCCCTCCACCCCCTCCTATTTACAAAGACTTTGTTTCCATTCTTTCCTTTTCTCATATTTTTTCCTTTCCCTTCTCCTTTCCCCTACCCCTCCCACTTCCCCTACCCCTATAGAACTACTCAGCCATGAAGAATAAGAAATTAGAGACATTTGTAGCTAAATGGATGCACATTGAGGCTATACTCTTAAGTGAAATAAGTAGGACACACGTCTATAAATACTGAATAGTTTCTCTGGTGTGAGAAAGTATAAGTGTAAATAAGGATCAAAATGTATAATTGATAATGTGAAATAGGAAGAAAAGTAAACTTTAAATTCTTATAAGAGAAGAAATAAAAAATAGTGTATTTTAACAAGATTTAATAGCTGACATAAAAGTATTCTGAAAAATATCATATATTGTAGTTATAAGTTCAGTTCTATACATAGTTTTTCCGGGTAGAACTAAAGAACACTTTTATTGACTGCCACTTTGCATCTGTCCATTTCTAAAACATTTCTCTTTGTCAACCACGACCTGTAATGTTTCCCAAGCGGGTGAACCATTCCCACTAGTACTGCCGGGAAGTTACACGTAGCTACTATGGACACATGGGTTATGACAGTCTTTAAAGGTTAACCATTCTAGTGGTGACTTGTGATGATTTTATTCTGCTTTTCCCTGATGCTTAATGATGTTATACTTCTAGAGTTGTGCTTACTTGTCATTTAAACATTTTCATTGTTGGAGTGGGTATTAAAATGTTTCTCTCATTTTAATTGAGTTGGTTATATTCTTGTAATCTAGTTATATCATATTGCTGTATACAGCCCTGTATTAGATATTTACTATGCAACATTTACGGTTGCTCTCCTGTTTCCTTAAAGGCAATTAATTAGGTTCAAATATTTTTAATTTTGACTAAATCTAATACATCAATTTTTCTTTATAGTTTTTTCTATGTGTGTTCTAATGAAAAAATACTTGCCAAACCAAGGTCACAATATTTTCTTTAAAAATTACTTTGCTTTAGTTCATAGATTTAATCTATAATTCATATCAATATAATTTTAAGTGGTATAAAATAAGGGTTAAAATAATTTTTTCCTATAACTACCTCAATGTCCTTACAACATTAACCAACAAAACACTTTTCTTTCCTGTAAATTATCTTGGCAACATCTTCAAAAATAAATTATACATCTATGTTTGTTTTTGAATTCTGTATCCTGTTCCTTTGTCCTTACAGCTAGGCTACACTGTCTTGATTGCAGTAGCTTTGTATCAGGCTGTGTGTGATGTGTTCTCTAGTCCTGTGACTGATACATTGACTTTTAGTGAGCCTGTGCCCCTGGACTGTGAACTTCACAAGTGCCTCTCAGTTTGTTTTACTTCTTCTTCAGGTGGAACTGATTGACTACAGTAGGGTGAACTTAGGCATTTACCTTTTCCCAAGTCAGTAGACTAACAAAGCCCCAGCAGGTAGGGTCTGGTCAAAGGGTTTCTCTTGAGAGGGCCTTCTTTAAGGAGAACAGAATGCCCTATTCAAAAGGATTCCTTTTTCGCTCCTCTTGCTAAGAAAAAATGAGCGGGTTTTCTTTCTGCTTGACTTTTTTCTTTTTACTGTCAGAACCTGGGGAAGCTCCAGGGATAAAACTCATAAAATCTTGGCTGCCTCTTTTGACCGGGCTCCCCTGAAGGCATTTACTTTCTGACTTGTCCACTCTAACTTCTAGCTATTTGCCAGTTACAGTTTAGGCTTCCTACTCACACTGTTGCATACAGACAGCTGCTACTGAGTTCAATGAATCTATGGATGAGACAAAATCTCATGTTGTGTGGAAGAGGTTTTTCCTCAGCATTTGTGTTCCTCTGTGAGTCTCGCTACTCACCCATGTCTCCCCAGAACAGAAAGAGTACTAGTTTTCCCTATGCCCTCAAGCTCTTATGTGCCTAAAAAGAGGTGTTAGGTCTGTTTTGTTCAGTTGTGTGTTTGTTGTTAGGAGAGAAAATCCATGCTACTTACCCACAGAACTGAAAATCATATTCGTCTTTTACAGAGACTAAAACTGATACAGTACTTCAACTATCTTGTTGCTCTTTATTCTTTTTCATGGATAAAAATGCAGGGGAAGGGGGAAAAAATAAGAACCAAGATATATCATGTAAAGGTACAAATGTCCAATGATGAATGTCATCATATTGTATATCTAAAATGTGCCAATAAACTTAATGAATAAATAAAAAGTCCATGTTTTATTAAGAGATGTTAACATTACTTGTATGCATGTATGTTCATAAGAATATATGTTAATAAAATGTCTCTGCTTTTTTTGGCCGGGAAATATCTTATTTCACCTTAACTTTCAAAAGGTATTTTCACTGTGTATTGAATTTATGGTTTACAGTTAGTTTGAACTTTTTCATTACTTGGAAAATGCCAATAAACTGATTTATGACAGATGTGACTTCTAATAATAATTTCAATAATTTTCTGCCACTTTTACATTTATTATTTTGTATATACTGTGTATTTTTTCCTCATTTAAAGCTTTCTCCATAACTGATTTTCAGAAATTTTATATTTATTTGGCTTGATTTTTTATAACAATGCTTTCGTTTGAGTTTATTGTGTTTTGTTTTTTAAACGTATGGGATTTATCTGTCTATAGTTTTAAAACAAATTTACAAATTTGGGGCATAAATTTTAAATGGTTTTCTTTCCTAACTTATTTATTGGAACTCCAGTTACATGTGTGTTAGACTCTTTAATATTGTTCTAAAGTTCAATGAAAGAGTGTTCTACTCAGTTGAATCACTTTCACTTTTTTTCCTCTTCAGTTTTTATTTTTTAGTAGTACATGTTTGAGTATATAATGATTATATTCTCCCTGGCAAGTTGGTACATGCACATAGCATTTTAATTCATTTTTTATCCCCTTCTCCTCCCTCCTCCCTCTCTCCATTTCTTGATCCTCTTCCCTTTTTCATAAGATCTCCTTTTCCTATTATCTTACTATTGATGATCCACCAAGTTTGTTGATCTTTTCTTTATGGTGCTTTTAATGTATAACATGCTTTTATTGAAATAAAATGGAGTATTGTTTTAGAAATTTTGCTCTTTATTTCTGGAAAGTCCACTTGAGCTTTTTATATATTTGACTTCTCATTATCTTCATCTGTCTTCTATATCTTTGAGCATATTTATAAGATTTATAATATCTTTTTAAGATCATTTTCTGCTAATTTGATTATTTTGGATATGTTTCTCTTGATTTATTTTTTTCCTGATTATGAACCAGAGGTTGTCGTATTGCATGCTTAGTAATATTTATTGAATGACAGACATTGTGAATTGTATATTATTTGTGCTGCTGTGTTATATTCTTTCAAAGAGTGTTGGATTTTGTTTCATTGCAGTTATTTATGAACAAGTTTTATCCTGCTTTGTCTTCTTGAACTTTTTAGTGTAAGTTTATAGCAGCTAGCATTCTTATAACAATTTAGTCCTTCTACTAAGATATATTTCTTTTGTGGATTCTATTCAAATTCCATATATTATGGTTCTTTTCTCTCCAGCTGATAGAAGATGAAACAAGTCTAACTCAGATGAGCTACAAAAGTATTTTGCAAGTCTCATGAAGCTTCTTTTCATGTCTTTATTATAGAGTATTACTCAACAACAAGATGGAACAGACAAATAAAAAAACCCTGAAAATGTCTGTTCTGGAGATCTTTGAAATTCTGTGTACATTTATTCCTTCCAGGAAAGCACTTTAGTTTTCAAAATCTAGAAAACAGTTACAACTCTGAAGTCAGTGTCTACTGAAACTCTGAATTCAGAGATTCTAAAATTGAACACTGTGTCTTCCACTGTTCTAATTTATCTCAAACTTCTTTCATTGTGCTATAACCTGAGAAAATTTCTCTAGGCATTAAGTGAGCAACATTAAGTCTTACTCCATTTGTTTATTTTTTTATAGGTATTTCTGTCCTGTGCTATTTGTCACCTAAAAACTATTGTTTCATTCCCTACTCTCTGCAGGTTTCCAGTGAATCACTCCCAGGAAGCAATAGCTATAGCTGTTAATCCTTCATAGGCTGAACTGGAAGTCTCTATTTTAATGTTTAGTTAATTTCAATACAATATTATTTAATGTTTTTGCTTTGATATTTTTAGTAGGTTGGGTTTGTTATACCCTTAAGTTTCTGCATAAACTCTTTCAAAGAGGTGGTAGTATTTAGTAAAAAATACAGAATTTAGATCTAAAATAGCATTTGGAAACATCTATCTGATCCAACTAAGTTACTTAACTAAATTGTTTCTCACTTTTGTCACCTACAAAATATTGGTGGCTTATATCTATCATGTAGTTTTGATTTTGGGGCTATACATATTTTTAAATGTGTGGAATTCAACAATAAGTAGTCATTATTTATGAATTTTAACCAGGATTACATGTTCCTTCACACAATGTTAAACATTGTAATGGTAAAATAATTTATCTTCTGCACACATGTATATAGATTTCAATGGACACATATTTATTAAAGTTAATATAGTAAAAAATGATCTTGTGCTATGTATGAGAAGATTCATGGAGAAAATATTATGGTAAATTAATAATTATTTCCAACATTATAATAGCAAAATTAAGTTAAGTTTGTAGAGAACTATAACTAAAAATTCTAAGGAGGAAATATTCATGCTCTAGAATTGAGCATTGTGATCTTAAAATCTTATCAGTGAAGAAAGTTATTTTAATAATCATCATGACATTAAGAATTGATTTTGCATACAAGAAAATATTTAGTCTCTTTCTCTGTCCTTTTTTCTCTCCCTATGTCCTTCCTTCTCTTTTTTCCTTCCCTTGTTGAGAGTGAGATACGAAATTGTTGAATAGTTTAATGTGTGTCAGTGCTCAGTTAATTTAAGTTGGATATGGTCCTGAACCTGTTTATATAGCTTATTTATTATTATAATTATGTAAAAGTAAATAGTTTATAATCAATAAAATATGATTGAGAATAAGGATAGATGTTGTAAAATTTATAAAGTTCTGAACAAACTTATGTGTGACTGAATTTCTGTGGATTAGATTGAGAAATTATTATATGGGGTGGGGCAAAGATCATATAAATGATTAAATTTTTTTTCCTCACCCAAACATCCAAACAAGCTTTAAAATTCTCATTCATTTTTAAAAAAGCAAAATATTTTGGATGATACATTGGTTACAACTTATGCAGTAAAATAGTACAAGACGTTTTCCAGTAGCTGAATATTCAGAAGAAGATGGACCATAACGTAAAATTTAAGGAATAAGTTTAAAATCACATGTTTAAGTTTAAATCAAATATCTATTTTTAGGTCAATTTTTAAATTTAAATTTTCATTTTAATAAAACTGTTTAGAAATTAGTCTAGTGCTCATTCTCACTGTGTCAGATAAATGTTTTATGCTGTAGTCTGAATGAAGTACTCAATATATTTCTCAACACTCCCTTTACTTTTTACCATTTCCTTGTGTTATACTTGTATAGGCCTATCTTCCTTATCTTAGTCTTCTCTGCAAAGAACATCTCTCTTATCCAATCTGCAGCCCTCATGGAATTTTGCATTTGGAAGAGATCTAATGAATATTGAGTAAATGCTTACAAATTTTTAGAGTATAAAACATAATTGTGAGCTTCCACTGCACCATTCAAGTAAAAGTTCTTAGAAGGTGAAAAGTTATAATAAATAGACACCCAAAAGATTGTAAATGTTAACAGTATATTAAATCTATTATCAAACATTCATCAAATTATTATGTAGTTCTTCCATAAATATTGGCCACTTCTGGTACTCTGAGCACTGGAATAAAGCCTAAAGATGCAACAATTGATTAATACTCCAGAAAGGATATGGCAAATGGATCAGTACTGACTATGGTAAAAGTTCTGTGATTGAAGAATACAGATTGGTGTTTGAGCCCCTACTATCTTGATGAAGATTCAAGCAAGATTATCCAGAGGAATTAATATGTAACACATTTTTGAGGAATAGAGAATTTAAAGAGAAGGAACCTTAGGTATAGATATAAACAGGAGAGGAAACATGGAGGAAAGAAAAAGCCAAAAAACAAGCAAGAGAGAGTGCCTCTCACATCCAATAAAGGAAAAATAATTCAGTTAAATTATATTATAGACTATCAAGATGGAATCAGTGGTTAGATCACAAATTGAGTGAACTGAACTTTTACAATTATCCTAATTGTAAAAATTTTCTAAATGTTTCTATTAGAGAATGAGATGAGAATGTGATTTCTTTAAGAAAGATCACTCTACTACGCAAGCACAAGGAGCCGAGTTCGATCCCCAGAACCAAAAAAAAAAAAAGAAAGATCACTCTATCAATATTTACCAGCTATAAGATCACGATGTTACAAGTTATATGTTTGGTACCTCATACCTGCTTCGATGGTTTTAGTTACATATCTTTCATTATGTTTGTGTGTGTAGGCATTTATAATAAAATAAAGAAAAATGTCTTCATGTTGGGGCTCCTGAAAAACTCCCCTCTTCCATGTTCCAAATTATAGATAATTCAAAAAGAACCACTTTTCTGAATAACTGCTTTAATTTATGTAAATATTCAATTGATGATTTTTGATATATCCATTGGATATATCTATTGTGTATCAGTATATCAACCTCTACAGTAGCACTACAATAGATCAACCACTACAGTAGATGCACAATAATATCTCTACAGACAAAAAAGATAAAGCTGTCAATTGTGCCTACATTAATATTTTACTTAATTGCATATGAATTAAAATTATAACAAGCTTATTTTATGAAATGGCTGTCAGAAAGTTGGTAGAACTTGAAGGAATAACAGAATTGGGATGGAAAGTGATATATTAATTGTTACAATATCTGTATTTTATATGCAATTTATTTTCATGTGTTACATATGCTATTTTATCTGAATTTAAAGATGAATTAAAAGCTTGAAAATGGTTTAACATTCTTATGAATAGGGCAGATGACTAAGAAACTCATTATGTATTATTGTTGGGTATAACATTGGATTATGGAGTGGATTATTCAATATAACATATATAGAATAATCAATATAATATATTTTCAATATTCAATATATCTTCAATATAACATATACTCAATATAACATATAATTATATTATATAATATGTAATATAAATATAAATGCTTCTTTATATTTAAAATATTAGTGAACATAATTTATTTCTTCATGACCATGCCCTCTGTTATTACATTTAGTGTTCACATTTAAAATTTTGATTTGAAAACTTTTTGAAAAAAATGAGTGTATAATTCAATCTTGTTATTGTACTGATTAGTATTTTTCTGATTCTAGAGTTGCACACTATCCTTGTGCTGTACTGGCTATTTATCATCTTCTTATGTCTACTTTTTAATTGGGTTGTCTATTAATGAGCTCTAAGGATTCTTTATATATTCTGGTCATACGTTATATGCATTGTAAATATGGTCTGTTTAAGGACTACTTTTCATTTTAATGATGTCATTTAAAGTTCTAAATTTTGATGGAATCTCATTTATCAATTTTTTTCTTTTATACATCTTGTTTTTTGTATCCTAGGTAGTTCTTGCCTACCCTGAATTCATAAATATTTTCCCTTATAATTTCTTCTTAAAGTTTTATACTTTTAAGCTTTCATATTTAGGTTCATAGATCCCTTCAAGTTATTTTTATGTATGGAAGAAAAAGGTTGAGGTTAATTTTTAATATACAGATACCAGGTGTTCTAGTGCCATTTGCTGAAAACACTGTCTCTTCCTCAGCTCTTGAATTGAGTTTATATTCTATAAAATGCTAATGTTAAATAATGTTTCAAAACTCAGTGGACCATATATGTGTGGCTCTATTTGTAGATTCTCTGTTTTATTCAAATGATCTATATGTCTTTCCTTACACCAACACTGCCTTGATTACTGTAGCTTTAGATGAAGTCTTAAAATTAGGTACTAAATGTCTAACAATGTTTGTCTTTTTTTTTTTAACTTTTCTAGGTCCTTTGTATTCCTACATAACTTTTAAATTTCAATATCCAATTCTTCATTTATGGCAAGTATACACAGACCTGAATTGTTATATATACCTTGTGTTTTCTAATCCTGCTAAATTCAAATACAAGTTGTAGGGGCTCCTAGAGATTTCTTAGTATTTTCTCTGTAGATGATCATTTCATCTTCATATAAAGATTTTGCTTCTACCTTGCCAATCATATCCTATTGTGTCATTTTATTGCCAGACCGTTTTTGGTGGGGACTAGGTTTCAAAGTTTAATGGACAGATAAAGAGTAAGCATATCTGCCCTTGTTCTCCACGTTAAGAGAAAGCATTGTATCTTCTCCATTCATAGAAGGTGTTCTCGCTGGAAGTATGGAGTACATGTCTTTAATCTGTGCAGAAGTTTCTGTTCTACTTCTAGTCTCCTGATAGCTTTTACCATGAACAGCTGTAGAATTTAGTCCAATACTTTTTCTCCAACTAGTGACAGGATCATATGGCTTTTTCCTTTCCTCTGTTAAAAGGATGACTTTTGGGGGTGAATCTTCCAATGCTGAACCAACACTGCCATCCCTAGAACAAAACCACTTTCTACATCCTGCCAGATCTGACTTCTAATAGTTTGTTTTGTTAAACAAATTTCTATCTATGTTTATACTTTTTTCTTCTATTATCTTTATCCAGTTTTAGGATTAGCACAATGTTGAGTTCCTAAAATGAGGGGAGAAGTGTTCCTTTTTTTTTTCTGCTTTAATTGTTTGATATAATTTATCAGTTAAAATGTTTATGAGTCTGCTGTTGTCATATAGGTAGGTTTTCAAACTACAAATATAGTTTCTTTAATAGGTACTATTCAAATTTTATATTTCCTCCAGAGTTAGTTTCATTAATTTGTCTTACAAGGTACTTCTTAGAAGGGTCATATTTATTCAAAACAGAGTTTTGAAATATGCTTTTTATATCCTTTTAAATTCTGTAAAATCTGTGGTAATGTCTCCTACATCTTAATATTGTAATTTTAAAAATGTGTAATTGATATTGTGTAATAGGAAGAAAAGGTCAGAGAGGTAGGGGAAAGGAAAGAAGGGAGAAGAAAAACTATGAGAAAAGGAAAAAAATGGAAACAAAGTCTTTGCAAATAGGCAAGGGTGGAGGGGGTGAAGGGAGGACAAGGGAAGGGGAAAACAAATAAGAACCAAGATACTCATGTAATGGTACAAGATCCCAATGATGAATGTAATTGTATTTTATACCGAAAATGTTCCAATAAATTTAATAGGAAAAAAATAAATAAAAATAAATAAAATAAATTTTTTATTTGAATAAAAATGTCAAAATTTTGAACTCATTAACTAAATTATGTCTTTTACAGTATCACTAGGCAGATATTTAATACATGAACACTTTTTATTTCCTGCTTTATGAAATATTTTCTCTATTTTCTATTTTCCATCTTATAACATCATTTTCCATTCAGAAGAGAAAAGATAACAGTTTATCCAGCCTTTTATAGTAAAAATAAATGAATAAAAAAAGCAACTTGTTTATTCAACTCTTTATTTCTTCTTGAGAAAAAGACAGGGAATTAAACTTCTTGATACTTTGTTCTTCATTTATTAGCCTTTGATCTGACAAATCGGATCACTATAAAAGAAATTCCAGCAGTAAACAGTGATAAAAGTATTCTAATATTTTAAAGTACTTGCTAAATATTTTATAGTCAAAGGCTTCAAAATTCTAAGATGATAGGAGTTTCTATCTTTAAACATTTAATTCTATTGTTATATTCAACTTTATGAGTCTGAAGTCATATACTTATGTTTATGCTCTCTTCATAGATCTTCCAGTCAATTTGTAGCAGGGATTTAAAGGCTGCTTTTTTTTTTGTATTAAATTATTTTATTGGTACATTGTAGGTATACAACACAATTACATTTCTCATTGGGAATTGTACCTTTACATAATGCATCTTGGTTCTTATTTTTTCCCCATTCCTAGACCTCCCTTCACTCCTTCCACTGTTCCCTATTTACAAAGACTTTATTTCCATTTTTTCCATTTCTCATCATTTTTCCTTTCCCTTCTTTCCTTTCCCCTGCCCCTCCCACTACCTCTACCCCTTTGGACCTTTTCTTCCTATTTTACATTATTGATTATTCATTCTAATCATTGGTACATTTTAGGTATACAATATAATGACATTCATCATTGGAAATTTGCACCTTTACATAGTCTCTCTTGGTTCTTATCTTTCACCCTTGCCCAGCCCTCCCTTCAACCCCCCCCCCCAGGCCTCCCTATTTAGAAAGATTTTGTTCCTATTTTTCCATTTTCTCATAGTAATCCCATTCTCTTCTATCCTTTCCTCTAGCCCTCCCACTTCCTTCCCCTTTGCCCCTTTTCTTCCTATTTCACATTACCTATTATACATTTAGTCCTTATTTGCACTTTCAGTTTCTCACACCAGAGAAACTATTTGGTATTTACACGTGTGTCCTATTTATTTCACTTAAGAGTATTGCCTCAATGTGCATCCACTTAGCTATAAATGTCTCTAATTTCTCATTTTTATGGCTGAGTAGTACCCCATTTTATTAAAAAACCCACATTTTCTTTATCCAGTCTCCAGCTGGAAACATTAGCCATGGCAATTAGACAAGAGAAAGAAAAGGAATAAAGATAGGTAAGGAAGAAGTCAAATTGTCATTATTTGCAAATGACATGATACTCTATATAGAAGACCCCAAGAACTCCACCAAAAGTCTTCTAGACTTAATAACCAAATTCAGTCAAGTAGCTGGTTACAAGGTCAATGCACAAAAATCAATAGCTTTCCTCTACACGAATGACAGACTCACTGAGAGAGAAATAGGGCAAATAATTCCTTTCACAATAGCATCCAAAAAACTGAAATACCTAGGAATCATCCTAACGAAAGAAATCAAAGACCTCTTCTCTGAAAATTAAAGGCTGCTTTTGCACTACTCTTCACCTGCCATGTTTGCTTCCTTAAATTCAGTGTCAGCTAACTCAACTCTCCCGATGGACATGTTAATCATTTAAGGAGTATTAATGTAAAAACTGGTAGTGCCAAGTTCCTTAGCCCAAAATTTACCTAACCTCTTTTATCCCACTTCAAGCCTGAAGACACCAAAAGAGTAAGACATTTTCAAAATTCCAGAAACAGTAAGCTGGTCAGTTAGATCACCTCATGATAGGGGCCAAGACTGCCTACAGGGTGTGAAATATCAGGGCAACCACATTGCAATATGGATTTCCCAGGAGCCAATGGAAACCTCCTGAAGATAGGTCTTAGAGCTCTACTGGTAGATCCTCTGCTTCTTTCACACTGAATATTAAAATTCCTTTCTCTCTTCACTCTCATTCTTCTCCATCATGGTGGTGGGTGGCATAGACTGGATCTGTTGGGCTCCTCCAGTCAGGCCTCTGGCCTAGACCTCCAGTAATAAATTCATTCATTTTAAATTCTCCTGTTAATATATAGTTTCTTCTCTTCTCTTTAAAGTGAATATATCTACTTCATTTTGGCAATGTTCACTGAGAATGCCAAGAGGCAGGGAGGGTGATATACACTTTCACATCACACCCTTCTGACCATAACCCACCTTCCAACAGCACATTCATCTACAGATTAATCCACTGGTGAGTCTAGCACCTCATGATCCAATCAGGTTCCAAAAGCACCATCTCTGAACACATTAGTCTTTGGGAGAACATTCTATAACTAAACCATAATACCAAAACTTTTCTATTTAATTTGGACATCATTGTAAGTAAGGAGAAAATGGAGACAACTAATAACTTCAGAAACTACTAAAATTACAGGTAGCTCAGAGATGAGATTTTCCTCAGTTCATATAATATGTTTGGAGAGAAATCTTTTGAGCTTTCTCAATAACATGAAATTCCTAGAATTATATTTCTTTAAATGTAAAACTGAATTAGAACATACCTGTGGGATTATTTCAAGTCTTACTTTCTAGCCATATACTGATTTCAGGATTTTTCTGATTTCCCTTTCTTTCATCTATTCTAATCTTCTTATTACCTGTCTCATCTCCTCTGATAGCTCTCCAATTTAATTTATTCAAAACTGATTATGTTCTTTAAATAATGTATTACTTTCCTTTCTGTGAATTCTAGTTCACTTTGATCACACTTAACTGTCATTAAATAAAATTGCTTAATCAAAATTTTTATTCAGAATATTTATTTTTACATTTTGTTGATTTTTAAAAGAATTATATATACTATTGCATTTTTTTTACTAATCGTCATATTTTTGTCTTCATCAGCCTGTAAGTTTTAGTATGATGAAGCCATAATGGTTATGTTATGAGAGTGAACTTTCAATATAAATAAACTTAGAGAATTTCCCCTCTTTATGGAATTTGGACTAAGGTTTGTTTTGAGTCTGATTGTTCTTTTAGTATAAATTAAATCCAAGCAATTTGACCAAATCATTAAAGCTGCATCTTGATCTTCAGAAAATATTCATGTACATATATATGTATGCATATATATATAGAATAAAGAAATTACAAAATTAAACAAGACTAAAGAATAAATTGTTTTTAAGATATAAATTTAAGCAATATACTTCCATTTTTTATTTTACACCATAAATAAACTCTACTGCTTCATGAAATGAATCCTGAAAATTCTAAGAACAATAAAGCTTTGAAAGTAGTTTTCAAGAACATTACTACATAGCCTCAGAGTCCCAGTCATTCTAAGAAAATTCATGTGGGAATTCAATGTGGGAAAAACTTTTCAGCAGCTGTACCTTAGACAAAGGAATACTATCTAGACTATATAAAGAACTGAAAAAAATCAGACCCCCCCAAATTCAAAGACCCAGTTCAAAAATGGGCATCTGAAGTGAACAGACATTTCTCAGACAAAGAATTAAAGTAGTAAATAAATATATGAAAAAATGTTCAACTTTACTGGTTATTCAAGAGATGCAGATGAAAACAACACTGAGATTCCACCTCACCCCAGAAAGAGTGGCTGTTATTAAGAAATCATCTAATAACAAATGCTGGCTGGCGGGGCTGTGGGTAGAAAGGAACCCTTCTCAATTCTTTGTGGGAGTGCAGACTGGTGCAACCACTGTGGAAATCAGTATGGAGATACCTCAAAGAACTAGGATTAGAGATCCCATTTGACCCAGCTATCCCTTTGATGGATATCTTCCCAAAAGAATTAGAAGAATCATACCACAGTGATATATGTGCACCCATGTTTATAGGAACACAATTTGTAACAGCTAAATCTTGGAAAAGATACAAGTGGCCATCAACTGGAGACTGGATAAAGAAGATGTGTGGTTTTTTTTTTTATAAAATGGAGTACTACTCAGCCATAAGAAAGGAGAAACTAGAGACATTTATAGCTAAATAGATGCATATTGAGGCCATCCTCTTAAGTGAAATAGGACACACATGTGTAAATACAAAATAGTTTCTCTAGTGTGAGAAACTGAAAGAGTAAATAAGGATTTAAATGATTAAAATGAATAATTGATAATTTGAAATAGAAAGAAAAGGTCCAAAAGGGTATGGATGGTGGGAGGGGAAGGGGAGAGATCAGGTTACATGCTGGAATCTGGAAAGAATCCATATATAGATTGTTTTAAAACTATATGAAGAGATGTAGATAAAGACTAGGCTGGAGCTCTTCAGTGGGTAGGGAAGGAAGAGACACTGAGATAGAAGAAGAGGAGGGTATGTTTCCAGAAGAAGCACATACAACTATGTACAGTACATGGTACTCAATAGTGTGATAAATGACTATTACTGTTTTAGGTACTTATCATAACATGCTGTGCTTTTCATCCTTTAGAGCATAATCCTACATATACAAAAGAGTTTACTGTAAAACATTGCGCTGCTATGCCAGTGGTAGCCTCATGTATCTCATGTTTAGCTGCATATTTGGATAATATCAAGGGGCCATCACAGATGATTGATGTATACCTTTTCAGTTTGCACTTAGAAGTTGGCACTCTATGTGGTGCTTTGAGATATGCATGGGTGAAATTGCCTAATAACATATTTCTCAGATTATATTTTCATCACGTGTCATATAAGTGTATTGAAATTGAAATTTAAAAAATTGGCCTATGTGGAGTCTACTAGTTAATTAGAATTTTTTCTCCAGACCACTATTTGTTCAATATTAGTTTTGAAAATCTTTCTAAAACAAATCACATCTTCTGATGTCTTGTTAATGCTTGAGATGTATTTTTTAAATTATATGGAAAAATGTTTAAGTACTTTTCAGTTTTGCTTTGGTTGAGTTCCATTATATTCAAAAATTATTATAGTTTTTTTTTCCTTTGCATTGTTTTTCTTTGAATAATTTTAATTTTTGTATGTGTGTGTGTTTAGTGAATGATAATAAAGTTATACATTATTTTGAAAAAAAGGAAATTCATGAATTGAACATTAATTAACTGAAAATAAAATAATTTAATGAAAATAGCACTATAAGAATTTCAGTCTCATTCCTTCTGAAGAATATAAAATATTCTAGGGATTGTAAACTTGTGTTGGAACAACTGAGAAATCACTAAATCCACACTAAGCCAACCTCAGGTGGTTGGAAGAGTACATCTTTTTAGAGCCTTCAAGATAATTGTTGATATACTAACTTAAGTATAAGAAGTTCTGTCTTGAGTCACGCGGAAGACACCGAATCAGCCCGCTGCAGACAGGCAGGCCTGTGCATGCCCTAACGAGGTCCCTAGTCACATGGAAGATGCCAAATCACCCCGCTGCAGACAGGCAGGTCTGCCCACTCACTACCGAGGTCCCAAGTCACACGGAACATGCCGAATCAGCCCGTGCCTTGGCAACAATCTACTGGATCCCCCCACCCCGTGCTCCTCTGTACACCCACCTGGTGCCACACTACAAAGATGCAGAGGACACCAGACCACCAGACCATGGTACTGAGTTCTGCTGCTCCTGGTTCGGAGGTAGGGGCTTCTGAGCCACCATCCTACTGCTCCTGGTCCAGAGGAAGGGGCTTCCTGGCCACCATCCTTCCCACTGCTACCAGCCCACAGGAAAGGGCTTTTGGGCCACCATCCCTACCACTGCTCACAGCCCCTGTCCCACCTCTTCCAGCTAAGAGGAGGTAATCCGTGCAGGTGCTAACAGCACCCTGCCCAAGTTGAAATGAGAAAACATGTTAATAAGTCTCAAAACCAGACTTCCAGATCACCTACAGCAACCCCAAAGGGAAATGAGATGGAACACTCTGATACTCAACAACCTGGACCCACTGAACTGGCAAGAAAAGGGGACATGGAAAAAACAAAATCAGAAATAATTTCTCAGATAACAGGAGAAATGGTGCCCCTAGTGCAAAACATGATCAATAAATCTAGAGAGGAGCTGAGGAACATGATGGAATCCCAACATAGGAAAAAAATGGAATCCATAAAACAGATGAAAATCGATTTCCAGGACATGAAAAACTCCACTGAAAGTCTACACAGCAGAATGAGCCAATGTGAGGACAGAATTTCAGATATAGAAGATAAGATTGCAATTAGTGACCAGGAAAAGAAAAATTGCTTCAAAATTATAAAGGAACATGAGAAATCAATCCAGCAGCTGCTAGATGATGCAAAGAAGAATAACATAAGACTGATTGGAGTCAATGAAGAAACAGGAGAGAGTGGAGATGACATAAAAAATCTCTTCACAGAAATAATGGCAGAAAACTTCCCAAGCAGGGGAAAAGAGCTTGACATACAGATAAGTGAGGCATATAGGACTCCAAATAGCCTTGATCAAAAAAAAATCTACACATAAGCATATAATTGTTAAGATTCCAGAAACTCAACAGAAGAACAGAGTTATACAAGCAGTTAGAGAAAAGAAACAAAACACATACAAAGGAAAGCCCATCAGAATCACAGCAGACTTCTCAACACAAACCATCAAGGCAAGAAGAGCTTGGAGTGACATATTCCAAGCCCTGAAAGAAAACAGCCTCCAACCCAGATCTTTCAAAATGGATGGAGAAATAAGATACTTTCATGACAAAGAGCACCTTAGGAACTTCATGAATACCAAAGCAGCACTCCAAAGAATTTTACACAATATCCTAAGAACAGACACTGAGGATCACAACCCCAGGAAGCAAAGCAGAATGAACCTATCTGGCATGAAAATAAATTAAATGGAAAGGGGGAGAACCCAACAAAAAGAAAAAGTTGTGGCAATGACAAATCAATACGTTTCAGTTATAACCATCAATGTTAATGGTCTCAATTCACCAATCAAAAGAAATAGACTGGCAGAATGGGTCAAGAAGCAAAATCCAACAATATGCTGTATACAAGAAACACACTTAATTCAAAAGGAAACTCATAGACTGAAAGTTAAAGGGTGGAAAACAATACTCCATGTGACAGGAACCTGAAAAAAAGCAGGAGTAGCGACCCTCTTGGCAGATCGAGTAGATTTCAAACCAACACTGATTAAGAGAGACGAAGAAGGACACTACATCCTTGTAAAGGGAAGAATCCAAGAGGAAGAGATGACAATTTTAAATATCTATGCAACAAACACTAGTGCACCCAACTATATAAAACAAATACTAATGGACATGAAAAGTCATATATGCACTAATACAATTGTAGTGGGGGACCTCAACACATCACTGTCACAAAAAGATAGATCAACTAGACTAAAAATAAGTAATGAAATACTAGAACTCAAAGAAACTCTTGAACAAATGAACTTCACAGATGTTTACAGAATCTTCCACCCCACAAAATCAGAATACACATTCTTCTCAGGTGCACATGGGTCATTCTCCAAAATAGACCACTAACTCACACATAGAGCATGTTTAAGTAAGTGCAAAGGCATTGACGTTATCCCCTGTATATTATCAGACCATAGTGTGATGAAATTGGAGGTCCATAGCAAAAGAAACTCAAAAAATTTCATAAACATGTGGAAATTGAACAACACACTTCTGAATAACCAATGGGTCACAGAGGAAATTAAAGAAGAAATCAGAGAGTTCCTTCAATTAAATGACAATGACAATACAACATATCAGAATCTATGGGACACAATGAAAGCAGTCTTATGAGGGAAATTCATAACAGTGAATACGCATATCAGGAAAACACAATGAGTCCAATTAAACAACCTGATGTTGCACCTCAAGCTTCTAGAAAAAGAAGAACAGAACAACCCCAGAGCTCATATAAGGGAAGAAACTATAAAGATCAGAGGAGAAATCAATGCAATGGAGACTAAGAGAATGATACAAAACAATCAATGAAGCCAATAGTTGGTTCTTCAAAAGAATCAAGAAAATTGACAAACCTTTAGCCAACCTTATCAGAAAAAGGAAAGAAAAGCCCAAATCCATGCAATTAGGAATGAAAAGGGTGAAATTAAAACAGATCCAGCAGAAATCCAGAGGATCATCAATACCTACTTCCAGAACATATACGCCAATAAGATAGACAACACAGAAGAAATGGACAGATTCCTAGATACATATGAATTACCAAAGTTGAATGAAGAAGACCAAAATATTCTGAACAACCCAATATCAGCCAATGAAATTCAAAATGTAATGAAAAATGTATCAACTAAGAAAAGCTCAGGCCCTGATGGCTTCACTGCTGAATTCTACAAGATATTTAGAGAGGAACTGCTGCCACTACTCTTTAAACTCTTCAATGAAATGGAAAGGGAAGCAATACTCCCGAATTCATTCCTGGAAGCAAGCATCACCTTGATTCCCCAAAGCAGAGAAAGACCCAACCGAAAAGGAGAACTATAGGCCAATCTCACTAATGAACATAGATGCAAAAATCCTGAATAAGATAATGGCAAACAGAATGCAGAAGATCATCAAGAAGATCATACACCCTCATCAAATGGGATTCATCCCAGGGATGCAGGGATGGTTCAATATATTCAAATCAATCAATGTAATACACTATATCAATAGAGCCAAGGACAAAAATCATATGATTATCTCCATAGATGCAGAAAAAGCATTTGATAAAATCCAGCATGCATCTATGATAAAAACTCTACAAAAAATTGAAATAGATGGTCTCTACCTCAAACTAATTGAAGCCATGTCTGAAAAAACCAACAGCCAATATCATACTAAATGGTCAAAAACTGAAATCCTTCACACTAAAATCAGGAACAAGACAAGGATGTCCACTATCACCACTCTTGTTCAATATAGTTCTGGAAACATTAGCCACGGCAATTAGACAAGAGAAAGTAATAAAAGGAATAAAGATAGGAAATGAAGAAGTCAAATTGTCATTATTTGCAGATGACATGATACTCTATATAGAAGACCCCAAGAACTCCACCAAAACTCTTCTAGACTTAATAACCAAATTCAGCAAAGTAGCTAGTTACAAGGTCAACACACAAAAATCAATAGCTTTCCTCTACACAAATGATAGACTCAGTGAGAGAGAAATAGGGTAAATAATTCCTTTCACAATAGCAACCAAAACCTGAAATACCTAGGAATCAACCTAATGAGAGAAATCAAAAATCTCTTCTCTGAAAACTATGACACTCTGAAAAGAGAGATTGAAGATGATATCAGAAAATGGACAGACATCCCCTGCTCCTGGGTAGGAAGGATTAGCATAGTGAAAATGGCCCTACTTCCAAAACTGCTATATAGATTTAATTCAATTCCAATTGACATCCCAAAAGCATACTTCATGGACCTTGAGAAAACAATTCAAAAATTCATTTGGAACAAGAAGAGAGGAAGAATAACAAAAGCAATTCTAGGTAACAGAGACATGGCAGGGGGTATCACAATCCCCAACCTGCAACTCTACTACAAAGCTACTGTGATCAAAACAGCATGGTATTGGCAAAGAAACAGACCTGAGGGTGAGTGGAACAGATTAGAAGATGCAGAAACAACGCCAGACACACTCAGCCATCTCATCTTCGATAAAGGAGCCAAACACCCTCACTGGAGGAAAGATAGCCTCTTTCATATATGGTGCTGGAAAAAATTGAGCTTCAACCTGCCAGAGATTAAAAGTAGACCTATATCTCTCACCATGCACTAAACTAAAATCAAAATGGAGTAAAGATCTAAATATTAAAAAAGAAACTCTGAACCAGTTGGAACAGAGGTTAGGTAGAACCCTTGAAGACATTAGTGTAGGAAAAGATTTTATGAACAAAACCTCAGTTTCCCATGAACTAGCACAAACAATCAACAAGTGGGATCTCTTCTTATTAAAAGGCTTTTGCACAGCAAGAGAAACCACCAGCAGTGTGAAGAGACAACCCACAATGTGGGAAAAAATCTTCACCTGCTCTTCCTCAGACAAAGGTCTACTATCTCGAATCTATAAAGAACTTAAAAAGATCAGATCTCCCAAATTTAAAAACCCAATCTGAAAATGGGTATCTGAAATGAACGGACATTTCTCAGACAAAGAAGTAGAAATAGCAAATAAATACATGAAAAAATGTTCAACATCACTGGTCATTGGAGAGATGCAAATGAAAACAAGCTGAGATTCCACTTCACACCAGAAAGAATGGCTGCTATCATGAAATCAATCAATAACAAATTCTGGTGGGTCTGTGGAGAAAGAGGAACCCTGCTCCATTGCTGGTATAAGTGTAAACTGGTGCAACCACTGTGGAAGTCAGTATGGAGATACCTCAAAGAACTAGGACTGGAAGTCCCATTTGACCCCACTATTCCACTGCTGGGGATCTTCCCCAAAGAAGTAAAAGAATCATACCACAATGATATATGTGTGTCCATGTTCATAGCAGCACAGTTTGTAATAGCTAAAACTTGCAAACAGCCCAAATGCCCATTAACCGGAGGCTGGATAAAGAAAATGTGGGGTTTTTTTTTATAAAGTGGAGTACTACTCAGCCATAAAAAATTAGAAATTAGAGACATTTATAGCTAAGTGGATGCACATTGAGGCCATACTCTTAAGTGAAATAAATAGGACACACATCTATAAATACCGAATAGTTTCTCTGGTGTGAGAAACTGAAAGTGTAAATAAGGACTAAATGTATAATAGGTAATGTGAAATAGGAAGAAAAGGAGCAAAGGGCAATGAAGTGGGAGGCCTAGGGGAAAGGACAGAAGGGAATGGGATTGATATGAGAAAATGGAAAAATAAGAAAAAATCTTTGTAAATAGGGAGGAATGGAGCAGTTGAAGGGAGGGCTGGGCAAAGGTGAAAAATAAGAACCAAGAGAGACTATGTAAAGATGCAAATTTCCAATGATAAATGTCATTATACCACATACCGAAAATGTACTAATGATTAGAATGAATAATCGGTAATGTAAAATAGGAAGAAAAGGTCCAAAGTGGTAGGGGTAATGGGAGGGGCAGGGGAAAGGAAAGAAGGGAAAGGAAAAATGATGAGAAATGGAAAAAATGGAAATAAAGTCTTTGTAAATAGGGAAGGGTGGAGGTTATGAAGGGAGGGCTAGGAATGGGGAAAAAATAAGAACAAAGATGCATTATGTAAAGGTACAATTTCCAATGAGAAATGTAATTGTGTTGTATACCTACAATGTACCAATATAATAATTTAATAATAAAAAAGCTTTGTCTTTACTGTGATTATTATACTAATTGCTCCCCTCTTAGATTTGCCCATATTATGTCAGTACTACTAGACATTTTCCCAAATCAACTTACAGAAAGATAGTTATTACTTATGACACTATAAATCTATTATTATTTATTGTTATGGCTTGTTTCTGTATGTCCCCCCAAAGCTTCATGTGATTATATGTGAGGCTTTTATGAGGTTCCTGGATCTCAAGTGTGTACTGTTGGGATGAAGGTTGTGATGCTGGGATTGATTCATGATATGATGCTAGGATTAAGGTTGCTGCATCCTGGATAAGATATGAGGGATAGACAGAGGGTCACTGCTTGTTGGTTGTCTATTGTTGCTTTGCTTGTATACTCTCTTCTGCCTGCCATGAACTGTTTCTCCCCTGCAATGCCCTCTGCCATGCCACCTTGCATTGGAGCCAGACAACAATGAAATGTGTCTTCCACAAACTGTGAGCTAAATGAGCCTTTCCTCCTTTATCTTTGAGCATCAGATGTTTTGTCTCAGCAACAAGAGAAAAGTAACTAACACGTTTATATTAATTAGAATTCTACTCTTTACCCACTGGTCATACCTGGTCTTCTCATTCATTTTACTGCCTTAATCACTTAGAAGAAGATGACTCCTAACTCTTACCCTTGGTGCTTTTCTTATCTTTTAAGTGGTATTCTCATCAGCACATACCCCAGGCATCTCAAGTACAACATATCAGATCCCACCTCAGCCTTTTGTTTCTAAATCTCCTTCTCCACCACCAGTCTGTTTCTCCATTAAGGAAATTACAATAGATTCAGTCATCCACTCTGATAATAGAGCAATTACTATCTTTCACTTAGCCACCATACCCAGAAATTCGTTAGGTCTCAATATTTCTTAAATCTGGCATCTAATCTCCATCTCCTTCATTTATTTAGTTCATATTTACTGACTACCTACCATGTTCTAGCACTCTTTTAGGAGAATTTACTTTGGACAATGAAACAATCCTTCCATTCCTAGAGGTGACATTCTAGTTGGGGAGACAGAAAATAAACAAAAAATGCAATCAATTAGTTACCAGAAGCTAGTACATGCTATAAACTAACATAAATGGAAAAGTTAAGAAGGATTTATTTGGAATGTAGAGTGAAGTTTTCAAAATTTTCAATGGGCTTTTCAAGGTATGCCTCATAATAAAATAATATTTGAGCAAAGAATGGATAAGAGTTAGCTACAAAAATATAGTACAGAACTATGCCAAGGAGAGACAACAGCCAAGTCAGGATGTGTGTGGTGGTTTGGGAATAACAAGGAGACTGGTCATGGCCTTGATGAAGACTTCTAAAATAGTCTTTTCCAAATTGTGCCCCTCTGTACTCTCATACTAGCCATGCAGGTTATTGTTGTTTGACTCAAATTCTTATGACTCTCTACATTTTAGGTCTCTCACTTGCTGCACACAGACCTCCAGAAGCAGTTAAATCCATAACTTCTATGGAATGTTTCCCTAGCCTAAACTGTACTTCCTCCTGCAAGTCCATCTGACTCTTTTTCTTATCTATTTTACATTCAATAATGCCAAACTCTGCAGTTTTATAAATTCCAGTTTTTGTCCCTATATTTCTATGTTATTCTTCCTCTGCAGAATTTCTTTTTTCTCTTTTAACTACATAGTAATCATCACTCTTCATTTTTAACCACTCCCAACACAGATGCACTCTGTGAAGTTCCTTTTTTTGATCTGAGCATATCTCCAACATTTTTATTAACTATGTGTCATATATACACATATTTAAACCATGTGTCATATATAGGCATTTTATGAGGCTTTTTGAGTATAAAGAATGTATTCCTTGCATATAGTAGATGCCTAACTACGATATTAAATGAATGCTTGCTATCATGTGTAACTTTCTATAAAATAAGGAGACTTCAATTGGACTTTAATATAAGGTTTTATTTCCTAATTCTGCAAGTTAAAATTATAATTATTTCACTTGCCCTCAGCCTTAACTTTTTGGTTTCAGCTTTCAAATTATGTGTGTGTGAGCATATGTATAAAATAATTTTTTCTTCATTTTTACTGAGCATCTACTATGACAAAGTATATAAGCTTTAAATTTGAGCTCAGAGCTTAACAGTAATTGCTACATTTAAGAATTGAATGGCATGCAGCCTCTATTAGCTTCAATAAGGTGACTGTTCAGAAGGCTTCTCATTGTTCTCACAATGTGCACACTCCAACATCCATGCTTCTACTTTAGTATTCTCATATTCTCTTTCTTGAAAGATTTCTTTTTCTCTCTGTCTAAATCTTATCAATCTTATGAATAAACATGTTGAAGCTCCACTTCTTTACTAGGGCCATTTTGTTCTTCACATCCTAATGAGATCTCCTTTTCACCTTTGAATTTGAATCATCAGTGTTTCTAACATTAGTCTGACAAACATAACTATGGGATCATTATTATGATTGGCTGTTTGCTTGGTATCTTTGATTCATCTTCAGATTTTCAGTATGAGAAAGCAAGAATGATTTTATATATATATATATATTGCCATCAGAATGAACATTCATTGAAGAACCAGAAGTACCTAATACCAGAAAAACAAGAGATATGTTCATTATTTTCATTCAGAAATGGTTAATTAAAGAATAAATAACCATTTCCCTAAGCCACTCTAGTATTAATCTCTGTAAAAAAGAGAGAAATGGGCAAAATAACTCACTAGAGAAAATTCAAGTTTCAATATTCTTTCAAGAAGTTTAAATTAAAAGACAGTAAATGAGCATATTAATGAAGAAGAAACCAATGAGAAAAAGTGTTCATAAAATTTTGTTTGCCTGATCGTGGAAGATGACTTTATTTCTTATATTTTTCTATCTGTGTGGCAATTCTTAATTTTAGTGGCTCTCCCTTTTAAAATTTTATTTTATTGGTACAGTTAAGGTATACAAAGTAATGACATTCATCATTGGAAATATGCACCTTTACATAATATCATTTGGGTCTTAATTTTTCTCCCTGCCCCTGCCCTCCCTTCAACCCCTCCATTGCTCCCTATTTACAAAGACTTTGTTTCCATTTTTTTCATTTTCTAATATTAATTCCATTCCCTTCTTTCCTTTACCCTACCTATCCCAATTCCCCTTCCCCTTTGCTCCTTTTCTTCCTATTTCACATTGTATATTATACCTTTCAGTCCTTATTTACACTTTGTTTCTCACACTAAATAAACTATTTAGTATTTACATGTGTGTCCTATTTATTTCACTTAAGAGTATCACCTCAATGTGCATCCATTTAGCAATAAATGTCTCTAATTACTTATTTTTTATGGCTAAGTAGTAGTCCATTTTATTTTAAAAACACATTTTCTTCATCCAGTCTCCAGTTGATGGGCATTTGGGCTGCTTCCAAGTCTAAGCTATTACATACAAACTGTGCTGCTATGAACATAGGTGCACATATATCACTATGGTATGATACTTTTAATTCTTTGGGGAAGATACCCATCAGAAGAATAGCTGGGTCAAATGGGACTTCCAGTCCTAGTTCTTTGAGGTATCTCCATACTTAATTCCAGAGTGGCTGCACCAGTCTACACTCCCAGCAGTAGTAGGGCAGGGTTCCTCTTTCCCCCAGCCACATCAGCATTTGTTATTGGTTGATTTCATGATAGCAGCCATTCTTTCTGGGTTGAGGTAGAATCTCAGCATTGTTTTCATTTGCATATCTTGAATGACCAGTGATGTTGAACATTTTTTCACATGTTTGCCATTTCTACTTCTTTGATAGAGAAATGTCTGTTCATTTCAGGTGCCCATTTGTGGATTGGGTCTTTAAATTTGGGAGGTCTGATCTTTTAAAATTCTTTATAGATTTGATAGAGTAGATCGTTGTCTGAGGGCTGGTGAAAATATTTTCCCACATTGTGGTTTGTCTCTTCACACTCTTGGTGGTTTCTCTTGCTGTGCATACGCTTTTTAGTAAGAAGAGATCCAACTTGTTGACTGTGCTAGTTCATGGGCAACTGAGGTTTTGTTCAAAAAATCTTTTCCCACACCAATATCTTCAAGAGTTCTCCTAATCTCTCTTCCAGCCAGTTTAGTGTCTCTATTTTAATATTTAGATCTTTAATCCATTTAGATTTTAGTTTAGTGTATGGTGAGTTATATAGGGCTAGTTTTAGTCTTCGGGAAGTTGAAACCCAATTTTTCCAGCACCATTTATTAAAGAGGCTATCTTTTCTCCAGTGAGGGCGTTTGGCTCCTTTGTCAAAGATGAGGTGGCTGAGTGTGTCTGGAGTTGTTTCTGCATCTTCTAATCTGTTTCACTGGTCCTCAGGTCTGTTTCTTTGCCAATACAATGTTGTTTTTATCACAGTAGCTTTGTACTACAGTTTCAATTTGGGGATTATGATACCCCCTGCCATGTATCTGTTGCCTAGAACTGCATTTGCTCTTCTGGGTCTCTTCTTTTTCTAAATGAATTTTTAGATGTTTTTCTCAAGGTCCATGAAGTATGCTGCTGAGATTTCAATTGGGATTGCATTGAACCTATATAGTAGTTTTGGAAGTATGGCCATTTTCACTATGTTGATCTTTCCTATGCAGGAGCAAGAGATGTCTTTCCATTTTCTGACATCGTCTTCAATCTCTCTTTTCAGAGTGCTGTGGTTTTCAGAGAGAAAGTCTTTGATTTCTTTTGTTAGGTTGATTCCTAGGTATTTCAGTTTTTTGGATGTTACCCTAACCCTAAGTAAAGCTATTGATTTTTATGTGTTGACCTTGTATCCAGCTACTTCACTGAATTGGGTTATTAAGTCTAGAAGACTTTTGGTGGAGTTCTTGGGGTCTTCGATACAGAGTATCATGTCATGTGCAAATAAAGACAATTTGATTTCATTTCCTATTTTTATTCCTTTTATTTCTTTCTCTTGTCTAATTACTATGGCTAATATTTCCAAAACTATATTGAACAGGAGTGGTGATAGTGGACATCCTTGTCTTGTTCCTGATTTTAGTGTGAAGGATTTCAGTTTTTGACCATTTAGTATGGTATTGGCTATTGGTTTTTCATAGATAGCTTTCATCAGATTGATGTAGAGACTGTGTATTCCAATTTTTGTAGGGTTTTTATCGTAGATTCATGTTGGATTTTGTCAAATACTTCTTCTGCATCTATTGAGATGATCATATGGTTTTTGTCCTTGGCTCTATTGATATAGTGTATTACATTGATTGGTTTGTGTATCTTGAACCATCCCTGCATCCCTGGGATTAATCCCACTTGGTTAGGGTGTATGATCTTCTATTTGCTAGTATCTTACTAAGCATTTTTACATTTATGTTCATTAGTGAGATTGGTCTATAGTTAGTTCTCTTTTACTATTGGGTCTTTCTCTGCTTTGGAGATCAAGGTGATGCTTGCTTCCAGGAATGAATTCAGGAGTATTGCTTCCCTTTCAATTTCATTGCAGAGTTTAAACAGTAGTGGCAGCAGTTCCTCTCTAAACGTCTTGTAGAATTCAGCAGCAAAGCCTTCAGGACCTAGGCTTTTCTTAGTTGGTAAGTTTTTAATAACATTTTCAATTTCAATGATTGATATTGGGTCAATTAGAATTTTTAGGTCTTCTTTCAACTTTGTTAATTCATATGTATCTAGGAATCTGTCCATTTCTTCTGTGTTTTCCATCTTATTGGGGTATAAATTCTGGAAGTAGGTATTGATGATCCTCTGGATTTCTGCTGGGTCTGTTGTAATTTAACCTCATTTATTCCTAACTGCATGGATTTGGTTCTTTCTTTTTTCTCATAAAGTTGGCTAAGGGTTTGTCAATTTTGTTGATTCTTTCGAAGAACCAACTTTTGGCTTAATTGATTTTTTGGTATCATTCTCTTAGTCTCCATTGCATTGATTTCTCCTCTGATCTTTATAATTTCCTCCCTTGTATGAGCTTTGGGTTTGTCCTTCTTTTTATAGAAGCTTGAAGTTCAGCATCAGGTTGTTTAATTGGGATTGCTCTGTTTTCCTAATATAAGCATTCACTGCAATGAATTTCCCTCATACGACTACTTTCATTGAGTCACATAGATTCCAATATGTTGTATTGTCATTGTCATTTAATTGAAGGAACTGTCTGATTGCTTCTTTAGTTTCCTCTGTGACCCATCAGTTGTTCAGAAGTGTGCTGTTCAATTTCCATGTGTTTATGAAATTCCTGCAGTTTCTTTTGCTATTGATCTCCAATTTCATGGCACTGTGGTCTGATAATATACAGGGGACAACATCGATTCCTTTGCACTTACTTAAATGTGTTCTATGGTGAGTAAGTGGTCTATTTTGGAGAACAACCCATGTGCAGTTGAAAACAATGTGTATCCTATTTTGTGGGGTGGAACACCCTCCAAACATCTGTTAAATTTATTTGTTCAAGAGTTTGATTGAGTTCTAGTATTTCATTTCTTTTTTTTTTCTAGTTGATCTATTTGTGACAGTGGGGTATTGAGGTTCCCCACTACTATTGTATTAGTGCTAATATGATTTTTCATGTCTGTTAGTGTTTGTTTTAATTAGTTTGGTGCACTAGTGTTTGGTGCATAGATATTTATGATTGTCATCTCTTCCTGTTGGATTGTTCCCTTTAAAGGCTGCAGTGTCCTTCTTTTTTTCCCTTAATCAGTGTTGGTTTGAAATCCACTTGATCTCCAAAGAGGAGAGCTACTTCTGCTTTTGGGGGGGTTCCTGTCACATGGAGTAAACCTTTAACTTTCACTCTATGAGTTTCCTTTTGAATTAAATGTGTTTCTTGTATGCAACATATTGTTGGATCTTGCTTCTTGACCCATTCTGCCAGTCTATTTCTTTTGATTGGTGAGTTGAGACCATTAACATTGATCGTTATAGTGGATATGTATTGATTTATCATTTTCATGACTTTTTCTTTTTGTTGGATTTTCCCCCTTTGCTTTTAGTTTCTTGTCGTGTCAGGTGGATTCACTCCACTGGGCTTCCTGGGGTTGTGATCCTTGTTGTCATTTCCTAGGATTTTGTCTACAATTTGTTGGAGTGCTGGTTTGGTATTCATGAAGTTCTTAAGGTGCTCTTTGTCATGAAAGTATCTTATCTCACCACCAATTTTTAAAGATAGTTTTTCAGGGTACATCAATTTGGGTTGGAGGCTGCTTTCTTTTAGGGCTTGGAATATGTCACTCTCAGCTCTTCTTGCCTTGATGGTTTGTGTTGAGAAGTCTACTGTGATTCTGATGAGCTTTCCTTTGTATGTGTTTTGTTTCTTTTCTCTAACTGCTTGTAGAACTTTGTTCTTCTCTTGGGTTTCTGCAATCTTAACAATTATATGCCTATATGTAGATTTTTTTGATCAAGGGTATTTGGAGTCCTATATGCCTCACTTATCTGTATATCAAGTTCTTTTCCCCTGCTTGGGAAATTTTCTGCCATCACTTTTGTGAACTTTTTTTATGTCATCTGTGCCCTCTCTTCTTTCTTCTTTGATGCCAATCAGTCTTTTGTTATTCTCCTTTGCATCGTCTAGCAGCTGCTGGATTGATTTCTCATGTTCCCTTACAATTTTAAAGCAATTTTTCTTTTCCTGGTCACTAATTGCAATCTTATCTTCTATATCTGAAATTCTGTCCTCACTTTGACTCATTCTGTTGCATAGACTTTCAGTGGGGTTTTTTTATCTCCTGGAAATCTATTTGCATCTGTTTTATGGATTCCATTTGTTTCCTGTTTGGGGATTCCATCATGCTCCTCAACTCCTCTATTTTTTTATCTGTGTCTGCTCTAGATTTATTAATCATATCTTGCACTATGTGCACAATCTCTGCTGTTATGTGACAATGTATTTCTGATTTCATTTTTCCAGATCCTCTTTTGTGTCTAGTTCAGGGAGTCAAGGTAGTTGAATATCAGAGTGTTCCATCTCATTTCCCTTTGGGGTTGCTGTAGGTGATCTGGAAGTCTGGTTCTGTGGCTTGTTAAGTGTCTTCTCATTGGGGGTGTGGGAAGATGTTGCTGGTGCCCATGCGGCTCACCTCCTCTGTGCTTGGAGCTGTGGCATGTTGACACAGAAACCTCTTCCTCTGTGCTGGGAGCTGAAGCATGTGGACCCAGAAGCCTCCTCTGTGCTGGGACTGGTGGTAGGTTGGCCCAGAATTCTCCTGCTCTGCACTGGGAACTGTGCCACATTGACCAGGCCTCTCTTTTAATTGATTGCAGGTTTTTAGTAACAATTACAGGTGATATAAACCATGGAACAATACAGGTATTTAGTATTATTTTATAGGTTTTGTTTTTCTTCTCTTTTTATTCCCTTCTGAACTTTTCTCTGAAAGTTAGAGTAGTGCATGTACTATGATGTTCCACAAGTTCTTTACTGAATATCAGAATCTTTACATGAACAATATGTGGAAAGACAATAAATTAGTGGTGTATTGTAAGAGAAACATTATGTACAATAAACATGTAGAGAAGGGCCCACTGACCAAGAAACAAATGAACTAGTTTTCATGTGCCTGTGTTTGAAAAGCTTATTCCTCTCTTAACTATTATTAGTGATCTTAATGTATTAGAAGGAGCTATATCAATAACAATAAGAATACTCTTTCCTTTTAAATGGACATTGCTAATATTTATCTCATTTAATAAACAACCCTACAATTTTATTTGCTTAGGTAATGAATTTGTATTTTATGCCTTTTACTATTTTCTAATCTTAGTACAGTGAATTGATCTTAATGAGTACATGTTTTTATTAATTGGTTAATTTCCATTGAACTGTCTGTAAGACATCATGGTGTATGTTTCTCATTGGCTTTTGATTTCAATATGTTAGCCTTATACACTCAATCTGTTATAGACATGAGTGTCACCTACAGGATTAATTTTAGCTGTCAAATATACTATGCACTTTGGAACTTACTCATTCCTTTGCACAAGGTAATTGCCCTCACACAAATCTTGATACTTGAAAATTTACCATGGGAGGTGATGTGGCCCAGAGATCAAACCTCCAGTTCCTGCTAATAGTGCTTGTACTTCAATTCCTAGGCTCCTTGTTCAGTGTCTCTCTCTTACTCATTTTTTAGTTTATAAAGGAGAATGATAGATGTAAAGGATATCTTTCCAATCAGGTAAATGAGAACTCCTTTGGGCTAAAGATAAAGAAGCAGTATATGAAACTTGACCTAATTGTGATGATTATACCTGGACAATAATAAATAGTTTAAAAATTAGCTATTATTACTATCATAGAATAACCAACATTTTGACTTACTATATCTGTACCCAGCACCTAGTAAAGATGAAACCTAAAACTAATTTACAGCAATTTGTTAGCCTTTTATTCAATGAAATAACATACAGATTAGTTTCATAAACTGGAAAGTTCTCTATAAAAATAAGAAATGTTGAAACTTGCATCAATGGCTATGTGAGGATAGCATAATGTTCAAATGAGATGGCTATTACAATATATCTGAAGGTAAATTAAACTGCTTCCTACTTTTCCTAGGGTCTTCCTTTATTATGTATTAGAAGATACAATCTAAATTCATCTCTATGTGATTATTTGGTGGAAAGGGAGCATAAGAGATTATTACTCACACTGGCTGAACAAATCAGAGCCAGTGAGCTTACGCTTCACACTGGGCAGAAAAAACTGCGTACCTGTACATAGCCCTGAAAAAGTGTGTGTATATCCTGACCAACCAGTGAAATCTTTCCAGAGGAGCATAAGTGTCTGTGAGCTGAGCGAGGGATCGAGACCCTGGGAAGCTTTACCTCCATGGGTATAGACAGTATTTTCTAGGAGCAGAGAGAGGCTGGCACCATTCACCTGCCTTTCAGTTCATTCCCCAGGACCAGCCCTACTTACTGAAGGCCAGGATTAATGTTCACAATAACATTGTAGGTGACCAGTTGACTATAAATGTCTTTTAGCAGATTTAAAGCTATTTGGAGAGAGCACAGCCTACATTGGGGAAAAGTTCTTGAAGGGCTTTGTGTCTATTATAATTTTAAGTCTTAAGGTAAATATTCCCATTTGTAGTGTGGAAAATATATTACTTACATTTAGTTTTACTTGTCAGTGTGTCTTTCTATAGGACACTGTGATGATGGTAAAATCATTTATTTTATTCCAGATAAATTTCACGATACTTGACAAAAAAATCTGCTGAAAGATTTTTGTCAAATACATTAACAAATGTGAGAAACATGCCAAGGTTTGTCTTTGCTGTATCCTCCAAAAATACATAGGGCTTCAAGACATTAAAGTGACTTAAAAACATGGTCCAAGCTGAAAATTCACCAACAGAATTCCTTAGGAATTGCACTTTATCACAAGAGGGATAAAGTTCTTTGCTTGTACAACAGAAAGTTCATGTGAATCCTCTAACATTTCTGTTTAATCTGAGAAGTTATCAGATGCTATCTTAAGCCAACAGTATTTTACTTTCCAGATAATCAGAAGACCACTAGAATTCACAAATACTATAAACCTAGGGAAAGATTAGTTTCCTATGAAGAGCTATAGAAATGTCTTTATAAATAACAAAACATTTGATAAGATACTTTTTTCTGGGGTATCCCTTTTTTATTTGTGTATGAATACCATATATTAAATATTGTGAGCAAGCACACTGATTTAAACTATAGAATAAAATATAAACCATAAAATCTTGTTAATCTAAAATCTTTTCATGCAAAGTCTGAAAACTTTTAATTATGCATAATAATATATTTTGATATAGTTTGAGTTCATTAAAGAAAATGAATCATTATGGTATTTTCATATCTATGTACAGAAAATTTCATTATGTGGAAAATATATGTATATAGATGACTTATTTCTTATTGAATTTAAGTCTTCTCAGGAGAGAAATTCACCATAAAGCCAATATCAATGACAATACACAAATATAGTATGAATAACCAATAAAGTTGAATTAAAAACAACTTTAACTGTTTGTCTTACAGAAAATTTTATGTATACTGTGCTGTGTATAAAGAAACAGGTATCTCGTAGATCAATTTATATGACAGTCATTTATTAGAACTATTATTGTACTTTTGGATTAGGAATCCTGTCACTCTTGTAACATATGGTGATCTTTAAAATATGTTTACTACATCTCAAGATGGGAATTATTAGTTGAGAATGCAATTCACTTTAGTTATAATTTTATCAAAATAGAAATTTTATGACCAAAAAGACGTGCATATCCTAACATTCTCCAAGAAAGGAAGGAAGGAAGGAAAGAAGGAAGGAAGGCAGAAAGAAAGAGAGAGAAAGAGAAGACAATCCAGTAAATCTTGTAAAAGACTTAAATATTCAATACTTAGTTAACTATTTCTCTTTAAACTCAAAAATTTCTTGAATATTTTAATATTTCTAAAAATCAAATATGACTTTTTCTTTCTCCACTTTCTGGAAGAAAAAGAAAAAAAACAACAACAACAACAAATATTGGCCAGGAATCCAATCTGCATTTTGCTAAAGTTTTAAATCATATTTAATTTCTTTTGTACACTCTTCTAATTATATTTGAAATTTAGTACATAAATTGTACAAGTTTAAATTCATCTTCTAGTTGACCCCAAATTTGCTACTTTCCTTTTCTTTGCTCCTTTCCTTCTTTCTCTCTCCCTCATCTTCCCTCCTTTTTTCTTCCATTTCACATTTTCTTTCACTCTTTTCCTCTATCTTCCTGTGCTTTTTGTTTTCAGAATACATATTATTTGATTTCCATCAATTCATTTTAGACTTTAACTCAGAATTTATAGTTTAATCAAAAAGCCCTCACTGTCTACCTACAGTTTGATCAACAATTGGCTCTTCCCAAAATTATAGTAGTACAGGATTTATATAGTCAATAATAATGTGTTGTATATTGGAGAGCAGCTAAGAGCAAGTTTTAACTGTTTCACCATAAAAAAGTGATAAGTGAGGTGATGAATATGTTAATTAGCTGGATTTAATCATGGGTTATTGTATACAGACATCATAACATCACTTTGTACCCCATAAGGGTCTATACTTATAAATTGTCAATTAGAATCAAATATATAAGAAGAGGCCCTCAAATTTTTTTAAAATCCTCTCACCTGACCCATTCTTAGCCCCAGTGCAAATACTTTCTATATTGAAAATTTTATTAGTGGGTAGGTAAGGCAGTTTTCCAAAACTGATCATAAGAATTACTTAGGGATCTATTTGATATACAAATGGCCAGGTTCCAAAAAAAAAAATCTTTAAATGAAATCCCTAAATTATTCTTATGTTAAGGAAACTTTGAGGGAAGACTAATCTAGACCCATTCTTCAGTCTATGCAGGATTCTACTCACTGACATTTTGACCTGTGGTCTGGCTTGAGCAGTGATGAATATTTCTTTTAGGAGAAATCATTTTCTATTGTTAGAAAACTCCAACTATAGAAAAAAGTCATTTTACATTATTTCTAAACTGATTTCCTACTTTGAAGTTAACTTTTATCATGGGCATATACTTTTATCATTAAAAAAATAAATGAATTGTAAAGAAAATCTAAAGAACTCTAATATATATATGATTTGACATGAGCAGGTTTTTGCCAGCAGGAAAGCAGTGAAAATAGGATCAAGCCTTCCCAGCACAGGAAATTAACCAACAGGAGTCCTGACAATTGCAGACTTATTTTAAGGGAGTAGTGATATGTTTTGAAGGTTAAGATGTAATGTTCTATTCATCTAGAAACTTAAATATTTCTTTCTGAGGAAAATTTTTGGGAAGTTTATAAGTAGTTGTTGCTTTAGTAGGTGAGCTGGCAAGAGTAATGCTACTATCACATGATTTTAATCAGAAAATTTAGGTTTAAATTCCAACTATAACATAGTAATACTGCCACTTTGGTTAGATTATTTAACTTCTTTGAGATTTAGTAATATATAATAAATTGTTAACAAGGATTAAGGATGAAAATAATCACAAATTGCTTAATTCACTGAATACTGGAACTGTTAAGAAATTTCACTAACCTGCTTGGTTAGATGTGTCTGTTAAAATTCTATTGTCAATTAATTGAAAAGGAAAAAGTGTAATAAGTTATAATAATTGGCACAAATATACTAAAATTATATGTCTCAGGGAGCCATTCCTAGGGCACATGAAATATTCCACCATCAACAGGTTTCGGTTTGCTTTTGTTAGGTTTGTATACTATTGTGGAATAATAGAGACATGGACAACAAAGTGAGAAAAGACTGTCTTGAAACCCAAAAGCAGTCATACTGGCCTAGCAACAAAAGAGAGCTATAGATCAAATTAATGCTTTTAGACAATGTAGGAAAGTGAATAAATTATTGAAGTTTCTGAAACCATCTTAAATAGATCCTAGTAAAGAGCACATATTCATATTGTAGTATTGTAGTTCTTATGTACATTTATTGTATTGAACAAGTCTGTTGTTTAGGAGACAAATGTTCCATTTCCTGTTTATATGCAGTACATACATATTCAAAACAATTCTTCTGTATTTGGGTTTTTAAAAGAAGTAAAAATGAGCCTAGAAAAAATTCAAGCCATGATTCTGCTACAAACTAGATATTTATTCTTGATAAATATATAATATCAGATACCCTGTAGCTTGTTTTAAAATGAGATGATTGCATCAATGATCACTGAAAAGTGCATTTAGTTTCAACCTTAAAAAGCTTTGTAATGCAAGTTTACTTAAATATAGTATTTATAAGTATAAACCAACAGTGAACACTAAAGCAAGAGCAAAAAGAGGGAGGAAAAGTACACATGAATTTATGTTTTGAGTTCATTACAATGAGTTTTTATTGAAGAAAATAATAGCAAAATAAATTAGATGAAATGTATAGTATAAATAATCTTAGGAAAAAACATGATTTGTTAAAACTCAAAACATGTTATTTAGTTACTGTCATTCTAGCGAAAATATTTTTATTTTAAACATAGTGCAATGGTTTGGAAATGTCTTCTAAAGGCCATCCATCAAAGACTTTTTCTTTAATTAAATTCTTTTATTGGTACATTTTAGGTATACAACACAATTACATTTCTCATTGGAAATTGTACCTTTACATAATGCATCTTGGTTCTTATTTTTTTTCCATTCCTAGCCCTCCCTTCACCCCCTCCACCCTTCCCTATTTACAAAGACTTTATTTCCATTTTTTCCATTTCTCAGCATTTTTCCTTTCCCTTCTTTCCTTTCCCCTGCCCCTCCCACTACCCCTACCCCTTTGGACCTTTTCTTCCTATTTTGCATTATCAATTATTCATTCTAATCATTGGTACATTTTAGATATACAATATAATGGCATTCATCATTGGAAATTTGCAACTTTACATAGTTTCTCTTGGTTCTTATTTTTCACCCTTGCCCAGCCCTCCCTTCAACCCCTCCATTCCTCCCTATTTACAAAGATTTTGTTCCTATTTTTCCATTTTCTCATATTAATCCCATTCCCTTCTATCCTTTCCCCTAGCCCTCCCACTTCCTTCCCCTTTGCCCCTTTTCTTCCTATTTCACATTACCTATTATACATTTAGTCCTTAGTTACACTTTCAGTTTCTCACACCAGAGGAACTATTCGGTATTTATATATGTGTGTCCTATTCATTTCACTTAAGAGTATGGCCTCAATGTGCATCCACTTAGCTATAAATGTCTCTAATTTCTAATTTTTTATGGCTGAGTAGTACTCCATTTTATAAAAAAAAAACAACCCCACATTTTCTTTATCCAGCCTCCGGTTAATGGGCATTTGGGCTGTTTGCAAGTTTTAGCTATTACAAGCTGTGCTGCTATGAACCTGGACACACATATGTCACTGTGGTATGATTCTTTTACTTCTTTGGGGAAGATCCCCAGCAGTGGAATAGTGGGGTCAAATGGGACTTCCAGTCCTACTTCTTTGAGGTATCTCCATACTGATTTCCACAGTGGTTGCACCAGTCTACCCTCCCACCAGCAATGGAGCAGGGTTCCTGTCTCCCCACAGCCCCGCCAGCATTGGTTATTGGTTGATTTCATGATAGCAGCCATTCTTTCTGGAGTGAGGTGGAATCTCAGCATTGTTTTCATTTGCATCTCTCCAATGACCAGTGATGTTGAACATTTTTTCATGTATTTATTTACTATTTCTACTTCTTTGTCTGAGAAATGTCTGTTCATTTCAGATGCCCATTTTTGGATTGGGTCTTTAAATTTGGGAAGTCTGATCTTTTTAAGATCTTTATGGATTCAAGATAGTAGATCTTTGTCTGAGGAACAGCAGGTGAAGATTTTTCCCACATTGTGGGTTGTCTCTTCACACTGCTGGTAGTTTCTCTTGCTGTGCAGAAGCCTTTAAATAAGAAGAGATCCCACTTGTTGATTGTTTGTGCTAGTTCATGGGCAACTGAGGTTTTGTTCATAAAATCTTTTCCTACACCAATGTCTTCAAGGGTTCTACCTAACCTCTGTTCCAACTGGTTCAGAGTTTCTATTTTAATATTTAGATCTTTAATCTATTTGAATTTTAGTTTAGTGCATGGTGAGAGATATAGGTCTAGTTTTAATCTTTGGCAGGTTGAAGCCCAATTTTTCCAGCATCATTTATTAAAGAGGCTATCTTTCCTCCAGTGAGGATGTTTGGCTCCTTTATTGAAGATGAGATGGCTGAGTGTGTCTGACATTGTTTCTGCATCTTCTAATCTGTTCCACTGGTCCTCAGGTCTGTTTCTTTGCCAGTACCATGCTGTTTTTATCACAGTAGTTTTGTATTAGAGTTACAGGTTTGGGATTGTGATACCCCCTGCCATGTCTCTGTTACCTAGAATTGCTTTTCCTATTTTGGGTCTCTTCTTGTTCCAAATGAATTTTTGAATTGTTTTCTCAAGGTCCGTGAAGTATGCTGCTGAGATCTCAATTGAAATTGCATTGAATCTATATAGCAGTTTTGGAAGTATGGCCATTTTCATTATATTAATCCTTCCTACCCAGGAGCAGGTGATATCTGTCTATTTTCTCATATCATCTTCAATCTCTCTTTTCAGAGTGCCATAGTTTTCAGAGAAGAGGTCTTTGATTTCTTTCATTAGGTTGATTTCTAGGTGTTTCAGTTTTCTGGGTGCTATTGTGAAAGGAATTATTTGCCCTATTTCTCTCTCACTGAGTCTGTCATTCATGTAGAGGAAAGCTATTGATTTTTGTGTGTTGACTTGTAACCAAGACTTTTGTTGCTGTTGGAACCTTCTGGAAGTTGGGCCTAGTGGGAGGAGTTAGGTCATTGGGAGCGTGTCCTTGAAAAGGATTTGTGATCCTGGTCCCACCTCTTGTTTGCTTCTTGGCTTCCACCAGGAGAGCAACTTCCTACATTACACACTTCAACCATGGTCTACTAATTTGCAACAGGATTAAAGGCAATGAGACCCACCATGAACTGAAACTTCTGTAACCATGAACACAAATAAATGTTTTCTCTTTTTAGTTGACAATCTTGGGTGTTGTTACACAACAACAGAAAACTCCCTAACACAAGTAATACTGACGTTCCCCATTTAATGCAACAGAAACAAATTTAATGCTGGTTTGAATCTATTTTGGCTTTTAAAATAGTTGTAATATATTAAGTATATTATGGAATTGAGGTTAGTTGGAATTTAATTAAGTTGAAAAACTTAATTCTTCCATGTAATGATAAAATTTGCTATATTTATGAATATATTGATAAGGTTTACAAAATAATATTACGACCTAAGATGACAAAATCTTTAAAGAATTGAACACTAATTTTGCACACAAATTACCTTGAATAGTTTTTTGATGCATAAAAACTGACCTTAAGAATATAAAAAAACCTTCACATTTAACAAGGTTTAACTCTGCTCTTTTGTCAACTCATTTTCTTTTAGCTCTAGTGTCCTCATCAGCAAAATGAGTTTCATCATACATATAGATGTTGTAAGGATATTGGGATACTTTTCATTAAACTAGTTCAAATTCTAAATTACATATCTCATTTTAGGTGTGCTATTTAATATTGGTGAGGAGTCTACAAAAAATACAGAGACTCAATTTAATTTTCTGAGCTTTTTCCATATCTAAGGTACCAAGAATGAAGAAGAGTGATGCTAACTTCAATGTACTTATTTGATATTTACTGAATACTGAATAAATTCCTCATATATGTCAAGAAAAATTAGGCCATAGTAAAATAGTTATGTAAGTGCTTTACTTTAAAGAGATGTAAGCGATGTATTTTATTACTGGAGGAAATTGAAATTGGGTTCATTCCAGAGCTGAATCTTTAACAGGTTTTCTGTAGGATAGGACTAAGAAAGTACTCATATACAAATACTGGGCCAACTCCCCCATATTATACTCAACTAAGCAAGTTGAAGTTATATTTAAACTAATGAAGAAAATTAATGAAGTTTGTTGGATATATATATGCTTTGGAGTTTTTTTTTTGTATTTAATTTCAGAATCAGTAGAAATGACATAATTGAAATCCAAATGAACTAGTTAAGAGAGATTCATTTCACAGCAATTTTGTATAATTCAAAAGAGTTTTAATTTTTTTATGATGTGCAATGTAAGTGAATTTTTCGTTGGTAAATTTTTGTGGAGCAGGTGGCAAGGTTTTATTTATAAAATTAGTAGATGTTTATATTGACTGCTTTGGCCTTTCTTGTTTTTATTAAGTTGTTCAAAAAACACCTTTATAAACTTCAAATATAATATGTTACTAAGTTATCAGTTTTTCTGAATAAGCAAAATAGTTTATGTTAGTATTGTCATGATATTTCAAACCATTGGGCAACAAATTTACCTCTATATTTTGGGAGAATGCTCTGGATTAAAAATTTTGTAATATTTGTACTTTGAACTAATTTCTTTGTCATTTAACATTTTACTTCTATGAAATGATCTAGCAGTGTCTTTATTCTTACCCCTTTCTTGTCATAATAATAATATAGCTATTATCATATTCAAAAGATTAACAGAGATAAGATGTCATTTCTATTTTCTCATTGCTAGACAGATATAGTTTCATTTCTGGACTCTTTTGAATGAGCTCTAGTACTACCAATCTCTAATTTTGTTAATTCAGTATTTTATCTTTGTTATAAAAATTAGATGGGATACTTTCCATTTGTAGTTTAATGCAGCACTTTTCAAGTTGCTTGAATTTCTGTGACAGTCTCTGGTGACATTTCAGTGAATAAAACTTAAAATTCCCATCTCTTTGTTCTCGATTTCATGCTTTCTATAGCTTAATTGTTACAATCCTGGATCCAAAAGCTTAGTTATGAAAGTAGGATATACTTTACACACAGTATTGATTTTAAAATTTAATGTCTTCATGAACATTTATTGAACACCTATTATATGCAGCGTATGTTTAATATCTTTCATCTTATTGTGGTTTTCAGGGAATGATAGTCAAATTTCATCTACATGTTTAATCTTGCTTGCTTGTTGCTTAAATGGCAGGTCTTAAAAAATTAATAGAGGGTACAATGAGATGAAAAGTATAATGAGTACAAAGTGAAAAGTATTCTTTGACAGTTTCCATTTTGAAACTCCCCAGAGACAGTCTGTCACTGTGTTCAGTAGTTGTTTCTTCCAAAATGTCTCTCCAATATATCCTTTCTTCTCAATTTTGGCTACCAAGACTGAAGTCTGAACTTTTATCACTTCATGCTTGAAACACTGCAACAGCTCTTTAACTGGCTAGCCTGTCACTAACCATTCCTTCTCTCTTTCACCCTTCCCCTGTAATTATCTTTCTAAAAGACTGATATTGTTATCCCACACTTCTGCTCAGAAAACTTTCACACTCTTTATGAAAACCCAGCTATCTTACTTTCTATCAATGCTAAACCACAATCTTGTCCATTCTACTTCTGATAATTTATTTTCTCAAATTTCTCTTATTCCATATACTGTGTCTCTGTCACAATTAGCAACTATTTCCTTTCCAACTTTATTAGTCAGAATTCTCAGGAGACACAACATGCACACACACACACAAATTTATTAATTATGAGAATTGGCTACATGATTATGGAAGCAAACCAGGTAGTTCCACCATCTTCTGTCTATAAGCTGGAGATCCACAAAAATCAGTGGTATATGTCTGTCTGAGTTCATAGACCTGCACACCAGGAGATCTGATGGTGCTGCTCCGAGTATGATCCAATACCAGGGGTGAGGTGTTGTGCTGGGGAGAGCTGATGTAGGTGCTGGAGATGGAAGACCAAGAACTAACATCTCTGGTAATCAAGGACAGCATAAGATGGACATCCTAGTTTGAGAAGCAAGCAAGATAATTCTTCCTTCATCTGCCTTTTTTTTTTTTTCTGCTCAGGCCTCTCAAATGATTAGAGGATGCTGGTCCCTATTAGAGAGGAGAGATCTTTGGCTCATTCTATGGGTTAAGATGATAATCTCTTTCAGAAACAGTCAAAAATAATGATTTACCAGCTGTCTGTGTATCAGTTAACCAAAAGAGCTTGACATAAAATCAACCATCACACCAACAATACTGTTCTTGCCATGTGGGTGTTAGGCAAGGGTACTCTTTTTTGCAATAGTGCTTTTCTTCCTCTGCAACTATCCAAGCAGTAACCTGTTCTGTGCAACCAAAATTAAAGCTTACTCTAACAATTCCAGCATATTCCCAAAGTTTTTTTTTTTCTTTTCTGAGTTCCAAAAACATTTTCAGATAACCTTGGTGCCTCTTCACTGTTGGGTCTTGCAACCATTTCCATCTCACATTTTTCACTTTATATTTCACTGACCTCATTATTATCATGGTATCACAATGATGAACTGTGTTTCTTTATTTACTACCACTTCTGGAAGCCTCTCTGAGAGACACAACACCTGTGTCATTTTCCTGGTGTCAGAGGACCTCAAGTTACACTGGATACATGGTGATCCCTCCGTACAGGTTTGAGCATTAAATGTCTGCCTTGAGAAGCCTTCTGATGCAGTATTCCTTACCTGTAAGTTGTAATTAATGAAATTTATCCTGCTTCTCTCACAAGATTACCTTGAGTAGAAGACAAAGTAGGAAAATGTTTTATAGTTGTTAGTACTTTGGAAATATCATGACAATGGTCTATATATGATTCTCTCAATATACTAGTGCTTTTCTAACTATATATTGTGAGGCTAAAAACTGTCCAATTTATTTTGACACCTATTCATTGATTGATTACAGACTATAATATTAAAAGCCATCTATTATTATATTACTGTATCAAAGTACATATCTCCCATAGATAATGGAGGTTAAAACAATGAGCTATTTTAAATTCTAATTGTGAAAACCTGGCCATTTCTACCAATTATATTTATACATATTATATATCTTAAATAAGAATAAAACAAAGTAAAATTTAAAACATAAAGTCATGGCTTATGAGCCACCATCTGACTACTCCCAGCTCAGAGGAAGGGGCTTCTGGAACACCATACATCCTGCTGCTCCCAGTACAGAGGAAGGGGTTTCTGGGCTGCCATCCATCCCACTGCTCTGGCCCAGAGGAAGGGGCTTCTGAGCCACCAACCCACTGTACCTGACCCAGAGGAAGGGGCTTCTGGGCCACCATCCGTCCCACCACTCCTGGCCCAGAAGTAGGGACTTACAGGTCCCCATCCATTCCACCACTCCCAGAACAGAGGAAGGGGCTTCTGGGCCCCCATCCATCCTGTTACTCCCACCCCAGAGAAAGGAGCTTCTGAGTCACCATCCCACCACTCGCAGGTCTGAAGAGGTGAACTGCACGGGTGCCAACAACACCCCCCCCCAGGTCGAAATGAGAAAACACATAAACAGGTCTCAAAACAAGACGTCCTGATCACCTACAGCAACCCCTAAGGGAAATGAGATGGAACACTCTGATACTCAATCACCTGGGCTCCTTGAAATGGTAACAAAAGAGGATCTGGAAAAAATGAAATCAGAAATAATTTCTCAGATAACAGCAGAGATTGTGGTCCTAGTGCAAGACATGATTAATAAATCTAGAGAGGAGCTGAGGAACATGATGGAATCCCAACTTAGGAAACAAAAAAACCCCATAAAACAGATGGAAATAGATTTCCAGGAGATCAAAAACTCTTGAAAGTACACAGCAGAATGAGCCAATGTGAGGACAGATTTTCAGATATAGAAGATAAGATTGCAATTAGTGACCAAGAAAAGAAAAATTCCTTCAAAATTGTAAGGGAAAATGAGAAATCAATATAGCAGGTGCTATAAGATGCAAAGAAGAATAAGATAAGACTGATTGGAGTCAAAGAAGAAACAAGAGAGAGGGCAGATAACAACAACAACAAAAAAAAAACTGTTCACATAATTAATGGCAGAAAACTTCCCAAGCAGGGGAAAAGAACTTGACATACAGATAAGTGAGGTGTATTGGATGCCAAATAGCCTTGATCAAGAAAAATCTACACATAGGCATGTGATTGTTAAGATTCCAGAAAATCAACAGAAGAACAAAGTTCAACAAGCAGTTAGAGAAAAGAAACAAATCACATATAAAGGAAAGCCCATCTGAATCACAGAAGACTTCTCAACGCAAACCATCAAGGCAAGAAGAGCTTGGAGTGATGTATTCCAAGCCTTAAAGGAAAACAGCCACCAACCTAGATTGATGTACCCTGCAAAATTATCTTTCAAAATTTTTGGAGAAATAAGATATATTCATGACAAAGATCACATTAGGAACTTCATGAATACCAAAGCAGCACTCCAAAAAATTTTAGATAATATCGTAGGAACAGACAATGAGGACCAAAACCCCAGAAAGCACAGCAGAATTACTGCATCAGGAATGACAATAAATTAAAGGTAAAGGGGGAGAATCCAGCTAAATAAAAGTCAGGACAAAGATAAGTCAATACATATAACTTGTAGCCATCAATGCTAATGGTCTCAATTCACCAGTCAAAAGAAATTGACTGGCAGAATGGGTCAAGAAGCAAAATCCAACAATATTCTGCATACAAGAAACACACTTAAATCAAAATGAAACTCATAGACTGAAAGTTAAAGGGTGGAAAACAATACTCCATGTGACAGGAACCTGAAAAAAAGCAGGAGTAGCTATCCTCTTTGCAGATCAAGTAGATTTTGAACCAACACTGATTAAGAGAGACAAAGAAGGAAACTACATCCTTGTAAATGGAATATTCCAACAGGAAGAGATGACAATCATAAATATCTATGCACCAAACACTAGTGCACCCAACTATGTAAAATAAATACTAACAGACATGAAAAGTCATATATGCACTAACACAATTGTAGTGGGGTAATTCAATACCCCACTGTCACAAACAGATAGATCAACTACAGAAAAACAAGTAATGAAATACTAGAACTCATTTGAACTCTTGAACAAAAGAATTTAACATATGTTTGCAGAGTGTTTCATCCCACAAAATCAGAACATACACTCTCAGCTACACATGGGTCCTTCTCCAAAAGAGACCACCTAACTCACTCACAGAACATGTTTAAGTAAGTGCAAAGGAATTGAAGTTATCCCCTGTATATTATCAGACCATAGTGCGATGAAATTGCAGATCCATAGCAAAAGAAATCACAAAAATTATATAAACACATGGAAATTGAACAACACACTTCTGAATAACCAATGGGTCACAAAGGAAATTAAAGAAGAAATCAGACAGTTCCTTCAATTAAATGACAATGACAATACAACATATCAGAATCTATGGGACACAATGAAAGCAGTGTTATGAGGGAAATTCAAAGCAGTGAATACACATATTAGGAAAATAGAGCAAGCCCAGTTAAACAACCTTCTGCTGAACCTCAAGCTTCTAGAAAAAGAGCAGCACAAACCCAAAGCTCATACAAGGAAGGAAATTATAAAGATCAGAGGAGAAATCAATGCAATGGAGACTAAGAGAATGATACAAAAATCAATGAAGCCAAGAGTTGGTTCTTCAAAAGAATCAACAAAATTGATAAACCCTTAGCCAACCATATCAGAAAAGCGCCAAATCCATGCCATTAGGAATAAAAAGGGTGAAATTACAACGGACCCACTAGAAATCCAGAGGATCATCGATACGTACTTCCAGAAACTATACGCCAATAAAATGGAAAACACAGAAGAAATGGACAAATTCCTTGATACATATGAATTACCAAAGTTGAATGAAGAAGACCTAAAAATTCTAAACCACCCAATATCAACCAATGAAATTGAAAACATAATTAAAAACTTATCCACTAAGAAAAACCTGGGCCCTGATGGCTTCACTGCTGAATTCTACAAGACATTTAGAGAGGAACTGCTGCCACTACTGTTTAAACACTTCAATGAAATTGAAAGGGAAGCAATACTCCCAAATTCATTCCTGGAAGCAAGCATCACCTTGATCCCCAAAGTAGAGAAAGACCCAACTGAAAAGCAGAACTGTAGGCCAATCACACTAATGAACATAGATACAAAAGTCCTTAACAAGATACTGGCAAATAGAATGCAGGAGATCATCAAGAAGATCATACACCCTGATCAAGTGGGATTCATCCCAGGGATGCAGGGATGGTTCAATATATGCAAATCTATATCACTAGAGCCAAGGACAAAAACCATATAATTATCTCCATAGATGCAGAAAAAGCATTTGACAAAATCCAACATGCATTTATGATTAAAACCCTCCAAAAAATTGGAATAGATGATCTCTACCTCAAACTGATAGAAGCCATCTATGAAAAACCAACAGCTAATATCATACTAAATGGTCAAAAACTGAAATCCTTCACACTAAAATCAGGAACAAGACAAGGGTGTCCACTATCACCACTCTTGTTCAATATAGTTCTGGAAACATCAGCCATGGCAATTAGACAAGAGAAAGAAATAGAAGGAATAAAGATAGGAAATGAATAAGTCAAATTGTCATTATTTGCAGATGATATGATACTCTATATAGAAGACCCCAAGAACTCCACCAAAAGTCTTCTAAACTTAATAACCAAATTCAGCAAAGTAGCTGGTTACAAGATCAACACACAAAAATCAATAGCTTTCCTCTACACCAATGACAGACTCACTGAGAGAGAAAGAGGGCAAATAACTCCTTTCACAATAGCATCCAAAAAACTGAAATATCTCGGAATCAACCTAACGAAAGAAATCAAAGACCTCTTCTCTGAAAACTATGGCACTCTGAAAAGAGAGATTGAAGATGATATCAGAAAATGGACAGACATCCCCTGCTCCTGGGTAGGAAGGATTAATATAGTGAAAATATCCATACTTCCAAAACTGCTATGTAGATTTAATGCAATTCCAATTGACATCCCAGCAGCATACTTCATGGGCCTTGAGAAAAAAATCCAAAAATTCATTTGGAACAAGAAGAGACCCAGAATAGGAAAAGCAATTCTAGGTAACAGAGACATGGCAGGGGGTATCACAATTCCCAACCTGCAACTCTACTACAAAGCTACTGTGATCAAAACAGCATGGTACTGGCAAAGAAACAGACCTGAGGACCAGTGGAACAGATTAGAAGATGCAGAAACAATGTCAGAAACACTCAACCATCTCATCTTCAATAAAGGAGCCAAACACTGTCACTGCAGGAAAGATAGCCTCTTTAATAAATGGTGCTAGAAAAATTGGGCTTCTACTTGCCAAAGATTAAAAGTAGACCTATATCTCTTACCATGCACTAAACTAAAATTCAAATAGATTAAAGATCTAAATATTAAAATAAAAACTCTGAACCAGTTGGAGCAGAGGTTAGGTAGAACTCTTGAACACATCAGTGTAGGAAAAAATTTTATGAACAAAACCTCAGTTGCCCATGAACTAGCACAAACAATCAACAAGTGGGATCTCTCCTTATTAAAAGACTTCTGCACAGCGAGAGAAACTACCAGCAGTGTGAAGAGACAACCCACAATGTGGGAAAAAATCTTCACCTGCTCTTCCTCAGACAAAGGTCTACTATTTCAAATCTATAAAGAACTTAAAAAGATCAGACCTCTCAAATTTAAAGACCCAATCTGAAAATGGGCATCTGAAACGAGCAGACATTTCTCAGACAAAGAAGTAGAAATAGCACATAAATACATGAAAAAATGTTCAACATCACTGGTCATTTGAGAGATGCAAATGAAAACAATGCTGAGATTTCACTTCGCTACAGAAAGAATGGCTGCTATCATGAAATCAACCAATAACAAATGCTGATGTGGCTGTGGGGAAAGAGGAACCCTGCTCCACTGCTGTTGGGGGTGTAGACTGGTGCAACCACTGTGGAAATCAGTATGGAGATACCTCAAAGAAGTAGGACTGGAAGTCCCATTTGACCCTGCTATTCCACTGCTGGGGATCTTCCCCAAAGACTTAAAAGAATCATACCACAGTGATATATGTGTGCCCATGTTCATAGCAGCACAGTTTGTAATAGCTAAAACTTGTAAACAGCCCAAATGCCCATCAACTGGAGACTGGATAAAGAAAATGTGGGGTTTTTAATAAAAATGGGGTACTATTCAGCCATAAAACATGAGAAGTTAGAGACATTTATAGCTAAGTGGATGCACATTGAGGCAATACTCTTAAGTGGCATAAATAGGACACAAATGTATAAATACTGGTTAGTTTCTCTGGTGTGAGAAACTGAAAGTGTAACTAAGGACTAAATGTATAATAGGTAATGTAAAATAGGAAGAAAGGGGGCAAAGGGGAAGGAAGTGGGAGGGCTAGGGGAAAGGATAGAAGGGAATGGGATTAATATGAGAAAATGGAAAAATGGAAACAAAGTCTTTGTAAATAGGGAGGAATGGAGGGGTTGAAGGGAGGGCTGGGCAAGGGTAAAAAATAAGAACCAAGAGAGACTATGTAAAGGTACAAATTTCCAATGATGAATGTCAATATATTGTATATCTAAAATGTACCAATGATTAGAATGAATAATCGATAATGCAATATAGGAAGAAAAGGTCCAAAGGGGTTAGGGTAGTAGAAGGAGCAGGGGAAAGGGAAGAAGGGAAAGGAAAAATGCTGAGAAATGGAAAAAATGGAAATAAAGTCTTTGTAAGTAGGGAAGGGTGGAGGGGGTGAATGGAGGTCTAGGAATGGGGAAAAAATCAGAACCAAGATGCATTATGTAAAGATACAATTCCCAATGAGAAATGTAATTGTGTTGTATACCTACAATGTACCAATAAAAGAATTTAATTAAAAAAAGAAGATCTATATTTTGATCTCAGTTGTAATGTGTTTACTTGACAGATGGTGGTCCAAATTATTTACTTTTCCAGAATTTCACTTTTTATTTCCCTGAAAAATGGAAATTTTATCATTCCTTCCCTCATATTTATTCACAAATTAACATTAATCAAATGACAAAAAGTATATATTGATATGGTTACTATATGAACGCATGTTCTTTGAAAGTGGATAAATGTATCTATCTACCTGAATGCATTACTTTATATACTAGTATATCCTAACATTATTCAAAAAATATTTATACAATGGTGACTACATGAAAATATTGACTGTATGGAAAACTTTGAGCTAGAAGGTATTTTATATTAGTAGGCTTTTTGTCACTGTGACAAAAACCTGGTATAAATCCACTTTAAAAAACCAGAGGTTCATTTTGGCTCTGATTCAAATGTTTCAGTCCTTGGTGCCTTGACCCTGTTGCTTTAGGCCTGGGGCAGGACATGATGGAAGCACTGACAAAGTAGACTGCTCAGGTAAGGGCAGCAAGGAAGCAGAGAGAGTAAGAGGCAGGGGTCAAAGTCCCAAAATCACCATTAAGGCCATAGCTCCTGTGACTTAGCTCCTTCCTTTTATGGCCCATCTCCTGAATATTCTGCCACCTTCTTACAGTGCTGCAGGCTGGTTATCAAGCCTTTGCCACACAGGCTTTGAGGGTACATTAAGATAAAGCTAAAGGACAGATAAATATGTATTTTCCCCTCTGTGAATAGATGCAGGCATGAACAAGCCATAGAAAAACAATTCTCAGGTTTTCATGGAACAATTGAATAGAAATAAATGACATAAAGGCAAATCCTTCTATAAATAATTAAAATAGAGAAAGTGAAAAACCCACTTTTAAAACCACCAAAATAACAAAAGGAGCATGTCTAAGGCATTCATATAAAGTGGAACCATTAAGTTTAGCATACAGATATGCTCAATTGGAATGAATGCTAGCAAAGCCAATTGTCCCTACAGTCCTCTCTCTCTGTGCTTTTTTAATCAGATATTCTATAGAAGGCTGTATTTCATAGGCTTCCTTAGAATTAATTGTGGTCAGAGACTAGTTTCAAACTAGTGAGGTATTAATAGAAGTGATGTTTGTTACTTCCAAGGTCTTCATCTCTAAACTATGCGGATCAGTCTATATTGTGCAATTCAATTTGGTACTTCAATTTAATGCTGCTTGTCCTGGACTCTCACTTCTAATTATCTGGCCAGGATTTGATGATAACAGGAAGAGTCTTGGAATCCACTCACTGAAGATGGCAGAACTACCCCTCAGATCTGGACTGCTTCTCTGAACTGTTTCATGAGAGGGAAGTATATTTCCTTCATAATTTTTATGGCTATTATCTTCACTGAAACTTGATCACTTCTAACCAAGTTGACACCCTAAAATTAGACCTTACTACTACTATTTCTTGGAAGAAAGAAGAGAGAGAAGGAGGTAGGGATGGAGTGAAGGAGAAAGAGAGAGAGAGACAGAAAGTCAGAGAGAGAAAGAGAAAGGGAAAAAGGAAGTGGGGGAAGGAAGGAAGGAAGGAAGGAAGGAAGGAAGGAAAGTAATTTATATCTTGGATGCAGAGCAACCAATTCACCCAAATTTTGTGGTCCAATACAGGCCACTATATGTTTTACCATTATATCCCATAAAAATATGAGCACTTCTTCATGTACCATTGTAACAGAGATTTGAGTAATTGATACTACTTCTTTCCTTGTCCAAAATAAGCAACAATTATCCTTTTTAAAGCTTTTTTTCTGTAAGTATCTTGTGTAAGTACCAAATTGAACTGCACAATTTAGATTGATTAGTGTAGTTTAAAAATAGACTACCTTTAATTCCTCTGACAGATAATCTATCCTCAGTAACAATGATCATTACGAAGGACTGTTTAAATTATTGACAACAGAGTGTACTTATTCAGTAAAGTTTAATTATATGTATCATTACATTGTAAAAATTGGCAACTCATGTTATGTATCCATTTGTGTATCAAAAATATTATATAGAAAAAATACTATAGTATGTGGTTAGAAAACAAAGTGAGGGCATCATGAGATTTGCATTTGGCTGACTTTTCATCTATGTCTCCCATTCCATTGCAAGAAAGCCTAATAGGTACATTGATTATCCCACTTTCTCCATATCATTTCCCTTCAATTAATGTAGTCATCCAAGAACATTCCACAACAACCTAGTACTGTACCTTTTCCTTTGCATTCATTTATGTGGCATATAAAATTGAGTGAATATAGAAGTAATTCACCACCCTCCATGTACACTGCAGTTAATATAACTGTTAGAAAAGATGATTACATGAGAAAAAAAGAGATTTTTACACACCAGAGTCATATAATCTACTAAGAATATTTTATAAAGATATAGATTAAAATATGTAGTTAGACATATAGAAAGATATAAGTAGATATAGAAAGATAAATATAGAATAGGTATAACTGCTTTCTATTTAATCATATTGTTAATATTGAATTGTAGTAAGAGATATTCAACAATTTTGACATTCTAGTGACTTTTGGGTATAAAAATAACAATACATCTAGCAATATCTCATGTTCTTAATTACTTCTATGTGTATAAGTGGTACATTGGCTCAAAAATTCAATTCTCTCTACAATTCTGGTCACAAACCAAACTAGATGAGAACTGAATCAAATTTCCCCATAAGGTCAACTTTGAACCTAACCATTGAATTTGATTCAGCTCTCATCCAGCTCAGTTTGAGACCAGAATCATGGAAAGAATCAAGTTTGTAAACCAACATATATGTATGATGGTAATTTTAGTCACTACTTTTACCTCATTCCTCAACCATTCTGGATCAATAGGAACTTACTCTTTGGCTCACTATGGGTCACTGATCTATATTATTGATTTTGAACTTTGAAATTTTACTTTCTAACAGACCGTTGTGTTTTCCACTTTTCCATTACTTCATTAGCAACCAACCTGAACTTTGTCCTCAGTGTGAGGTTAATTCTTTACATTTCTGATTTATCTACCTCCATCTGACTTCACTTTTCCCCTTAACTTTGATATGAGATCCATACTGAGCTTCTTTAATTGTCTTCTCATTAGCAGTATCAAATTTCTCAAGTCAAAATTTGACTTTTGCTCCCTGAACTAATGAACTCCTACTTACTCTAAGCAGTCCTTAAAGTCTTTTCCCTTTTCCTCGTGGCTTTTAGACCATTTTAGCACTGCTTCAGAAAGTAGAGAAGCAAACAATGTAGACTCCACTACAGATCTCTACTGCCCACTCCAACATGGGTCAAACAACTACTATGGCTCCTTGTTTAAACCTGTATCATCCTCTAAAAGCATTTCAACCTGTTCCTTTTATCTGAATTTATTTCCCCCTTCTCAGATTGAAATCCTCACTTCCCATCTGTGTATTTCAATGCCACTCAAATGATCTGTATAGACTCTTCTACACAAAGGCATCATGTATATCTGACATTTTTTTCTTCATTCCTGTCACAAAGAAAAAAAGAAACAGTTATAATTTCCCATATTTTAGCACTAACTGTATCTAAGCTTTGCTGTTAACATTCTTCCTTTCTTGAAAACTCATTCCAATAAATAACTATTAGTCTATGTTTTTCTCTTTCTTTTTACATTGGGTCTATCTATAAATGTGCTTACACTTTTACTTCTGAAAAAGCATTTCTTCATACTGGAAGTCTCTCAAGATAGCACTTTGTCTTGTATTCTTGCCACCAAACCACTTAACAGGGTCGCTGTGAAGTGTTTCCCTCATAATTTCATCATCTTTTTACTTCTTTTAGACTCACATCGACTTCTTGAAGAGAAATTTCATACAAATACTTGATAATAAAGAGTCACAAGCCTTTTTCCATTCTTTGCTTTCATTGAGTTTCCTTGAATACTGGATTATGGTAATCACCTTCCTTGTTTCATGAAACCCACCTCTTATTAGTTGTGCACCATAGTTGAAACTCTTGGACCATTTAATTGACTATTTCTGTAGAGAGAATGGAAGCTATCATTTATTGAGTTTCTCCATCAGTTTAGATATTTTAAAATCTGCTCTACAAACCACTAGCCCCACTTAATTCCTAGTAGTGACCACTGTACAAGTGTTCACCCTGACCTCCTGTGTTCTTCATTACTGCTGTCACACCATGAGAATCGATCTTACTTCTTTATCATATGGCTGGACCTGTCTCTCAGTCTCCACCTCACATGTACACCTACTTAAATGTTAAACAATATCTAAATATCATTCGTGATCAGCAGAACCAAAACAAACCTCAGGATCTATGGCCCTAATTTCCAAGTTAGTTTTTTCTACTGACTTTTTATTCATAGAATAATCATTCCATAATCATAGCACAACTTGAAATATAAGAGTTATCGTTCACAACGTTGTCATCTGTTGGGGAGGTATTGGGGCTTAAACTCAGGATATTCTACCCTGAACGACCTTCCCAGCCCTTTTTAATTTTTTATTTTATTTTATTTTATTGGTACATTTTCGGTATACAATAAAATGACATTCATCATTGGAAATTTGCACCTTTACATAATCTCTCTTGGTTCTTATTTTTTCAACTTCCCCTGCCTTCCCTTCAACTCCTCCACCAATCCCTATTAACAAAGACTTTGTTTCCATTTTTTCATTTTCTCCTATTAATTCCATTGCCTTCTTTCATTTCCCTTACCCCTCCCACTTCCCCTTCCCTTTTGTCCCTATTCTTTCCATTTCACATTATCTATTATACTTTTAATCCTTATTTACATTTTCATTTTCTCACACTAGAGAAACTATTCGGTATATACACGTGTGTCCTGCTTATTTCACTTAACAGTATAGCCTCAATGTGCATCCATTTAGCTATAAATGTCTCTAATTTCTAATTTTTTATGGCTGAGTAGTACTCCATTTTATTTTTAAAAAACACCTTTTCTTTATCCAGTCTCCATTTGTTGGGCATTTGGGCTGCTTCCAAGTTTTAGCTATTACAAATTGCATTGCTATTAACATGGGTACACATATATCACTGTGGTAAGATTCTTTTGATCTTTTGGGAAAGATCCCCAGCAGGGGAATAGCTGGGTCAATTGGGACTTCCAGTCCTAGTTCTTTGATGTATCTCCATACTTATTTCCACAGTAGTGGCACCAGTCTACATTCCCACCAGCAGTGGAGCAGGGTTCCTCTTTCCCCACAGCTCCACCCCATTTGTTATTGGTTGATTTCATAATAGCAGCCGTTCTTTCTGGAGTGAGGTGGAATCTCAGCATTGTTTTCATTTACATCTCTCGAATGATCATGGATGTTGAACATTTTTTCATGTATTTATTTGCTACTTCTACTTCTTTGTCTGAAAAATGTCTGTTCATTTCAGATGCCCATTTTCAGATTAGGTCTTTAAATTTGGGCGATCTTATCTTTTTAAGTTCTTTATAGATACGAGATAGTAGACCTTTGTCTGAAGAAGAGCAGGTGAAGATTTTTTCCCACATTGTGGGTTGTCTCTTCACACTGTTGGTGGTTTCTCTTGCTGTGCAGAAGCTTTTTAATAAGAAGAGATCCCACTTGTTGATTGTTTGTGCTAGTTCATGGGCAACTGAGGTTTTGTTCATAAAATCTTTTCCTACACTGATGTGTTCAAGAGATCTACCTAACCTCTGTTCCATCTGATTCAGCCTTTCTGTTTTACTATTTAGATCTTTAACCCATTTGAATTTTAGTTTAGTGCATGGTGAGAGATCTAGGTCTACTTTTAATCTTTGGGAAGTTGAAACCCAATTTTTCCAGCACCATTTATTAAAGAGTCTATCTTTCCTCCATTGAGGGTGTTTGTTCCATTGTTGAAGAAGAGATGGCTGAGTGTGTCTGGCGTTGTTTCTGCAACCTCTAATCTGTTCCACTGGTCCTCAGGTCTTTTTTTTGCCAGTACCATGCTCCTTTTATCACAGTAGCTTTGCAGTATAGTTTCAAGTTGGGGATTGTGATACAACCTGTCATGTCTCTGTTACCTAGAATTGCTTTTGGTATTCTGGGTTTCTTCTTGTTCCAAATGAATTTTTGGATTGTTTTTTAAAGGTCTGTAAAGCACGCTGCTGGGGTTTCAATTGGAATTGCTTTGAATCTAAATAACAGTTTTGCAAGTATGGCCATTTTCACTATGTTTGTCCTTCCTACCCAAGACCAGGGGATGTCTTTCCATGTTCTGGTATATCTTCAATCTCTCTTTTCAGAGTGCTATAGTTTTCAAAGAAGAGGTCTTTGTTTTCTTTCCTTAGGTTGATTCCTAGGTATTTCAGTGTTTTGGATGCTATTTTAAAAAGAATTGTTTACCCTATTTCTGTCTCAGTGAGTCTGTTGTTCATGTAGAGGAGGACTACTGATTTTTTTGTGTTGACCTTGTACCCAGGTACTCTACTGAATTAGTTAATAAGTATAGAAGAATTGGTTAATAAGTCTGAATTACTTAATAAGTCTTATCTTGGGGTCTTCTATATAGAGTATCATTTCATCTGCAAATAATGACCATTTGACTTCTTCATTTCCTACCTTTATTCCCTTTATTTCTATCTCTTGTCTAATTGGCATGGCTAATGTTTCCAAAACTATATTGAACAGGAATGCTGATGGTGGACATCCTTGTTGTTTCTGATTTTAGTATGAAGGATTACAGCTTTTGACCATTTAGTATATGGTATTGGCTTTTGGGTTTTCATAGATGGCTTTTTTCAGATTGAGGTAGAGAGCATCTATTTCAATTTTGTGTAGGGTTTTTATCATAAATGGATGTTGGATTTTGTCAAATGCTTTTTCTGCATCTATGAAAGTAATCATATAGTTTTTGTCCTTGGCTTTATTGATATAGTGTATTACATTGATTGATTTGTGTACGTTGAACCATCCCTGCATCCCTGGGATGAATCCCACTTGGTCAGGGTGTATGATATTCTTGATGATTTTCTGCATTCTATTTTCCAGTATCTTATTAAGGATTTTTGCATCTATGTTCATTAGTAAGATTGGCCTATAGTTCTCTTTTTTGGTTTGGTCTTTCTCTACTTTGGGGATCAATGTGATGCTTGCTTCCAGGAATGGATTTGGGAGTATTGCTTCCCTTTCAATTTCATTGAAAAGTTTAAACAGTAGTGGCAGCAGTTCCTCTCTAAATGTCTTATAGAACTCAGCAGTGAAGCCATCAAAACTCGGGATTTTTTAGTTTGTAAGTTTTTAATAACATTTTCAGTTTCATTGGTTGATATTAGATTGTTTAGAATTTTTAGGTCTTCTTCGCTCAACTTTAGTAATTCCTACGTATCTAGGAATCTGTCCATTTCTTCTCTGTTTTCCATCTTATTCGTGTATAGGTTCATGAACTAAGTATTGATGATCCTCTGGATTTCTGGTGGGTCCATTGTAATTTCACCCTTTTCATTCCTAACTGCATTGATTTGGGCCTTCTCTTTCATTTTTCTGTGAGATTGGCTAAGGGTTTGTCACTTTTTTTTATTCTTTCAAAGAACTAACTCTTGGCTTCATTAACTTTTTGTAACATTCTCTTAGTCTCCATTGAATTGATTTCTGCTCAGATCTTTATAATTTCTTCCCTTGTATGAGCTATGGGTTTGTCCTGCTTTTCTGTTTCTAGAAGCTTGAGATTCAGCATCAGGTTGTTTAACTGGGCTCGCTCTGTTTTCCTAATATGTGTATTCACTGCTTTGAATTTCCCTCGTAAGACTGCTTTCATTGTGTCCCATAGATTCTGATATGTTGTATTGTCATTTTCATTTAATTGAAGGAACTGTCTAATTTCTTCTTTAATTTCCTCTGTGATCCATTGGTTATTCAGAAATGTGTTGTTCAGTTTTCATGTATTTATGAAATTTTTGTGGTTTCTTTTGCTTTTAATCTCCAATTTCATCTCACCATGGTCTGATAATGTACAGGAGATACCGTCAATTCCTTTGCACTTACTTAAACATGTTCTATGAGTACGTGGTCTATTTCAGAGAATGACTCATATGTAGCTGAAAAGAATGTGTATTCTGATTTTGTGGAGTGAAATACTCCTTAAACATCTGATAAGTTCATTTGTTTGAGTTTTCATTCTAGTATTTCATTGTTTATTTTTTCTCTATTTGATCTATTTGTGACTCGGCTATTGAGGTCCCCACTACTATTGTATTAGTGTTTATTTGATTTTTCATGTCTGTTAGTATTTGTTTTATATAGTTGGGAACACTAGTGTTTGGTACATATATATGTATGATTGTCATCTCTTCCTCCTGGATTGTTCCCTTTACAAGGATGTAGTGTCCTTCTTTGTCTCTCTTAATCAGTGTTGGTTCAAAATCCACTTGATCTGCAAAGAGGATAGCTACTCCTGCTATTTTTTTAATTCCTGTCACATTGAGTATTGTTCTCCTTTCACTTCCAGTCTATGAGTTTCCTTTTGAATCAAGTGTGTGTCTTGTATGTAGCATATTGTTGGATTTTGCTTCTTGACCCATTCTGCCAGTCTATTTCTTTTGATTGGTGAATTGAGACCATTAACCTTGATGGTTATAACTTATATGTATTGACTTGTCCTTGCCATGACTTTTTCTTTTTTTTTGATTCTCCCCCTTTACATTTAATTTCTTGTCACACCTTATGGATTCATTCTACTGTGCTTCCTGGGGTTGTGATCCTCAGTGTCTGTTCCTAGGATATAATCTAAAATTTTATGGAGTGCTGGTTTGATATTCATGAAGTTCCTAAGGTGTCTTCATCATGAAAGTATCTTTTTTCTCTATAAATTTTGAAAGACAGTTTTGCAGGGTACATCAATCTGGGTTGGAAGCTGTTTTCCTATAGGGCTTGGAATACATTGCTCCAAGCTCTTCTTGCCTTGAGGGTTTGCATTGAGAAGTCTGCTGTGATTCAGATGGGCTTTCCTTTGTATGTGATTTGTTTCTTTTCTCTGACTGCTTGGAGAATTTTGTTCTTCTGTTGGGTTTCTGGAATCTTAACAATTATATGCCTATGTGCAGATTTTTTTTTGATCAAGGCTATTTGGAGTCCTATATGCCTCACTTATCTATATGTAAAGTTCTTTTCCCCTGCTTGGGAAGTTTTCTGCCATTACATCTGTGAACAGTCTTTTTATGTCATCTGCACTCTCTGCTGTTTCTTCATTGACTCCAAATCAGTCTTATCTTATTCTTCTTTGCATTGTCTAGCAGCTGCTTGATTGATGTCTCATTGTCTCTTACTATTTTAAAGAAATTTTTCTTTTCCTAGTCACTAATTGCAATCTTATCTTCTATATCTGAAATTCTGTCCCCACATTGGTTCATTCTGCTGTGTAAACTTTCAAAGGAGATTTAATCTCCTGGAAATCTGTTTGCATGTGTTTTATGGATTCCATTTGTTTCTTATGTTGGGATTCTATCATGTTCCTTAGCTCCTTTATTTTTTTTATCTGTGTCAACTCTGGATTTATTAATCATGTCTTGCACTATGGGTACAATCTCTACTGTTATCTGAGAAATTATTTCTGATTTCATATTTTCCAGATCTTTCTTTGCCAGTTCAGGGAGTCCAGGTGGTTGAGTGTTCCATCTCCTTTCCCTTTGGGGTTGGTGTAGGTGATCTGGAAGTCTCATTTTGAGACTTGTTTATGTTTTTTCTCATTTTGATAGGAGGAGTGCTATTGGCGCCCATGTGGCTCACCTCCTCTGGGCTTGGAGCAGTAGAACAGCAGCCCGGAAGCCCCTACCTCTGAGCTGGGAGCAGTGGAATGGCCCTTTTAAAATTTTTTATTCTCAGACAAGTTCTCACTTAGTTTCCCACATAGGACTCCAACTTATGATCCTACTCCCTCAGCCTCCCTCAGTGCTGGAAGATGTGCAACACTATGTCTAAATATGTCCTTGTCTTTTATTTCTCCTTTATATCTATTGATTAAAATTCTTTGTTTTATTTTTGGAGACTTCCTTTTAAATTTTATGCTCTGTTTGCCTTACTGAACTCTGCTAGCATTAGTTTTCCCTTTCCTTTACTTGGAAGCTGGTCAAGTTTCACAGCCACCATCCCTGCCTTTAGATATCCTTTTCCTAACCTGTAATTTAAAAACTCTTCTGTGGGTTTTCAATAGAGGAAAAAACTATCTTTCAAATTATTATAACTCTGACAGAAATTCACATTTCCACCTCATTTCCTAATATTTGTCTAAACATACTTTAATCTTAAAGGATTCCTTTTGCTTTGAAGAAACTTCTTAAAATTTTGTGCACAGGGCTTTGATTGTACTATATCTTTCTTGCCTGGAATACCCTCTTCCAAGCTATCTCCCATTCACATTCTATGCATTTAAAACATTTTTCATAAGCTAACATTTCAATGATGACATTTGCTCTCAGTCAAAAGTTCTCTCTTTCTGCTTTGAACTTTACTTTAGATTTTTTGTTAAGGGTATCCCTTGTAATGGTGCTTCTTTTCTAGGGGTCTTAACTGGTTTATCTTGTCCTTGACTGCTTTATCTTAATGTCTGAGTCTAGGAACATTGCCTCTTTATTATTGTATCCATTGTAGCACCTATAATACTTACATAAAAATTTTCCAAATTTACATATGCATCCAGGTTAAATGAATGGATGATAAAGTACTTCGAGTTTTTTTTTAAATATTGTCTTAAAGAACCTCCTGAGATATTCACATGCTTCTCTATTACAGTTTATCTGGTGACTTTTATTAGAAATAATCACAAACTTTCTATGCTTCCATTTTACTTTATTTTTCAGCTTAAGCATCACACTAGAATTGCATTTGTTTCAATAATTCTTTTCCAAAAGAGAAATATTTGTAAGACTATAGGACTTTTCCAAAATATTTCTGAATCTGTTATCCTGTTTATGTGTCCTAAGGCATTCATGCTCTCATGATATCTGATTTCATAACATGCAACCCCTTCTGGTTGTATGCTCATGAAAAATTCAAGAAGCTGTGTTTGTGTTTTCTTCTTTGTAATGCAACTATTTTTCAGATGTTTTCTTTTTATTTATAAGAAACTTAGTAGTATAAATATAATTTAAATAAAAATTATAAGAATGTACTGAAAATGATAGATAACATCATTTTCTTCCTCACTAGAGATACATGTGAACAACTAAAGATGAATTTGTGTTTGTAGCAGAGAAATAGGTTTTCTTATTCCACTTGTGGAAAAACTAAGTCCACAAACAATCCACATATGATATTCCCTAGATGAATGTAAACTGCCTTTTGTCAAGGACTCCTAGGTGAGCTAACGCCTCTTAAAAATATTTTCCTGAGCCATGGGACTTGGGGTAGAGCTATCTCCTCTATTTCTTTTGTCTTTTTGCTTATTTAAAGAGAGTCTATTAACAAGGAGATTGGAACCCAAGAATTTCTTTTTGCCCATGCCACTCCTTTGAATGCCAGAGATTCTGACTTTCAGTTACACCACACTCATCCTAAAATGATCTACTTCTCTGCAGTATCCAGGGCTGACTTGGAAGATTTTCTGGGGTAATAGATTAAATTACCTTTTAAGGCCAAATAAGAAAGACATTATTAAAAGGATATAAATCTTTTATTAGCAACACTTGAAGTACTATTTATTGCTGAGTCTGGAATATTTTTACCAGTTTTCTTAAAATAGGCAAAAGGCATCTGCTACTAACCCAGGACTCCCCTTACTGCCAGAAATGTGATTGTTAATGTTCATTGGCCCAATCATGTATATTCAGTGACATATTCTGTTCAGTGCCACCTCTCAGTATGCATTATTTCTTATCAGGCACTTAATAACTTTGATGAGTATATGAAAATTACATGAGTTTACTAGAGCTTTCAAGACCGTTCCTAAAATGTTTCACTTCATGAAATCTACATCATAAAATAGCTCTTTTACAGAGCTTATCTTGACATTGAAGAAGAAAATAAACACATATTTGTGAGATGCTCAAGAGCAAGGACCTGGTCTTTTTTGTACAGTTTTCCTCACCCCTTGCCTGGAACATAATAAGTATCTCTAGAAATTTATTGAATAAATTAAATTTTAAAAATAGATCTGTAATTAACTCTAAAACATAAAAAGATATGCTAGATGTGATTATCATGTCTCCTAAACTGATTTGCATATCTAAATACAGACTAAACTTCTATTAAAAGACTCAAATGTATGTTCCTCTGAGAAAGTTGTATACTTACTTATATTTCTGTTTTTCAGGCTTGTAATAGGAGGTATGACTTTTTTAAAGCATTGAGAAATGTTCTTAGGTATTGTATTGTTAAATCTCTAATTTAATTTATAAGTGATACCAAGGAATCTCAGAAGGAAACACTGGACCATGGCTCAGTCAGTCTTACAGCCTTAGTCTGGCACCAAGAACAGAAAAAGTTACTGCTCCTTACCTGAATTTTGAATTAAGAAATACCATTCTGTAAGACAGATGTAATACAATCAGATCCATCTCTCTGATTTTCCTCATGAGAATCATCTAATGATATCGGACATCAAATTATTCCTTGTATCTGTATCTGCATCATTAAACTGTATCTATGTATCTACTGTATGTATATGTCTATTTCAGTGTGTATCTTTATCTCTATTTTTTGTGTAGTACCCTCAGCATGTAGTGCCTTGAATAAACCAATACTGGCATAACCTCAAACACCAGAGGAAACAACTGATTTTGGTAGATTTTGTTTTTTCTAGAAGGGTACTTCAGTAGTACCTAGAAAAAAAAGAGGGGGTAAGAAATATACTTTTAGTTAAAAAATGAAAGTAATTTCTTAATTCCAAAAGGAAAATTACATGTGAAAGCAATCTTGGAATTTCTAAGCAATGAATATCAATAATTAAAATTCTAAATTATGTGTTATCAAGAGTCCTTGCAATAGTTTTGAAAAAATAACTTTTTATTCATATATAAACTATGATGAAACAGAAATAATGAATTAAAATATTTTAAAATTCTCTATATTTAGTTACAATTGAAAGATATTATTTAATATAAAAATATTTTAAGCAGTCAAAAATGTATGTTTTCCTTTTTCCTCTTATAAAATAAACTCATCCCTAAAACTATCATTAAAGATTTGTGTTAAGTAAATAAAAGCTAGAGTAAATAGCAGTAGGGGTGAAAATTAAGTCTAAATTCAAACTATTCTGTGTATATATTGACTTTTATTTCTTTTTTGATTAAATAAGTTCATTTAAAGTAAGTTGGAGATTAGTTTGGAAAGTTCATTAACTTTTATCCTCATAGTCCTATAAGAATGTCATATTCTAGGGGAAAATCAATTTGTGAAGCCTAAGTACCCTTCAATTAAATTGTCTGAATGTTTTAATTTATGAATTTCATCCTTTTTATTACTTCTGAGTTTCTCTTTTAGTTTAATTTTTCCTTAAAGGAGTGGGCACAAAGGTAAGCAAAGTTAGGAATAGCATTGTTATCCCATCATTTAAAAAGCAACAGAAAGAACAATATTAAGTTATCAATACTGAGACATATGATAAATACTAAAGTGGAGCAATTTTCTAAAAAAAGTATTTAATTGAAAATAGAAATTATTTTAAAATATAAATACGTATTTATTAAAAATGTAATACTTTGAAATTTTCAGATTAATTCATATATGTGTGTATGTGTATGTGTAATAAGTAAGAATATTCATAATTTTGATGTATTTTTATCTAGAGATTTGAGATACTATTTAGATTGTAGATTATTGTGGAATATCTATAAACCATCCATCACATTGTCTTTTCTGCTCTGAGACAATCATAGAATGAGATCTCAAGCCTTTCTCTATAAAGATAACATTCACAAAAATTTTAAAAGAAGCTGTGTTTAGACAATTTCTGCAAAAACAGAAATCTTTAGAGATAATTAAATATGCACCAAAGAATCAGTAGTTTGTCAAGGTTAACTTAAGGGACAGTTACTTCCAAATATCTAAGAAGCTTTAATATCTTTAGTTTATGGGCCCCAAAACTAGACATTCTGGAAGTGACTATAGGACTCAGTAATCTGTATTTTTAAAAGTTATACAGGAGGATTCTTATGCACTCCTAAAGTTTGAAATTCATATTGTTTTCCACTTTCACAAGAATCAATTGTAAAAGTAGAATATTTAAGAAAACAAATAAATAAAACCATGCCTTAGAAATATTCTCAGTTACTTCCCGGTAATTGTTTATATCCTTCACTGAAAAGCAAAAATGAAGACTTGATCTCTGGATGAGCTTCATAAAAAGCACCCAGAAATCTTCATGAAAAGCACCCAGAAAGTCTCAATATTGTACAACTGCCAGCAAAGGGACATTTTACCCTCCTATGTTCCATTTGTACAATTTAGTCTTGGGTTGGGAGTTTTCTCTGAAGAAGAAAAGTCAATAAAAAGAGCATTTCATTGAATGGAACTTGGCATTGACCAGCTTGGTCTGCAGAATTAGTTTTCTCGGTGATGAGGATCCTGAGGAAGAGAACTTGGAGTGGATTAGAAGTGTTTGGGGCAGGGGGCAAGAATCTGAAGAGAAGATAAGAAAAGGAAACAAAATCCTGAATATGTATGCTATTGTGAAATGAAGAATGAATAGATTGGTTTCAGATCATGCCATCCCAAGTTATGGTGCTTTGGAATTTGAGAAAGAAAAGAAGCAAGAAGGCTACTCACCATCTCTTTCTGCTTCTTCCCTGAAGGAGACCATAAAATCAGGAAAGTCTCTCTCTAACCTTCTCCCTTCCTCCTCCCCTGAAGGCCCTCATGTGACAAGCGCACTACCCTAACCCAGAGGAAAACAATATGACACAGCATCGCCCCCACCGCCAAATATGAATGAACAGGTCTTCCATTATATTATCATTAAACCATACCTTTTGTGTTCTGCATTTATATTTTTATGTAACTGTCCATAAAAATATACACATTTTCATCTTTCTTTAGGTCTTTATTTCTGAGGGTTCCCATGTCCTGTAAAACCTAAATTAAATGAGTTTTGCCATGCTAAAATATATCTTTTGTTACCAGAGTCCTAGCCACAAATCCTGAAATGAATGAGGAAATGATATTACTTTTTTTCTCTCCTACAGGATGAAGATCCACATTGACTCTGATGGAATTTTCCTCTACGTAATTTGTACAGGGATATATTTTCTGTATAATTACAAAAATCAAAGGTTTACAATTGAAATTTAACTTAAAAATTCAACAACAACAATTTGAATACACAGGACTGTAGAAAGCAAGCTCATCTACATGTAATTAAACTACAGTGAAGGATGTAATTTTTTAAGGCTGTAATTCAGATGTGCATGATTTAAGATCTTATGTAGGAGGAAGCATTTGAGCTGAATGGGTAAAATTTTGACAGCTTGAATTTAGGAAAAAGGCAAACAGCTCAGATGTAGAAAATGGAGTACTTTTCAAGACAAAGATAAGTTGTTTTTTATGCCAAAAATGAGTTGTGGCTTGGTACTATCATGATATGAAAAATAAAATATGAGAATCATAGATTAAGGTAAAAAGTATGTATTTATTTCCACAGGCAATGTTGACCCATATGAAATACTTAGTAAGATTATGACATGATTAGGATCTGTACTTCAGGAAAACCTGAGAGAAAATGAAGACAAGGAAATAATTTCAAAGTCAACACAGTAGCCTAGCTAAGAAGGCTTATAAAGAATAAATTTGAAATCAAACCAGAAACATATTATTATGTATGTGTAAAAGGTGTACAAAGAACTGGATGAACATTTAGACTTAAACAATGACATAATCAATGAAAGTAATGGAAAATATTTGAAGGATATTGCAGTAAATTAGTCAGTTTTCCATCATGATAACAAAATACCTGAGACAATCAATTTTTAAAGAGAAAAGGTTTATTTTGACTCACAGGTTTCAAAGTTCTAGTCCATGATCAACTAGCCTCATTGTTATATGGCTGTGAGGCAGCATGTTATGGCAGGAGTATGTATTCAAAGCTAAATTTCTTACTTCCTGGTTAGGAAGAAAAAAATGAGGAACCAAGTTCCCACAATCACCCTTAAAAGTATACCCCAAATAATCAAAAAGCATTCTATTTGGCTCAACCTCTTAAATGTTCTACTGTCTCCTAATAGCTGCAACCTGGCAATCAAGCTTTTAACATATGAATCCTTGGAGGATATTCAAGATCCAAACTATCAGACACTGGCATAGGAAAAGACTTTATGAACAAAACCTCAGTAGCACGGGAACTAGCACAAAGAATCAACAACTGGGATCTCATCTTATTAAAAAGCTTCTGCACTGCAAGAGAAATCACCAACAGAGCTAAGAGACAACCTACAATGTGGGGAAAAAATTTTAGCAGCTGTACCTCAGGCAAAGGTCTACTATCTAGAATATATAAAGAATTGAAAAAAATCAGACCCCTCAAATTCAAACACTCAATTCAAAAATGGACATTTGAAATGAACAGACATTTCTTACACAAAGAAGTAAAAGCAGCAAACAAATATATGAAAAAGTATTCAACATCACTGGTCATTTGAGAGATGCAGATGAAAACAACACTGAGATTCCTCCTCAACCCAGAAAGAATGGCTGCTATCAAGAAATCAACCAATAACAAATGCTGGAGGGGGTGTAGAGAGAAAGCAACCCTCCTCCATTGCTGATGGGAGTGTAGACTGGTGCATCCACTGTGGAAATCAGTATGGAGATACCTTAAAGAACTAGAGCTAGAGGTCCCATTTGACCCAGCTGTTCCCCTGCTGGGTATCTTCCCCAAAGAATTAAAAGAATCATGCCACAGCAATATACATGGACCCATGTTTATAGCAACACAGCTTGTGATAGCTAAAGCTTAGAAACAGCCCAACTTGCGATCAACTGGAAACTGGATAAAGAAGATGCGGGTTTTTTTTTAATAAAATGGAGTACTACTCAGCCATAAAGAATGAGAAACTAGAGACATTTATAGCTAAATGGATGCATATTGAGACCGTACTCTTAAGTGAAATAAATAGGACACATGTGTATAAATACCAAATAGTTTCCCTACTGTGAAAAACTGAAAGTGTAAATAAAGATTAAAATGATTAAAACAAATAATTGAAAATTTGAAATAGGACAAGGTCCAAAGGTGAGGGGTGGTGGGAGGGGAAGGGGAAAGGAAAGAACGTAAAGGAAAAATTATGAGAAAAGAAAAAAAATGGAAACAAAATCTATGTAAATAGGGAAGGGTGGAGGGGGTGAAGGAATCACAGATAACAGGGGAAAAAAAAATAAGAACCAAGATACATCATGGGTACAAGATACATTGAGTTCAAGCACCCAATGATAAATGTAAACATATTGTATACCTAAAATGTACCAATAAAAGAATTTAAGAAAAAAAAATAAAAGATCCAAACTATCGCATAGAGATAGAGAAAATGTTTCATAAATACTTCACTCTCTCATCTTCAAGCAAAGAAATAGAAGTACCAATCATCTTTCTTTTTTAAAAAATAGCTTCATTCAAAGTACACCAGTTTAACATACTCAGTTCAAGATTTTAGTATATATACAGATTTATGCATCATCAGAATATAATTTTAAGACATTTTGTTCATCCCCAAGTAAATCTTATGCTAATTAGTAGTTGTATCTTATCCCTCTGCCCCTTCTCCCAGCCATAAACAGTCACTAAACTACTCATTGTTTTTCTTGCTTCTGTTTATGGTTTAGATCTAGAATGTCCCACACATGTCTCAGATGTTCAAAGGTGGGGCTTTGGGAAGGTAATTGAATCACGAGGGTGCTATAACTGACTTGTTGTACAGAGGTGGGACCAGGCTGAGGGTGGGTGCCTGAGGCATGACCTGAAAAGGTGCATTCTCATTCCCAGCTCCTCCCCTTTCTCGCTGCTATCTGGCTGCCATAGGTAGAGTATACATTCTCCTGAAATGCCCTTCTGCTATCCTCTTTCTGCCTTGGAGCCAGACTGAACTGAAAACACGAGCCCAAATAAATCTCTCTTCCTTTAAGTTGGAGGTGTCAGGAACTTTGTCATGGTGACAACAAGGTATCTAAGATAGAAATTGGTACTCGATGTTGAGACTACATTTGAACAGACAGTTCAGAAGCCTTTGTAACTTTTTGGAAAAGAATAGAAATGCAAACAATAAAAAAGGCCAGGTTAAGGAGATGCAGTTGGGAACAAGGGTTCCATAGGCTATTGGACTAGAGACCATGGATGTTATGCTCTGGTAGAAAATTTGTCTACATTTTGTCCATATCCTGAGACTGAAAAAAATTGATAAATTGAGAAATTGGAAGTAGGCCAATTAATCTGGTAGAGAAAACTTTGAAGCAGTCAATTGTTCATGTGACATGGGCACTGCTGACTGCCTTCAGCCAAACCTATAATGAAAATCAGGAGTGAATATTAAAGCCAAAAGATGTGAAAAGTTTGCAGTTTTACCAGAAACACCATGTCTGCAAAATTGGGATCATAGAAAACATGGTTGCTGTAGAGATTATCATTGAAAATAGAGCCAAGTACTTTGCATCAAGGTGATAGGAAGATGGCTTGAAAGCATCTAACGAATTAGCAAGGCCCCACCCTTTACAGGCTCAAGGGTACAACACTGTAAACCTCTCATTTAAAAGGGAGACCCAGAGGCCCTGCTTATTCAGGATCATAGAGGGGGATGTTTCTTTGAATTCAACCATCTAAGCATTCAGAGACCACTATAGCCATGATTCAAGGTGGGCTGCCGACTAGTCAAGCTGACTATTGTCTCATCCATGTGGTGCAGGTTTTACAGGCACATGTCATGCAAAAGTTGTGGGGTGAGGGAAGCTTCCATCCAGATTTCAGAGAAGGGCCAGGAAGCCAGACAGTGTGACCCTGAGGGTGCTAGGTATGATGCTGAGTGAGTGAAGTCTATGTGATCCTCTCCAGACCAAGCTATATCTGGATTATGACAATAATCTTCTTTCAAAAATGTGATCAACTTTCATGAGACTCTTCCAAAGGTTGTAGATGAAACTGAGTATCCCAAAAGCTTCTACCAAACCCTTGTTTTCTTCTCAAGAAAGTGTCGGTTTTAGGGGTTTCTGATATCTTCAACCTAATAATTAACCTAAAGGTTTTTTTGTTTTGTTTTGTTTTTGGTACCAGGGATCGAACTCGGGTCCTTGAGTTTGTGCAGCAGGCAGCGAAACCACTAAGCTAAATCCCCAGCCCCAACCTAAAGTTTTAAGGAGATCAATAAATTTACATATATATATCTGTATTTAGTACATGTCTTATGATAATATTTGTGAGAAAAAAAGGACAGCTATTATTGACAGTATCTTTACAGATGAGGAGATTCATTTGGCAAGTTACATATCATATTCACATTAATTCCCTACCACCTTCCAAATGAATTTTAAACCTTTCTCAACCTTTTAAAATTATTTTTCCAAGATTTTTCTGAGAAGTATAGGAGATAATAAATTGTACATAATGTAAATGAAAAAGCGATATGAACATAACATCTTAATTCTTTTTTCAACCCCCACCCCATCTCCTGGTCCTCTTCCCTTTTGCAAAATATCTATCTCACTTTTTTCTATTGTCTCTCTATTATTTTGAATTTTACTTATATTTCTGGTTTCTCATATAAGAGAAACCAGGCAAAATTTAAGCTTGTGTGTCTGACATTTCACTTAATATTATGGTCTCAAGGTGAATCTATTTTCCCACAAATGACTCAGGTTTGTCCTTCTTTATGGCACAGTAGTAATCCATTGTGTATAAATACCAAATTGTCTTTACCCACTCATCTTTTGAGTATATATAGGTTGCTTCCAAGATTTAGCTATTATGAATTGTGCTGCTATAAACATGGGTATTCATGTATCACTGTTATATAAATGTACCAACTCCCCACGAAGAATGTAATCATTACGTGCTGCAAATATGTATTAATATAAAAAACTTTAAAAAGTGAGATGTGGTCAACATGTGATATTTCTCCATGAACTATGTCAGGTTTCCTTGGCCTTTCTTAGCAGTGGGGAGGTTCTTGCATAGTTCTTTGAATTTTCCTGTAGTATACAAAGCTTTCTAATGAATACAGTTCTACACATCCATGTGAACCAATAAGTTTTTAGTAGCTCTGAGTCACACTAACTCATTACATAATAGTCCATTTATACTCCCTTCCAAAATAGTTATTTGACAGTTGATTCAGATTCTTTTCAGCTACAGAGGGCAACATAATCTCAATGCTACTTATTGTCTTTTTTCACTGTGTATAAAGTAAACTGTCATTCTAAAAGTCCCTGCATGGAAAAGTGCTTTTAAATTGCAGAACCAAAGGATTTTTAAAAACATAATTTTAAAGGAAGGGCCAAAACATTGCTCAGAGTACAAGTCATACACAAAAAAAGAATCTCTTTTGCAAGAAACAAACATAATGATAACACATAACTTTCTTTTCAGTGAACTAAGAGAAGCTAGTATTAAAAATAAAAGGATTTTTCAAGAAGATAATTCCATATTTCTTTGCTATAGTATCTGACTTGCAACAAGCATTAGAAATAAAATACTTGGTATTCACATGTTATTTATAATTGTTAACTAGTTATAACAGTATGACTATTGCTATTTTGCTTGCTTGCAACATATGTTATATCCATGGCAACTGCTGAATTTCAAAACTGTTTCTGTGATAATTAAGTTGGTTTTATTTCTTTGCAATGTTTTAAAGTTGTGAAGCAAGGAAAATTCAGTGGTATTGTTAAATGAACCAAATATTTACATAGCTCCAAGTTTTTAAAGATGATTATATTTCATTATATGAAATAGCCTCTTGTTTTTTGTTCATTTAAAAAATAAACTGGAAACTGCAAATTGTGACTACTCTTTCAGAAGTGGTAAAATTAAGTAATTTTTTTCATGATAATAGAAAACATTATATTCAGAACATGCCATAATTAAAAGCTTTATATACGAAAATTTTTAAAAGTCTGTTATATATGATAAACATAAATATTTGATATTATACCTACTTAAAGTTTCCAATAATATTAGGAGTTAAACAGCTGAATTAAATTAATTAGCATTTCCATAAAGGTTTCTTAAAGTAATAAAAATAAAAAATATGGCACTATAATATTACAGTAGCAGAAAAAAAAATTTTTATGTTTATATTTGAATACACACCTAAGTTGTGATCATTATAATTGTTATTGAATGAACATGCATATATATATACATATATATATCCAGTTTACTCTTATGTTCAACATAGAATTCAGCTGCACAGACCTAATGCCTAGAGCTCATAAATATTAAAGTTATAGCTTGATCTACTACAGTTTCTATTTTTCCCAATAGAGCAGTGACCTCCACAGCACGGAAACTATAAAACTTATGGTGTTGGCTCCCATTTCTCCTTAGCTTCATCGAGACTACAGAATGTTTTTCCCTAAGCATCAGAGAAAACAAAGGCAACCTTATAAACACAAGGTTAAACATGGTTTGGATAACTAGATTGCCCCTGTGAGGACAACTCTGCAGGAGCAAATTCATTGAAAGGAGAAATCAGGCCCTCCAAAGAGCGATTGCCAGAAAGATGCTCTAAATCTTTAGGGGAAAGGTGAAATGCAGAGTAAACTTGAACTGAATTTATTGAGAGCACAGTAGGCAACTGCCAGTTAGAAAGTATTATTGATACTGTCTTATTTTGAAGTTGTCGCCTATTCAAGACTAAGATTGTTTTCTCTCAATCTTCTGATGCTGTGCTATCAAAAGTATGTATTTTAGAAAACATTTCATAATTTGGGGGCCAAGCCTATTGATAATATTATAAAGTTCTGCATTTGGGGATTATCATCTTGTCATTGTTGTGGTGGTGTTTTGTGTGATTGGAATATACTTTTTATTCTCTTTCTGCTATTGTATATTTATCTTGTCTTTGAAACATTTCTGTGAGTCCTCACCTGTATTTTTTGTTTCCCTCAATATGCTCTCTTTATAAAGTAATATATGTTATTGTCCATATGGGTTTATTCATCTAGAATACTCACCACTGATATTCAGAATTTCCTTATTTTGTTAGTGCAAATCTTCTGCTCTCTTTCAGGTCCACATCAAGATGCATAAGAGAACTCTATTTCTAATTAACCATACACCTAATAAAAAATGTTTCATCTTTGGCGCTTTCTCTAAGAAATTAGGATGCTTAATATACAGCATCAGAGATTAGACAATTACTTTCTGTCATAAACCAGAATAGAACTGACATAACCACTTCTCAAAACTTAAATGAGGTTAAATAACACAGCTCTTTTATATGCCAATGTAGTTAAAAAGAAACATTAAAATAGATCATAGTTTTCATTTCAAATATGCATAAGCATTTACATTTTAGGTAACTTCTCTTTAATAATTAATTAATAAAATTTACTAAATTAGCAAGAAATAACATATAAGGTCCTCATTTTGATAATAAACAAGGAAGCAAAAATTTGTCCAGAATCTTATCTTCAGCCCCAGTTTACTAACAAAATAGAAATGGAGTCTCAGTAGCATGTGTTTAGGAATGAACCAATCATCAGGAAAATGCCAGAGAAGAGAAACTATTTCCTCGGTGTCTCTGGGTTAATGGGAAAGTTTTATTCTTTATTTCTGATAGCAGAGACTTTGCCCATCTGTTCTATCCAAGAAAAGATAGAAATAGTTCCTGACATGGAAATAAGAAAGGCTCCAATGCATACATTGACTTCCTGTGAAATTGTCAAAATTTGGTAGTGATGACTTCACAGGGACTGAAAAATCACTTTGCTGATAAAATCAGATATTGCCTAGGTGACAAGTGCATTGGGGGCCATATTTTATATTCATTCAACAATTCCCTTGCAAGAAACTATCCTCACAGGTCTTAAAATGCAATTATTTGCTGGTTTCTTTTTTGCTCATGCATTTCTAACTCTGTTTTAAAAATAAAATGACAACATCTTTGGGCTCCTTCTATGCATAAGTCTCTGACAGCATCACCTTGACCATACAAATTCAAAGTAAAACAAGACCTTGCAAGGGTTCCTGACCAAGTTATAACATCTGTCAGAATGTGAGTATCTGTTCTATTTTGACTCACTTTTCTCAAACCCTGAACATAATTGTTAGTCATATGAAATCACAAAAAAAATCTTTTAAATAAATTGCCATAATTTTATACAAATAATTTTATTAATATTTTATGCAGTCATTTAGTATTAATTGCTCTAGCTTAATGGGTTTGTTAAATCTCTTTCTACAGAGTATCAGACATATTGTATCTTTAACTAACTTGACTTCTGGAAATATTTATCAAATAATCAATGTCAACCTGGAAGAGAAATGTCTAGAAGTTTATCCCTGACCCAACCTGGTTGAATGTCTTTATTATTTACTAAGGAAAAGGTAGCAATGGTAGGATTGAGGCAATTGTAGTTGACACAGCTATGGAGATAATGAGAAATTTAACAGATGTTAGAATCAAGATACTAAGAATTCTCAAACTTAATAATAAATTTGAGCTAAGTGGAAGTAAAATGAAACAAAGATAAAATGGTCCTATTGTTAAATCTGAGACATCAAGTTCAAAAGTTCAGCAGAAAAGAGTCAAGAATTAGTAAAAAGAAGCTTTATAATATGTTTTGCTTGCCACTTATGTTCAACATCAGTGAATACTGTGATGTAGCTTCCTCAAAGAAAAACAAGTGAGGACACTCCACTTGGCATCCCATTCTATGAGCTGCATTCTAGAAAACACACTTTAGAAGTGGGCATAAAGAAAGACAAAATGTTTAGAGATAGCTTTGATGATGGAAAAAGAACTGGATATATGGTATTTAAAATATTTAACATATTAGAGCTAGAAGTAAAAAATAAATTAGTATTATTTGAGATGTTTGTAGATCTATCAGATAGAAGAGTACTAATTCCATGTGGTATGTCAAACAAGAGGAAGATGTTCCAGCAGGAATACAGAGATTAATTTGAAAGTAGGGAGAGGGAAGAGAGAGAAAAAGAAAAGATGGAGGACAGTGAGATTATAAGTGGACAACAGTCATTAAGAACTATAATTTCACAGAGCATGGGGGAATCCATGCAGAAGCTGAGCTTCTCTAAGAAACAGTGGTTAGAAAAAAAGTAAGCATTACTTGGTGGATAAACTAGATAAAATGTGAAATTCAATCTAACACTGACGTTTTTTGGAATAACTATCTCATTTGTCACTAAGAGATTTGTCCTTTTTTCTTGGAAGTTCTCATCAATAGAGCTGAATTCGTTATCTGTTTTAAAAGGAAGTCTGAACTCCTATAATTGATAAATGCCTAAGTTGCTAAAGAAAATTGCACCAACCTTCATTATTAGTATGTTAGGAAATAGCAGAAAAATAAGCAAAATGAAAGTGACTGCCTTTGAGCTGTAGAACTTAGGGTAGAGAGATATTGACAGTGGCATTAAGTAATAATACACATTTAGTGTCACCTATTTAACTTTTTTCTCACATTACTATGAATACAATTTTTAATAAAAAGCAAAAAAGCAAGTGCTGTTAAAAATGTCAATTGACTCTGTTTCCATTTTTTTCTTTTCTTTGAAAAGCCATCCTGTGCATTGCAAAACAACCATGAAAGAATTGCCGGGGGTGTGCTCCATTCTAAAGCCCATTAAAGCTGCTTGAACAATCAAGTAAAAGTGTCAATTGAGAAGAATATTTTTGCATTTTCTCTTATTTCTGCTTTTTTTTTTTTTTTTGGTACCACAGATCAAACTCAGGACCAGCGCCACTGAGCTAAATCCCTGGCCCCTCTTACTTCTCCTTTCTAATACTTAGATTTTGTTAATTTCTTTTTCCCCCCTTATTCACACTACAGTTTTAAACAAATGTTTCATGCTTTATGTAGATTCAGAATTAGGCCATAAAATATATTATATTTTTCTAGAGCTTACATTAGAAGGACATTGTACTGCTAGATGCAAAAAATTAAATAGTTCACCTTCAATTTGCTTTTGAAAATCTGAATTGTTTTTAAGTCATCCTGATTTTTAGCAGACTGATTGAGTTCTGCAAAGTGAAAAAGGAGTTAGGGAACTGGCTTCTGTGTGGTGAAATAGTAGTATCATAAAGTAAGAAAATTTAGTAGCCAGATTACCTCTAGTCTATTACACTTTCTACACAGTAATAGTCAGAATTTTTCTCAGCCCATGGCATAGCTTTTACTCCATTTTTTCTTTTTATGTCATTCAATAAAACATTATGATACCATCTCTCCTCTAGTATTAATATTAAATCTATTTAGAACAGCTGATAAATGTAGAAAAATAGATAATAGGATAGCTAAGGACAGTCAGACATATAGATACACATGCACTCAAACTGGAAATACATACCTATTAAATGTATCTAAATTCTACCATTAGAAATATTTTTTATGATTTAAAGAGGTTTCACCTTTAGAAGAAACCTATCAAAATATAAATGTTTTCAGGAACTGCTAGCACTTTATAAATTAAAACCCTATGGGAGTTAAAAAGGTCGATGACATCCATGAATCCAAGTTACAAAGGAAAAGATGTATGCATGGGTTGTAAGAAACAGTGAGTTTTAACGCAGGGTGCTTTGAGGTGAAGAGACAATCTAGGGAAGCGAAGCCTGTGAACAAGTTGACATAAGAAACGTCTACTACCTGGAGCAAGGACTGAATGAAATGGTGGCTACCATGCTGGCTTTGTCACAGGAGTGACTTGTCAATGAAAGGCACAAAATCAGTAATAATAATGCAATGTACATGTAGGAAAGAAAATTCAGTGAATCCTGGCTACAGATAATAATGAGGATCTTTTCCTTGGAACAGAACTGGCTGGGAAAAAGATTCCAACTACAAGGGCCTAGATTTAGGACAAACCACAGTCTCATCAAAAAATGAGAAAGGATTTTTATCTGTTAGGGTGTAAGAGGGCATGATGAAAATAAATTGAAGGTGCTGAAATTGTCCACCTTCTGGTCAACACTGAGTTCTTTATTATTATAGTTACATCTAAAAATATATTAGTACGGTATGAACTGTGAGGAAATTCATTGTTCCTCATAACAGGCAAATTTTAATGATGGATTTAAAGTCATAATAGCAAAGACTAAATATTCAGAGATGTCTCTGAGACAAGTATACTGTCATTTTCTACTTGTTTTCTTTTGTTTTATTGTCTTGAATAATTTGGATTTATTTAAAGAAATGGCCATATCTTCCATAAGCAAATATGTAATGAATGCCTTCAAAATGTAAAATAGTGACTAAGGAATTCTTGAAGGATTCACTGATGGATGAGAACTTTGTTAGTTTGTTTTCTTTATAATAGTAACCATATTATGAAGTTATTGATGTACCTTTGCAATAGAGGAAGAAAATGCAAAGGAGAAAATACATAGGAGTTAAGAATAACAGATACACAAAATTGGTATTTTCACTGGATGGCATCTTTTGAATTCAACCTATTAAAACTCCTGGGATCATTGCTACATAATTGGGACTGAGTAAAAATATTAAAGTAAAGGGAAGGATAGAGTGGCACATATGGTGTGTTCTCCATTAGATGCTAATCAACACATTATGAAAGAGGTGTATGAAACATCAGGTAAAAGGAGAGGGACTTCTGTACCTAATTAAGAAAATATAATTTGTAGCTTGGAGTGCTTTCTGTACATTTTTAAATAGAACCCTCCAGTGATCTATTGCTGAATGCCATAAAAGTTTATAATCTGGAATTTGTAAGCTTTACATGGGTGTTGACATTCTCATAATGAGCAGTATCTTAGCTTTAATTCCCCAGAAACCAGATCTAAAGCAAAGGTTTAGTGAACCTATTTTATGAAGGACTGTGATCCAGGAGGCAAGAGAACAAAATAGGAAAGAAAGGAGAACAAATATAAAGATGTCTTTTCAATTTAGTCACAGCTATGGACAACTGGTTTCTGCATTCTGGAGGGTCTCCTAAAGAAATATATGAAATATGTTGCAAGACTGTCTGGAGAACACATAAAAAATTTATCCATTTTCTCCCAAGTTCCTTGGGTTAAAATATTTCTCCATGGCCTTATCTTCCAACACTTCGAGGTAGCACAATTTTGAGTACCCAGTAGCTCTCCAAGATGTCTTTCTGTGCCAATAATAAAGTTCAGAACATGAAATCAGTAGTAAGTAGTATAAGTTTAAAGGTAGGAACTCATGTGTCACTTGTGTAAAGAGCACTTTTGTTGGTATGGGTTTCTTGTCTGTGGAATTGACTTAAATCATTATCCTCAAAGAGGATATCTTCAAAGAGGAACCAAAAGTTCCTTCCTCTTATTGGACTATAATTGTCCATTCGTTGCTGTCACTGAGCAGAAAAGTACTTCAAGAGATGATCAGGAGAATCTTTTGGATTCTATAATATGCATCACAGGCTCTTTAATATAAAAATAATTTCCATTCCTTCTGGTCATCTCAGCCAATTATCTTCCTAGTATGATAACTCCTTTCTTTACCTGTGGGTAGACTGAATGAGAAATACAGTAATTAGCCAGTAGCTTCAACTTCAAGTTCTGTGGAATCCTTGCATACTCTATGGAAATGTGTCCTCTATTAGAATCATTATCTCTAATCCAGACTGTGGGAATGGAAAGCAATAATGATTCTAAAGTGAATTATATAATGCTAACACTGATATGTCTTCCTCATTTTACAAAGGTTATAAGGGAAACACCTTATGATCAAATAATAAGTAAAGAATGAATTCATGGTATTCTGCACATTAGCTTATGACTCGTATGAGGGTAAAGGAAGTGTGACTATGTGTGCATGACCATTAGGTATGCTGAGTGAAGAAGCAGCTGCCAGAAATATACTATAGCTGAAAAGATCACAGGAAATACAGAGCTTGGTTACAAAACTTTGGATGTTGGAAACTCTTTTCCCCATGAGGGATAACATTCGCTGAACCAAGGATTGATATGTGGTCCTGAGACTCATAAAACTAGAATACACAAGTCTCAGAACTGTAGCGTTAGAGTGGATTGTCTTGTCTCACCATCAAACCAGGTGAAAATGAAAAAATAAATGAAGTTTATTGGCTTTGATCTATGACTCATCCTGATCTGAAAACCTATCATCTTTTCTTCTTTTAATTTCATATTTTTGTATTTGAAACTTACAAAATTCCAAGCTCAAATCATTAATAAAAATGAAACTGTTGGCCAGGGATGTAGTTCAGCAGCACAGAGCCTGCCTGGCAAGCTACAGGTCCTGAGTTTGATCCGGAACGGGAAAAAAAAAGGAAGAAAAAATAAAAAATAAACTGTTTTGCTCTATATTTTTTCTTGAATGGAGAAGAATTTTAATCTTTTTTGTTAGAACATATTTGCAATACATATCGTTTACATTCATTGGCGAGAATAGGTATGTGTATATGACATATGTTAATTCTTTTTATTGCCTTCCTTCCTGTCCTTCGCCCTTCTTCCATCATTAGATCCCTTTCCCATTTGCAAAAGGCCTGTTTCCTACTGTCTATCCCTCATTTTGTTTTTAAAAGTATTTTGATTTTAAACTTTTTATGTAAGAGAAAGATGAGATATTTAAGCTTGTGTGAGTGATTTATTTAATTTAATATTATGATCTCAAGGTGCATCCATTTTTTTACAAATAAATCAAATTTATGCTTGTTAATAGCAGAGTAGTAAGTACTCCACTATGCACAAATATCACATTTTCTTTACCATTTGTCTGTTGATAAACATAAAGGCTGAATCTAAGATGTAGCTATTATGATTGGTGCTGTTAGCAATATTGTTATACTTTGCATTGTTGTAATATGATGTATTTGTACAGTGTATTTCATCACTGTAATATGATGTAATATGATGTATGATATCTTTCAAGAATATATGAAAAAGGAGGATCAAATGGAATTTCTAATTTTAGTCTGTTGAGGAATCTCCCTACTGATTTCCATAATGGTTGTATCAGTTTGGACTCCCAACAACAACATAGAGTGATACCATTTCCCCTGCAGCCTCACCAGAATTTGCTATTATTTGATTTCTTGATAATGAAATCCCACTGTTGTTTTACGTTGCATTTCTCTGATGGTCAGCCATGTTTAGCCTTTTTTCATATAATTTCTACCATTTGTGGATCTTCTTAGAAGTGTATTAATTTCAGTTGCCTACTTTTCAATTAGTTTTCTTATTTGGAGGTCTGACTTTTGGGTTCTTTATATATTCTAGATGTTTTTTTCCCTGTCAGAGCAGTAGCTAGCAAAAATATTTGTCTCTTCACTCTGTTTGTTGTTTCCTTTGCTATGCAGAAGTTTTTAATTTGATATAATACCGTTTGTTGATTGGAGTACAATTGGAGTTCTATTTAGAAATGTCTTGCATGTGTCTTCAAGAGGCATGTCTATGTTATCTTCCAGCAGATTGTTTCTGTTTTAGTATTTAGGTCTTTGGTCCATTTTGAAGTTGTCAGAATCTGTTAACATATTTGTAATTAGCTTTATCGGGATCCTCTATGCATCGTTCTCTTAAGGGTTACTCCAACATGGCCACAAATGATTCCATTTAACTCAAAGCACTAGTTAATTCTTATTCTCTTTTGCTTATATGTGAGTACTTGAAAAATACATATGCTATGTAAAATGTGGAAAGGAAGAGAAGGAGGATAAGGCGGTAGGGAAAATGAGGTGGAATGAATAAGATAGAATAGGAAGAAAAGGAAGTTAAAACGAGAAAAGACTGAGAGAAATAGAAAAAAGTTTAAAAATTGAAAAAAATAAACTAAAGCAATGATATTACTAAAAAAAATTGAGGAAACAAACAAAAACCTTCACACAGCTGCTAGCTCATAGAACCACAGGGTCCCCACAGTCTTTTTGCGCCATAGTTGTAGTCTGATTTCAGGCTGTCACACAGGTTTCCCTACTATGGGCTGCTTCATTTCTCCCTGAGAGCGGTGAGGCCTATTGATCACTCTGGACCACCATCCTGCTTGCAAACCATGCTTTTTTTTTTGGTACCGGGAATTGAACTCAGGACCTTGCACTTGTGAGACAGGTGTTGGAACCACTGAGCTAAATTCCTGGCCCTGATCTAAATCCCTGGCCCACAAACCATGCTTTGAGCGTGGCTAACCATAGACCTTTAACTATTTCCTAAGAACCTATGGCCTCAGCTCATTTGGGAAGAAGAGGATGCAGTGTAGTTTGCCTTGTTAACGTCCATCAGAGACCTCCCACTTCCAGTCCCCTCACTGCAGGCCAAATATTGGAATCATCTGCATAGTTTTCCTCCAATGGCCTCCTGCTCCATGTATCACCATCATCCCTCTGACCCAGGCACCATCTCTGTCTCTTCTCCCTCAGACCTTTAGCTATACCTAGTCCTGGTCTTGACAACTCTATTTGCCAAATCAATTAGCAAGATACTCTGGGCAACGTAGCCTGTAGAGAATGGCACAGGAGTACACACAGTCAAAGCCACAACCAAGAAATTAACATCAAGTAACAAGTTATTGAGGAGTAGTCCAGATGATGGAGTTTAGAACATATACATGTGCAAATAATAATTTGTATATCTAAAATTTATCAATAGATAGTTGAGACAAATATTAGAGATATTGGTTTAATTGACATTTTTATTTATTATTTTTCCTCATAAATAAATATTAACATTCTTGACACTGTACAATAATTTAAATTACAAGGGAAATTAATTATTTCATTTATCCTAATATTTGGTAGTTAGTATCCAGGAACACCAGGAAAAAAGCCTATATAAGCTACTTTTAATACTTTATTATAGTAAGAATACCTAACATGAGATCCATCCACTTAATACGTTTTCAATACAGTAGTTTCAGAACAATATTGATGCCCATAGGTCCAATGTCATAAAAATATTTCTACAATGCATTTGTCTTGCTTCCTGAAACTGTTTTCCCATTGATTAGTAATTCTTCAAGAAACAGAGAACAAACCTGGGAATTTAGTGGGAATCATCATGCTGACATGAATTGCCACTGGAATAGATACATTAGCATTCCAAAAAATGAAATACTTAAGTATAAATATAATAAAATATATACAAATTTTACATGAGAAAAACTACAAACTCTGATGATGGAAAAATAAATAAATAAATAAATAAATAAAGCAATATTCTGTATTCATGGATAGAAAGACTCAGTATGTCAGCTCTTCTCAACTTGCTCTATAAATTTAATGCAACTTCAATCACCTAAAGAAAATGAAAACTATGTCCACATAAAATCTTTTATCTACAGATATATTTGGAGCAATTTTATTTATAATTGTCAAAACTTTTAAGTAACCTGGTTTCCTTCAATAAATTAATAAACTATGAGTAAATAAAATTCAAAATATCTAAATTACACAATGTTTTTCCATTCTGAAAACAAATGAGCTATCAGTCTACAAAAAGACACAGAAGAAACCTAAATGCTTATTGCCAAATGAAAGAAGCTGTACACTATTTGATGATTCAAATTGTAGGATATTTTTAAAAGGCAAATGTATAAAGACAGTAAAGAAAATCAGTGGTCATCAGGAATGGAATTAGGGCTGAATAGGTGGAGAAGGGAGAATTTTTAGGGCAGTGAGACTACTCTAAGATCCAGTAGTGGTAGAGACATGTCATTATGCCTTTGTCCAAATCCATAAGACACACAAAACCAAGGCCAAATCTTCAACTACGGACTTTGAGTGACAATGATGTGCTAATGTAGTTTCATCAGTTTGACAAATGTATGTGGTTATTTTTATAATGATGGTGGCCATGGATGCATACGGATAGGAGTTATGTGAAATCTGCTCAATTTTGCTATTTGCTATGATCCTAATACTGGTCTAAGAAATAAAGTCTATTTTAAAAATAAAGACACAAAAAAGGCAATAGTAGATTATATAAATCACAATTTCCTACTCCTTTAGGGTTAGGATAGGGTTAGGGTTAGGGTTAGGGTTGATTTTGTGAAATTTTACATCTCATTTCAGGTAGCATCAACAGCTACACTTTAGGGCTTTCATAGCACATGTACAAAAGAGTATCTTTTGTAGTCAGATGTTGATTTGCAGCTATGAGTTTGCATATCATTGATATTTTATTTCCACAGAAATTGATTTAGTGACAGCACTTTTTGATGAACTCTGAACATCACTAAAAATTAATAGTCTAATATATCACTGGAAAGTTAATGATATTTCTGATGCTATGAGTTCACCAGTTTCTTGAAAATATCAGTATTTTTCATCAATTTTCATCAGTATTTTTCATGCCAATTTTTTTTTACTGAGTTGAGCAGGTGCAAACTTCCTTCTTCTGCTTCTGCCTTCTCAAGAAAACACTATTATTGCCTCTCTTGTATGAATGTATAAAGTGTTCACATTCAGCGATCAAAAAAACAGTAATAACAGATTGCATGCTCATTTTACTGAGCACTAAATTATTTTTTCCAGGCTCTAAAGAATAGCTGATAATTAAATGTCTTTAAATTTAACATTTGAGAAGTGCTTATGGTGAAAAAAGATTTAGATTTTACAAAAGACAATTCTTCTACTGTATGTTCTTGTCAGTGCACAGGAGTAAAATTTACACCATCCAAAGCCATATCAGAAGGGCTTCCGGTATAAATAGCAAAAGTTAAGCAGAGGGTTGTGAACCTATCTGTTTGCTTTGGTACAGTATGTCCAGGTTATGGAATTACAGCTTCTGAAAATAACTACAATGTGAATCAAATACTCTGAAAGGAAGAGGAAAATTATTTTTAAATATGTGCCATTATTACACAATTATCTTTTCTTTATTATTATCTATTATCTTGAAAAGATAATAATTAGAATAAACTAATTGTTTTTACTTTTATGTGATTTTGTAATTTAATTTAAATAAATATGTGTTAGTACAAGTGTTTATATGCTTTTTAACTTACAATAAATGCTATAAATCCTATACATTTAACCCTTTATACTTTAGTTATGATTTTTGCCTATTGCATTCATTGATTTATTTTATAAAAAACATTTTTCCTCTGATTTTTAAGTTTTAGAGAATGAGCTGTATACACATGCATATATGTATACATATGTATACAACGTGTAAATAACTGACATATATTCACATACTTGTATATATGTATATGTTGTGTATACATGCATATGAGAATATGTCTTAGTTACTTTTCTTCATTGCTGAGAGAAAACCTGAACACCCTCAAAGTTAAAGGAAGAAAGGTTTATTTCAGCTCACTATGGGTTTCAGTCCATAGTCGGCTGGCTCCAAGGCAGGGTGTCATGGCAGAGCAACATCCCAGAGGAGAAGCAGTCCATTGCAAAGCATGCATCAGGCAATGTAGCAGCAAGGAGCCAGCCTACCTTTCCCTTTTATTCCATACAAGGTACAAACCTTTTGGGTGGTGCCACCCACATCCAAGGTGCGTCTTTTGTCTTCAGTTAAATGCATTAAGCCACACCCAGAACTATGTTAATTCTAATTAGTGGACGAAATTACCATAGCCTTAATCCTAGTATCACATGCCCTAGATCCAGTCAGCTCCTAAAATCCCTTCCTATGAGCTCCTCAGGCTTTGGGGGACATTTAGATAAAAGCCATAACAATATATGAATACATATCTGTTGCTGATTTCTCAAGGACAGCCAAATGTCCATACAGTGAGCATTTATATGTATTGTCACTGGGACAAGTAACAAACGGGAGTTACCTCTTGGACAATTTACCACTTTGGTAAATTATGTTTTTTTTAGATGCTGCCATGAAAAAAAGAAAGAAAAGCAGCAAGTATTCAGAGGATTGCATTTCCTTAGACACAGAACAATATTTTACAAATATATGCTTTACATCTTAGTATATATGTTGCTATTTTACTGGTATTTTGTATGCGTTGAATGGTTTGGTTTTTTGTTCTTAAGAATTGTTTCTTTGTCCATATTTATGGAGTAAAGCATAGTGTTTTTATATAGGTATATATTATTAAATAATTAAGTCAAACAAATTAATATAACTACTATTACCATAATCATTGTTTTTGAAATGGAATATTTAAAATCTGCTCTCAACAATTTTGAATCTTTTTATATCATTATCAATTATAATTTCCAGGTAGTATAATACAACTCCAGAACTTATTCCTCTTAACTAAAACTTTGTGTTCTTTGATCAACATCTCCATTGTTCCTCTCCCTAACTCCTGATAATCACTGTTCTATTCTTTGTTTTCAAGATTTGAGTTTTTTAGATTCCATATATACATGAGATTATGAAATATATATCTTTTTATGCTTGACTTATTTCACTTAGTAACAGGTCCTTCATATTTATCCATGGTTTTCTAAATGATGACATTGTTTTCTTTTTTAAGGCTGAGTAGTATTCATATATATAGATAGATAGATAGATAGATAGATATAGATATATTTATCACATTTGAAATCTATATATATGTATGAATATATATATATATATACACACACACACATGTTCTTTATCCATTCATTGTTGATGGACATTTAACTTGATCCCATATCTTGCTGTTACTATAAGTATTTGTCCAATGATCATGGAACTGGAGATAGCACTTGTTCATAGCGATTTTATTTCTTTTGTGTATACAATCAAAGTGGCATTGCTGAATCATATAATTGTTTTATTTTTAAATTTTTGAGGAATCTCCAATCTCCAAGCTGCTATATTACAATTTCCACCGATATTGTACAAAGGTTCTTTTTTCTTCTGGATGTTTTATTTTGAATGAAAGTTTTATTTAAAGTAGTCACCTGTCTACTGAATTGTATTTCATCTATTAATAAAAATACAGGCAAACAAACTATTGGGCATACCCATGGTAATAAATTTCTTTGTGTTGTTTCATTTGTTGTCAATATTATCATGAGATACAATTTTAAGTTTAGTGTTATTGGTTGAATTTCATTCTTCAAAAAAAGACATGTTAGAGTCCTAACTTCCAGTATTTGAGAATGTACATTTATTTGAGAGTTGAGTCTTTAGAGGTAATCAAGTTGAAAGAAAATCATCAAGGTAACCCCATACATGATAAATTGGTGTCTCTATAAAAAAGGAGAACTGTAGAAACAGAGATGCATACACAGAGGATATGGTATAAAGAGACCTGGGGAGAAGACAAGCCCAAGAGAAGGGTCTGGAACAAGTCTCTTCCTCAGAGCCCCAGAAGAAAACAAATCTAGCTATACCTTCACCCTAAATTACTAGCTTGAAGAACTGTGAGGCAATAATTTTCTGTTGTTCAAACTACTCAGTTTGCAGCATTTTGTTATGGAAGCCTGAAGACACTAATATAGGTGTATTCTTTTAAATTTTACATTAAAGCTAATAACTTTAAAATGTAGTCTTTTGTATAATTTAATTAATTTCATTCTTTAACGCATCAGATGATAGTGACCAGTGTAATT